>NW_024412396.1:11549742-11652790 GCF_014898765.1 Herpailurus yagouaroundi
AAAAAAAAGAAAAGAAAAAGAAAAAAAAAGAGAAGAAAAAACAGAAAGAAAGAAAAGAAAAAAAGAAAGAAAAAGAGAGAAACAAAAAAGAGAAGGGGCTGCAGTGTGACGGGGAGCAGCAGTGAGGGTGGGGGGCCGGGGGATCCCCGGGGCCGCCGCAGGTCCCTTGGCAGCTGCTCTCTAGGAAGGAATGAGGCTGGGGAGGGGGAGGGAAGGCAGGCGAGAAGCGGGAGGAGGAGGAGGAGGAGGAGAGGAGGAGGAGGAGGAGGCCGGGGGCGGGGAGCGGAGCTCGCGCCAGGCCCGGAATGTGTCGCGGAGGGGCTGTCTCCGCGCGGAGCAGCTAGGCCGGGCCGGGCGGAGAGAGGCGCGCGGCCGCCGCCTCCCCGCCGCCCAGGCTGCGCCCCTAGCCTTGGCAACTTGTGGGTCTCCAGCTTTGCCCTGCTGTGCTCTCATCTTGCCCTCCTTTCCACTCCTCCGGTCCCCAAAGGAAAAAAAAAAAAAAAAAAAAAAAAAAGAAAAAGGAAGAAGCAAACCCTCAAATCCAAATTAGCAAGTAAACAGCGAGATTCAAAATGTGCCAACAGTTGGAACATCTATGCCCCGTTAGTTACTGTTTGGGGATCTGTGTTTTAAAAACTTCCTGGTGAGAATTGCATATCCAGGCAAGGGGCTCAGCCGAGCATGTCTGTTTGAAGTTAGTTAAACTAAAGCCAAAGGGAAAGGGAGTTTGTATTCAAAATATCCTTAACCGTCTTACGTGAATGGCATTGTTAGGTTTCAGAGTAACTAAGCACCCCCCACCCCCACCACCCCACGTGGTTTTCCCTCCTGCTGTCCACCCAGCCTACTTTGTTTGGAATCCTATTTGCTATTAATTGGCAGCGTTAATGACATTAATTGCATATAGCATATTGGTTTGAGCAAAGTATCTTTTTCTGTCTCCGAAGAGGAAATGCTCAGTAGGAAGTATGAAATGTCAGGCTTTGCTTCTTGAGGAAAACAAATGTTGTTAGATACATTGCAACCAAACCGCGCAAGCCCCCGCACTTTCCTCATAGGCATAAGTGAACTTGAGAAAAAAGATGAGGGAAATCCGTAGTAGTTGCAAGATTTAATTATTATTACATGAGCAGTTTTATATTTGATACAATTTAGCATTTAACCTATAGCTTACATCAAGAGAGGGTAGAGAGGTATTTAAACAAGCTATTCATTAGAAAGCTTCAATTGCTCTGTTGCTTGTTTCCTTCATACAGTGGGGACAGAAGAATTGTCAGGATTAGGGAAATAATTTTGTTAAGTAGGTACATAAGTGACTAATTCTAAACTCTGGATAATTTCTGTATAAATTATATACCTGAGAGTAAATCACGCATAATCCAGTTTTTAAAGATGTTGAATGTGTATAGCATTAACTGTCTGACAATTCATACTAGCTAAAAGGAATACTCAGTGGTTTATGAAGAATTCACATATTAAGTACTTTGCTCTTTTCTATCTTGTAGATAGAAAAGAATTTTCAGAGTATTGTGCAGGTCTCTTCATCATCATTATTATTTTTTAATTTAACATTTAACAATTTCAGATCAGAAGTTTGTAACTGATTTCCTTCCTCCCTTTCACCCTTCCTCCTTCCCCAGTCTGTTGGTAGTAAATGTATTTACTGGGATGGCCCCAGTAATCTCTCTAGCAGAGGCCTATTTGTGTGCCATTTTGGGAATTTTTCTGAGATAGGAATCTTGAAGATAGAATTAATTTCTAGAGGAAACTTCATAGCCTGTGCATGAGCGCGTTCTTTATCACCTGTCTCCATTTGGCATTCGAAGAAGGTAAATCAAAGTGCGCGATTTGTTATTCTGCTCCACTTGAGAGCTGAACTAAATAACACTTGGTCTGAAATTCTGATTGAAGTTGTAGGAGGATATACTGTATTTAATTTAATGCCCTTTAATAGCATCTTCTTGTTCAGCTCGGATGCTGTCATTTTAAAGGTTGGATCTGAGAAGGTTTAACCTGTAGAGAGAGGGAGGAGTAATAATGAGGTAGGGGGCAGAAGGAACAGTATAGAGGAAAGAAGGAGTTACAAACTAAATGTTTCAAACAGTAATAACCTCAAACTTGGCCCGTTATCCAAACAGTTGTTTTATACCCCGAGGGTTCACTTTGTTATTAGGGCTTTAAATGCTCTTAACACTTTTAAGTGTAAACATTACACATGTTAGTTGATTTGGTTTTGTAATGAGAAATGGAAAGTCAGATGGTTTGTTCAGGAGGGGGGTGTTTTTCATAGTTATTTGCTTCAACTAAGTAGAGTCATTTCACCTATATGTTCACTTTGTGCCTGAAACTTGTTGGTTAGTAGTAGTATTTCTGTCTAATGGTTGAACACAAGTATGTTTATAAAAGATGACTTCCTGTGGACATGCTTTAAGGGACATCCTGACATTTATTTAAAAAAATGGTTTCCAAATAATCAATTTCATAAAGGCCCTTATAGACACTACTCTTTACTGCTTTTCAAATACACTAGTAATCGAAAACTTTTATAGAAAAAAAATATATCTTTTGAATTGTCTTGTTGATTTATAAAATACCTGACCTGAGTTTAGTCATACAGAACAAAAGTCATTTCCTTCCAATAGTGTTCACAGAGTAATTTTTGGAAAAAGAAGCTTCTTCTTACTAATGTTTTTGGTTACTATTTAGTACTGTTGAAATTTCTGTGGCTCTTACACACAGAAAGTGGCTTTTTAGAGCCTGAGAGGAGTTGAAAACCTTGTATATTTAAATTTGCTTGATTTTTCTTTAAACTCCAATAGGCTGCATAGGCTGCAAATTATATAGCACTGCCACAGAGTTTTTCCACTATGTGGATGTATAACCAAGAAGATTAGACAGATAGAAGTGTCAAGCATGTGATGTGCCCATGCTGGTTTGCAAAGCATATTCCAACAGCACGGGGCTTTTGGTTTAAAAAGTTGAAGGTAGTGGTGGAGACTTTTTTTTTGGAGGTATTTCTTTTTACATTGTAAGCTTAAACACAGAGTGATAAATGATGATATGCGTTGTCTAACACTTGCTTATATATAAATAGCTCCACAAGATTGCTTAAATGATAATCGAAAATATGAAATAGGATGGCCTTCATATCACAAGGCCAAGGGTCTACAAATGGAAAAACTGAAATAATGAAATATTTCCAAGGCAACAGGCTGTCAACAAGAACTGTAATGCATGGGCATATCATAGAACCACCAGAGAGGATATTAGATAGTATAGCTCTGGAGCCAGGAGTTATAATGACCTTTATTAGTAGGACCCTCCCACATTGCAACATCTTTCCATATTCCCAATTTCTGATTTATGAATTGAGAGACAAATCGCTATTCCAAATTCTGCATGTTCTGTAATAGTGCAGTTACTAGGTTTGATTTGTTACGAGGAGCAAACTTGACTTCAACATTACTTGATGCTTTGGGTTAAAAAAAAAAAAAAGTTACATGGGGTATTTTCAGCACCAAGTGGTATTATGAGTACAGTTTTTGGTTCCCGTATCTTTGCATATTCTTAAAAAGATGACTTTCATTTTACTAAAAGTTATATGAAAAGTAAGATCTCAGCAATGAATTGGTAAGAACTGCATTGTAATTTAAATATAATCTACATCTTGCAACAGTTTGATATTTTTAGTGACAAGAAGTTTGATTTCCCCCTGAAATTCTACACAATGGTTGCCCCTACAATGGAGCTATTTTATGGGAATGCCAGAGTTTCCATGAACCCCTTAATAATTTTGCTCTGTCCCAGATCTTAGCATGGATGGAATCCAGTGGCACATTAAAATTGCATCTGTTTGAAATGGGTCCTGATGTCCAGAATCCCCTGCTCTGTGCTGAGGTTTTCTTTGACAAGATGTATAGATGCATGCTTTGGTAAAGCAGCACTTTTGGGGGAGGATTTAGACAGTGTAGCTTTCATTTAGTTATGTTTAAAGCTGTAGAGCTTTATATTTTGGGAGATATTTGTGGGGAATATATCACAAATATTTCTAAATCACTCCTAGTAATGTTTTCCCTTATAAACTTTCTTAAGTGCTTCCCTATTAATAAAGACCCCAGTGTAAACCTTAGATGGTCTGTTTTTGTTTTCTTGCTTTTCCTGTATTCCTGTGATCCTCTTTTCCTCTGTAGAATGCCTCTTGCTAAATTTAAAGAAAACTCAGCACGCAGGAGAGCAGAAGTAGCCCCTCATGTTAAGTTTACATGGCCACTCTTTCTACAGTGTAACATTTCATCATTTGAGTTACATTTTTAAAAACTTTGTGTTTCTCTTGGCTTAAAATCTAACTTCAGGTGTTTTATAGACATTCCTTAATTGTTTACACTAGATAAGGGGGAAACTTAGTAGGAGAGTTGGTATGTGGAAAATTTACTTGATTAGTTGATTAAACATTAATTTTAAAATTTAAATGCTATCAAAGTTGCACATAATGGAATATGTGAAACTTTAAATATTTAAATCTGTACTGTGATATATACCAATATTTAAATCTGTACTAAGAACTTCTAGGATTTATGGGAAAATTCAGTTATATTGCTGTGGGTTTAATGATGTTAGTATTTTCACAGTAAATAGTGCCCCCCCCCCCTTTTTTTCCTCATTGGGCAGTGTAATAAACCAACTGTAACTGAATGGTATTTTTACTGCTCTGGGCCCCATTAGTGTGAATAGGATGTTTGCACTATTAAGTTTGATAGAACCTTACATAGTTAGAATAATTTGTAGTAATATTAGTAATACTACAGTGCATAAGCAGGACATAGCTTAGTATCAGTAAAATGATTACTACTATATCTAAAATGACTAGGGCGGTGACAAGATTAAACAACACTTGAAGTTGTTGTCTGGATACGTTTTTAGAGCGTAATGTTTTGGTAAATTAATTGGAATATTTGTAGTCTTGTGTACAAAATCGTGAGACACAAGATGAAAATCGCGTATCGCTATGGCCCAAATTGCTCGTGGCCTTTGACTGTGATTAGTGATTGTTCATTCACTCAGCCTTATTTATTGAACCTCTACTATGGACCATCATGACTTGTGCCAGAGTTGATAGTAAATAATACTCCGTAAGAGCAGTTGCTCTGGTCATAGACTTGCCCTTATACTGGACATGCAAATATTATCAAAAGTGAGAAAACATCCTTTTCTGCAAGAGGAGGAAGAGCAGAATTCATAGAAATATAAATAAGGCCCTCTATCTCTTTTGACTTGTGTTAGTTTAGTGTTCAGGGCAGAGGGGGGCAGCTATTGAGATTGTAAAATATTGTAACTAATGACTATGAAATGGTTAGAGGTTCTTGGAGGTGAGAAAGAAAAGATGCCATATAAATGCAAGTGAAATCATAGCAAATTTTTTAAATGTTCTCTGATGGGATTAAAAAATAAAAATAGATCACGTATGACAATAGTAAACATTTAATATTGACCACCATGTTTCGGGCTCTGTATTAAATACTTGACAAGAAATTTCTCAGTGCCCTGTGAGGGAAGTGCTAATATCCCTACTTATGGTCAAGAAAACAGAAGCTAATCCAACCAACAAAGGGAGTAGAGTTAGAGACTGAATGCAGGTTTGTCTCTGTAGGAATGCACCTTAACAGCAGTGTGCAGGGCCTCCCTTTCTGGACTTTTCTGGAGCCAGGGATTTCTACACTGATGCCAGAGAGCTCTTGGGGCAGGAAGACCCTGTACACTCTGGATAGTGAGCTAGATCTCCGCTTCTTGGTCATTCGTCAGCGGTTTGGAGAAATTCAGAAATGCGGCGATTATAAAGTTAGAAGAAGAATTAATATTTAAATTATTTTCCCTCTACCCCTTAACATTCCAGCAGTTTTGTGGGCAAGCGCCACAGCTGTGTCTACTGCAGGGCAGATTTTCTAAAAAATGGTTTTAGATTCGGTTTGCCATGTACACTCACCTTTTTGGTCATAGACTGTGAAGTATTCCAGGGCCTCTTCCACACACGTTTTCCATCCTCAGAGTGGGCCGCAGTTTGCCTAAAGATTACAGTGGAGACGTTTTTATTTTGTAATAGTTTTGCCACTGAATGGGTTGAAACAGCCTCATCGACGTTCTGAATAACAACGTTCATACTTAACTGTATTGCTGGGTATTGTCTTTTGAAATATATAAGGACTCCTACAAGTTGGCTTCCTGCCAAATTATCTGGCATTAGAATACTGACAGCAAGCATTTATGTAGCACTATGTGACAGGTACTAGTCTAAGGGCTTTACATATATTAATTAACTCATTTAATTAAAAACTTGTTTAAAATGGACGACAATAAATACATAAATGATAAGTTCTCATTATTTAGTCCCCCTTCCCCCGTGGGCACACACAGACACTTGTGGAATCTTCAAGAAGGCGGTCTTTGGTAACATTTTAATTTCTCTGATGTCAGGAATCAGAGGACTCGTTCTTTGACAAAAGCTACACTTTGGGAAACTTTTATAACATCTGACTCCATTACTGCTCATTGTTGAATGTCAGCTAGATTTGAGGTAGTAGACAGGCATGCCACATTTATCTCTACGTTTTTGGATGTAATACTGTCAACCGAATAGCTCTTTAAAAAAAAAAAAAAGGTATAGTAGGAATTTCAGACCTTGAAAGGACTAGATAAGCAGTGCTTGAGTATTTGTGGTTGAAAGAACTGAATATTTTGCTTGTGTATATTCCTAAAATATTCACTTTTACATTCAGAAAATCTCTTGTTTACATAAAGAATAGGTTGCCTTATAAAATGTTGGAGAGGGCTCATTTAGAGAGATGTTTTACTAAAATATTGAAGATAAAAAGCAGCAGTCAATAGGAAGTATGAGTGAAAAATAGGCTACAAAATTTAAAATAGCATTCAGATCATCTTAAAAGAAATTACTTCTGATTACAGTATTTTATTATCATCAGTATGCTAATGCAGAATTAAAGGGCTCTGACTTGGTACCTAGGTTATATATAACATTAAAGCTTAAATCTTTATCACATATTTTTGGAAGTGGTGCCACATAGCATTTTAAGACCACTTTATAGAATCATAGGTCATTTCCGTGATATCCCATTACTTCTGATAGACGGGGGCTTTTTCACTTGTACGATTTATAAGAAGAATTTTATTGTAAAGAAAAATGTAATACTGGATTAAGGGTCATCTTTATGTGGATGTAGCTCAAATCGACACCCTCTTACCCTCCGATCTACGAATTTTCCTTTCTGCCGTGGTAACACTACAGAAAGGGGTACTGGTCTTAAACTTCAGCCAGAAGCACTTTACTCAGAAAGACTGGTATTTTGGTAGGGGCAAATGGGATAACTGAAACTGTTTCCAGAACCTTTATCTCTCTGGTCTTAGAGAATGGAGACATCAAAGAATAGGGGTATTTTAATAGCTAAAATGTGTTGCACTGATTGAGGGAGCATTTTTTCTACACAAATAATTTATTCCTCAGGATCTATTTCTGGAAAACATAAGCATTCTATTCATATATGAACGGGGTTTTTTTATTGTTCAAGATTCTATATATACTGTGCATGGTTCATATGTGAGACGTATCTATAGATAGATAGATAGATAGGTAGATAGATAGACAGATAGATGGATAGATTGTTTACAACATAACATATATAAAATATAAACCAGATCTAGCACGTTTATATATATCTACTAAAATGCAGAAGTGTTACAAAGATATCTTGAACATATTATAAATGTCTTACTTCAGATGGAGTTAAATTTAAATATATGCAGTGAATTGGTGACTTTTTGTTTTCCTAATGCTGTAAGGAAAAGTAGGCTCATCATTTTTTTTTTTTACACATTTTTATTGTTCTGTGTAAATGTAATTTGTTAATCCTGTGAAATTTGTCATAGATAAATTTGCTTGGATTATCTTGTCACCACCGTATCTGCATTCTTTTGTTCATTGCTTATTCATAATTTAACAGTCTGGCAGTGAGCCTTTTTGGGATGCTCACAAAAGATATATGACCTCTACCAGCTGCTACTATAACCTGCAGAATGCACAGCAAGACATTAGAAACGTGAGGATTCCTCTACTGATTAAAGTGCTCTTCATTTAAACAGTCTGTTCATAAGAATCTCAGGAATCTCTTGCTACCAGCAGTTTTGATTTTTTTTCTCTTCCTAACAAAATTAACTCTAACAATTGAATCTTCATTTGATATATTTTTTAGATGATCCAAAGGAAATTAATTTCTTGAATGCTATTGCTTCTTTATAACCAAATACTCAAAAATCTTATCCTTGGGAGTGTTAAAGTTATCCAGAAATAGTTTTATTGGACAAGGAAGGATAGAGAGTAGAGTGACAATATCACATCCTAATCTTAGAAGAAACGGTTGGTTTAATCCTACTCGAATCCAAGCACTTTACAGTTTATATTCTAAACACCCCATATTTTGCGGTATGTGGCAGACGTTAAAAATAGAATGTTACTTGAAGTGTAACCACATCTTTAGGTTTTCATTATTCTGAATTAGTTTAGCATATGAATTTATTCTCATCCCCCCCCACCCCCACCCCCCGCCTCTCTCAAGAAATCAGCAGATCAGTTTATGAGTAATGGCTAGTTTTTGCCTCTCTTCTGTGCAGGCATATGATTACGGTTCAAAATAATTCATTGCTAATCCATGCAGTATTGGTTCATCTCCATCACTCTGTTCTGTGATTAGAGCCTCAGGCCTGCTGCCTTGCTTTCTGCCCTGATTTTCTTTAACTGCAACCCTTGTTTTAATAAAGTTCTGTAGTCACCAGTGTCCTGCCAGCCCCTCTCCATCCCTCATATATATCGATTGCAGTAGATTAATATTTATTTGAAGCTATTTTTCAGACTTTGTGAAAAATGTATTCATTTCTTACTGGGAATCTTCATCTAAAGGGAGGGGGGGAGGGAAGATGTAGGACTCAGGTGTGCAGCTCTTCTTATAAAGTCAAGCTGTTGCTTTTCCAGCCTTCTTCATTCTTCGCCTCAGTCACTGTTTGTTCTTTGTACACAAATCAGGAAGTTTAATTTCCTTGAAAAAAATTTTTAGATAGATTAAACTACGATGTTAACAGTTTAACTCGTTTATAACAGTTCGAAAATGGATTTCTGTGTTTTCTAAGTACATACTGTAGTCAGTGCAATCACCATAATGTACATTGATCAGCTTGCATCGAATATTTCCAGACAGGGACACAAAGCTATCATTTTCCTTAACATCAAAATTTGCCAATTTCACCAGAAGGTCATCTAACAGATTTTTTTTTTTAAAGACTTTGTTTCAGATCTCAGTAGTCCAGTGTTCCTTTTAATAATTACTTTCGTCTCATTGTAGCCGTGTGTTTGAAAGTGTAGGTCAATGAGGATGATTGCATTCAGAATTTCATGATCTGTGTAGTGGAACAAATTGAAAGCAAAGCCTGTATCAATCACTGTGAAGGGAGGGTTAATTGTTACCGCTTCTCAAGCCTCTGGACAGATAAACCAGTAATGAAATACTTATTGCTCTGATATGTGAATGCTAAAGGATGAAACAATGGAAACAGAAGCAGTCTTCAGAGATAACCAAAGAGGCAAAGAGAAAAAAAATAAACCGGATGAGAGTATGAAACTATGTGCTGCATTAACTCTCTTAAAAGTAATATTGTTTTTAGTTTCCTACCCATCTTTTTCTGGCAGGTTAGGGCAATACCATAGATCAGGTTGCTAAAGCCAAATACGAATATAAATGGAAAACTCTCTTTCTGTAAAAATAAAAGAACCAAAACAAGTACAGTCCTATGCTTTATATGAACTCTGTATATTTTATAAAAATGTGTGAGTTACTGTTTAAGGTTTTCTCTTTTAAAAAACTCGTGATACATACATTAAATATTACATATGCATATATGGCTTAACTTCCAGAATATTTTAAAGGACTGTTTTGTTATCTTTAAAGAGATTTTGGAATTATTGGTCCATTATAGACCAAAGCAGAGAGGAAATTATGAAATACATAAAGAAATTGTAAAATAAGAATTAGTGTTGCGAAGAAATCATGAGATTAGAGTAAACACATTTAACCATTTCTTCCATATGAACTTAACATTTAAACATCTGTTAGTTACTTATATGTTGAAATATATGCAAAAATATTTAGCCAAATTGAAGTCTTAGGCCCATGACAATCATCTCAACACAGTGGGTAGTTCTGAAAATTAATGAGAATGATAATACTGTAAAGACTGTTCCAGAGTTTGCCCAAATTCATTATCTAAGACTCTTGTTAAGAACATCTCAAAGAATTTTAACCAGGAAAATATATTAATGGTTCAAAAGCATTTTCAAAACCCTGAATTATAAAAGTATAATGGAATTATATATGCAAGAGTTATAGTTAGCAACACAGATAGCAGAAGACATTAATGATGGCATATTTTCCCACAACCTATACTCCTTTTGTACATGGTTTCATCCGTAGGGTTTAATCTCATGCATTATTTTCTTGTTTTTAGGGCAAGAAAATCAGGATCATTCCTTCCCATTGATGTAGGGAAGCCGCTATCTGTAAAAAGTTAGATGTGTTTTTTGGCAGTCATTCCGGATTTGATACAGACAACTACTAACAAGCTAGAACATTTTTAGCAAAAAGAAAGAACTGTCCCACATCCTTTTAATTTGTCTTCAGAAATTAAGAATTTCCCAAGGTCTGTTTCTGCATGGTGTTGGTGTAGCTGAATAGAAACTTAAACAAATGATGGGGGCATAGCCTTTTTTATGACAGCAGCACCATCCTGCAGCTAAGGTGGTTTTGTATATTGTAAAAATTAGCCATAATAGTAGTACTGTAACATCCCGGGGCCAGGATATTTAGAGTCAGTAGCCCTAATGTACAGCTTTACCAAAGGGTATCAAGTGTGGTATACTACAAATGGCAGGCAAAAAGCAAGGAGAATTCCATTACTCAATAACAGATACATACTTAACACAAGGCCTATGCATATCTAGATTGTCATGGCAATACATTATGAATTACCATTGGTTGCTTGCATGTTGGGTATTAGTAGAACAGCAGGTAATGGCCTAAATCCCAGTGACCCGTTTCGGTCTTTCATTATCTTTATAGGAAGTTGTACTCTACCAGGTCCTTTAACCATTTAGAGCCGTAGTTTCTTCATTAGCATATTCAGTTGCTAACATTTCCTTCCAGCTACAAAAAATCTATGACTACTTGATTTGAATGATTGGGACCTATGATACAAAATAATGAGTTGAGGTCTGTGGTGTGTTTTTTTTTTTTTTTCCTTTTTTGCCTAATGTTATTACAAATATTCTTTACTTCTAAGCTATTAAGTGAAATTTTTAGATCAAATGCAATGCTTGTCATGCAGGTTTCAATCAACAAAATATTGTATATTTAAATATTTCTCTTCCATGAAAACACCTTTGAGCAGAAACTTTTTATTGCAAAAATGTCCAGAGAGACATTGCAGTGGAAGCTATAGGCTATATTAAGTTATATTTTAAAGTGACATATTATGCACATGACTGAAGGTAGCACTAAAGGAAAACACTAAAAGTGTTTAGCGATAAATACATTTCTTGGTTAAATTCAATTGAGATGGTAGAATAACTCTGGAAATATTTGAAAACCAGATGATATACCACAAAGAAGGAAGTTAACAATGTAATGTTTGATCGACAGGCGAACACTTAGGGGAATAACTAATCTCTGAAAATTTTGTGTGTTCCTAAAACATTTATAAAGGAATAAATTTCTGTAGTGAGTTATTGGCCCAAACTACAACAATTATTTCTTTCTTTCTAACCTTGTTTTTTTGAAGGAGCTTTCTTCTAATTTTTCTACCTTCCTTGTAAAGGTGAACTGATTTAGTGTTTATGGTATAGACAGATTTAAATATTTATGATTGGATAAGATTTCTTCTAATAGATTAATGACTTTTTAGAATAGATATATCATTTAATCACTTATTTATTGTTTCCTTTGAAAGTTTCCAGTTAATGGATGCTACAAGTATATTCTTAAGAGATAATTGACTTTTTTTTTTGGCCTAATTTCTCTATATATGTAGATTATTTATACCTATGTTTTATATGTTATCTGTAGATTTAAGAGTATTTTATCCCCTAAATCTATCTTAGGCTTAATTGTCTGTGGTCATTTAGCAGCACTGGTAAAAATATTTTTTCCTAAAGACACTGTTCCTCACAGGATAGCTTTCCATTTTTTCTCTTATGAAAATACCCAGGAAAATAAAATTAAAAAAAAAAAAAAGACACATCACAGTGTAGACTGGACTTCTGTAACTCCTTTCTTTCCCTCTTCACTCATCAAAATCCTACTTTCTCAAAACTAACATTGGCTGAGTGTTAGGAGATAATCTGATTAGACCAATTTACATTTTGGAATGAGGCTATTTTCATTTTTTGAAAGGAGCCCATAATACCAAACAGAGTTTCAAATTATTAGAACATGGAAAGTCTTTAGTATGCCCTTGCCTGTCTGTCCACATCACACATATAATACTCCTTCCCAAAGATACATTAGTCTAACTTTGAAATACCTCTTCTGGGGCACCTGGGTGGCTCAGTCGGTTAAGCCTCCGACTTCGGCTCAGGTCATGATCTCACAGTCTGTGAGTTCAAGCCCCACGTCGGGCTCTGTGCTGACAGCTCAGAGCCTGGAGCCTGCTTCGGATTCTGTGTCCCCCTCTCTCTCTGCCCCTCCCCCACTCATGCTCTGTCTCTCTCTGTCTCAGAAATAAATAAACGTTAAAAAAAATTAAAAAAAAAAAAAGAAAAAAAGAAAAAGAAATACCTCTTCTGAAAATTGACTATCTAATAGTGACATTGTGTTAGAAATTATACATTATTTTTTTTTTACATTATTGAATATAAACATGGGTGAATATATGAGCGGGGTTAAACACATGTGCTGTACATATTTTCATTTGTAACATTAAAAAAAAATCTAGTTAAAAGCCTCTCACTGTGGTAAAAAGATACCAGCAAGTGAAGAAATTCAGAATTGGGTGATATGTTGTGACACTAAGGTTGGCAGGGTCTGCTCAGTGCTGAAGGAGAATTTAAATGTGGCACTTATAGGTAGCTATAGAGTTCTTGGTAGAAAGGAATCCACAGCAAGTGTTTAAGAGTTGGGTTGAACCAAACCACAATAGACTTCATGATCCCTGTCCCTGTGCCCCTTCTGCAGTCAGGTTCACTTACCAAGTCCTGTTCCAAGGGCATACGTTACCATCTAACTGTGTTTTGCTGTTATTCATTTGCCAGCAGCATCTGTTCCTTACATGATCACAAAGGCTTTTGATAAACTCTGAGAGTGTAGCCTTTCCTGACCTACACAGGGATTTTTAACCTGTGGTCCATCAACCTTATAGCAGTCGGTAAATGGGCTTCAGGGGATCTGAGAATCTCCTGAAATGGCATATTCATACATTTTTATCAGTTACTTAAGGGGATATATTTTCCCTGAAAATCTGTGTCTAGAATTGTGAAGAACCTGAGATTTTACCCTACTTTCAAGCTAGTAAGTTAGCCTTCCACAATTTAATGGATGCTGAGAGATGTGATATCCTTGGACTGGAGACGAAGTTTATTACAGCATTAGCAGTAGTGAGAGTATCAGAATTTAAGGCAATTCGCTGATCTCCAGTTCCTAAAAAGGGGGCCACATAATACCTGTGTGTGCAGTAGGTTGTGTTACAAGAGGAGCTCTGAATATAGGGAACCTGAATTTTTTAGCATGGACAGTAAATATGTCTTTTCTTTGCTCTGGAGGGAGAAACACTAGCTCTGTCCTGGAAGGCTGTTCTCTGTGTACGTAAACTGGAATAGATAGTCTGGCACAAAGGGTAGTTAGTGCCTTCTCTGTTAGATGTGCAGAAATGCAAGAGACCCATAGAAACTTGTCTCTCAGCAGTCTGAACCACTGTTAACAGTGATTATTTAGAAGGCTGAGAGGATGTAGTGGTGTAATTGTCCTATAGTTTAGAGTTTCTTTGAGCTTAATGCAACCTAAACTCAACTATTTGAGAAGAAATGACAAAGATTGCAGATATGTGAAAGGCTCCCAAAATTGCATATGATGTAGTACATCAAACTTATATAGGTTTAGTTGATTCAGTAGTGGATAGGTCCTTATGATGTTAATATATGAACACTCTCATGACTTATATTTATCACAGTTGATTTTTGTCCCATTTTGTAATTATGCTCTCTTTATCCATAAATTTTAACTTCTTGAGAGTTCACTTTGTGTCTTTGCATTATATCCTTGAAGTTTCTCCATAGCTCAGTAAGATAGGTTCTGTCAGTATCTCCACTTTATAGTTAAGGTCACGGTTAGTAAAGATTTGGAACTGGGCTCTAGCCTCAGTCTATTGTCTTACTGTATGATAGAACTGACATCCTTTGACCATACCAGCTTCCTTCTGACTCTTAGAGAATTGTGTTCTATTTTCACTCTTTCTTCTGGGGCTGCTCCATTTTCCCACATCATTTTCCTGCCTCATAATGTTTTTTCCCTTACCTATACCCTAGCCCTCACCCCATATGGGCCCTGATGATGCTATAGGTCCTTTCTTACATATTGACTTTTAGTACCTGCCACACTTGTAGGTATTGAATCATTTTGCAGCTTCAGATTATACTAAGTCATCACCTTATCATCTGATTTCATAGTAACTGTCTCTATAAAGCTAATGATTACAGTTACAACATAAACAAATCAACCCAAGGTTTGCAGATCACACGTAGTCCTGTGGTAAGGTGGTACATTAGAGATTGTTATAAAGAAATTATGATCTTGTTTGTAAGTTATAACCTGTAGTTCTATCTTCTACATAGTTTCTATAACACTCAGTTGTGAATAGATTTACATGTTGTGTGTTTTGGTGGCATGGGTCACAATGTATCCCTATCTTTTTCATAGTAGCATTGCACTTTTGTTTATACCATAATTTGTTGATATAGCTCACTTAAAAGCCTTGGTTAAAATGACCGTGGCTTCTGGTCGATTCTGATTGAGTTATAAATTATAAGTGCACCTCCAGTCAATGCCCAGTGACTTGGCACTTTGCTTTCCCATTTTCTAGTCTTTCAGCCTAATGTTTATCCTATAGGGCTTAACAATACCACACTACTATAATTTAATGAAAATTAATTATCAAAACATGATCTAATAGCTCACAAGACCACTCTTGCCCAAATATTCCCTATTAGATATATTCCATAATTGTTCTCTGCAATGAGGATGTTTACATAAATATCAATGAAATATCTGAAGATCATGATAAATTATCAAACCGAAAGATGCTCTTGAGGAAGTGACACTGGAATATAGAAATCATCTCTCCGTTGAGAGCAGATTCATCATCAGAATCTATTGTTAAGATTCTAAATATCCATAACCAGTATAGAGTACCATTAACCAAAATTATGGATGATGAAGAAATAAATTATAGTTTCTTGTGTTCTTGTCTTTCTACATAGACTGTGATCTCTTTGGAAGGGAAGAAATCATTTTGCATGCCCAGTGGTGAAAAACATTCTTGGAACAGAGTTAATGAATGAAGGAATGAATGATTTCCAGTTCTAATTATGCCTATTTCATATTTACATTTCATCCCTGGAAATCCCCATATCTGCCAAAAGTCTACAACTAAGATTTGCATACCTCATGATCTCTGATCTAAAAAGGAAATTAATAGGGAAAATAAGTGTTTTATAATTATGAATATTTTACCAAGGCTTAGAAATTTCTAGTGTATTCTGTGTTTCAAAGCTGAATTATTTACATTATCTGTTCTAATTCCCTGAAGATTACACCTCTATAACTCTGTAGAGAATAGTTTTAACTTTAAGGTGTGTTACAACTCTCCATTTGCCAAGGAACCAAGAAAATTTTAATTAGAACCAAATATACCGTTGGTAGTTTCTTCACCTCCAAATGATACTACCAAATAGGTGAATTCTGGAGCAGTGGAATATTTCCAATTAGAATAGTATTAAACCCATTTTATAGTTAATTATAGTTCCATAAAATTTGAATTCCATTAATTCTACATTTCACAAAATTGTACCCATAATAATTTAAGTTGATTAGACCAAAATTTAAAAGTTCAATCATGTAAAATAGAACAGGTTACAAAGAGAACTGACATTTTTCTAGGGAGCTCTCCTCTAATAGCCTGGTTCAGTCATCCAGTGGCCTTGTGTACATAGTATCTGTAACAAAAATCTTTGCGTGGAAAATATCATGTAAGGATATGCTGAATAACAATGATTAACTTAGCTCTTTGCCATGATTAATAGTAGTGAACACTGTTACTTTCATACAAACCAGTAGAGGGATAAAACTTGATAAACTTGCTTGAACTTAATATATATAAAGAAATGAAATAATTAATGACTCTAGGGAAAGCAGGGATCAGTAGTTCAAATATACTTATTCCTTTCTCTCTTTACTCTGAACATTGCTCACTTTCTCCAAAGTTTATTATCTGTAGACACTAAATTTTTTCTTCAGTGCATATTATCCATTTCAGATATACTGATGTATGTCTTGAAGAATTTTCGAAATAAAATTTAACTACAGATTTATTAACGTACAGGTAAGGAAACGCATCCAATTCTCTGAAACCAAAATAACATCTGTCATGTTGGATGTATACACTTAAATACGTCCAAACACGCACACACATGTTTCATGCACGCACACGCACACCCTATACAAATAGAAATGGAGCTCTACCCTATAACACGTTTAGAAATTCTGTTCGGTGTTAATATTGAAAACTCAGTGTAATGGGCAAAAGCTTTCTCTTTGCCCAAAGGAGCACTGAGTTGCAGAAAAGAATATAACCATGCATGGATATTTGGTATGGTATCCTGGCATGATGCTGATTTTATTTATTTTATCCAGATCCAATCTGGCTTCCCTCTTCCAAATGAAAGTGGTCTTCTGTCTGCAATATCTATTTGGGAAGACTGCTCTTTTCTGAAAAACACAGGCTATCTCTGGATTATGTTTTCTTCCCGGAAAATTTGAGCAACTACACACTTATGCAACTATGTCTTAGAATTTCAATAGTAATATTTTAACAACTGCTGTTTATTGCATTTTTATGTGTCAGACACAGATAAGCTCTCTTACGCATTATCTTAATTTCCGAAATGTATGAATTTGTTACTTTGTTGATTTCATCTTTGATATCTTTAAGTGTTGCTCATTATAAGCATTTATTTTCTATTCCAAGTATTTATATTGCATTTGCATCTTGTAGAAATTTTGAGAGCTGCAGAAATTTCAATTTTGTTTAACCAAGTCCCTCCCTCATCCTTTGGACTGACCTTTGTCTGTCAGTTCGGGGAGTGTGAGCTTCTTTTTTATTTTTTTTAAACTTTTTTGAATGTTTTATTTATTTTTTGAGAGACAGAGTCCAAGCAGGGGACGGGCAGAGAGAGAGGGAGACACGGGATCTGAAGCAGGCTCCAGGCTCTGCGCTGTCAGCACAGAGCCTGATTTGGGGCTCGAACCCACATTTGTGAGATCATGACCTGAGCCAAAGTCAGACGCTTAACTGACTGAGCCACCCAGGCACCTGGGGTCTGTGCACTTCTTAATCCGAACATGGTGGTATCATCACGGTAAGCATTAGGTAGGCTTAGGAGAGTTCTCGTGTTCTCTGATTTTATAGGTTAGGACATTTTGTAGCCTACACGTCATACCTCTAGCTTCTGAAACATAGTGATTACCCTCCTGCTCCCCACCCCAGCTCAGCATAAGGAAAGTGCAGTTCAGTTGTCACATTCTGACCCCTCTTCTTGCTACACTCTTTTATCTCTGGTGCACTCAGCATTTCTTTAAACATTCCTCAGTTCCCTTAAAGTTGAGCCTTTCCATTTGCAAGTTTGTTTCAGTTTTCAGAGGTTTATTTCTCTTTTTGAAAAAAGCCTGTGACCCCTATTCTCTAGTTTGATTTCTATTTCTTGTTATCTTATAAATTCTTAAAAAGGACAGTTCTCCTCTCCTCCAATAAGTGAATGCTTCCAGAAGTGTTAACACATTCTTCCTTACCCTACAAAGCTACCATTACCTTTGCCAACTATATTCAGCTTCCTTGTATACCTTCAAACCTGAGGTGACCTTCGACCAACAGACACTTTCAGTCTTTATCTCCATAATCTCTTGACAACATTTGACACTACTGGGCACCCCTTCCTTTGGGAGATACCCTGTTCCCCTGACTTCTGTGAGACCATGCTTGTCTGGTATTCTTCCCAGCTCTCTGTTTGTTGTTCAGGGTTCTGGCCTGGTTTTCTACTCCCCTCATCCTGTACTCCCTACAGGAATCTTCCATACATTCCCATGGCCTCATAAAAGGAAACAGAGATGCTGACAACACGGCAGTTATTAATTTTCAACCAGGATCTCTCCTGATCTCTACACCTATATGTGCAACTGTATATTGGTCGTAGCCATTTGTTCCTGCTTGGGCACCTCAAGGTCAAAGAGACCTGAAACTTAACTGTACGATGCTTGGCATTTAGTATGTGTTTGGTATATGAGTGAGTGGTAAATAAATAAATATGTGGACAGGAAATGTGGCCCCAGAACAGGCTCATGCCAACAGGTTGATGGTGATACTGTTATCTTGCTCTGTCAAACTATTGACTCATATACTCTTGACTGTCTTGACCATTGAAATTTGTCCTGAGTGTCTAAATTTTCTTTTGACCTTCCAGTTTCCAGACACACTATTTATTTGACTGATTCTTGAACACCTCATGGTTTTATATTCCTAAACTTTTGCTTCTTATGTCCCAGAAACTACAAATTATTTATTCCTGAACCTGGCCTGATTTTTGACAGTGGATGCATGCTATTTAATAGGCATGTTTGTGTGCGTGCGTGCACATGGGCACACATGCATGCTTTAACTGTAGTTCAAATCAAGACTCCAAAAATGAACAATGACCTTGAGCCTAGTGTTAAGGTTGGACAATTGCAATATTCCAGCCCTTTAGAGAACTGTGTTTACATTTACATGAGCATTTTGCCATTTTTAGACCTCTCTTCTTTCATGAAATCTGTAGTTGGAATCATGTTCAAATTTTTGGTAGACACAGACTTAATTATGATTGTGACAGCCAAAGGGTAAACCCATTCAGGGAGAGAGCCCTGTGAAGACGTGTGTAGTGCTGGTTTTAGAAGCACACGCTTCAATCCCTCAATGACAGCATCACTTCTTTGCGTTGAAATTCCTGAATATTTTCAGGTCTACTGAGGAGAAGATCCTATTTCCTGAATTTATCAAGTAGTAAGTATAATGCAGTGCTATTACTATAGTCTTTTTAAAGTCAGGTATACTCCACAAAAAGGGGGTATGCCAACTGAAGTCAGGTAGCTTGTGGAAACCAGAATAAGCATTTTATGGACTTAAGGGACATGCCATGTATGATGTTTTATGTGAGTTTTCATTTACTTTTTTTGTGAGTAATGGTTAATTGCTGAATTAGGCAGAATCTGTGGCTTTTCCTATCCTTTTAAGTATGTATTAGAGGACTCTGGAAAAAAAGAGGATATCTTGATTGTAAGATAGGCATCAAACACACGGAAGAAGTTTGTTTAAAAAATTTTTTTTAATGTTTATTCATTTTTGAGAGACAGAGAGAGACAGAGCAGGAGTGGGGAAGGGGCAGAAAGAGGGAGACACAGAATCCGAGGCAGGTTCCAGTCTCTGAGCCATCAGCACAGAGCCCGACGCGGGGCTCAAACTCACAGACTGCAAGATCATGACCTGAGCTAAAGTCGGTCACTCAACCGACTGAGCCACCCAGGTGCCCCCACATGGAAGAATTTTAAAAGGAAGATCATCCAAGAAGGTTTCCTTACTTCCATACTTTCTTTGTATTTATATAGTTCTTTTTCAATGACTTAAATATTCTTTATTGTCATTTTTGGGAAAGAAGCATGAAAGAATTTATTACGGTAGCTAGCCATGGAGAAACCATCCCTTATTATGTGTTTATAGCCTTGTATATTTCTTGGAACAGGAGAAAAGTAAAGTAAAATTCTGCACTAATAAAAAAACAATCAGTTCAAATACAAATGGAAACCAAAGAGACCTAACTCTTCTTGCGACCTGATGGTGTCCGGCTGAGAGATCTTCTCAGACAAATCACCAGGAACGCCACAATGGAATGTCAAGTTATAGACTTTTTTTTTTGGAGGCGGGAGGCAGTTACTCTATTCACTATTATAGCTTTTATTAATTCCAAAATAGCAAAAATGGATTTTCCTCATTACTCTATCAGGGAGCCAAATGTCATACATTGTTTGGGTCTTAAAACATTATTTGGGTCCCTTACCATAGAATAAAATTTTTTCTCATCTATAAATTTTATTCATTCAACATGTATCCTTATGTGTTAAATGTGGAATTAGGAAAAAGGAAAGTTCCATAGAACTTAATAATGATTCTGAAAGACATAGTAGGTGAGGAAAACCTGCAGTAAGACAGCTTCATTTAATCCTAAGAACCACAATTACAGTGTCTTGTGTTTCGGTTTATTGGGTTTTGCCAGCATATGTGTTTAAACATATTCACCAACCTCTGGAATTATTTAGAGAAATGTTTGTGCTGCTTAATTCCCCACATAAATGGTAATTTCATGGAAGTTCTTGAAATAAACATTTTTAAACTTGAAAATATTTTGTGTCTATTTCCATTACAGAAACAAATATTTAAGACCCAAAGTAATATTTTACCAGTAATTTGAAACCTAATAATATTTCTCTGAAAAATGCGAATTCATATCTGATTGTAGTGCTGCCATCTTATATTGGTTCTGCTCTCTTTCATACTTAATCTGAATAACATGTTGTGATAAATTGCTCCGTATCTCAAGTTGAGGATGCTTTTCAGTTATTCACAGTGGGAGTATTGTCTGATCTCTTATGTGGCCACACCCTCCATTTTCATCACCATTATCATCATCATCATCATCATCATCATCATGGTGAAGGCAAATGCTTTGAACTCTTTCTATATCTCAGGCAATGTGCTAAGAGTTTTACACATGTTATCTCATCTAATTCCCACTGAAACTCTCTGGAGAAGAGGTCATACATCCATTTTATGGATGATGAACCAAGTCTTCTCTGCTACTCAGTCGTGGTCTTATTTAAATTATTTTAGAAAGCTACACTTCAGTGGACAATAAAAAGTAAGAGTTGAGAGTGGTTCAGAAGTTCAAGTACAGAACAGCATATGATATTCAGTTGCCCAAATAGAACATAAGCTAAAATCCTTTGAAGTAAATAATCAAACACAAATATTAAACCCTTCAAATTATTTTTGTTTATAGTTATGGAGTCAAAGAAGCAATTTGTTTTTTTTTAACTTTAATTAGTAAAAAAAAAAAACTTTTTTTTTTTTTTTTTTAATTTTGGGAGGGTGAGGGTTGAAACAGGAAAAAGGGGGAGAAGGGGGAGAGAGAGAGAATATTTTTTTTTTTTTTTTTCAAAAGTGTTGGTTGTAATTTTATTTGTTAATATAGTTGGATTAATTTGCAGATGATGGATTTTTCCATTGAGAAGAAAGAGATCTGATATAATTGGTCTATCAGCTGATTAACATTACACATGAAAACAAGTAAATCAATTTTAAATATGTTAAGTGGATTCCACTTTCTTTTTTTTATTTTTATTTATTTTTATTTTTTATTTATTTATTTTTTTTTTTATTTATTTATTTATTTATTTTTATTTATATATGAAATTTATTGTAAAATTGGTTTCCATACAACACCCAGTGCTCATCCCAAAAGGTGCCCTCCTCAATACCCATCACCCACCCTCTCCTCCCTCCCACCCCCCATCAACCCTTAGTTTGTTCTCAGTTCTCAACAGTCTCTTCTGCTTTGGCTCTCTCCCACTCTAACCTCTTTTTTTTTTTTTTTCCTTCCCCTCCCCCATGGGTTCCTGTTAAGTTTCTCAGGATCCACATAAGAGTGAAACCATATGGTATCTGTCTTTCTCTGTATGGCTTATTTCACTTAGCATCACACTCTCCAGTTCCATCCACGTTGCTACAAAAGGCCATATTTCATTTTTTCTCATTGCCACGTAGTATTCCATTGTATATATAAACCACAATTTCTTTATCCATTCATCAGTTGATGGACATTTAGGCTCTTTCCATAATTTGGCTATTGTTGAGAGTGCTGCTATGAACATTGGGGTACAAGTGCCCCTATGCATCAGTACTCCTGTGTCCCTTGGATAAATTCCTAGCAGTGCTATTGCTGGGTCATAGGGTAGGTCTATTTTTAATTTTCTGAGGAACCTCCACACTGCTTTCCAGAGCGGCTGCACCAATTTGCATTCCCACCAACAGTGCAAGAGGGTTCCCGTTGAGAGAGAGAGAATCTTAAGCAGTCTCTATGCTCAGTGTGGGGCCTGACATGGGGCTCGACCCCAAGACCCTAGGATCACAACCTGAGCTGAAATTAAGAATTGGATGCTCAACTACTGACCCACCCAGGCGCCCCACATTTTTCTTTCTTTCTTTCTTTCTTTCTTTCTTTCTTTCTTTCTTTCTTTCTTTCTTTCTTTCTAACAGATATTTTGGGACAGGGGTATGCTGCTTCTTGATGTCAGTGAGAAACTGTGTGTGACTATCTGAGTTTAGGGACTTAACTGGATTGAAGGGAGGAGAGGCCATTATGGTGAGGAGGTGTTTTGAAGAGTGTCCTTCTACCTGTAGAGGATGCCTAAAATAGTGAGTTCATTGATTAATATTAGTTTGAATTGAAAAATACAAAGGCTGGATTTTTGTTGTTTGAGTTATTAAAACTGGATTTTGAAACTATTAGACACTACCTGGTTTATTTCAGACTGCAAATAATGACATCGTCTTAAAGGTAGACCTAGGCAAACAATTTAACAAATCACTGATAAATGATGAAAATGTTATCTTAATAAGAGTTTGTGCTTACAAATGGAACTGTTTTAAGTGTGATCATTAACAAGAAAGAGATTATTAACATTATAGGAAATCTAAGAATATACTAAAGTTTAGGAATTTATACCACAGTTTTAAAGCTCATATTTCTTTCTAATTCAAGACCCCTTTATGTGCTTACCTTTTGAAAGCTATTTATTGTTTAAATAGGTACTAAGTAGTGACTTTTCTCATTGTTAGTGGTGATAGATGACGATCCTGAAGAAAGTCTAGATAGATTTTAATGATAAAAATGACACTTTCTGGGCCAAAGGAGTTGCTTTAAAAACACAAGCAGTTCCGAATGCAAATAAATAATGGCAAAACAGGTCTTTTCTCTTTGCTGTAATAAGCCCCATATTAGCTCTGTTCCAGATTTTAAATACAGAGTAGCATTTGATAAGAGAGCTTTGCCAAGTGGAAAGAAGACAGCAGATAAGGGCATTAAATGGAAATAATGAGCAGCTAAAAAAGATAATGCATAAGGCTGCTTCCAAAACAATTTGTGGGGGGCTGAGGAGAAGAAACTTTGTAACTGGGTTCTCCAACTTTTTAAAGAATGCTCTCCTCTTACCTCAACACAATATGTTGGCGGAAAGGAGGGAGGGCATGAAGTGGGTGTAAATGACATCGTTGGCCCTGAGGAAGGTGTACTGAATCTCTACTTATTGACTGGAATCATACTTGTTGACTTGGTGTCCCACAGCTTCCAGCCAGCCCATCTCTTTCTTCCCCTGGGAGAATCATTTAAGAGACCGAAGCAGCCATTAGTACTAGGAGCAACCTTGAAGTTAGACAGAATTGGGCTCCCCATTTTACTGTTGAAATTAATTTTACATTTGAAATTAATATTCAGTTTCCACTAGAACTTAGTGTACATGATTCAGTGGGATAATGCATGGGAAAATGCTTTATAGATTCTAAAGTTCTCTATAAATACCAAGTAATATGACAATTGCATGGCATAAATAATTCTGATGCTCAGTATTTAGGACTTTTGTTATTATAGAAAAAAATAGACTGGGGAGAAGCTATGGTTTGTGAGGTCTGAGATGCCATTAATTAACAGAAGGTTCCATTTTTCGCTGTCTGTTCTTCCTTGATACACCTGAAAATTATATTCATAGAATAATTACTTTGCCTTTACTAAAATGCAAATTCCGAAGTGATCACACTTATAAAAATAAAGATTGAATGTGGACTAAATGACAGATAATATCCAAAACAATATTGCCCCCAACTGGGACATTTTCTGCAGCTCTTCCTTTCACTTTTTACCACACGAAAACGTGAAAAACATTCACTGATTTAGTGCTTGCTCTATGCAAGACTCGGGCTAAGAACATATTATACATTATTCATTCCCTATTCAACCCTATGGGATAGGTGTTACTGTTGCCATTTTATGAATGAGGATGCAACAGTACAGAGAGGTTAAGTGAATTGCCTAAGGTCACACAGCTAGTAAATTTTATAGTCAGGATTCCAGCCCAGGTTTCCTGCACTCCAGATCCCAGGTTCCTATCTGATATGCCGTATACATTATGGCAAATGGGCTGAATTTTTCCTATTATTCTGAGCATTTCTTTAAGTTAAAAAAATTATGTTGTTACATATGTACGTGTAGTATGCTGTATACAGAAGTGAAAAAAGTATCTCAGTGTCAGTGAATTTACCAGTTTTCTACTTGAAATATAATTATGGATTACTTGTTCCTAAATCCAATGATAAAGCTTAATAATGGTACATTTTCAAGTTTAAATATAACATAACTTTTCATACCCAGTGCACTGTATGATACTGTTTATTATCAAACACTTTTCTGAGGGGCATGAATCCTAGAGTTCCTTCCCATGGGTGATTTGGGCTCAGGGTCTCTCCTGAGATTGCAGTCCAGTGCTGAGGCTGGAGTATAGCTTCCGAGATGGCTCAGCTCACATGACTGTTGGCAGGTCTCAGTTCTTCACTGGCTGTTGGCTGGAAGTCTCCTTTCCTCACCTCAGACTTCTCCCTAGGCTGCCTAAGTGTCCTTACAGTGGCAGCTGGCTTAGAGTGAGTGATGGGAGGGAGGGAGGAAATAAAGGAAGGAGGGGGAGGAAATGAGGAGGGGAG
This sequence comes from Herpailurus yagouaroundi, assembly GCF_014898765.1. Lineage (NCBI taxonomy): Eukaryota > Metazoa > Chordata > Mammalia > Carnivora > Felidae > Herpailurus > Herpailurus yagouaroundi. The sequence continues at coordinate 11,574,949 of NW_024412396.1, forward strand.
GTAGAGAGGAAGGTAAGTGAGGGAGAGGGAGGGGAGGGAGGAAGGGAGGGAGAAGAGAGACAGTAAATGGAAGCTGCAGTCTTTTAGAACCTTAGAAGTGTCCTACCTTATTCTCTTGGACACAGACACCAGTCTTTCAGTGTGGATGGGAACTATGCAAGGGTGTGAAATACTAGGAGGTGGAGAGTTAGTGGGAACCATTGCGGAGGCTGACTACAAGTATTTTATTAGGAAAAAAAAATGTACCAGTAATGCCCCAAAGTTTTTAGGAGGGGATATTGCCCGTATTGTGTCGCAAAAATTGTAGTTTAAAAAAAGTATGAATCCAATCCCGTCCCAACCTTGGTATCGCTTGGTGATTTTGTTGCATTGAATTTGTGGGTTTAGATGGAATTTGTTTTAGCAGACTAAAAAGCCATTTTTTATCATGGAAGAACTATGGTTGTTGGATTTGGATGTCTGCTGCCACTTCTGAATCTCAGCTTTCTTACCTGTGAGATAAGAGTAATATTAGCTTTGTAGACTTGTCAGATCCTAGTTGTTAAAATCCTAGTCTGGTGATGAAAAATAAATGGTAGATGGTGGAGCTAGTAGACGGGGAGACAAAAATATATTTATTTTCAGAAACATTGTTTAAAGCAAAGATGCCTTACAATTAATTAATTTTGAGTGCTCTGCTATAATTCAGAAAAGAACATCAGGTGGGATTTCCTCTTACAACTACATAAGTAAAAAGAAATCCTTATTTCTAATAACTTAATATAATGAGGCTAATTGAGAAGAGCAAAGAGACACAAACATGTGGATTGGATGGAAGATGAAATTGGAACTGGGGTTTTTGGAGCATTTGCAACAGTGGGGACTAAAATTTTAAAACACATGGAGGTAACTGGCATTAATAAACATAATTATAGAAACCTGGAAGGAAGTTTCCAAGGAGAGGATGAAAGGAATCAAAGGTCATTAATGCAGAGCACCTGAAGTTCATTTTTCCTCTTTTTCTATCAGTTGATCCTAGGCTGGAGGTAGATTGAATTGATGTGTAAAACTTCTCAGTCTTTGAGGGAAGGCGAAACCTTACAGTTTCCCTGGGGTTGTCTTTACTTGCTTCTGTTACTCTCACGCTCCAGGACTTCATCACTTTCACAAGCCAGAGTCCTAATGTAATATGTCCATTTTGATTCCTGTGCAGTTTCATGGCCTTTTCTTACCTATCTAAAGGAATGGGTCTTCTTGGAAAACCTATATTCAGAAAAGCCCACATACAGCATATGTATGCTGTTTTTAAATAATTATAAAAATAATTACTTTAGTGTATTCATCTTCTAGGGCTATTGTAACCAAGCTCCACAAACTGGGTGGTTTGAACAACAGGGCTTTATTGTCTCACCATGACAGAGGGTTCAAGTCCAAGGTGTTGGCAGGATCGGTTCCTTCTGAGGGTTATGAGGGAGAATCCGTTCCAGGCCCCTCTCATAGCTTCTGGTGGTTTGCTAAAAATCTCAGGCATTCCTTGGCTTCTCTGTGTAACTCCCCGGCCTCTTCCTTCATCTTTATAGGACGTTTTCCCCATGTTTCTTTTTTATAAGTACACTGGTCACACTGGGTTGGAGCCCACCCTAAGCACCTTAACTACATTGGCAAAGACCCTGTTTCCAAGTAAGGCTGTGCTCTGAGGTACAGGGGGTTGGGACTTCAACATAGCACCTACTCTGGGTAAGATAGATACTACCCATCCCAGAAATGGCCACCTGGAGGCGTGCACTCCCTCTCCTCCCTATGGTAACCTCGCTTTGGACTTTTGTGAAAACGATTTCCATGTTTGTCTTTATAGTTTTACAATTTGTGCATCATCTCTAACGGCAAGAAAGCTTTTATTTAAGACTTCATTTATGAGATGGATAAGTTTTAAAAAGTAGGACTGGGAATTATATGCCAGGTATAATGTTATCTTCAGTTCCCTGGGGCAATATTTGTTAAAAATGCCTACTTTTAAGGCTAAAAGTAAGTAACTTAAAAAATAATACTTATAACTTTCAGGAGGCAAAATAGAAGTAATATTTTGTGAGCTTCAGTTCGGGTCACATTTTAATTTTTCTATACAGGCTGCCTGCTCAGTTGATGACAAACACCTTCTGTGAAATATATTGTATTTCTCTGAAACTTCTCTGAAATATATTGTATTTCCCCAATTTGTTCATATTGTAATGAAATCCATGATCATGGTTTCCAAGCTTTTAATTACTAAGGGTCAAATTATTATGTTCCCTCTAGACCCGTTCTGAAATACCTTCATCTTGTAAATAGCACTTATTAAGATCTATTCAGGTCTTTTTTTTTCTTCGTTTCTTAAATTCCACATGTGAGTGAAATCATGTGGTATTTGTCTTTGTCTGACTTATTTTATTGGGCATTATACCCTGTAGGTTCATCAGAAAAACAGATGCTTACATACAGAAAACCAACTAGTGGTTGCAGAGGGGAGGCGGGGTGGGGACGAGCGAAATAGATAAAGCTGATTAAGAACACATGTGTGATGAGCACTGAGTTATGCATTGAATCGGTCAATCATTATACCGTACACCAAAACTTGTATAACACTACATGTTAATTATATTTCCTTTAAAAAAATCTGTATATACTTAAAAGATATGTTCAGGTATTACCATTCTTTATTAGCTAGTGATAGATGTCTACCGGTGGGACCGTTGGTCAGCCTGAGATACCCTGTGTAGTAAAACACTGCCAGGATCATACTAGTTAAACATCAAAGAAAGTTGATGTTTTAGTCAAACCTTATTTAGGAACAGATATAAGACTTCTTTTAGCTTTAAAAAAAATACTGAAAACAGTTCATGCCTGCTGCTTCCTTTGAAGATTCCTAAAGATCAAGGTTGCTCAGTCTCACAAACGCACGTGCACATACACACGCCTGCACGCACACGCAGCCTTTGCTGAAGTCTGCAGCGTGAAAGCACACTTAAATTAAATTCCTTGTAATCATGTTTTTGTTTTAATTAAAGCCTTCAACCCCATAAGTACAGATGGTTGCCAAATTTCAAGTGACCCATAATAAATACGGCAGGTTGCCCTGTTCTCCCCTTCCTCTCTTCCTTGCTAAAATCCCTGCGGTGTCTACGGTAGGGAAAGGGGTAAAAAAAACAACACTTTGCCACATAGCAGATCCTCCTTATTTCTTGGTTGAACAAAATTTTAGAATGGCCGCTGAAAACTGTGAGTTGTTGAGAACTGTGAGTTCAATTAGAAGGATTGATAGAGGGATTAGGATAAGGTAGCTTACCATCAAAGTTTACTCATTTCAACCTTGTTTTCTCACAGGAAATCCTTCCCTATACATGGAGAGCTGCTGCTCTGCTTTACCTGAAATGCTCACCTCACCTTGATGGGAGGGGTACTCAGCAGCTAGATACATTAAGGTTAACACACATTCTCTTTTTACAAGGGAGATACTTCCAGAGAGCAGGATCACATTGCCTTCCTTCTTATACTTGAGGTAAAGGTGGGCAAGGGAGTGGTCTTGGTGGTGGTGGGGGGCTTCTGTGATATAGGAAGGGGTGCGGTTATTAATATTTGAATGAAGGCACTTGGGGCTAAGTATCTGGGAAAGAGAAGTCTCAAAAGGAAGGAAAAATTATAAGAACACATTCATCTGTTTGAAGTGTTTGCCTTGAACTAACTCCAGAACTGAACAAGGAGTGGTATAGAGTGGAGTTGATTTAATTTTTTTTAATTTCTTTTTTCACTGACTTAGTGTTCGTGCTGGGACTACTGGGCCCATAATTCTGCCACATTAAGGTTAAAGAGTCGTCAGGGGCTGATTAAATACCTGACCATAATCCAAAAGGGGTTATTTTTTTGGAAAGTTTTCTAAGTTTACAATAAAAATATATTTCTAGAAATTCATTTGTTTGTAAGTTTGGAATTGCTTGTAAATGAAAATCTGTTTATAGTTCAACAAGTGTATTTTGAACTTGGAATATCATTTCTACAGCAGGGATACCTAGATTAGGTAACCCTTTCAAGTACTGATGTCTGAAATAGGCCATGGGGCATAACTTAAGGTGAATATATTTTTATTTTTTACAATAAATTACTTTATTTGAAGTCAAGAACTATATCAAATGGATTTCTCCTCCTTTGACACATAGCATATTGCCTTACACATAGATTAATAATGTTAAGGTTTGAATGAGTGAATGGTTATATAGAGATAGAGTGTATGTGTAGAATCTACAACAGGAGCCATTCACATGAGGACATGCATGAGTTTAATTATTGTTTTCTAAGTGACAAAGGAAGTTATCCTTTATTATCAGTAAATTCTTTCAATAAATATTAAACTGAGCACTTATGGTTGCTAGTAACTGTGCTAAGTGCTTTTGGGTGAGCCAAGATGAACAAAACAGGACCTCAGCCCTCAGTTTCCAGTGGGGAAATAGTCACAGTAATAATACATAGAAACAGTGTGAGGGCCACAGCTATACTGTACAGATAAATTGCTTTATGTAGTATTTCAGAAGAGTAAGAATAATTCAGGTGTTTGGTGACACCTGATTTTGGAAATGTGATGAAGAAAAAGAAGGTACACATCAGTAAAGGAATATTTTCTACTGCAGACAAGAGAAAAATCAGCTAGCGGTGGTTTAAACAAAGATTAGTCATTTTTTTTTAACATAATGAGAACTACGAGGTGGGTGATCATTATTGTTGGTTTAACCACCAAACAAAGACAGAGCTGGAGTCTCCTTTCCTTTTCTTGGCTTCTTCTCTATGGTTAGTAGGTAAGTACTCCAGCTACTGCTCCAGAAAGGGTGATGACTAATGGAGGGACAGCCACTTTCGTGCTTTTTATCAGAAAAGCAAAGACTTTCCCAGAAGTTCCATGCTGACTTCTGTCTACATAACATTGGTCAGATCAGTGCTACGTGGCCACCCTTCATTACCGTCATACCATCCACACTATACCAGAGAGATATACATAAAAAAAAGGAAAACCAAACAAAAACTCACACAAAAGAACAAACTAAAGAAGGTTTTAAAGAAGGTTTCTTTAGTGTTACTAATGAGAATAAACATAGACGTCTGATCAATACAGTAATCTGTAAGAATTTGGTTAGGCAATCAATCATGATCTCTAGATTTGTTGGAGGGTGATATTGGTAGAGTAGTTTTTTGCTGTACCATACTAGCAGAAATATGGCATAAAAGCACTTGAATGATGAAATGATGGAGTATTTGAATGAACAATCTTTTGCCTTCGGACCAAGTCTTTTAATACGCCCAGCTTGGAGAACTTGTCTTAACAGCTGAGTGATTCCTTATCTTCTTTTGAGAAAATATGGTTGTTGTTGTTGTTGTTTTTTCCTTTCGGTTTCTAGAAGAGTCTTGTTTCCATTATTTCTTTCAAATGGTCACGAGCACATTTGTTGAGGTTGTCAACAGAGGAGATTTATTAAAGAAGCCTCTTTTGCTATCTTTAAATCACTGGACCAGTGGGATGGTGCAAACGGTGTTCACCATTTCTTATATTAGTATCATAGCAGTTTTTTTTTTAATTTTTGGATTTTTATATTCTTTTTTGTAGTAGAGGAATGTGAAGTCCTTTGTAGGAAAGGAAGACTAAAAATGCAACAGATCACGGAGGATTTATAGCTCCTGTAATTAACAGAACAAAATGACAGCACACAGCTATGCATTTTTGACAGCGTCTCTACCTCTTACAGGTGATTTTCTTCCCTGGAGGTTTTTGCTGCTGTTGTTATGGTTGTGATGGTAGTGGTGTGTGTTGCTTGAATCCCTCTAAGCTTAGACTTCTTCTGGCTTCCGTGAAGACCACAGTGAAGAAGAAGAGGAAATCAGTATCTGGTCATCGGTGTACATCAGTGGCTTTCGAACATTAAATGCCTAAGAATTCTGGGGGGAGCTTGGTAAGGCTTACAGGACTACTGACTGAGTTGGCAGGAATGGAGCCTGGGAACCTATAGGTACTTCAGGCAATTCTGATGGAGGTGACCCCTGGACTCGGGTTGAAGAAACATTCATGTAGACAGTCAGTGAGGTGGTAGGATCTGTTCAGAAGACAACTCTCACATTAGGGCTTCATGGGTCTTACCTGCTCTGGATCTTTAAAATCAGGGGTCTTCAGAATAGGATGTGTGTAGTCCAGGTGGTTTGTAGGAAGACCCATTTTGTTTCAGGAAGGAAATAATGAAACTTCTGCTTATATTCAGTTGTTTAACTTTTCCTTTTAAAATGTATTTCTTATTTGTATTTTGTAATGTCCATGCTGTATTTGCACAGTTGTACCTATTCATAATTTAGAAATGGATAGGTTTGTGTGTATTAAACACCTCTTCTAGAAAATGTTTTATTGATAGGCGAAATCAAAGAAGTTTGGAGATGACTCTTTTAAATGATTTACAAGGCCCAAATCCATACTTCTTTCCTGCTCTTTATAAGAGTTTATGGTTCCTTAATTGTTTTTCATTTAGATATCGATATTAGTCATTGCTTCTTTCATTAGCATGTACATAAACACAGTGCATACCAGAAGAATGAGAGGAGGAAAGGGCTTTGCAATTTATGTCAGGTGGAAATATCTGTCTACTAAGGTTAATTGTCAGATCTAACACCTTCATGAAAACAAACCCCTGCTGAAGAATCAAGAAAAGAGTCAAAGTAACTCCAACCTATCAGGTTATGGATCACTTCCACAATTTGCAGAGCCTCGTGTCTCATCACAGCACGCCTGGTGACTCAAGAGTGGGCATGTTCAAATGTGGATTTTCTAGAGACAGCTCATTCTTTGTCTTTAAACCTTGAGTTAGCTCCTTCTCTCCAGTGCTCAGAGGACTCCTATCAAGTATATCTCTTCAAGTTTAAAAAAGAGGCATTGTTTTCATTCCATAAAATTATATTTTTAAAGCTATTTTTTAGATTGCAACAGCTAAAAACACCCAATGTCACCATATTTATGAATATAATTCATTCAGTAAAATTTTCATTTCCCTTATTTGGAACTTGCTACACAATTTGCCTCCTCACATTTTCTGTGCTTAATAGATAGTAGGACCCAAAAATGCCATGATTTTCTATCCCAGGTTCTTCTAGTTGGTGTTTCTAGACCAACTAGTAATAAGGTGTTTTTAGACCAACTAGTAATAAGGCTATTACTACTTTTTACAAGTTTTCACACACACACACACACACACACACACACACACGCCTCTAATCTGTCTATTCAACTGAATTGTCAATAGTGGAGAAAACACACACGCGTGCACACACACACACACACACACACACACACGAAATTGTTGGCTTGAGAAGTTTCTGCAGCGTCTGTCAATATTGTCATTCTTTTAGTAGGCACACAACATGCGTAGTGTCTAAAGATCTGAAATCTATTTTAGAGTCTCACTTAAACTGTTTTTCAGTTTTCATTTAAAAATGTTCTCTCTTCTTTCAGTGCTACTTTTTCCTGGTGTTTCTCAGAAGTATTATTGGATGGATCTGGCTAAATTGGAGAGGAATAGAACATAGGAGCTGAAATGATAATGAATATAAGTAACCACTCTTGAGCCCGCATGTGCCAGACATTGTTGGGTGCTTTATTATCTCACTGGATCTTTCCAATAACCATATGAGTTGGGTGCTAGTGTTATCCTGTTTACAGATGAGGAAATGGAGACTTGGGGAGGTGACAAAAGTTGCCAAGAGTCATTCGGCTAGTGTGTTGAAGAGGCTGGATTCCAGATGGCAAGAGTCTATTGTTCAGCAGGGTGCATGTATTCTGCTTTTGTCCCTTTTGTAAGATTTGGAGGTGGGTTGGGGAAAGACCACTATGGGGAAAACAAACACGTCCTATCCTACCCCCAAGGAAAAGCCCAAATACACATCAGGGAGCAGGGCCATGCCTTGTCCAACTCACAGAGCATGATTTCTGTTGTACTTGAAGTGAATGGTGTCCCCTAGAGTTGTGCAAAGTGCTTGTACTGGCTGGAAGCTTCTGTCTCAGGCACAGGAGGTTGAAAGAAGGTAATGGAGTATGTGTATATAAATCTTTTTTCATGTATTTCTTTTAGGATTCATTTGGTGGTGTGTGTGTGTGTGTGTGTGTGTGTGTGTGTGTGTGTGTATAAATCTTAATAGCTGTGTCCAGATCTGGCTGGTAGGATGCTAGGTGGATGGAAGGCCCCCTAGACTCCTCATGGGGGAAACTGGCCTCTGGCATTGGAGGGCCTCACTAGGTGTCTGAGTTCCAATCCCTAGGAAGTGTTCTAATTGCATTTTTAAAACCTGTTTTTAATCCGTAGATCCAAGATTATGAATACTTCTGTATTACTCCTCTGTAAGATGGAGATGACCAATGTTTTATGTACTAGAGAAATGAGAAATGTTGCATGGATTAGTGAGAAGAGGTTTTCAAGTGGTTGGTTATTTTTTTCCCCACAAAATGTCAGCTAATGACCATATTCAGTTTTAGATTGGTATTTTACTCAGTCCCTAAGGTGACAACTTTTAAAGATTGTCTAGGTGTGATTTTTGTAGAAATGAGAGTCCAGGAGTCCTGTCTCTCCTCTCATGTTTATATTGCCCATGCCTAGAATGTTATAAGAATTTAATAAGTAATTGCTGAGTGACAAAATTGTTTAGCTATTGTGAGCCTCAGTTTCCCCTTATCTATGAAATGGGGATAATAGTCTGAATCTCTTAGGGTCTTTAAGAAGATTACATTATTAACATCTTAAAAAACTTCCTATGGTACACGATGAATGTTTGCTATTATTATTATTATTATTATTATTATTATTATTCTCCTCATTGCTGGTTGTTCCTAAAACATCATTCCTGCCTTTGCCACTTAAAACTTGTGTGCCCTTGAACAAACTAGTTGAACTATCAGGCTCCCGGTTTTTTATTCTGTAAAATGGGAATATAATACCCACTTCCCTGATTGCCTCAATGTTTAAATAAGATTCAGAACAGTTTATTTAGTGCCTATTATGTTCACCACCGAATCAGGCATATTTTCTTATTTAACACTTCCCCAAATCTCTTGAGATAGGCACCATTGTTTTTAGTTTACAATTTAGAACTGTAGGGCTCAGGGAGCGAAGGTTTCAGTTGAAGGTCACAGAAGTAGTACGTAGACAGTGTCTGATGCCACTGTCCTGTACTTTACAATCTCCAAAGCTATTTAAAAGGACCATAAGGATTTCTGGGCAATTATTTGCGACATCTTTCTTTGGGCCTGTGGGTTGCAATATAGTAAGGCACCCTCGCATAATTTGCTCTTTTTAGGTATTTAAATATATCATGGTGGAATGAACATCTCAGGGAATCACATTTTCCCAAAAATTCTCTTCATTTTTAAAATTTTCAGACTTTTTTCCAGTCTAAAAAATACTGGCTCCTGGATTTTTCAGGTCAAGAAAGAATAAAACTATATAACCACTGTTTGGAATGGGGTCCTTTTTGCGTTACATTGCCTATTTTGTGGGCTTTGAAGTGGTTATTAAAGAAAAGCAACTTCTAAAGTAGGTGCGTTTAGTTTTAAAATCATGCCGTTTGACTTGTCAGAAGGTTTTTTTTTTTAAAGAAAAGAAATGGTATATTATTATGTCAATTTTAAGCAGCTAGATAGAGTTTCTGTGAGTGTTAAAATTATGCCAGAGGATCCTGGTTTTGAACATATCACATATCCAGAGACCTGGAAGCTAAGACTAACTACTTTATCACTCCATTTTTTCCCTGGGGTGTCTTAATTAAAAACCAATTTGAGAAACAAGAAGAATCCATTCCTAGCTTGAAATATTGTTTCTCTGACAGATCTTTCCTTGCTGGAAGTCATCCCAAAGTTGTTTGGAGTGTCAGGTTCAGAGTTAATTGGGTTTTCCTATCCAGTGAGAAGAGGTGACTCTTTTATTTTGGTCTGTTGGTCCCATGGTTGTGAGCTTTGGAAAGGTTTGACTCAGAAACCATGAGATACTAACACAAGCACTACATTTTTTGAATTAGTGTTGATTGACAGGTCTCTATTCAATGTAAACAGCTTGAAGGGCAAACTGCAGGTATAGAAATGGAATTTGCATTTAAGAACATTCTCTTGTAGGACATAATGATTAAGTTTCACATTAATCAAAATAACAAAAAGGGAGATATTAATTTTTTTCTTGTAGTGTGTTGAAATGAGAATACTGAGCTGAGAATAAAATGTGTTTTTGTTTAGGTTTTTCTTCTCAGATGCTTCCATTTCAAAAGAGGACTGTTCACGTGAAAGTCTGAATAAAATTCACGGAGTAGCATCAAGGACCTCTGAGCCCAGGAAACTGAGTTTGGCAGTGCTAATTTGTATTAAAGTTGTTGTTGCATGACAGCCGGAAAAAGATTTAATGCTTGCCACCTGAATCAAGGCACGGAACATTGGTTTCTATAACTGCCATGAATTTGAATCGAGGCCAGTATCTCTAAATTTGAAATAAACTGATACTCTGTCTTGAAAGAAGATACAGGCCACTTATGTTATGGAAGGTATTTAGAAAATAGTATTTCAATTTAATTTTTTTTTTAGCAATAAACACACACGCACGCACACACACACGCACGCACACACGCACACACACGCGTTTTTTTCAGATTGTTAGGCTTCTCAGCCCTGTGGCCTGTAGTGGTTCTTGCTGTTAGAGGTTCACGCAGGAGAACTAAGAAATGCTTGCAGCCATTTATTACCCACTTCCAGCCAGGAGTTAGCAGTGAGTTTGCACCCCGTTCCAGGTTTGGCGTTTCTCCTCTTACCACAGAGGAGCTGCTCACTTCATCAGAAAGTCATTATCCCCCTTGAATGTCACTATGGTTCAAAGTATTACAGTATTGCTTTAGGAATTTAGATTTTAACCCAGCCACCCTGCTGTGGTAAAACCTTGGAGCCACCAGATGCAAAATCCATTCACATGCCTTGCACAATAAAAATGATGATGATGACAATAATTCATATTTTGCATTTGCAAAAACATCTTTCATCTGAAGAGCTTTTGTAAACGGAACATGCATCTTGAGACTACTTTATAGAAAGTGATCTTTGAGTCCAATATGGAAATGAATCCTCCTCTGAGGTGAAATGTGGCAGCCATTTAATTATTTTTAACGGGGTACGTATGAAGCGCAGTCCTATCTTGATGCAGTAAATGTTTTGCTGAGAAACTATATAAATTATATGTTGCATTAAAAGTTTCTGACTTTATTTTTACTCTTACTGAAAAATAACATGTTCTTTTGATTAGAAAAATTCTCAGGAAGTTTACTATTTAAATAATAAATCTCTACTGAGCTCTTTTTTTCAATCCATGGAGCATCCCTTGAGGGTGTCACAGAGTTGTCTCTCAGGTGTTCTCATTGCAACACATCTCTTATTTCACCTTCGCGGGTGGAGTTGTAGTAAGAGGTTCAGCAGCATGCCATGTTGATGGGCACGACTCAGAACATCCAGCTCTTCCTTGCATAGATGCAGATAATCCCAGGCCAGTATCTTCCCTGGGTGATCTCACCCATCCCTACCTAGGGTGTCAAATAGCAGCTCTAGCTGATGGCCCCCTTATGTTTCATCTCTGCTTCCTGTGGCTTGCCTCAGTTTCTTTCTACCCTCTCAAGGTATCAACCCAGCACCACAAATTCCAAAATAAGACACCCCTTAAAATAATGTCTCTGTCTGTATGAACTCCTTAGCTATTAACAGTTTAATTGATTATTTTTTATTTAGTTAATCTCGCTTCGTGTTTTTACTTCTGTTATATATGCTCAATACTTGGCGGTATTGGAGACAACCTCCTCCTTCCCAAGTCCAGTAGCTTCTGAATTCTATGTACTTGGTTCCTGACGTCTATGCACTCCTTTATCTGAACCAGTCAATGGGCTATTACTGTTCACCGTAGGATAAAGGACAATAAAGAAAGTGAAACCAAAATCACTCTGTTTCCCACCTGCTAATATCACTCAGATGGTAGAGGCAGGGTTAAAACTATTGGCTGAAATAAAGCTGGGGGTAACGTGCAGCTTTGAGTTATTGTGCTATAGTGACAGGACAAATGTAAAAGTTTGAGGCTGTGCCAGAAATGATGTGTGTCTGGTTTGGCCGTTTGCAACCGATTGCAGCATGGTACATAGTTATAAATTATCTTAAATGAAGGTGAAAGGGTGGTTGTTTTTTTAGGTGTAATGAAAGAAGAAAAACAAATTCCAACATATAGTACTGTACATGTTTGAATAGCACATTGCCATTACACACAAGTATTTTCACTGTCTTCAACTAATAATTGTAGTGAATATACTCTCCATTAAAGATGAAGAAGTTCCTCAAGTTCTGTGCTTTCTTAGGGTATTTTGTAGGGCTTACAAATTTGAAAAAAATTTTCTTTGTGAAGTTTTTATATTTTTCTTTAGACTAGAAATTCTCGTCTTACTTCACCAAGGTTGTGTGTGTGCTTTATATTGACAGAATTATTTATTAAATTAAAAGTATGCGTTCCCGGTGTATTCAGGGAGTGGGACACTCGCTTGCATTAAATCACTAATTTTTGAGATGAACACTTTCATGTCTGGCCTTGTAGGTTTTCACTTAATTTTATTCCTCCAACGATCTCAAATGCAAAATTTCCCTTTATAAGTGAAAAAAATATATACACCAGTATTCATTACAAAAGTCCTTGCCAAACACGATAAATTTAAATCTTTGGCTGAACCCCTGTGCTACATTTTGGGTTTCCTCCTCCAATAATGGCTGTAAATTAGGGAGGCTGTACTATATTTATGTAATGTATCAGAGCTTATCAAATGAAATAGTATTATTAGGTGTAGTACAGAAAAAAATCATTCAGAAGAAAGATTGATACAATGTGGTTTAAAATGAAACCTAACTGGCTAGATTCAATGATTCAGTATATATAATACATTGTATGTTGCCCGTGTTCTGAAAGTGAGTTGGGAATTGTTTAGATGTAACCCTGATCTGGGTTATAAGGGCTCAGTCTTAGTTTTGTTTGAGTTTAATCCCTGCTCTATCTTAGAATTTGACATGGAGTTAGAAGGAGAGTGAAGATTCTTCCCAAGATCTTCAGAGATCTTCTACTTGGATTGAGTCAGTGATGCCCTTATGTAAATCTTGCCAATTTTTAGTACTTACATAAGGTGAAAATGCTCAAAAAGGCTAAATATAAAAGAGGAAAGAGATAAAGTATAACAGAGATCTGGTGTTTTTTTAGCAACATTTTGCCGTAACCCTTCTTTGGAGATGTGGCTATGTAAGTTGAATACCTAAGTACTTATGTTCCAATTTTCTGTAAGTCTTTCTTGTGCTGAATTTTGAACGGAAATAATATTTGAAGCATGTTTTAATTTTTTTTGTAACATTTAGAAAATTTATTCTAACATTATCAGCAAAGTGGGTAAGTTGGGATAGCTGGAATACTCTTGTGTTTGCATGTGATTTTTAGAGATAGGAACTGCTTCGAAAAAAAACAATGGAACCAAAATAATGTGTTTATTGTTCATTCTTAACAGAAGCTCTATTTTCTCTTGTAGGGTGGAAATGGTTGACGTTAATTATCCTTAGTCATGTGAATATTCTGTGAATTTTTGCTCTGTCTTCTAAAAGAGTTTCTGGAGGATTGGCCACCAAGTCTGCAGCTTCGGTTTAGTCATTCCTGTGTCCTAAAAAGCACAGTATCTGGTTTAATTGTTAAGGACAATTGCATCAAGGCAGGTTGTCTGACTTGACGTCTACCTTGGCAACCAACTAAGTCCTGGGTGCAATGTACGTAAAGCTGTAAGGAATTTGAGGGCCAAATTGTATCTATTCTCTCATAAAGGGAGTTCTTTAAATTATGGTAATGATTATCACTTGATATTTATGAGGGCCATCTGGGCATGACATTCCAGAATACTGTCTCAGCAAGATATGCTTATAATCAGACTTAGACAAACAAGCAAATAATATATATTGATAAAGAAATGGAGAACCAAGAAAGGAATCCTGTGTGTGTGCTTTGTCACAGTGGTTTTTAGATATGTCAGTGTCTCAGTTTTTACTTAGGGAAGCTTCAGTGATGTGTCTTGGAGGAGAGAGGTACAGCTACATGATCTACAGGCTACTGAACATTTTTGAAAAGTCCGAAATTTACACAAAAATATGCATCACACACATAACACAGTGAAGGGATCTTTGGTTATTAAAAGTCTACCTTGTTGATATTAGGCTGTTCCTATGCAAATTGGCATCTTTAGTGTTTCAAGAGTTAGTGTTTATGCTTGTTTTTTTGTGAAGAGTTTATCTAATGCCCCAAATGTATGCTATATTTAGTTAGGGAATTGAACTCTTTTGGAATTTTCAGTGTAGACTTCTGGGGAAGATGTCTTTTTTTTTTTTTTTTTTTTTTTTGCATGTATGTCAGCTAGGGATTATGTCTGAAAAACAAACAAAACGAAACAAAATCCACAAACCATAAGAAAGGACACATTTCTGGAAGGGAAAAGAAGGCAGAAAAAGAGATCTCGGGCCTATAGGAGTGCAAACAGTTGACTTCCGTGAGCATTTCACAAGGGTGTTTAGGATTCAGATTCTGAATGTGGATGGCAGCAGCTTGATTCTTCATGAGGCACGGAAATAGCTTGGAAGAAGCTATAAAGTTCTATCATGTCATGGGTTGGTGAGCGAGGATGGATTTACACGATCAAGGATATAAATGGCTCTGAGTGAGTCGTTAGTCATAAGGTCCACGATTCTTCATAATTGACATGGCTTTCCCTTGTCATTCATACAGACAGCAGTAAGGATGCTGTCATTGTCACAGCAGCCCTGAGAGTCTGCATGGATGCCACGGTGAGGATTCTGAACTTAGTACAGAACAGCATGCCTCTTGCACAATCTTTGTGTGGCTGTTTTCAGATGGTTTGCATCTTTTCAAAAATCATGGCTGAAACACCAGCTATGTACTGCCCCCTCTCATTTGTATTATTTAGAGAACACACTATGAGCAATGGGTTTTTTTTTTTCTCCAAGTATGAATATATACCTGCATTTTGAGAATAAGATGGAAGTGTTCTCTTGCCATTCATTAGGGCTCAGCCTTAAAAGTGCATTCTAATGGAGTCAGGAAAGTGTATTCTCTTCAACTGAAAACATGTTGGATAGATTACTAGGTGTCTACCTTCCAAGGAGTCATGACTGTTTAGCACACCCTGAGAAGATTTGGATGCAGCTGGTTTCCTTTGGCCATCGGGGAAAGTATGGAGAAAGGAGGAAGGGAAACCTCCACGTGCATTGGTTTATGTGTGTTGACGTCAGTGGGGAGGATGAGGTTTTTGGTTCCATTACTGTATGTCAAGTATATTTTTAAATGTGACCTAAACCTAAAGGCGATGCTAAACACCAATCAGAGCCTTCTTCATTACCATGTTAACTTATTTTGGAGATTTTATTGGGCACTTCTAGCAGGGGCACAAGTTATAAAAATGATTTTGCAGGTTCCTGGCAGTTTAGAAAGTTAGCGGTCCCACTACCTAAGATTCAGTAAGAGCCGTATTGTAGCTTTGATTGAGCTGGGCTGTGGGAATCAGGTCTTTAGCTCAGGGTGGATATGATTTTACTTTATTATTTTTTTAAGGTGGAAAAATGAACGAGGCATGCATTCATGTTTTTCACCTAGGCCAAATGGAAGACTTTTCAGTGATGTAACCCATTAGGTTGGAGAAGCTTTTCTGTGGAGCTGCCCCGCGGTGCTGAGAATAAGTTATGAATGCTGCACTGTTTCAGCGCAGAGGGCCTTGCCGGGAAGAGAGCGGTGTGCCTGGGCCCCAGCTATTGAGAAGATGCCAGTCAGGGATGAAAACGTCTTTCATGAAACTATAGCTAACTTCCCTGTGACACATTACCATAAAGCCGAGAGTATTTTTAAAACCAATAGTGTGAAAATATGCGCAATACCTTACAAAAGTCAGAAGGCTTTATTTTAAAGTATGTGCGTTGAGTGACTAAAAATATACAGAATTCTTTTTAGTGAATTGGTCTAAGCAATTTCCCTCCTCTCTCCCTCTCTCCCTGTTCACAGCTCTGATTTCTTTTGCCTTTTGGTTACAACTACAAAAGATGTCTTCTGAGACAAATGCTGGTGCATGACATCAGGACGAAGGAATGCTCAGCCCAGTCCAGCATGTTTAAAAGCATCAGCTGCTTGAAAAAAAAATGTTACATTTTTCAGGATGGGTTAAAAAAATTAAGATGATCCCCGAGAGGGGGAAGTTAGGTGGCAGAGTTTTACAGAAGTATTTTGTTATTATTTCCAGGGATCAGAGACATACTAAAATTGGAATTGGATTTTGAACATTAGTAACAGTGTTTTTCCTCAAACAGAAGATGTCCTGTGGTCATTATAAAACAGGTGATAGTAATAACAGCAATAAGACAGTATAAAGTTGTAAATTTTGTAAAGAGTGCAAACTTATAATTGCAGATTTTAAGCACTGAATCTTTGATTTTAGACAGTATAGTTTTATGGCTTTGTAAGATTAATTATTAAATGATTGTCAAGTAATTTTAATTTTTTTTTTGTTCTTAGGAATTACCATGACTTAATTCAGAGGATTTTCATAAAATTGCCAATACTTAGGTAAAGTGTATATTAATTAAAATACAAACATTTTGTCACAGCTCAACATATGAAAGAAACAGTTTTCTTTTTTACAAAAACTATCAATGTCCTCATAAAGTTAATATTATTATTAATTTCCACTTTTAGTTCTGTCTACATGGGTAGAAGAAAATGGAAGTTTTGGAAAAATTTGTAGCAAGTACGGTTTCACTAAAACATATCAAAATACCAGTATGTAAAATATTCAAATCAGACTGAAAAGTCGTTGTTTTGGTGATTTAGTGTCTGCGTATTTAAGAATTATAATCTATTATAAGAAAAGATTGTAGGGGCGCCTGGGTGGCGCAGTCGGTTAAGCGTCCGACTTCAGCCAGGTCACGATCTCCCGGTCCGTGAGTTCGAGCCCCACGTCGGGCTCTGGGCTGATGGCTCAGAGCCTGGAGCCTGTTTCTGATTCTGTGTCTCCCTCTCTCTCTGCCCCTCCCCCGTTCATGCTCTGTCTCTCTCTGTCCCAAAAAAATAAATAAACGTTAAAAAAAAAAATTAAAAAAAAAAAAAAGAAAAGATTGTAAATCTTCTCTAAATTATGGCTTAAAGTAGTAATCATGTGAAAGGTAAACTGAGTCACATTAAAGTTTTTCAAGAGTTTATTTGAGCATACATCGATTCCAGTTGGGCAGCACCAAACTGAAGGTGGTTAGGAGTGCACCACCAACGGGAGCTAGGGGCAAGGGTTTTGGAGCGGAGACACAGAAGCAAAGCAAAGAAATTATTTGAATGGCTACAGCTTAAACTGACGCCTTATTTGGGAAAGCTGAGTTGGCCCTTTGTGGTTGGTTGTTCTTAAGTTTCATTTTATTGGATTCTAGAGCGTTAACTCTGGCTTAGGTTTTGGTTTGCTTAGGTAGCTACCAAGGCATTAGAGCCACCCTAGGCTAATGGCCTCCTTGTCTAATTACTTTAACAACCATTAAGTAATAGATGGTAAAGCTGTTTACACCAAGGAAAGTATTCATGGATCAAATGATTTCTGCCTGCAGGGAGAGGGAAAACAAACAGTAAGGAAAGGAAAAACTGGGGACCAGATGGACTGGGTCATGTAGGTTTAACACAGCAAGGCCAGTGAGTGCCTAACTATATCCTATGGCGGTTCTAAATGTGCCTCCCTCTTGAACAGGAAAGGGGAGTTTGTGGGGAGAGTCTGCTCACTTAACTAGGCATTGAAGACTCCAAGTTGACTGAGGCTGGCAAAAGGCAACGTCTGTCTACTTTTTATGTGTGCTTTCTGGAAGCGGAAAGTACTAGAAGCGACAAGGAAATGATGAGACTGGACAGACCTTTCATTTACGCTTCATATCTTGGCCATATGTTTGCCGATGGTTTTTTTTCTTGGGGGCAAGAACATAGAGGCTTTCATATGAGAACAAAATGAGGGAAAGATTATACATACAGAAGATAAAGCAAATCATTTTGATATACTCCAAAATAACTTTTCCAGTTGAACTATGAATTGAAGACATTTACTCCTCAATAGCCACGGCCTCTTTGACTTTCCTTCTAATAGGTTTTCAACTAATTAATTTCTCTACAATAAGTAGCTACAGTTGGCCCTCGAATAACATGGATTTGAACTGCATAGGTCCACTTAGACTTTTTTTTGTTTGACACATGCAGTACAGTTCTGTATTTTCCTTATGATTTTCTTAATCATGTTTTCTTTTCTCTAGCTTGCTTTATTGTGAGAACAGTATATATTATTATGTGTATATGTAAATATGTATGTTAATGGACCATTTACATTATCGGTAAGACTTGCAGTCAGTAGTAGACCATTAGTAGTTAAGATTTTGGGGAGTCAAAAGCTATACTCAGGTTTCCAACAGTGGGGGGGTCAGCATTCCCACTTTTGTGTTGCTCAAGCGTTCAACTGTACTTGCAGTTTTTGTAGGTACATTATAAACCATGTGAAGATTTTATAGCATTCAGGATAATTTGGGCAGCAGAAAAAATTCCTAGCTGAGCATTTGGCTTAGTTAATCTGGTGATCATGTAACTGAAAAAATGATTTTTTAAAATTCTATAAGGCTGCCTTTTCCATGCGCCCATAGCAGACCGTTGTCAAAGAAAGGAGTCAATATGATAGCTTTCTTTTAATCTTTCATCTTCTCAGTTAAAAAAAAGTTGAAAAAGGTAATTCCTTCTGGTTTATGTCAGTAGTATAGCAACAGACACATTGATATGTTAACAGTGATTAAGATATAATAATGGATAACAACCTGACTACCCCACACACCGATTTAGGATTCAGGCTTTTGACTGGTCTGGTACTATATGAGAAGAATGAGAAAATTTTATATAATATCTTTCTTATGAGGACCCCGGAGGTTGCTGTCTATCATCTAGGGTCCCCCAATCCCCTGTGAAGAGTGGCAGGAGTGGAGGCAGATGTGTGCAAAACATCAGTTACAACTGTTGTATGCTGTCAAAGAGGGAGGTATGGAATGTTCTGGTACCATAGAATTGGGACACCAGACCCATGGTAGAGGCTCAGGAGTGGATGTCAAGAGCATGGAAACCCTTCAAATCTTGAAGGATAAGAACTAGGCAAGTAGATAAAATGGAGAAGGACGTTCTAGGCACAGGGGCAGAAAAGCCATAGGGAAATCTACGTAGGCTGTTGTGACTGGTCACATTTGGTGATAGGACAGGAAACAAGGCTAGAAAGCTCTAGTTTGGGAAATCATTAAATTCTGTATTTTGTGCAATGACTTTTGAACTTTATATTTCCTATCACAGTGCCCGTGGTTTGAATTAAACAGAAAACTGCAAAGGGTAAGCTTGAGAGTGAGCTGGTTAGACGTGAATTTTAGAAGACTAGCTCTGGTGGTGATGTGGAGGAGAGAGGAGGGAGGTGAGACCAGAGGAAAGAGGTGCTAGTGTGAGGCGATGTGGTCCTCCCAGCAAGAGATGGCATCCTGATCAATGCCGTGTGAATTGGGATGGGCTTGATAACTTATGGGAGGCAGAAGCTGTAGAAATTAATTGCTGGATAGATGTGAGGAGTGAGGGAGAAGGAGAGTCACGATAAGCAAAGGTTTCTGAGTCGTGAGATTGTGTTCTTATTCCCTGAAACAGGGAATGTAGGGAAAGGATCATCTTTTGTGTCAGAAGATGATGAGTCCTTTTTGGACGTTTTGCGATGGAGGGTTTCCATTAAAAAGTGAAATGGCAGAAACTCAAATATTTGCAGACAATCCAGACTATGAAAATAATTGAATGTATTTGATAAGTGAATGCTTGTTGAATGACTGAAAGGGTGTGTAGATTAGTCATCAATTCATTACATTTTAAATGACTATTATTGACTTGCTGTAATTATTTTAAAACCATACAGCACAATAGAAAGCATTCTAATTATTATAAAAGCAAAAGGAGAAGTAACCCAAACAATTTTTTTTGTTGCATACACATTTCCAAATAGGTTACTGTGACCATACATAACCCTTCACTTAAAGTTGATTAGTCTCACTGCTGCCATTTTGCTCTTCCCTGATTGCCTCGTTTCTTACATTTCTTAATTACAATGGAAGGCAACTTGTGGGTGAACCCAGTAGGTAAGAAGAATAAACTTGAGAAGTGACCGATAGAACACTTGAAAACTACGGAGGAGTGTAGTTTTTTTCTAAGTTGTTGGAGGATTAATCCATTTGGGTTCAAGATTTGTTCTTGGTGAGATTTAATACTGGAGGCTTGTCAGGATCAGTGAGAGGGAACAGGATGGTCATAAATGGCCCTGTAGAGGTATATTTGTGATCATTTTGTGATAAGGATTGATATTCTTCATGTTTGCCCTGGAAAGCCAGCCTGATTAATGGGGCCGTAATTCTAGAGGAATCAAGGCCCACGTAAGAAATAATCTGGACACCAGGGGTAAATTCCCTTTCTGAGACTACCTTGGAGGCTTTCCCTCTGGGAGAATCAAGATCCTTAGGTTTCACAAACATAGCCTTGGTTTCTAGCCATCTGTCCGTCTGCCACAAGTTTTCAACAACACCTGTAGCATTGCCCTTTGAAGCTGTACGAGGTACTGATTTATATTTTTGCAAGGGCAGTAGAGACTGAATGTGAGTAGAATTCTTCCCCGTGGCCCTCCATAAAATAACACACATCATTCATTTAATGACTACATGACAAAAAATTTCGATGATAATTACTTTTCACCTCTTAATTTGCATCATTCAGATCATAACCCGTGACTAGTTCAAAGCAATTTGATTGAATTGTAAGTGCTATCTCTTATATTCAACATTACAAAATATCACTCAGGGTTAGTTAAAAAATACTTACTTTTGTGTCTCCCTTTGAGCCTCACAGTAAGACGTTCATTGCCTCGGTGGTTGATCAGTGGCACAAGGTCTGTCACACAAGTTGAGCCAGTGTGGAAGTCTGATATTGTCAGCACTTAGAGGGCAGGTCCAGCTCTTCCGTGTGGACTCAGATTAACCACATTCATGAGGCTAATAAAGCCAGAATGCCGAATTATTCATTTACAATGAGACATACAATCACACAGATGGAACGCTTGTCTTAGCAAGACCCTGACATTCTTTTCTGACAGGGAGAGCAGATCCCACTGAGAAGGGGCCTGGTGGGCATGGAATCAGAATGGGGTAGTAGGATGGGTCAGACTGACAGCCTGGTGCTGCCTGCTGGCTATAGACGGGCAGGGAGACAGGACTCTTCAAAGCCTGTTAACTGAGGCAGCTCCTTCATGGGTAGCATGCGGAAGGGCACACTTGGCATTTGCCTCTTTTGCTCTCATGTTCTAAGTAGTGTCTGTGCTTAAGGCATCCCTTTCCGAGTGTCATATTCTTTCTTTAGGTCATCAGGTCATAATCACATCTTGATTAGAAGTCATTCTGTTTCCTTACAGTGACTTTGCTTTTTTTGTTGTTGTTCTCATTTGTTAGCCACTATGGTAGAGGTTTCGTAGATCACGTTAATTTCCAGATGTTTAGACAGTGCCACTGATTAGCCACCAGGTACAGACATTGTCTAGAACATAGTCAGCAAAGGCTGACTCACTGCCTGTCGCTGGCCTTGGAGCCACATCTGCCACAGAGCCTGACACGAGGCTGTCTGGCAGGTGAGTTGCTGTGGTTATTGTTGTTTTAGAAGTACAAGAGAAAGTAGGGAGTCAGAGAGTGTGGGGACCACATTTTCTGAGCCCAGTATCAAGATACAAGTTATTTTATACCTTCAAATAAAGGCACTAGACATTAACGAGTTCTCTTTATTGAGAAAAATTATATGAAATCTCCATAATGTCATGGTTAAATTCAGGATGAAGAAGGATGAGGCAAAGATGACTCCAAAGTTTTGCGTGACTAGAAGAATGGCAGTCTCAATGATCAACATAGGTAGACTGAGATACAGAGATAATTTGGCAAAGAAAAATGATTCCTTTGGGACTATGTTGCTCATGAATTGTGTGAGAGGATAGGGATGTGGATGTAGCTTAGTGAGTGACTGCTTTTAGAGGTTTGCCGGTAGCAAGAACGGAGAGACTCCAAAGGAAATTAAAAAAAACAAACCAAACAACAAACTTTGAAGGAGGTGGCTCAAGAGTGGGGTCGGGGAATGCAAGGGGGTGAGAAACTCTAGAGGAAAATGTAATCAAACACAATCAACGTCCCCATTTTGTGTAGGGTCAGGAGATCTAGAGGATAAGAAATATTAGAGGAAATTATAAGCAAATGCACAAAAGGGAAAGATGATATTGGACCTAGAACTGGCCAGTGAATTTGATAACAATAGCACATATGACAAAAGTTCCATTTATTAGCCAACTTGCACTTTTTATTCATTCAACAATGGGTTCTTTTCCACTTGACAGGCGGAAGTGCTGCACTTCACTGGCAGTTTGTGGTCTTTATCTCCCACTGTAAAATAATTATTCTCTCCAATTAATTTTCGACGAACTTGATTTCAATTTTGAATGAGGATGAGGTTAGTTTTTCAAAAAAGAAATAAAAGCATTAGAAAATTAAATATTGTTACCTTTTTAAAGACTGATGTATCTTCACGGCTTCATAGATACAGTCCAATTTTGATTAGTAAAATGGTGGCATGAGACTCTTTTTTAGTTCTTTCTGATATTATCAGACACTCTGTTTAATTAAGCACTTTTGTTTACATAAACAGGATCTTAGGTTATCAGAGCGCAGAAGGAATTTGAAGAGGAGGAGTTTTAAGTCAAATTAATTACCTTCTGCCCCAGGGAAAGGGAACCAGCAAGTTTGCAGAGATACCCTCCTTTGAGTTTTCTAAGTTAAAGAGATGATAGAGACACTGGGTGTCCTCTCTGTGGGGGTGGGGGTTGGGGGTTGGGGGTGGGAGGAGGTATGGGTGATGGGCTGAGGTAGTTAGTTATTATTTTGTTTGAAATATGATACTATGGGTTCCATGAACACCACGAATATGCAAGTACTAATATTTGTATTTGAAGTACTTATATTTGTATTCGAATGCACTGTATTGAGGAAAAGTGTATATTGGGATTTCATGACACTTTGCTGTTCATCTTTTACAATAGATTCTTGTAAACTGACTCCCAGGAAATTGAATTAATATATTGTCAACAAAGAGTTAAGATTGGTTAATACTGCTCAGACCTCTCCTTTAGCAAAAGATAAAAATGATACATCAAAACTACAATAACTAAATATACAACACTTTTGTAAATTATGGATTAGAGAACAAAATGTTTTTCCTTCATGAATAAATGTAATTTGGTTAAAGCTTTCCTCCCTCCCTCTTCCTTCCTCCCTCCCCCTTTCTTCCTTCCTCCGTCTTTCCTTCCTTCCTTCCTTCCTTCCTTCCTTCCTTCCTTCCTTCCTTCTCTCCTTCCTTCCTTCCTTCCTTCCTTCCTTCCTTCCTTCCTTCCTTCTCTCGTAGGCTCCATGCCCAATGTGGGGGCTTGAACTCACAACCCTGAGATCAAGAGTTGCATGCTTTACTGACTGAGCCAGCCAAGTGCCCCAAAATGTAATTTAAATGAATAACAATGATTTCATGTAAAATAATCTACTTTTTGATGAAGTTTGTAAGATAACTATTTGTTATTGGGACCTGAAAATTAAAAAAAAAGTTGAGTAGCCATTCTAGTATTTATGTTTTAAATATTTAAGCACTTTGAGTTCCTTAAATTGAGATTGTCTACTTGAAGCAATTGTCATTTTACCAAGGAAGCAAGTAACTCTTGGGAAAATGTTATAAAGACAAGAAGGAAAGAGAACTGTTTTAAGAGGAAATTGAAGTCAGGGCAGCTCAGCACAGTAGAAAGAGTATAGGTTCAAACCCTGGTTGTGACAGTAGCTGTGTGGTTTTGGGAAAATTATTTAACCTTTCAAGCCTCAGGTTATTTACAGATCGGCAAAAATGCCCATACAGGGCTTCTGTAGAATACAACAGGATGATATACGTAAATATGTCAGGCACAGGAGGCCTTCAGTACCTGATGATTCTGAATAGGAGGAATCCTGCTGAGCATTTTCTCCCTTGAAAAACCCAACCATGAACTAGGAACTAACCTTTCTATAGTAGATAACAACAAGGAACTTTTACATCTTGTTTGGCTCTTATCATTTCAGCTGTCCATTGTTTTTCTTCTTCTGCTTCCTTTTCACTCTCACAGTCTTAGGTCATCTTGCATTCTAATGTGTTTTCCAAACTGATTTCCTTGGCCCTCTTTTCTCCTTGTTCTAAATCTCTCCTGGAATCCCCTCGTTCTGTATATCTCCTTCATCTATCTTCTGTCTTAATCAGTGCTGAACTTGTAGTAAAACTCAACATCATCATTTGACCAGAATTCCTCACGACCCTTAGAACGTCTTTGGTAGATCTTTGGCCCTTCCAACTCTGTGCCTTCACTAAGGGCTTTCTCCCTCTTGTTCTGTAACTTAGTTAACGGTTGAACCATTCATTCAGTTACTCAAGATAGAAACCTAAGAGACATTATTGATTCTTCCTTATGTAACTTCCTATTTGCTCTTAGTTCTGTCTACTGATGTTTCCCTCACTGTGGTCCTAGCTCTGGCACTGCCATGTTTCAGCTAGGTAACTGAGTAGCCTCTTAACTGCCTTTGTTCTACGTCATGGCCTGTTTAAAACCTTTCACTGATGGGATTATATCAGCCATCATGGAAAACGGTTTGACAGTTTGTCACAAAGTTACCCAGCAATTACAGGTATCTACTGGAAAGATTTGAAAACAGGTACACAAACAATTACAAGTACACATATGTTCCTAGCAGCAGTATTTGCAATAGCCAAAAGGTGGAAACGGCCTAAGTGCCAATCAACAGATAAATGGGTAAGGAAATTGTGGTTTATGCATTCAAATGGAATATTGCTCAGCCGTAAAAGGAATGAAGTAATGATACATTTACCGATGGGGATGAAGCTCAAAAACATTGTGCCAAATGAAAGAAGTCAGACACAGAACGTCACATACTGTATGATTCCATTTATGTGAAGAGGTAAATCTGTAGAGACAGAATATGGATTGTAGGGGGCCCGGGCATAAGGGAAGCATGGAATGGGGAGCAGCTGCTTACTGAGTATGGGGTTTCTTTTTGTGGTGATGAAAATATTTGGCAACTAGATAGAGGTGGTGATTGCATACCTCATTTGTAAATACTGTTGAAGTGTTGACTTTAAAATGATTAATTTTAGGGGTGCCTGGGTGGTTCAGTCGATTAAGCGGCCAAATTGATTTTGGCTCAGGTCGTGATCTCACGGTTCGTGGGATGGAGCCCCACGTCAGGCTCTGGGCTGACAGTGCAGAGCCCGCTTGGGATTGTTTCTCTCTCTACCTCTGTCTCTACCCCTCCCCTGCTCATGCTCACTTGCACTCTCTCTCAAAAACAATAAACATAAAAAAGTTTAAAAAAATGATTAATTTTATTTTGTTTGCATTTCACCTCAACAACAACAACAAAAAACCCCAACCAACTTTCACTGGCTCCCCCTTATGTACAGAGTGAAATTCTCTTTCCCATCCGTATGGGGATAGGTGGTATTCCCTAAACACTGTGTTTTCTCACCATTCTGGACTTTGGTTTACACTATTCTCCCCTGGTAAAACACCACTGCATCCTTTCAGGAAGAACAGAAATGCCAGAATTTCCTCTGTGAAATATTCCCTGCTCTTGCCATTTAACCAGACTGTTCTCCTTCCTGCTCCTTACTGTCCTAAGACCTGATCACAGCTTGCATCGTGCAATATCTGGGTTAGTGGCATTCCTGCCTCTTTCCATTATTAGCCTATGCTCCTAGGAGGCTGACACTTCATTCGTGCCTGTTTGTATTTCATGCCTAGTACAGTGCAAGGAACACAGAAGGTACTCAAAGTTGGCTCCCAGGTTTTATTTTTAAAGGGTAATATTTGCTTCTTAAATTTCAATTGCTGACCATGGTTTAAAAAATTCCAGTTGAACTTCTATCCCTTGATTTGTAAGAGGAATACTGTGAGGAATGAGGTGGGGATTATTATAAATGATATATTTCTTGTCAGATATAGTTGCATTTTGTAAATGATTATACAGTGTAAATCTCCATCCTGAACTATTTTTATTTCTAGTGATTGGAGGTATATTTAAAAAATTATTTTCTTTGGGGCACCTGGGTGGCTCAGTTGGTTCCAAATCAACTTCCAAATCAAGCGTCCAAGCCTTGATTTCGGCTCAGGTCATGATCTTGAAGCTTGTGGGTTTGAGGCCCACTTCGGGCTCTGTGCTGATGGTGCGGAACCTGCTTGAGATTCTGTCTCTCTCACTCTGCAGGTCCCCAGCTCAAGCTCTCTCCTCTTTGTCTCTCTCTGTCTCTCACAATGGTATAAACATTTAAAAATTATTTTCTTTGATATTCTGGGGAAGAAACAATTTTAAGCTTCTTACCTTTGCTAATGGTGCTTCAAAAAAATACATACTGGAGGGAAGAAGATCTGTTAATGATGTATTTTCCTAGGCCAGTTATTCTTATGTTCCTTGGTTTCTTTTTTTTTTCCTTAAGCTTATTTAGATTGAGTTTCTGTTGCTTGTAGTAAAAAATATCCTGAATAATGTAACTTAGCATGCCACGCGCTCTACACTGGCTCTGGGGTTGTGATTCGGAGTAAGATTCTGTCCTTTGTCCCAAAGTGTTTGCAGTGGGCTGGGTGAAGCAGACAGGAGAGCCCACAGTTACCACCCAGAGTGATGAATGCTATAATTGACATGTATACAGAATGACCCAGTCTCACGCAGGAGGGAGACCCTCAGTCTGCTGGGGGGGCGGGGAGCAGAGGAGGCAGCACAGGTGCCATTACAGAGTTGAGTTTCAAAGAGTGAGTTGTGGCAGGAGGGTCTGATGGTGATGGCGTCTGGAGAGATGCTGTCTGTCAACAGCCTCTGACTTAAAATATTTTTACCAGTTGTTGTCCAGGTCAGACATGTGTAAACCAGTTTTGATCAATTTGAACTTATTTGCTCCCAAATACGTAGTAGAGAATTACTTATTTTTTTGTTGAATCTCATTTTGTTTTGTCCCCCATTGTCCTATATATGTTTTTATTTGAGTATAGTTGACACACAACATTACAAGAGTTTCAGGTGTACAACTTACTGACTTGACGAGTTTACACGTTATGCTGTGTTCGTCACAAGTGTAGCTGCCCTCTGCCTGTTACATCACTATGACCGTATCATTGACTGTATTTTAATGACTGTTGAAAAATGGCGACTTACCAGAGAGCACATTAGGCTCAGATGCCCGCTCACTGTGCTATGTTGTTTAGCCTCTCTGTTCTGTTCCTCCGTGCTGCGTTATATTTGACTGCCAGGTTTCCCTCTGTGGACCAGCTCATTCCCTGGTGACGCTGGATGAACGAGGGTGCCACTGCAAGACTGTGCGTGTATTTATGTTATAGGCACAGAGTTTGTGAGTTGTGACACAGCTGGTGCAAGTATATGAGTAGAAGTTCGAACTTCAATTAGTTGAGTTTATGAAGCCCTGACAGTGTAGGGCAATATATGAGGCATGTAGGAAATTACAAAGGAAATAGGAAACACAATCTTTGTTCATATTGAGTTTATAATCTAATGGAACAGATATAAATGGAGATACATGATAACAGATAAAATAAACATAAAAACATAGTCATAACCAGTTACAGATGGATAGAGAGATTTGCACAAGTGCTGTGGGGTTGGGAAAATGATTGCGGTGACTACTGTCAGCTGGGGTAAGTCAGGAATTGTTTTAATACAGGATGTAAAACTTAGGCAAAAATATTAAGGACAGGAAGGACAAGGATTAGGGTGGGGGAAATCATTCTAGGAAGTATGAATGAAAATGAATAAAATCAATGAAAACAGAGGGAGTAGGCAGGCTTTTGGTAGATGGCAGTAAGGTTTGTTTGAACAGCTGAGGTTTTATAGGAATCAGATTTATTTTTGGAAAACCTTAGCGTAGACTGACTGCTGTAACAAACACTCCCAAAGATCAGTGACTTAATGCAATCAAAGGTTACTTCTTACATCAGATCCAGTGGGAATCTGCATGTGTGTGGGGTCTCTATTCTGTGCATTTATTCAGGGTTCCAGGCTCCTTTCAGCTAAATTCTAGGTTCTGGGAGTCTTCTTCTAGGTATACATCATTCAGGTGGTGAGAGGGACAAAAAATGGAGGCGAGCCTACAGGAAGCATGCGTGGGCCCAGCTGGGAAGTAACCCTACACATAGTTTGCTGACCAGAAAGCAGGCATGAGGCATGTGGCCACACCGCTAAGCACGAGGCTGGGAAAGGTAATCTAGGTGGGTGCCCAGGAGGAAAAGGCATGAGTTTGGGGAAATACATAGTAGTCTTTTGCTATCATTTTTATGCCAGTGTCCTCTGAATCTAGATCACATCCTTATTTTCCATCTAAAGTTTGCTTTGTCCTCTTTATTTTTATTTTTTAAAAATGTTTATTCATTTTTGAGACAGAGGGGGGGTGGTGGGCAGAGAGAAAGGGTAACAGAGGGTCTGAAGTGGGCTCTGTGCCGACCGCAGTGAGCCTGACGCGGGGCTCAAACTCACTAGCCGTGAGGTCATGACCTGAGGTGAAGTCAGACACGCGACCGACTGAGCCAAAGGTGCCTCCACTTTGTTCTCTTGAATTTGCCTGGTGAGTTTAGATGCTCTGCCATCATCTAACTCACCACCCCCTTCTCTCCTAGCTTTTTTATTCATTATTTTGTAATCAACCGTGTCTTCATTCTTTTATTACCTTAGCATGATATTTTGGACTCACTGGTAACCTCTTTTTCTTCTTTACTTTGTATGTTTAGCAGTGTTCCTTCAGAATGTGCCTGTTCAGGGTGTTCTTTTTTCCTTCATCCATCGTCTGCACACTCTTGTCAGAGACCCCATCTCCTTGTGATGGGACTGGCATGGTAGTTTCAGAACTAGCATTCCACCCTGAATGTTGCTGCTACATGAGCAATTAATTTCATCTTTTTCTCTCACCTGGTAATCCTTTTTCCCCTCCCTTTGGTGCGAGGATGAATCCCACATTCCTCAGTTATACTTGAAGAATCACTGTTATCCTGCCTCTACCTCCCTTCCAGCCTCATTTCTGAATACTGAGCACAAGAAGGCTCTCCTCCAGGCAGGCTGGTCCCACTAGTGTCTGAATTTAGGGGATGCTAATTCCCACCCTGGAGATAATGAGCTTACCCTGGAGAAGATGCTATTCTGTACCTTTTTGGAACCAGCTCCAGCTCACGTCATATGTAAGTCGTGAAGCCTTGGGCAAACACATTGGCTCTTAGTAATCTTTGACTTGCGTGTTCTACTCACTCCTACGGGCCCTTAGTCACATATGCCTTGTTTTGCTATAAAAATGTTTAATGTGTGCGTGTTTTGTCTTTCTACATTGATTGTTAAGATCCATAGGGGAAGAGATTATGTCATGTATCTTATAATTTCCCACAGGGCCTAACATACAACTAGGCACAAAGTGATTACTCAATACCTCCTTGCTGAATAAATGCATTGAATGGAGATGGAGGTACTTAGGTGTGAAGATAATCATTCGGATAGGCGTTTTCATTTGATTCAAGAGGCAGTTGGGAGCCATTGATGCCTTGTGAGAACAGGAATCAAAAGTTACTCAGGGAAGAGGATTCTTCTGGTTGGATGTAGGATCCTGTCAAGGTGAAAATAGACAAAAACAAAATTTTGGAGACAGAGTTAAAGCAAAGAGCTGCATTGTTCCTGTAAATGATGGAAGGGCTCTGTTCCCTGCAGGATTGGACAAAGCAGACCTCTGAAGATTCCTAGTAAGTACTGTAGCTGTGGGACAGAGGACATAAAAGTAAGCGATGGGACTCACTGACACCCGGAGAGCAGAGGAAAGATGGCTCCCAAAAAATCTGATAGCAGCGGAATACTGATGGGAACAAATTGGGAATGAGTGATAATTTGAATATAATGCTGATTTAATACAAGTTCATTTTCAAGTTGCAACAGGACTGTCAGATGCAGATGTTCTGCAGACATTGTCTGGATCATATGCTTAAAAGAGCTCTGCCTGTAGAATTAGGAGATCAGTGATCTAGTCCTGAGTTTGTTGTCATTGGGGTTTGTGACCTTGTGCAAAACATTTATACTTTTTATATAGTATAAGTAGAACATTTTCATGGGACGGATCCGTCGGCAAAAGTTTCCATAGTCAATCTATTTTGGAAATTCTGTATATTTTTCAATATTTTTAAAGAAATTTTTAAATTTGTTTTGAGAGAGAAAGTGCGTGAGTGCCTGGGGCAGGGGCAGAGAAAGAAGGAGAGAGAATCCCAAGCAGGCTCCACGCTGTCAACATGGAGCCCAGTGTGGGGCTCGATCTCACAAACTGTCAGATCATGGCCTGAGCTGAAATAAAGAGTCGGATGCTTAACTGACTGAGCCACCCAGGTGCCCCTCTTTTTCGACATTTTTAATGAGAGTTTCAAACATAGAGAATAGTTGAAAGACTTTTACAGTAGATATCCTTATAGCCATCACTTAGATTTGACAATAATATACTTGCCTTATTCTATATCTGGCCATCTGGCCATTCCTTTATCTAGTCGTCATTTGTTGTTCTCCTTCTTCTTCTCCTTCCTCTCCTCCTCCTGCCTTCTCCTCTTTCTAAAATCATTGTTATTATTATTAGTATTATTATTAATGCTGGTCAAAAAGAGAAAACATAGTAGTAATGAACTGTAGGGTTACAAATTTCTCAATACTTGTAAGAATTTAGATTGCTTAGATATGAATCCTTGGAGTCACCTTTAAACATTGTTTTTTATCCCACATCTAATCCATCAGCTTTCTTTTGTTTTTTAAGTTTTTTTTAATGTTTATTTATTTTTGAGAGAGACAGAGAGACAGAGTGTGAGTGGAGGAGAGGCAGAGAGATAGGGAGACACAGATTCCAAAGCAGGCTCCAGGCTCCAAGCTTTCAGCACAGAGCCTGACATGGGGCTCGAACCCACGAGCTTGAGATCATGACCTGAGCCATAGTCAGCTGTTTAACCAGCTGAGCCACCCAGGCCCCCCAGTCTGCTTTATTCTTGAATCATCTATTTTATACTCCACATTCGTCTCATCTCTTCAACTCTGCTTTCAAAATATATCCCAAATCTGCTTATTTCTCACCAATGTAACTAAAACTGTCTTAAGCTACTAGTTTCCCCCACTGGATGCCTCATCCTCTACTTTCACTTTCATTCGCCTGCTGTTCATGAAGAAACAATTAATCTTTCAAAATAAAAATCAGAGCAAGTTACTCTTTTGCTCAAAATCTTCTAGTAATATTAATGTGGCCTGCTAGGCCATGTAGCTTTTATTCCCTTGCTCGCTCTTTGGTGGCATTTTCTACCACCCTTTTTCTTTACTTATTCAACTGTGTCTACATGTTCCTACCTCAGGACCTTTGCACTTACCTGGAATACTCTTTACCCAGATAATTCGTGACTCCCATCCTAAAGTTCTTTTGGTTTCTGCTCTAATGTCACCTTATCATGAGGGCTTTCTTGATCATTCTATCTAAAATATTTTTTTTGTCACCCTGCATTTCCTCATCTTATTTTTTGTTCAGTGCACATATATTTATTCATTTTTTCCCATGGGGGCAGGTATGATCACTGTCTATTCTAGGGATATAGAACAATAATTGGCCCATTGTAGATGCTTAACGTATGTTTGTTGAATATGCAAATGAATTGAAGATAAGTAATATAGACATAGAGTACATAGAAGATAAATGGCAGAGACATTGCACTGGGGTGGTGACTTTTAAAATTGATGCAAGTATGGGGCGCCTGGGTGGCGCAGTCGGTTAAGCGTCCGACTTCAGCCAGGTCACCATCTCGCGGTCCGTGAGTTTGAGCCCCGCGTCGGGCTCTGTGCTGATGGCTCGGAGCCTGGAGCCTGCTTCAGATTCTGTGTCTCCCTCTCTCTCTGCCCCTCCCCCGTTCATGCTCTGTCTCTCTCTGTCCCAAAAATAAATAAACGTTCAAAAAAAAAATTTAAAATTGATGCAAGTAAAGTCGTTGACTTTATAACACAAAGTGATGTTTCTAAAATAGCAGAGTTTCCAGGCATGACATGGTAGTGAATTTGCGAAATGCTACTGAAGTTGTGCATGGCTTTTCTCACTTGTATTCAAATGTGAGGAAGAAGATGGTGTAGGGAAAACCTTGGTACAGTGTGTTAGAAGACCACATGATGGTGAAAGTTGAGATGAAGTGCGCTGAGCCTCAGCTCTGAGAGTTGAGAAGCATAGTAAGAAGAGAATTAAAATCTGGAAGAAAAAAAAACCCATATTTTTCTGAGTTACCACTTGACTGTTTGCATTCCAAATAATTTTAGTATGTTTTTGTTAAGTGAAGCCATTTTGCATTGGGATATTGACTTTACTGAACTTAGATGCAAGAGTTAAACTGTATAGGCATATGTCTATTATAGCAACTTGGGAATTCTAATAAAAATAATAATTTTATTCCTAATTTTTGTTTCATTTCTTTGCTCTATTTAAGACATCAAAATTTCCTTCCTTTTTTTTTTTTTGCTATAAATATATTTCAGTATTAGCTCTTTTTAATCCTTTTCAACCACATCCACAAAATAAATACTTATCAGTTACTGAGAAATTGGAATGTAAGCTCAATTATGTTAAAAACTAATGGGTAACACTAACGCATAGTAACAGCTTCTTTTGCAATATTTAGTCTCTTGGTGATAAAAAAAAATAAGCCCAACAGCCCATTGCTGCAGAAAGAATTTAGCTACAAGTTTATCAATTTGAGCAGGCCAACTGCACAACTAAATGCATGTGAAACTTAACAAATCCCTTGGGGAAGCTGACTGTAAGAATTTTCTAGTCTGTGTCGAGTTACTGAGGTGCGACATGGTGGATTGGACTTAATGCCTTAGGCAAGCACAATCAAATAGAGACAGTTTAAGATTTTTCCGTGTCCATGAAGGGATCTCTGGTAGGTGTCTAAATGAAGCTTTCAGAAAGGAATATAACACCATCATGAGCTCTCTTCCCTGAATATTTTGGCGGTTATTTTGGTTTAGAAGAAATCCAAGTAAGATTTACACAGGGTAAGCTTTGTAACAGTCGAAGGATTTAAGATTATGATTTGCTTTATAGGAATATGGGAAAATCCGAAGCATTTCCCCTTCCATTTTAATTTTAATTTTCAAGGAGAAAATTCAAGAACAGTGTATGTGATTTACTGGAGTCACTTTGGGTTATGGCAGTTTAATTTTGTGGTCTTGTGAAGTTGCCCGCCTACCCCAGAATTTCAGAAGAGTTTGGGGTAAGAGAATTACTGTAGCCAAGTAGTTGAGTGGGTAGGGTGTGGAGCCTGATTACCTTGGTTCGAGTCCCAGTTATACCACCTATTAACATGTGACTCAGGGCAAATTAATTAACCTCAGTTTTCTAATCTGTAAAATGGGTATAGTATCATCTGTTTTAGGGTTGTATGAAAATTAAATGAATTAATAAATATGAAGCATTTAGAGCTTGACACATTACACTCAGTAAGGGTTAGCTAATTTTTGTATTGCTATTACCATTTCTCAGGAGTCTGAATGATGTAGCATCACAGTTCCTCAGCTGCACAGTACTTAGCTGATGACAATCTGTGTGACAGGTAGGTTTGA
Source organism: Herpailurus yagouaroundi (assembly GCF_014898765.1). Classification (NCBI taxonomy): domain Eukaryota; kingdom Metazoa; phylum Chordata; class Mammalia; order Carnivora; family Felidae; genus Herpailurus; species Herpailurus yagouaroundi. The sequence continues at coordinate 11,608,850 of NW_024412396.1, forward strand.
GAGGACGGTCCCCAGATGCTGAGAAAGTTGGAACCCCTACCAGACAATGTTTTCCAACTAGGAGAGACACTCCTGAAGAGGAGATTCACTCTGACATAACCTGTGTCAGAAACTAGAAAGAACCTTTTAATCTAAAGAAGAGAAACAACAGATTGGAGTTTGTAGGGGAAGTTGTTCTAGCTTTAAAGACAGTGGGAATCTTCTCAATATTGTTAAAGCAACCACTCCTTGAACATGACCTGGCTATTGGGTCTTCAGGATTTCAGAGAGATTCTCCCCTTTTTTTCCAACATCAGCATTCACAACAGCACTGGGGAGCCTTCACAGTCACTTTAGTCCTTTGATCAGGTGTTTCCAGCATTTTCCTGTAAACTGTCCTCATGGGCAGTCTTCCCACAGAAACCTTGGCCCTGACGCTTAAGTCTGCAGCCTAGAGAGCCAACCTGGTAAGCATGTCATTCCCTCCCTGTGACCTGGTTGACTGAGAAGGTGGGGAGCCGTTGACATTGACCTCAGACTTCCCCTCGACCCTGTACCATCTACTGCTTCCTTCATCCCTTCTTGCCCTCTGAATTTCAGGGGCCATGCTGTTGCCAGCTTTCCCCATTGTTTTTTCTAATCCTATGCTTCCTCTGTCTCCTTTCAGAATTTTCCTAATCAGGAGACTGTCAAAAAAAGAGATGAAAAAGAGACTCTGGGGGAGACTGTGGCTATGGTTTAGCCATGAATGTTTGGAGGGGAAAGAGGGAGTTATTAAGAACTGTACCAGGACAGCCTGTGTAAACTTGGTTGCCCTGGGTTTGCTCTGTGTGGTGTTTCCCCTTTTCCCCATGCTTTTTTAGTGTTTTTATTCATTCATTCATTCATTCATTCATTCATTCAGTTTTTAATGTTTATTTATTTTTGAGCGAGAGAGAGGGAGACAGAGCATGAGCAGGGGAGGGCCAGAGAGAGGGAGACACAGAATCTGAAACAGGCTCCAGGCTCTGAGCTGTCAGCACAGACCCTGATGTGGGGCCTGAACTCATGAACCATGAGATCATGACCTGAGCTGAAGTCGGACACTGGATGCTCAACTGACCGAACCACCCAGACCCCCCTCCCATTCTTTATTCTTTCTACTCAACAAGAGTACCACCAACAAGTGAATGTACTGACTTGTTGTTGAGTGGTTGCTGGGGAGGAGCAGTTTTTGGCTACCACAACCTGGTCATCTGAGGGACTAAGCAATCAGGTCATCCAAAAGAGGTCTCTAAAATGTCTGCCAACTGTCAGTCAGCAAATAATTGAGAACTCATTATTATTACTAATAGTTTTGATCAAACAGAACGCGTAGACAGATTTCTCCATTATTTTCTCTGCGTAGGGAAGAACAAAATGGGAATTCAATCCTTTGTATAATTATTGGGACCTTCTTTATAGTTTCTATAAAGTTTTGTAATGAGGAACACTGAAAATACTTCTAAGTTTACAACACTGGAGAGTGGTTGAAAGCATGATTCCCTTTTTCCAGAAGTATGGCACAGTCTGGAAAGTTGAGTTGAAAATAAAACATTCTTATTTCTCATAAGAGCAAAGTCATCTGTGCATGCTTTGGGCCTCCTCATATTGTTTAAATAAGTGGTGGATTCTGTTAGTAAATAGCTTTGTAAACACCAGTTCATTGTAGGTGAGCAAAGAGTAGATAAACTAAGACTTTTTGTTGTTGTTGTTGTTAGGACCTGTTTTCCAACTTTAACCTAAATCTTACGGTCAGCAACAACATAGAGTAATACATTATGTCAACATAGAGAATGTTGTAGTGATTTTAAGTATTAAGTCTATGGAGTTCCTATTATAAGTACCTCCTTTTAAGTATGAATTGCAGGGGCCACAGAATGTGAGCATGGGGAAGGATATTGATATCACCTAATGCAACCACCCCAGATGCCAGAGGGTATGGGGAAGCCCAGGACCATATGTCACTTGGCTTGAATCACTAGCAGCTTCACTCTATAATTTTGTTCCACATCACAAATATTTAGTAAATACTACTAGGCTATAGTAGGCAAATCATTAACAAAATTTATATTTTGCTTCAAAATGGCAACCTAAATCATCAGCAAGCTTAGGGACATCTGCTATTTTAATTGGAATCCCTAATTTAATTCATTTACTCCTTATCTTCAAAAGTGGTTGAAGGACTAGAAGCAGAAATGACTTCATATTGCATATTTTCAGTTGTGAAATTCAAAAGAGACATTGTTTTGTTCAGCAGATGTGGGCTATGTCTTTTGGTAGCAAGTGCCACTACAATTGTCTTAAAACATCAAGAAACTGACCCTTTAATTTGCACTTTGCATAAATAGAAAAAGCTTTCCAGAGGAAGGATATTTCCTATTCTAGCATAAGGGTCAGCAAGCTTTTTGGTAAAGGGAAAGAGAGCAAATATTTCTACATCTGTCACGACAACTCAGGTCTGCTGTTGGAGTGCACTTTGTGTGTGACAGACAATGTGTGAGAGAATGAGCATGGCTGTGTTTCATTAAAACTGTATTTACGAAAGTAGGCCGTGGATGAGACTGACCTATGGGCTGTAGCTTACTGACTCCTGTTCTTTTGTAATGATATGATACTAAGTTAAATATTACCATAGATGAGGGGCGCCTGGGTGGCACAGTCGGTTAAGCGTCCGACTTCAGCCAGGTCACGATCTCGCGGTCCGGGAGTTCGAGCCCCGCGTCAGGCTCTGGGCTGATGGCTCAGAGCCTGGAGCCTGTTTCTGATTCTGTGTCTCCCTCTCTCTCTGCCCCTCCCCCGCTCATGCTCTGTCTCTCTCTGTCCCAAAAATAAATAAAAAACGTTGAAAAAAAAATTAAAAAAAAAATATTACCATAGATGAAAGCTGGATTTTAAATTTCTTCTAGGTAAGTAAAAAACAAAAACAAAAAGAAAACCTTGTATTGTATCGTTTATTGAGGAATGACGTATGATTAGGATGTGTGCTTAATTAAAATAATTTCTAATAAAATGTCACAGAGAACAATACATAAGTACTAGCAAGGAATATCACTGCAACATTATTCATAATAGCAAAAAGGGGAGACAACCCAATGTTCATCGATACAGAACTGAGTAAACAAATTGTGGAAATCTGTACAGTTAAGAAAAGAATGAACTACAAGTGTTTTTACTGACAAGGAAATTTCTCCCCAACACCATTATCTCAAAGGATAACAAAAGCAAGTTATAGAATGGTGTGTGCAATATGACCCCATTTATGCTAAACAAACAAGTCGCAAAAGGATACTGCACATTCTCTCTGGATACAGATGTATGTCAATTTATAGACAAAAGCTCTGAAGGAATACATACCGACTCGGTAACAGTGATTGCCTCTGGGGAAGAGCTGGGTTTGGGGGTGTGAGAATATGAAACCACAAATTTTAAAATGACATTAGAGAAGGGCATGTAAAAAATGTTAGGCGGACATTTATGTTTTAAAACAGTGTAAAGAATGAGGATTTTTAAATTCAAAATTTTTAAGTTTAAAATTATAACACATAAAATTTATAGCCTTTATAATTCTGAGGGTTCTATGGGAAATGAATGCTAGGCTAAGAATTCTACTTCCAGGGGAATGGGCATGGGTTTATTTATTGCGTAGGCCTTGGATCTACAGAAGATCTTTGAACATTATGAAATTGGAGAAACTCGGTAACCGCGCAAAGCTAGCAGACGGACCACCAGAGTGGTCAGCAATTTACGAGCTCTGTGTCCGTGTTACGGTCAGTCTGGCCTTAAGAATTTACACCTCTGCGAGTGTCACGCTTTAATAGGGACAGTTATTTTGCAACATGCCACCTTCTCAACTGAAATCTGTGAGGATCTGATGCCAGGGTACCTCAATTTAGCACAGTCGTGTTGTTTTAAAATGTGGCTGCTGTGAACTAATATAATATGTGAGCCTAGACACAGGATGGATGATATAAAGCAAAAAGATGCTTATTTATGGCTGAGAAGAGGCTGTATTTTTAATGTAGCAAGTATTTGTTGCAGACCTATTATGAACTCCTTACTGTATTAGAAAAGTAGGTGATATAAAAAAAAAAAAAAGTGAATGGCAGCCTCTTTCCTGACGAAGCAAACCACCTCACAGAGGAGTAAGAAAAAGTAGGTAACATCAACAGACATCACGTTTCAAGCACCCACCTGAGAATCCATTAATATAGACAGCAGATCAGGGGACCAATGTGGGCAGGAACAGTTGAGGGCCAGCTTCTTAAGAGTTGTGTCTTGATTTGGGCCTCAGTGTAAAGCTTGGATAGATAGGGGAGGTAGAAAGGCATATATTCAGAAGGAGGGAGCTTGTGAGCAATGACACTGAGTGAGAGAGCGACTTCAGGCATCTCTTCTGAATCGGAGCACGGTGTGGTAATGATGATGATGGCAGCAACAAGGACGCTAAGCTGCCGCTGCTTGCCATGGAAGTATTGATGGCATTAATAAGAGTAGTAATAATACTAGGATCACGATTTTTGACCAGGAGTTTTATGCCAGATACTAAGATACTAAGTGTTTCATAGCATTTTTTTTTAATCCTCACTAAGCCCAAGGCTATGATAGAACTCTTTTCCCCCATCACACAGGTGAGGAATCAAAGCTTAGAGGAGTAACATAACTTCTCCAAGAACATTTAGCTGGTGAATGTCGAAGCCAGTCTGTAAAATACTGCTTATCTGACTTCAAAGCCCCAAACCTCCAAAGCCAAGCTGATGCAGAGGACAACCATAGTCTACTGCTGCTTTTGACACTGAGTAGCCCCCGACTCACTTTCTTCCATCATAAAATAAGGGTACTGGACAACACAATCCCTCAGATTTATTATGATCATCCTATGGTTTAGTGACCTCATCGGAAAATGGGACTAATAATTGTACTGTGCAGATAGGATGAAACAGTGAGGGGATGCATAGAACACTCAATAACATTTTAGAGTCCAATAAATAAAATATTGTTATCACTTACCATCAAACAGGCAGTCTACATAATTGCTTCAACGTTTGTTCTGCTGGATATATTCTAAATGGGGATGAGGGAGATCTTGCAGGATTGGCATGAAAGTATTTACATGCAGGGTGGAGAACTGCCCCGAAGATGTGGGTCATAACCAAGTGAGAGAGCTTATGTGAGCCACTCTTAAATTCACTGACATCTAACTGTGTATATATTGTATTTTGCTAAGTGGCTGTGGTTTTCTAAAAGAAATAACGCTCGTAACATGTTGGGAGTCAAAGGGAGAAGTGTGCAAGCCAGTTCTCCTTCAGACTAACTTTGAACCAATTTATGTAAGAGGGTGTGTGTCTATGAATTACAAGAAACCAGAGTTTGCCTTTTCCTACTTGTTTTTCCAGAAGTCTTTAAATCTTTGTAGCCCACTGATGCATAGAAAATAATTGAACTAGGCCATTTATGCGCTTTTTTTCCTTTCTGTTTTCTTTTTTTGGCATCTTTTCTTCACTTTAATGTTACTTTTATTGCATGCCATGACACTTGAGGCAGCCTGTCCAAGGTTCACTTCTGGTTCATGGCAGGGATGAATCAAGGCTTCAAGTTTCTAGGTTAGAAAGGCCTGGGGTCATATGCATTTTTTCCCTAGTGTTTTTCTGTTTGTTCTTTTTTTCTTCTTCTCCCCTTCCCCCCCTGATCACCCCCACCCACACCCCCGCCCACACCAAGAAATAGGCTGATTTCTTCAAATAAACGTATGCAGGAGCCCAGTGCGTATAACAGAAAGGGGAGATGCAGCTCAGGTTTGGCGGGAGCCTAGGGCCATGCCTGCTTTTCCCTCCTGTTTTCTTTCATCCCATCTCCATCCACCATCCAGGCCTCTGCCCAGGAAAATTACATCATGGTCATTGATGATGCAGAGGCACTGTGAGTTTTCTCACCTGAGAGGTTCCTCAGTTAGTGACTTCAGTAGGAGTGTGCAGTGGAAGAGAACCAAGATCTCCTCTTGCATTGAACAGCCTTTAGGGGCTACCCACTGTAAATATTTATTTTCTAATGTTGCATCATTATTTCAGTAAAGGCATGCTATATTGGTGGAATATAACTCAAGTTTAGTGAGAATTAATAACATCAAATGCTAGGGGGCACCTGGGTGGCTCAGTCAGTTGAGCATCTGACTTAGGCTCAGGTCATGATCTCATGGTCTGTGGGTTCGAGCCCCACGTCGGGCTCTGTGCTGACAGCTCAGAGCCTGGAGCCTGCTTCGGATTCTGTGTCTCCTTCTCTCTCTCTGCCCCTCCCCCGCTCATGCTCTGTCTCTCTCTGTCAAAAATAAATAAACATTAAAAATTTTTTTTAAAATAACATTAAATATTAGGATTGTATTTTGTAGAAGAGGATATGGATCAATCTTTTAAGTGAGAGTTTCACTTTTTAGATTTAGACCTTATGAAAATCTTCAGACTAAACTCTATCAGGAAAAAGGTATGATATTTTCATCCTCAAAGCCATATCTTTTGATCAGCATAAATAGTGGCAAAGCATGACAGAACTTGACTTGTTGATTAGTCATAAGTGATGGTATCCATCTAACTGTTCTTGGAGACCAAGAAAGTGGTGGGGATGAATGGTTTTCTGACTTAGAATGTTCAGGACCCTTGAGGGGTGGCAGATGCTAACAATCTACTCCACTGGACTTCTGTCCTCTTGCTGATTAGCTACACTGATAAAATGAGGAAAAGAAGTTAGAAAAAGCATTGTATTCTTCAGTCACATTGTCCATATTTAACGAGTGCATGCAAATCAGATGAGATGGTTTCTTTATACAACAAGTGGAATTATTTGCTCTTTTATCATAAATACTTGGATCTCTTTATCCCTCATGGTTGTCTTGTATATTTCTCTAGATATTAAATGTTTATAGTCAGTTCCTTATAAATGTTTTAAGTCAGCTAGACTTGGTATTCTTTTTTTTAATGTTTATTTCTTCATTTGGAGGGGGGAGCAGAGGGAGAGAATCCCAAGCAGACTCTGGCTGTTCAGCGGAGAGCCCAACGCAGGGCTCCATCTCATGAACCTGTGAGCTCAAGACCTGAGCCAAAATCAAAAGTTAGACATTTAAACTACTGAGCCACCCAGGCATCTCCAGACTTGGTATTCTCATGGAAAAAATGTTTCAAATGGAATTCAGGATCATGTGTATTTGGCTCATTTAGTTGGTTTAGATTTAAGATAATGATTTTAGAGATTTTATATTCTGGGTACTTTTACGCAGAATATATTTTGGGTTTATCTTCTGCCCTCCTTTTTTGATTATAGGTATAAAGCATGCTTATTCTATGCCATACAATGCACAGACATATAAAGACAAAGCTATTTGTGATCTCACCTAGCAGAAATACAGCCATTTAAAATTTTTGGTAGTCATTTGTAGACTTTTATTGCATTTATAGGTATACATTTTTAAAAATTGTATTTTACTGTTACATATGGATCTTAACCTGTATTTTAAATTAATATATTATGTGCAATATAACTCCATATCATCATTTTCCATACCTGCACATATTTAATTGCATAGTATTTTATGTAAGAAATTCCTTATTAATGGGTGTTTAAGCTGATTTCAGTATTTTGTTTTTATTAACAATTTTGTGGATTTCTTTGCGTTTATGTGTGTATTTGTTCAATTGCAGTAAAACCTTGGTTTGTGAGCATAATTTGTTCTGGAAACATGCTTGTAATCTGAAGCACTTGTATATCAAAGCAAGTTTCAAGAACCATTGGCTCAGTTGTGATCATGTGACTTTTGGCATCATGGACCTCTCATATTGCAAGACATTGCTTGCTTATTAAGTTAAAACTTATTAGAAATGTTTGCTCATTTTGCGGAACACTTGCAGAACAAGTTACTCGCAATCCAAGGTTTTAAGAACTAGATTTGCTTAGGGTGAGTTCAGAAAAATAGAATATGCATTTTAGTTTTGATAACTATTGTCAAACTGTCTTCTATAATTTTGGTTGTTTTTTTTTGTCATAGTAGTAATACATGGAGATGTCACAAAAAGCTGAAATAAGAAGTAAAACCATTTTCATTTTCTAGATACATTCAAGTGAAACATACACACAAAATCAATGTGAAACATCTTCAGTACAGGATAAGTGGAGTTGATCTTACTGCTTATTTCCTGTAAGCCATTACTCAAATCAGAAAAGAAAATGTTAAAAAAATACCCCCATAATTTTGTTTACAGTAGGAAAAAAAGGGAAAATGTTAATTTTTGCATAATATTTAAAGGCACATTGTCATGTTATTTTTGTAAGGATATGATTATACATTTTATGGCACAGACACAGATAAGGGACAGAGGGACTAATACTGCTTATTTCTAGAGTAGGTTATTTAAGGACCGTGTTTCATAACATCATGATTTTCGTATTAAAAAAAGATGGATGGGTATCTGGGTGGCTCAGTTGGTGAAGCTTCTGACTTTTGCCTTTGGCCCAGGTCTTGATCTCACAGTTCATGGGATAGAGCCCCACGTCAGGCTCTGCACTGACAGTGCTGAGCCTGCTTGGGATTCTTTCTCTCTCTCTGCCCCTCCCCTGCTTGTGCTCTCTCTCTCTCTCTCTCTCTCAAAATAGATAAATAAACTAAAAAAAAAACCTTTATAAAAAAAGATGTAAAGAATAGTTGTAGAGATATATATGTTTGCTTTTTGTTCCTGTTAAGGTTATAGAGATATATTTGTAATTAGTATCCTCAGTTTAAAATAAACTACTCACAGGCCCCTGGGTGACTCAGTTAAGTATCTGACTCTTGATTTCAGCTTGCTTAAGGTTGTCTTTCTTCCTCTACCCTTCTCTTGCTTACACACTTTCTCTCTCTCTCTCTCTTTTAAAAAAAAGGAATTAAATAAAACTATAGTCTCTTTAATGTGATAGGTAACATATATTAAATGACTAACTGATGTACAGTTACAGCTTAGTATGTTAAAATAAAAAATTATCTCTGTTCTTTTTAGTGAATAACTTGTTGGATTCTGGAGAAAAGATTTTGTTTTTCAGATACCTGGGTGATAATATTCATTCTTAGATTATTTTTTGATCAGGGCAAATTGAAGAAATGAGAATCAGAGAGCAGTTGTAATCCAACATCGAGAGGTTGGTGAGTGTAGAAATTTGATTCCCCCCCTAGAAGAGAGGAGACTGTTCTGTCCCTTCAGAGCTGTTCAGCAGATGTGAGATATTCTTCTGGACCATGAAGTGGGGCCCTCTGAAGAAGCATTGCTCTGTCCTGTGCTGGACAGTGAGCAGTGTTCACAGAGAAATCCCATAGAGTGATTCCAGATACGGTCACTCTTGAGAAGTGGAAAGAGATCGTAGGTACACCTGAAATGACTTCATCAGCGGTCCATCACATTCTGGAGTTGAGAATATTAGAATTGATGGCTGGTCTGTTAAATCTCATTGAACCTGGGGATTGATGAATGCATGTCAAGGAGAGATGATTATAAGGGCCTGAGAATGTGTCTTCAGAGTTCTGGAACAGACTTACAAGGCTTGAAATATAGGTAGTATCTTTATCTCTTTTTCCACTTTTCAGGACTGGGAGGGATGGGCTGGACAAGGGATTCATTGTTAGGGCCCAAAGGGTTTTACGTTGAGATTTGAGGCTGGTAAAGAGAGAAGAGACAAAATAAGCAAAAAATACAATTAATATTTGATTAATGAAAAAGAGTGAATGAAGACCCTGGAAATTCTTTGGAAGCCATAGCAGGACATGATAATGGGGATGAGGTCAATATGGCCAGATATCTATATGCTGGGCATAGATTTTTAGGGTGAAAATTAATTATGGCATAAAGGCTGTGAACAAATCTTGGGCCAGGGTCTAAGGGTAAGGTCTGACAATGGAAAGACTTTCCCACTGCAAGAAACAGATTAAAAAAAATGTTTTCCATTTAAATTTAAACAGATTTATTTAAGAAATAATACAGAGAGGATTCACTGTATATCACACAGGTAATACAAACAGTACACACATGTACACACAGAAGATATATGTGCCTACATAGACACATATGTGTGCATTCTAGTACATATCTACACATATTCAGGGAGGAAATATAGCAAAAAATATTAAAGAAAATACTCCCAGGCACTAACATTTTAAATAATTTTTTTTTCTGCTTTTGTTTATTTTCACATGTTTCAATAGTAACCATCTATTGCTTTGAAAATGAAAATAGTACTTATTACTAAGTACTACTTTTAAACACCAGAAGCAGCAAAACATACATTTCCATAGAAAACATTTGGGGGGCGCCTGGGTGGCGCAGTCGGTTGAGCGTCCGACTTCAGCCAGGTCACGATCTCGCGGTCCGGGAGTTCGAGCCCCGCGTCAGGCTCTGGGCTGATGGTTCGGAGCCTGGAGCCTGTTTCCGATTCTGTGTCTCCCTCTCTCTCTGCCCCTCCCCCGTTCATGCTCTGTCTCTGTCCCAAAAATAAATAAAAACGTTGAAAAAAAAATTAAAAAAAAAAAACATTTGGGTGTGAATGAAATAATTAGACAGAAGTAGTTGGTGACCTTTCAAAATGGATGATAGAGACTCTGCTTTAATTATTGAGATTATAAAACTGCCATTGAGATGGGGATAGCCATGCTGGGTACTTTCATCTCTATAAATGATCTGCCAAGATTCTGAAAAAAAAATATGATTTGTCTTTTAAAAAATCCCTCCAATAATTGGGGGAACAGTGGAGTAATTGGCTTGTGAAGACTGTACATAGAACAGTAATCTGAGACTTCAGGGAGCAGATCTTTGAAAATCTAACTAACGATTTTAGTTCCTTTAATTAAGGTGGTCTTGCATCACTTGACCCATAGTAAAGAATCTAAAAACATTACAGGTGGGGACATTTGGGTGGTTCAGTCGGTTAAGTGTCCGACTCTTGATTTTGGCTCAGGTCATGATCTCATAGTTTGTAAGATCGACTCCTGCATCGGGCTCTGCGCTGACAGCACAGAACCTACTTGGGATTATCTGTCTCCCTCTGCCTCTCCCTGCTCACATTGCATATGTGTGATTCAGTGACTCCGGACACTGAAGGAATTTCTGGTATTTGGTAGACCCAGTAAATTTCTGTAACTAGTGAAGAATTGAACGAATCAAAGAGTGATTGAGTGAAGATGAGCCATTGGTATGGGAAGTCCTAATAATAACATTCTGACAATAATAGATGACTCCAAAGAAGAGAATGGTCACCCAAAAAATATCACACATGAGTTTTCAAAGTACACATGTAAAATATAGGATTATGAAAAAAGACTTAGTTATGTTTGGAAACATAAAAAGAGGGAAAATAAAAGTTCTAGCTCATTGTTTAGTTGTGGGATCCCATACAGCTTGTTTGCTGTCCTATGTGTTCAGTTCTCTTTGCATTATACTTGATCATGTCTCCGTCTCTGACTTTCCTTCCACATTTTTTAAGTATACTGTGTCACTTTTGTGTTCCTTTCATTCTCATCAAATATATTTGCACATTCTAGGTGCTCCGTAAATATTTGCCGATTTGCGTTGTTTGGAACAGATGGTATAATGTTAAAAGACAACAAAAGAGAAACACTAGTAAATTGTATTTAATTTCTGTTTTCTCTGTAAAGGATAATGATTCTTCAAAGTGTAAATGGCAGCACAACCATAACTAAAAGGAACCTGGAAACCTGAAGTAGGTGTAGAGATTCTAGTTTAAAAGCTGTTTGAAAATGGTACAGATTCATCTGTTGCATTAAAGGAATTTTCTGTTGGTATTGTGGAACTACTTTTGGAAATGTTTGGAAAAACCAAGAAAGGAAGAAATGAATCAATATCCTGATATTCTGAATAAAGTGGATGCCTAAACTTAAACCCATTCCAGGATAGGAACTTCTAAATGGATGAGTTAACAGCACTTGGGAAAAGACAGTAGTCATTAGATGACAGCCAGGATGCTAAGCTCACCTCACATTCTTCGTAAAAAATATGATTACTGAATCTGTTGATGAGTGAAATTCCCAAGGCGTGGTTTAACTTAGTTTGCGTAAGTCTTTGAGAGTGTATCTTATGTCATAATTGTGGTCTTTTTGTGGATACATACATTGTGTGGTGAGGATTTTTGAATAAATGGTCTCCATAAGATAAATGAATCAAACCGGAGGCTGATATATAGACACTTTTTAAAAATTGTTTTAATGTTTATTTATTTTTGAGAGAGACAGAGACAGAATGCGAATGGGCTAGGGGCAGAGAGAGAGGGAGACACAGAATGGGAAGCAGGCTCCAGGCTCTGAGCGGTCAGCACAGAGCCCAACATGGGGCTCGAACTCACGAGCCATGAGATCATGACCTGAGCCAAAGTCGGACGCTCAGCCGACTGAGCCACCCAGGCGCCCCTGTAGACACTGTTTTAATCTTGTTCTATTCAACAATTTCATCACAGGTCCATTTATTGATGCTTTACCAGTTATAAAATTAAGAAAAATGGTCACTGATAGCATGGTCGTAGGGATGGCCTAAAGTCAAACCTGGCTCTGTCACTAGTTGAGTGACCTTGAGCAAATTATTGAACTTCTCTGTGCCTTCGGTTTGCTTTTGTGCAATGGAAGCAATATTACCTGTTTGTGTGTGGTGCACACAGGGCCCTTAGCACTGTACCTGGCGCTTGACAAATGCTTAATAAGTGGTAGCTAGTGCGTGTTTAGAATTTGCTGTGCTGAGCATCTTCTACACAAGGAAACTAAGGATTGGAGAGATTTAAGGAGTGGGTTTCTCCAGGGTTAGTAATGGATTAAGAAAATGGAATCTAAGAGCAATGGATGTAAAGTTCATTAAACTTATACTTTTGTTAAAAATCATTTGTATAACATTGACCTAGAGGTTTTAGTTGCCTATGAGGTAAATATGGTCCATGCTTCTATCATGGCTTTAGAAATAGGGACAGGAAAGAAATTGGTCCTCCTATACTTGGGTTATTTGACGGCATCTGGTATACATTATTTTGTTTTTCCTCCTAACATGTGTTAAGGCGGAAAGATTGTGGAGGATAGACACAAAGGCACATTGGGACTAGCTGGAAGAACCTAGAGTTAATAAGTTGGGAAAAATGGAAGCTTTTTTAAAATATTTATTTATTTATTTATTTATTTATTTATTTTTAAATTTTTTTTTTCAACGTTTCTTTATTTTTGGGACAGAGAGAGACAGAGCATGAACGGGGGAGGGGCAGAGAGAGAGGGAGACACAGAATCGGAAACAGGCTCCAGGCTCCGAGCCATCAGCCCAGAGCCCGACGCGGGGCTCGAACTCCCGGACCGCGAGATCGTGACCTGGCTGAAGTCGGACGCTTAACCGACTGCGCCACCCAGGCGCCCCTTAAAATATTTAGAAGGGATCACTTGGAAGAGGGACTGATTGATTCTGTGATACTCTAGAGTGGGTTATAGGGGTAGAAGTCATAGGAAGGCCAGTCTGGCCTTTTAGATTTTTACTGACCTTCAGAAGTGGGATAATCTGCATTTCGAGGTGGTAAACATCTCTTCTCCAAGTCTTGGCAAAGGCAGGGTTCTCTGAGAGATATTGTGGAGGGAATTTCCAAGTTAGATGGGGGGGTAGATGACCTCCATTCTCTTCCAACATCAGCATTTATCATTCTGTGAGAGATTGAATCTTTCAGAGTAATGCATTTCCTAACGATGAATGTTACCAGTTTAAGGCATATCTTCTCCTTTAACTTTATGAATTTAATTGATTTTTTAGAACATAAACAAGTTGCAAATATAAGAAATCTATTTCTCCTTTTGGAAAAAGATGACCATTTCAGTGTTATTGGGAAAACCATAACTTTAGTTACTAAAATTCAAAGCACTGAATTCATTACAAGAAAAGCAATTTCCTCTTCACGATTAATTGTAAGACATTTCTGCCATTATTGAGGAGAAATCGTCTGTGTTTAAAGAGCACTTATGTTGAGTTAAGAAGGTGACATTTCTTTGACGTTTGTGTGTACATAAAGGTAGCTTGTAGAGAAATGTAAGAACACAAGAAGTGCAAACTTATAAAAAATAAGTTTCGCATGAAAAGCCATTTGATATGTTTCAAGTATACTCTTCGACTTCATATGGCTATTCATTTTGGAACTCGGATTTTCCTTCTTTAAAAAAAAAATCTGTTAAGATTACTGGTTGCAGTAGTATCTTGCCCAGATTAATAACGTTGCGTTAGAATTTTGCTGAATACAAATGAGTCTGATTTTAGTAGTGAAGTGTGCGTGAGTCATACCCTCCCCTCCCCACCCAGGTGTCAGGCCAGCCCAAGCTGTTCAGCACAATGAAAGTTCTTGTTTGACCATAACTGCACATCTCACTCCACAGGCAATCAGCATTGTAATTAGTGATTCAAAGAAAAGTCATTGTCGTCTCGTTGCTTTATCATAATTGCCAAATAATTTTCCATTGAATAAATAAATAATGTAAAGGAGAAACCTCCCCTCATAATGCTGCCATTAAGGCTTCATTTTTTTACCCCCTCATTTGTATTTGTATTAACACAGCCCACTTGAAAAGGAGTAATTATAATGGCTTTCTGATGGTAGCCGGTAGCCTATGCTTTTTAACAACTGGGGATGGTTCCCTTTTCTATCACCCTTTTGCACTGCATGGCTTATTTTAAGGTTTAGATAAAGGAAGCTCATGGTAGCTGGTGTCTCTTCAAAGGTGTGTGAAAGTGAGGGATTGATCTGCTGCGTGCCTCACTGGGACTAGGTGACTTGCGTTATGACTCTGATGTTCTGTGTAATTGATGCAAGTCCTCTCGTAGCAATTCTGAGATTGAAATCAATATTCATTTGGAGTGCAACAACTGTAATAAACTGCATTCCCTTTGTAAGCAGTGGTCTGAGGCTTTGTAAAGGATCAGTTAGGAGTGACAGATTAACATTTTGGTCGGGCTGGGGTCTATTTGAATAGATATGAACAATGTCTTCAAAACAACCCTGTTTAAAACAGCTGGTTTCACGAAATTAACTTTTCATTTTGTTGTACAGAAACTTCTTTTGCTTTTCCTTTATCCGAGTCTCTCTTCTGTCTGATTACAAATCTGGTCCCAAGGAAAAAAAGGAGTAATCATTATTTTCATTAATAAGGTGATTTTCATGAATAACTTCACGGATGTTATTTGCATATCTTGACAGATTTTTCAGATGTCTTGTCGGTAACATTATCCCTTGCAAAATATCAACGATTGACAATTGGATTTGCATTCTTTGTTAAAAATGGATATGCCTTGACAATATCTAGTATAGAGTAAAACTTCAGATACCAAAGAGATGCATTCTGAAGAATAAAAAAAATCAATATCAATTAATTTTTATAACAAGACAGCAAATTTATCATCTTAAGCATAGCCGTGTGAGAGCTGTGGCATAGTTTAGAGGCCACATGTGCTTGGATCAGACAAATCCGAGTTCAAATCCTAGCCCCACTGCTGACCAGCTGTATGACCTTGGGCATGGGATGTAAATTTTAGCTTCGGTTCACTCATCTGCAAAATGCAAATGATAACGACCCACCCCAGAATAATGCTGGGATAATTAAATGAAATACTTAGAATCAAAACCAACACACTTCTTGGCCTATTTTAAGCACTTGATAAGTGTTGGTGAACTATACGGCCAATGACAGTAAATCATGCTCCCCCCCACCCTTTTTGGGTCAGAAGTGTTTTCTCTCCACCCCACATCTACCACCTGGAAAGTGCCCTTAAGCCCGGCATTGCCTGCATGAGAATCTCTTCCTATTTTGCTTCCCAACTGCCCTGCTCCTGCCAGACCAACCCTTTATAAATAGTGGTCATTCCCAAATCACAGTGAGTACTTTAACAAGTCCAGTGTTTTTCTGTTCAATTCTTTCCACCCCACCGCCTCCAGTATGTCACCCTGTGAGTTGCAGGGTTAATGTTAGGAGTAGATGATGCCATGAAAGGAGAGTACATCACATGGGGCCTGGTACTACATTACTGTTTTCATCACCAAAGCCAAAGCCAATGTTTGAGTGCTAGTCCTAGTCTTAGGCAATGTTCTAAGTGCTTTTCCTGAATTAAGAACTATTAAGTGAACAAAGAAAGATACAAATAAACCAAAAACCAGACTCTTAAATACAAAGAACAAATTGATGGTTGCCAGATCAGAAGTGGGTGTGAGGATAGATATAACAGATAAAAAGTATTAAGAGGTACAAACCTCTAGTTATAAAATAAGTAAGTCATGGAGATGAAAAGTACAGCATGGGGAATCTGGTCAATAATATTGCAGTAATATCCTATGGTGACAGATGGTGACTACGCTTACCGTAGTGAGCACTCAGGAACATATAGAACTGTTGAATCAATATGTTGCACATCTAAATCTAATATAATATTGTATGTTAATTCTACTTCAATTAAAAAAAAAATATTACCGCCATTTTATAGAAGAGGAAATTGAGACACAGAGGGTAATTGGCACAGAGCAGTTGCTCAGAAAGAGGTAGTTATTTTTACTATTACCCTCACCTGAGTGAGTGGTTCTCTGGTTTTCTCCACATATGTATATTTCTTGTGTGTCAAGAGTCACAAATGGCCCAAGGGGTCAAAACCGGCCTCCAGACATAGGTACAGGGTTTTAGTATCCAGGGATTTTTCACACCTGTGCCCCCGCTCTTCCAGCCTTCCAGTCTTCCCAGTCCCTATCTGGTTTTTAAAACAAAGACTGTGTCCTTTCTCACTGAAGTTCTCGCTGATATTTTCAGTCTCATGTTATTGTCTCTTCTCTGAGTTCCCCCAGTACTTTAGACTTTACGCATAATTTATTCTTTGATATAATAAGTATAATAAAATATGTAGTATTTTATGACAGTGACTGTATCACATGCTTTGGCCACTTAGGTTCTTGTCATAAGGAATGATAGAATCATAGGAGGAGGAGGGGTAATACACCATAGTTGTTACCACTTATTAAGAACACGTATTTTATGCATATAAAGAGCTGTCCGTGAAATTACACATCAAGGTAGGTATCATCATCTCTGGTGCCCTGATGAGGACTGAGTGAAGACTTGCAGAAGTTCAGTAATATGTCCAAAGTCACAGAAAGATGAACTGACCTTCAAACCAGGGGTGTGTCAGACCCTGACCCCATACTTTTTCCACCTCATTTATCTAGCTGCCTCTTTTCTATAGCCTCCTGCTCGCTTGCCAAATTTTAAGCATGTCAGAGGAATTACCTTTAATAGGTATAGTTTGGGGGCACCTGGGTGGCTCAGTCAGTTATATGTTCACCTTTGGCTCAGGTCATGATCTCATGGTAAGTGAGTTTGAGCCCGGCGTTGGGCTCTGTGCTGACAGGTGGGAGCCTGGAGCTTGCTTCGTACTCTGTGCCTCCCTCTCTCTCTGCCCCTCCCTCAGTTGCACTTTATCTCTTTCTCTCTCAAAAATAAATACGCATAAAAAAAATAAAAAATAGGCATAGTTTGGCCTTTAATAGGAATATTTATATTAGGTTACAAAATATAAGGCATAAATTTTCTCACGTCTATAGGAAAATAATGAAGATGGAGATTAGGATTCAGTACAAAATATTAGAATGCATGGGAGCATATTCTTTGAAGATGAAACAAAAGTATATGTAAGCCTCTTGAATATCCTACAAGGCATTTCCACTAAAGTTGTTAGAAATATCACATTTTTAGAGATTTTTAAAATATTACTTTTGTATAAGAAAACACTCTTCATAGTCTAATCCTGCATATCAATAAACCTTGCAATGCCTTCCTTCCCATAATTACCAGTTTTTAAAGGACTAAAGAATATATTTTAGGGGCATCTGGGTGGCTCAGTCGGTTGAGCTCCCGCCTGACTTTGGCTCAGGTCATGATCTCACAGCTCATGAGTTCAGGCCCCGCATCAGGCTCTGTGCTGACAGCTCAGAGCCTGGAGCCTGCTTCAGATTCTGTGTCTCCCTCTCTCTGCCCCTCCCCTGCTCATGCTCTGTCTCGCTCTCTCAAAAATAAATAAACATTTAAAAAACCCCTGCTATTCTTCCAAAAAAATATATATATATATAATTATTATAATATAATTAATATATTTTATTATATATTTATTATTTATATAATAATACATTATTTATATAATGTATATTATTTATGTAATAAATATGTTATATATATTATTTATATGATAATATATCACTTATATAATATATATTATTTATATAATAAATATTATATATTTAATATTGTATATTAGTATAATTAATATAATAGAATTATTATTATTACTGTTGATCAAAATATATTTCCTATGATAGCTTATTTTATTTGCCAGTGTCATACTCAAAATCTTTTTTGTCTGGGGTTGCTTTACAGTAAGTTACCATGTTTTAGTAAAGAGTTGACTCTGCTTTTCTGAGTGCTAACAGAATCTATTGCCTTTAAATTTTTAATCCGAGACTGTTAACAATTTTGTAAAAAAGGAAGCAGTTCTATCCAAGAGCTGCCCTCAGTGACATCTGTACTCTTCCAGGCACACATAATAAAAGTAGTGGCAAAAACAAGTTTACAAAAAAAAAAAAAAAAAAGAAGCCACACTGAAACCCTTTTCAGTCCTGTCTTCTGGGTTGTCACCGTCAAATATGGCTACCGGTTAAGATCACATTTCACATCTCTGACACAGACGGTTTGACAAGAAGCAATCTGAAGGCTTTCAGAAAGAAATCTGTCTGGGGTAGTTTTTGTGTGATGTAAATATTACAAGGTCAAATTCATTTTTTTCCAGTGAGACAAAATGTTAACCTTACACTTGGATTCAAAGCTGACCCATGACATCACTTTTGGAATGAATATTTCTTTTCACTGGAAGGTGTGACCTAATCTCCATATTTCTTCTATGTATCTTATTTCCTAATTTGACTTTGAGTCAGAATCACCTTTTTTCATACATATGTTGATGCTTTCTGCTGCTGGAAATAGATCTGTAGGCTGTTAACAATTATTGTCATTCCTATTACATTCTAAACATGCATTCTAAAGGTGGATTGATTCTGTAGTTTTGTAATAACCTGAGTGTGGCCCTGGTAGAGTGGATGGGAAGAATATTCGGAATACATCCTTTTCATATTAGACATTTAAATCCTTCAGTGGTTTTGGGGTTTTAAGGGAGACGTATTTTCCTGATCTTAATATGAATTATTGACACATATGAGCTTTTTGTCTTGAATATTACTTTGTGTTTGTTTACAGTATTTATGTTAAAGTTGAGAGGTTAGATTTGTTTGTTTATTATGCATATATTTATGTATTATACGAAAATCCACCATGGGTAGCCTGGCCTTTATTACCCTGTAAGTCTCAGACAGACATTTGTTCAGATCAATTCAGCAAACATTTATTGAACACTTACTATGTGTCAGACACTAAAGCAGAGCTGAAAAGATGAATAAGACACTGTTTGGCTCTTACATATTCATGATGTGGAAAAATTTCAGGCAAAACATATTTTTAGAAGGAGAGTGACTCGGTATATCTTTAAGACAAGACAAAATGCTAGCACATCCTTAAGTCCTTATAGTTAAATAGTCACATGTGGTTCATGACTACCATACTGGACAGCACATGTCTATAGGATAAGAATATCATTCATTCACTGAAAATCTAATTCTTGAATACTATGAGATGGTAGGGAAATACTTATTGTATAATATTAAATGAAAAAGAAAGCCAGTTTCAAAACGTTATTCACAGTTTTGATCTTAGTTAAAAATTACATGCACATGTATTGATATATACACACACAGAAATATGGAAATACACCAAAATATTCACATGGACTAATTTTGAATGTTGAGATTATGATGATCTTTATTGGTTTATATTTATCTGTAGTTTTCAAACTCTTCATGATGAGCATGCATTACTTTTGTAAGCAGAAAAAAACAAATGTGGAGAAAACTAATCTTTTTAATATGATAGGATGCAGAACTCTTTTAATAAGTTTTTGAAATCTAAACGGTAAATGAGATATAGTTTTACCTTTAAAATATACCTTATAGCTGTGCTTTCAAAACCATTTTATTCTTAACCTATTGATACATTTCTAAATTTACTAAGGTTCTGTTGAAATGGGTTGCCAGGCCCACTAATAAAAATACCATATGTGTCTTCATAGATTTTAAAATAAGAAGCTTAGCAGAAAAAAGAGACAGAACACGGAGGGGGCTGCTACCTCTGCAGTGATTACTGAAATTTTGCAGAGTAGAGCACAGTTAGCTTAATTGGTTTTGAGCATAAGTTTTTGGGAACAGACAAATCTGGGTTTGGATTATGGCTTTGACACTTAAACTGGTTTGCATAAAGGTCTTTGTGAGACCTTGAATAAAGCACTTTAAGTTTCTGAGTCTTGTTTTCTCATCTGAAAAATGAGAATATCGAGATCTTCCTTGCTAGGTTGTTGCCAGAATTCAGTATATAGTACTTGTAATATATCAGGCATGAAGCACACAGTAGGTGATCAACAAATATTAGTTCTTCTGCCCAACCTCCTTTACTTCCAGCCATACAGTCTAGGCATTGACTGAGTGATATCCCCTTGCAAGGAAAATTGGTTAGAGCGAGTCTGCCAAGCTAGGAGGCACCAGTGAATTCTTTCAGACTCTGAGTTTCCAAGTGGGTTCCACAAAAAAATTGACAAAATACTGAAAAAAAGATACATAGAATTTGACTATTTAAAATAAGATATTTTAACCCTTTGTCCTGTCTTCACTGAAGACTTTCTTTGCTAATGTCAGACTAGACTCTTGTCCACTCCAAACAAAAGATTTCAGCTCTCGTCTTGATTCTAGGTAGTTAGGTGTATATGCCAAATCAAAATAATTTGTTTTGTATCAGACGACTATTATTTAACGCAAACAGAGAGCATTTCCTTCCTGCTTGTCCTTTGGCTGGCTCCTATTCAACTGTCAGGTCTCGGCCTTGATGATGCTCTCTGGGACATTTTCTCGGACACCTCAAGCTTAGATCTGACGCTTCTGTGTGTCTCTTATCTTGCTTAGTTTTAGGTATACAATAATCAACTGTCTTCCTTTGCAACTAGCATATAAGTTTTCAGAGGGCAAGGACTCTATGGTCCTTGCTGTATTCATCGTCTTAAACACAATTTTGACCAGTGGTAGCTATTCAGTTAACATCTGTTCATGTTACTTGTTTGGGCAGAATTCACTTGTATGTTAATGGAGGCTACATGCCAACAGTGGTCTAATTGATTTTTTTTTTTCATTTTTTTTATTCGTCTCTGTTCACAGTATTTGTTTTGTTTGCTGTGTTTTCACATTTTTCTGAAGAGCTAAGGAGGAATGTAAATCTATAATCAGTCTCACCTGTCCCCATTTTAGTTCTTCCTCACAATGAACTTGTCCTTCTTTATACTCTTGCTTCCAGTTCACTCACATGTACTTTAGAGTCTTCCTCTTAGCTATAGTATACTGATTCATTAAACAACCAGTTTAAATATGTGTTTAGTCTCTCTTCTACCTTTTTGATTGATTTTGTTAACATTTCATGTAGATCAAAATAGATTTGGCTTCTTGAATCCAGAACTCAGAGTTTCTCATCCTTTTCCTGTGACTTTTCTCCCTTTTTCCTCTGTACCACGGAGACTGTTCCTCTCATTATAGAGTCTAGCAAGGCTTAATCTTTAGCAGCTAAATTCCAGGCACTCTTTAGGACCTGCCAGCTCAGGGAAAGGAGTGGTGTTAAATGTGATGTGCTTCATGCCCTTCCTTCCTGCCTGTTAAGAGTATCATTTTCTCCAGTTGACCCAGCAAAGGAAGGTTAGCAAAATGCTTCTAAGTCCTAGGTCAGATCATAGCCTCCAGCCCAGACCACCAGCGTTGGCAGGGGATCCGGTCACTGCCAGACACGTGGAGATATGCACAAGGGCTCTATTTTTCTTGGGCTGAATTGAGTAGTCTTCCTGCTCCCTCCTCTCCTAGGAGTTTACATAGATGGAAAATAAGTTTTCTCTTTTGGCAAAATAGCAAGGAAGTTCAGAGAAAGACGTGTTTGGGCACCGAGTCAGGAGGAATAGGAATCATTGGCAAAGTTGGAGAAGTGGAGTGTATTCATTTTTTTTCCCTGATTTTCCAGGATTTTTTTTTTCCTTTTGTAGGTCTCTCTCTCTCTCTCTCTCTCTCTCTCTCTCTCTCTCTCTCTCTCTTCCTGGAGATATGTATTGGTGTAATGAGTTTCAGGATTGTCAAAAAAAAATTTGTCTTACAAAGCTCTCAAATATTGAATACCTGGTTAACTACTTATTCAGATTAGGTGAAGTTGGTCTCTCTCTTTTTCTCATTCTCTCCTTCTCTTTTTATTTCCTTGTCTTTGATATTCTAGTAGCCCAGCTTCCACTTAATTTTGGCAGCTTGGAGATCCATTTTATTTTATGAATGTTCATTGAAGAGAGGTAATATATATGCCCCCACCCTCCAAACCATCTACATTTGTTTTCTGTATTATATGATTTAGTGCTTGGCTATAAATGACTCTATTACAGATTCCTTTCCCTTCTATGCTACCCTTTAATATGTGAATTTACAAGGGGCAGTAGATCTCCCAGAAGCAATATACATATTTTTAACAGTACTTGGGGAGGCTGAACTAACTTGTGCTGAGAGTAATGGACTGGATATGAAGGAAATGGGGATTGGCACAAATAGCTGACCTCAGTTACAACCTTTTCCTGTGTCTTGTCTTCTATACCACATGGTCCTGTCCAAAGTGTAGTCAAGTCTATAAAAGACAAAAAAAAAATATCACATCTATGGTAGTGAGTTTTTTTTTTTAATTTTTTTTTCAACGTTTTTATTTATTTTTGGGACAGAGAGAGACAGAGCATGAACGGGGGAGGGGCAGAGAGAGAGGGAGACACAGAATCGGAAACAGGCTCCAGGCTCCGAGCCACCAGCCCAGAGCCTGACGCGGGGCTCGAACTCACAGACCGCGAGATCGTGACCTGGCTGAAGTCGGACGCTTAACCGACTGCGCCACCCAGGCGCCCCTATGGTAGTGGGTTTTAAATCTAATACAACTTAGGCTTCTTTCAGCCAATGCTTGGTTGCTTATAAAATGTCACTTGTTCTTTTACAAATTTAAGAAGTTTATTAGGGGTAAACATCAGTGGCTCATGCTTTGGACCTTTATGTAGGTCACGCTTCAGTCTCTGTAGTGAATCTTAGTGGTTTCTTTTCTTTTCTTTTTTCTTTTTTTTTTTGACACTTAGTTTTTACCTCCAAGGGGAAAAATACACTTATACCTCAGAAACATGAGTTTTGTCTTTAAGAATAACTTGTAGTTTTGAAAAATATTGGCTGTTTTTTGCAGTTCAACGCCAAATCCATTGACATTTTTTTTTTAATTTTTTTTTTAACGTTTATTTATTTTTTTGGGACAGAGAGAGACAGAGCATGAACGGGGGAGGGGCAGAGAGAGAGGGAGACACAGCATCGGAAACAGGCTCCAGGCTCCGAGCCATCAGCCCAGAGCCCGACACGGGGCTCGAACTCACGGACCGCGAGATCGTGACCTGGCTGAAGTCGGACACCCAACCGACTGCGCCACCCAGGTGCCCCCATTGACATT
Source organism: Herpailurus yagouaroundi (assembly GCF_014898765.1). Lineage (NCBI taxonomy): Eukaryota > Metazoa > Chordata > Mammalia > Carnivora > Felidae > Herpailurus > Herpailurus yagouaroundi. The sequence continues at coordinate 11,632,545 of NW_024412396.1, forward strand.
TTTATTTCATCATTTTTGGGGTGTGTTTTGTGACTAGACCCCAGCTAGTCCCTATTTATAAACTGTGATAAATGGATTTTGATAATTCTACTTTATAAGGCAAAAGCTTGCACATTGGTAGGAGTAATACAATAAAAAAGAACAAGTGAGTGAAACCAGAAAATGAACACAGAAGTGAACTTGTTACCAGAAATACCATTCTGCTGCTGCTTTTTTCTTCTTTTCATGCTGAACTTTCAACGTGAGACAAGTTTCATTATTTGGGATAAGGTTGGACTCTGTGATTTTATTTTGTTCCCATCAGAACCTCATATCTTTGGCAGTTGACATAGGCAGATAGATCGAGAAATAGCTAAAATGTCACTTATACCTTGTGGCCTGGAGTTGTTGTGTGCAGGTACTGTGCGAACACCAAGCAAGGAATAAATACATTTACCTAGGAAAATTGAAGATGACTTCATGCAGGAGGTTAGGGGGAGATCTTCTGCAGAAATAAGAGTTGGACTCCACGGAAATGATCAGAAAATATGAGCCAGGGAGTACCACATGTGCAAAGGCCATGTTGCAGGAAGGCCTGGAGAGACAGAAGACTAGGGAACTGTTTGACGGGGCTGGATGGAGGAGTTGCTACGCCTGACGGGGCAACAAGAGCTTAGCAAAGCAGTGCTTCAAATGCTATGCCGGGTGAAGTTACTGGACTTTCTCCACCGTGCAAGGGGGAGCATTGACATTTTAAGCAGAGAAGATGACAGAGTGGGTTTCTTAGAATAACTTCGATTTTAATATTTAAAAATGAAGGGTGAAGAGAGTCTTTTAAAGTGAAAATGACAGGAGACCTTGATCAAAAGTGAAGGAGATCATCTAATATTCTGGAGAAAAGTGTTTGTTACATAGGTACCAGTTTCTCAGGAGAGCTCTTGAATCTCCATAAAGAATAATTGTTTTTACCAGCCCTGTATTTCCATGAATGGTTGTCTTTTATTAAGGAGACATGCATGCTGAAGGATTTTTAAAATATGGTATATCACTGATTATCATAGTATAAAATATGGGTTGGATGGGTAGCATTTCTAGCCTTTGGTTCGGACTCTCTGATATTGTGGTCCCAGATGGAATTGAGGACCATAAGCCTCCAGATGAAATGGAGTTGGGTCATTGCATTTCTGCTGCTGGGAAAGCCCACTCCAAGCTGTGAGTGAGCGTTACTTGGCGTAAGCATGGTGTGAAAATAGTGCTAACGCCAAAATGAGAAGGACTGAGCACTGCCCATTAAGAAACCACCCCGATGATTAATTGTACCGAAAAAAAGACATCCTTTAAATATTTGCCCTCCAAATGGATTATGCCAATTTATACATTATGTATTTGTTGATACTGTCAGTATAATGGTGGTGGAATTACAACTTTGAATCAGACTTCCCCAATTAAACTGATGATTCAAGTGGTCTTAACTGTCTCAGTGAGTTCTACCTCCCTTTGGCAAGGCTTAATAAATGCAAATCTGAAATACCAGCCTTGTAGCTTTAAAAATATGCATATTTTCTGGCTGTTGAGAAAGGCAAAGAGTAAACCTGAACACTTGGATTTCAACCATTGAAGCAAAGACGGAGAGATGATTGAATTCAGTCTTAAATTTTATAGAACTAGATTTAATGGTGAGCACAATCGCACTCTGTGGTGATTGTTTTCAGTGCTGCTTTATTAAGTTATGTAATGGCAGGAGTTCAAACTCCGTGATTGTCGAAATGGTAAATTTAAGGAGTGTTTGAGATTGCCTGCCAATATGCAAGTGTAAGGGGTTTCAAAGTGCAGAAAATATTATTTCCACCTTCCCGTTTCTGTAGCTTATTATTCTTATTCAAACAGTTTTTAGGGAGTATATTTAATACACTGCCTTAAAAATGTTTAAAAATCTCATTTTATTCCCCAAAGATTTGTTTTTTGCTGTTGCGATTAGATGATGACAGCTAGCTGGCTTTTAAAATTGATCAGGAAGTATTCTGGCAGCCATTCAGTGTTGTAATAGCACTTTAATGGATATGAGCTATTCACCCAGATCAGACTCAATGTCAAAACAGGCGAAAATACAGCTGTCACTCTGGACCACAAGATACTCATATGCAAGCAGCTGCCTAATACACAGTAGAAAGGCAGCCTTTTAGTGATACTTAAAAGGTGTGTCAATGCCAGTGTATGAGTGTCCTGTAAAGTTGGGGTGTGCCAGTTAGAAAAGAGGAGGATGAGGACGTGCATGCATTCCATCTGTACGCTTATTCAAGCGTATCCTTTGAAAACCATCCATGTATGTACTGTAGATAAGCAGGGCGGCCTTAGACATTTCTTCTTTTTTAAAATACATATGATGGGGCGCCTGGGTGGCGCAGTCAGTTAAGTGTCCGACTTCAGCCAGGTCACGATCTCGCGGTCTGTGAGTTCGAGCCCCGTGTCAGGCTCTGGGCTGATGGCTCAGAGCCTGGAGCCTGTTTCCGATTCTGTGTCTCCCTCTCTCTCTGCCCCTCCCCCGTTCATGCTCTGTCTCTCTCTGTCCCAAAAATAAATAAACGTTAAAATACATACGAAAATGATTAAGCATATGTGCACATACATGCATACACACAAATGCCCATTTGACTCTGTTGGCCGAAGCATGGTGTTAATGAGGTCAGAGTCCTTTATTCAGTCTCCATGTGAAGCTGGTAAACTCTGCTCTGAACTAAATTCAAAGGCTGATCCCTCTCCTCAGCTAGTCAACGTCTCCATGCAGGCTTTGATTTTGAGAGCCGATGCTGAGGAAAGCACAGCCAGGACAGTTACTGGTAAAACTACTCCCAGTGTAGTCATCTCCGTCATCCACCTGAAGGACAGTACCTCACTGTGCTAATAACCCCACTAACTGGTGGTGTTCTGTCAGTAAAAAAAATGTCAAACCAACTTCATTAATTTGTTTAATTCTTGAGTTTGTTATGGGACATGTGTGGCACAGGGTAGTTTGTTTGCCAGTTTTCTGGGTGAGGCAACCAAGTTGCAGAACAGCTGAGTGAAAACCAGTGTCACGTGCCTGGTTATGACTGCAGCTTAGGTGTCAGACTCTGGGGTCAATTCTCTTTTCGTGGCACAATTCCTATTTTCATCATTCCAGAGCAACACATGCTTTATGAGAATTTATTGCATGCCGAGCATTCTCTAGATATGGTAGATGGTACCAGGTCAAGGTCAAGGTAGATGGTACCAGGTACAGATCAAGATCAATAAAGATCTTGATCTCATGGAGCTGAGAATGTGGAGGGAGAATGATGACAGTTACTGCATATAAGTAGACACAATCCCAAACCCAGTAAATTCGAGAGTGGAGGAAGAAATTAGATGCTGTGAAAGTACACAAGGAGGCATGTGTAAGGAAAGACCACATGAAGGAGACTCCTCTTTTTATTTTTTACTTATTTATTTTTATTGAAGTGTAGTTGACACACAATGTTACATTGGCCTCAGGTATAAAACATAGCGATTCAACAAGTCTGTACATTATACAATGTTTACCATAAATGTAGCGACCGTCTGCCACCATAGATGACCTTAGTCATCTTTTGAAAAAGACTGTGATGAGGTCTAGACTTGCCCAGGTGAAGAGTAAGATACAAGCAAGGATAAAAGTGTATTCAGGTGAGTAGCGACTACTCACGTTGACCAGAATATAAGGTAAGTCCAGGAGCATAGCATGTAATGTGACTGGAAAAAGAGAGGCCAAAACATTTGCCTTAGTTCTGCAGACAAAGAGGACCAGGGAGGTTCTGAGCAAGGCAATGGCAGATTGGAACCACGTTTTAGAAAGATTGATTTGGCAGTGGTGCATAGGAGAGATTGAAGTGGAGAGAGGAGGTACATGAAGAGACCAGTTAGGAAGTGCCTACAACATTCCAGGCAAAAGGAAATGAAGGCCCCCACTAGGGTGGCAGCATGTCTTGTGGATTTCTAAGTGGAGCTTCTGAGTGCATTAGAATACCATCACGCACACCATTAGTGCCGACAACCTGACTTCCAATTGCCAGCATCCTTGCTCCAGGGATTTCTCTGGCTGTGGAAGCCCTTGCCAGGGAATTAACGTAGTGTCCGATGATCGAGGGAGATAACATGTAAGTACACCGGTTTCTTCACCATGTGGATGGGATGATCCTTGAGGTGCGGTTTACTCTGGTTCCTAGAATTCCTTGGTGGGGTTAAGCTCTAGTGGCTCATAGTGGTAATAGTGATTTCGTATCCTTACTGACCGCTCTCCCTTTCCTCTGTCACTTCCCCAACACCCTTCCAATATTGCCTTCACCTCCAAACAAATCTTTATCTCATTTTATGCTTCTGGGGGGATCCTAAACAAAGACAAGCTCAAGTTCCAATTTCATCTTGTGACTGACTCAGACACTTTCACTGGTACCAGGTTCGAACTGTGATTCAGACTAGAAATTATAATTTGTTTCATTTTTGATCCAGACATCGTTTCAGCATATCTGTAATCTCTTGATGCGTACGTCATACTGTCAACTCAAATAGGAAATCTAAGGGTGATTTGGCCCAATTTCTTTGTGTATACAAACGTGTAGATTTGAAAACATTTCGATGGAAAGTGGAAATAAAATTAATCAGTTGTAGTATATTAATATCTTTATTTCATTCAAATAAATATGTAGACCTATTTGTCCGTGCATATGTACTACATATTGTCTATGTCCCCGTTAAAATCTGTGAACCAGTTAATGTCCATTGCCTATTAGAAAATTAGTAGATCGTGCCCACAGTGTCACATCTATTCTCTGCCCAATGGTTCATTTGCTTAACTGATGACCACTCTGTCCCATTAAGAGCCATCATACATCATATAATAATGGTACCTTCCATATTTACAGTCCACAGCTATACCAGTTACCTCTCAGTCACATTCTAACACTGGCCAAATGTCAAGCCTTGATTATATTTATTCCTTTGTCCCCACAGTTGGTGTATTGACATTCCTTTATTGTGTTAAGAGTATGTAGTACGTTCTTAAATTAAAAACCAAATTACCATTGTAGGCACAGTTATTCACTGACCCTTAGCTTTTGAACCTTATACATACTGTACAACCACATTTATTCAATGATATTTGGAGACATTATTTAAAAAATAGCAAAAAATATGTATAATAAGTTGAAGTAATGATGGTTATATAAATCAGATAATTAGTCACTCAGGAAAAATACATATAACAGTTTTTAATCATACTTTTTGAGCTGGGTTTTTGGAATTATTTTCTTCTAATTTGAGCGAAGAGCTGTTTTTAATGGAGGCTTCAAGTTTATTTCTGATTTGCTTTTTTCACTTTAAGGACATTATTATAGAATTTAGTGATGAAAATACTATGCACTATTACATGAAATCAGTCAAATAACAATAGTATTTCTAAAATAGGATTACCAATTTGAATTTTAAAAACATTTATCTTAAATATTGCAAAAAAGGCCATGTAATGTTGTAAGTAAATCCTCGAGTCTTTTATGTTCATTCTACTAAAATGTGATTAACTTCGTCTATACTTGTTGGTACACTTGGTATATAGTCAGCTGGAAAATAAGATTAAAGATGATATTTTAATATGTAAAACTATGGAATTGCTAATATATAGCCGTTACTTTAGGCATTTAAAATGTTAATGTATTTGCCTACAGAATATATACGCATTTATTTTATATATTTAATTTTTTTTGAGAAAGTGAAAAGCACTACAAGGCATGATATGGATATTTTGAAAGAAAGTTTCTGGCTATAAATATTAAAGTAATTATATTTAATTTGGTACACCAGATATTCTTTTTCTGGAGCAATTGCAGATTATAGGGTCCTCTGAAACATCTTACTCAATGATTTTATTTCATGAATGAGACAGCTAAGGCAAGGATTAGATAATAACATTACTAAGGAGGCCACAGGACCGATGATAGGCAACACTTTGGGACACTTTACTCATTGTCTTTTGAACCTAGCTCAGCAATTCTGATTTCTTGGGAAAGTTTTGTTAAAACGGTTATTGCCTTTTAAGATCATCTGTCAGTTTATAAGAAACCAATTTCATAGAAAAGCGAAAAAAAAGTCAGGCTGGTTGCTGTGTTTTCATCAATGCCAATCACATTGATTGGATGAATTTCTTTTACTTAATGACTGAACTGATCAGTTATTTTGATATTTTGCAGACACCTAATGAAAGAGCATCATTTGAAAAGTTAGTCTTAGTTTCTGAATGATTTAATGAATTTTGCATATAAATGAAGCCGACCGAACTATCTATTTAATACGTTCATAATATTCACTGTATGGGCGAGCAAAAATCAAGGGCCTTTTGAGGACATTTTTTACATTGGCAGTGATCTCTTTGACTTATTTTTATCTGCGTTATTATTACCTGAAGGCAGATTTTTGTCTGTTTTGATGGGGCTAGAACCTGCCTTGGAAGAATAACAGCCTTGCACCCTGAGATGGAAACACTCGCTGGTATTTTTTGACATTTCAAGTATTTTCATGTTGTGTTAGAGCTTAACCTCCACTGTGCACATGTCTGATCTTCCCAACTAAATTGTAAGCTCGGTCTTATACGTCTCCAAATCCCCTGAAGTCCTAGCAGAGTGCCTCATGGTTGCTGCTCAATAAATATTTGTTGTTTATTTCAGAACTAGTTTTAATCTTTGTTGCCATTCAGGGCTTTGAAAATATAAAACAGACATTAGGCAGAAACTTGAAATGCTTTTTATCAGTTGGTGCAGCATTTTCCAATTACTTTGCACAAGAGAGTGCCAAGGGACATTTTAGAATTGTCTGGGCTACCAATATGGCTTTAAGGGTAAACAGACTTCACTGACGCGAGCTCTTGTCTTTGTACCATTAGTGCCTTACCCTCCTGAGCAGCATCCCTACACTCTTGGGCTTTGGGTAAATAGGACATTTTTACCTCTGTGGATGTCCCCAGTGCTTTTTGATCACTTCCTTGTGGATATCTGGTTTTCATAGAATTGTGATATGGGAGGCTAGTTTCTTGGTGTGAAGGAAGAACGGAGACATAGGATAACAAAGGCAAAAGCACTTTACGCTTTCCTAATTTATTTTGAAACTGCCCTGGGAGCCACTTCCTTTTTAATCCGTGGAGTTTATGCACAACCTATAGCTCTCTGGCTGGCCTTTACTGATGTCTGGGAGAAAAGGTCCCTGGCCTATGACACAACCATATTCTTCATCTTTTCCCAAGTCTGCTTCCAAGATAAGGAGCTCTGGAAAGCAGAGGCGTCAGAATTCTGGGAGGTGAGAGTGAGGATGGGGAGGGCAGGGTTCTATAATCCTTACTTAACTTTCTAGCGATGGCTTCAGTAATGATAGGGAGCTCCGGGGCCATGAGTTCTGGGCCAGCTCTCTGAAGAGGGAGAATTCATTTGTAGTCAAATATAACTAACAATAAGACTGTCTTTGAAGGATACAGAGAGCATGGATGTTTTCACGTACGTGAGCTGAAAAAATTACATGAGAATGTGCAACTGACTTGCATTTCAGACCCATCCGGGAGCTACCTGCACACACACATCCATAGGCATCTTACTCAAGGCATCTTTATTATTGTGTTGCAGAAAAGCCATATCCATCTTAGGAACTGGAGATACACTTTAAAACTGTACTTCTGACTAAACATCATCTTTTTAGCTTGAGAGTTTTTGGTATGGAGATTGAAGTGCTGTGCTTTTGTGTAGAATGCACTTTGATACTATAGTTCTTGATTGAAAGCATATATAGAGTAGGGAGCATTCAACACAGAAGCTAAGAATGATCATCTCAGGAATGCATATGAGAACTAGCTACCTCAATTAGGTTCAAAAACATTAACAATATATTTGTGAGTTAGAATACATATTGGAATAACATGAATCCTCTCTAAATTCATATTATTGTATATTAAGATTGGTGGTTGGGAGTTTGCCAAACTTCTGAAAATTACTTTGTTAGCCAAAATATTTGTTGGAGGAAGGAATCTGACTGTATATATTCAAGATTCTCAAAAGATCTATTTCCAATAACAAAAGTTTCTGTGAAATGCCTAGAAAAGTTGGATTGATGCCTTGAAACCATTCAGAAAAATGGTGACATGGCAGCCAAATTGCAGAAACACTTTAATGGGAACTTTCTGTATTACTCTTTACTGTATGTGTTTTACCCTATTGAATTGATCTTTCTAGATGACTTATTGGATTGATTATCCTTATGAATTCATGTGGACTCTTTTGTTTGATGTTTGGACTTTTTTGATACTTTGGATTCAAATTAGAGGAAATTTGGTCTAGGGAAGCAACATGTCACTTGATTTCCATCTAACTTTCCCCTACCCCTGTGTACTTTCTTCTGATTTGTCAGTTTCACCTAAGGGGTGTGGGGTGGGGAATCTATTTCTTCCTCTTCTCTGTTTTAATATTTCTCCCAATCTGAGCTTTTTAGTTTTCCTTAGTAGGATAGAAACGGAGTGTGTTAATTCCCTCTTAAGTTTTTAAACCCGTTAAAGGAGGCTTGGGAACGAATGAAATGATTTTAAAAAATATATCAAGATATATGCTTTAATTGCCATATCTTTATTTCTGTGGCAGATAGCAAATTGATCCTCACTTACAAAATAACAAACAAGAGGCAGGCAGGAAGAAGAGACAGGGAAAAGGCCTGCATTAATGCCTGGTATCAGTTTAACAGAAATAATGATTAGGTAGAGAAATGATATAAATAATTTAAGAGGCTGTCCCTGTGCTCTTTCTAATAAAATCTTGGTTCCCTGAAAAGAGAAAATATTTATTCCTGTTTCTAAACAGGAAAAACAAGTGTTCCAAAAATAATATATAGTATGTATATACTATGCATAGCAAGGTTAGTATTTTTTAAAGGGATAATGCCGCTATCATTACAAGAAAATTATTTTCCACCCCAGCTGGTTGCATCTGGGTTAGCTGTACTATGTGTTGAGTTCATACATGGGAAAATCAGTTCTCTCCAATGAGAAGACAATAACAAGGATGCCCTGTTTCCAGTTGTTTAGAATCATAAACATCCAGCAGCTAGTTTATTTTCCTAAGCTCACCCAAATGATCTAAATGTTGAAGGTGGAAAAATGCTGATGCTCACAGTAAAGGCAGAATACAGGGTCGTTGTGGCAAATTAATGGTATTTATTGGAAACGGTTTACTAGTTATCTTAGGACAACTTGAAGCAGGATGAAGTTTGGTATACATTGATTCCTGGGTCTTACTGAGTATGAATGGCTTTTCAGAGGCGAGGAACAAGGAAAGTCCATGTGCAGCGTGGGAACATGGAGTGACATTTTAGGATGCCATCAGCATCCTATGTTTGACATCAAAGATTTACCCTTGAGGCCATGACCAAGAATTCTTTTTTGAGAGGTTTGTTTCCATTAATCGACTTCTCTCACTGAGTGGTCTGTAGCATCGTTTTGACTACCTAAATGCTGCTCGTTGTGAGGTCATTCTGCAGAGCTTGTCACTTGTATTCATCTTATGCTTTTGCATCCATGTCTGCTTTTATTACATTTTAATAAACAGAGGAAATGAACCTCTCACAACATGGTTACCTTTTTTTAAGGTACATCCTTGCTACCAATGGAAGCCTAATTTCCATTATATTCACTCTGCTACAGAAATACTTATTGCCAGGAAGAAGATATTTACTGGAATCCACGAGTCCAGAATTCATCATGATTCAGTGTGAAATCCACTGCCCTTTGCTCCCCACCCCCTCTCGGACTGGAATGAAATGTGCCTTAAACTGAAGTGAAATACATCACATGCAGCAACAGTGGGCCCTCGCTTTGCCTCTATTCCTGGTGTGAAATCGATACACTATCTTTCCTCCTGACCTGTTCCGTGACCTCCATTGCAGCTTTCATGCTGAACAGCAATTGCTTTGAACAGTCTGGGTCTGCCACAGCTCACAAATGATTCTCCGCTTCTGTCTAAAACTGGTGCTGATAACAAAGGCTTGATTTTAAATAATGCAGCTGTAGTCGTCTCCTAATTATGAATTACATGAAAGTACAAGCTCCTCTATTATTAAACACTTTCAATAGCAGGCACGGTACATGTGCAGGGTACACACAGGGGCCTGGGGCCTGGGAGTCGGGCCTGTACGTTTCTCTGGCTGAGTTCGGACTGATAGAGAAAGAAGAGATCCAAGGTATATTTACACGTTTCATTCATTTTCTCGATAGAATTCCATTTGGTGATACGTTAATTTTTTCCATGGAAGGCTCTATTTTTTTTTCCTAAAGAAACATTTTTGAATACTAGAGTATAAGATCTTGCACAAGGAATGACCAGTTGACAAATATTTGCTTTTTTGATGAAGTGGATTTTACTAATGAAATTCCAGGTTTAGGCTGTTAAAATTCTGACTTACTGGAAGGAGTGGCAGTCACCTGCAGGGATATTTCTCCATTTGATCACTCTGTGATTGAATTGGGGGAAGTAGAAGTATCTTATGATGGCATTCTAGCCATTTTCAGGAGGCTATTGAATGGAGGAATTTATTGTATCAAGCAAATAATGGGCATTTTTACATGTGCTAAGAAAGTGAATATATAATTAGCTGAATTGCTTTACTTGGCTTTGCCAGACTAGAAATCAAAGGGATGAATGAAGAGCTGGGTAGGGTTGGAATTTTTCCAAATAACTTGGTATGAAATAAGGGTAACAATGGGTTTGGTGTACTTTGTAAAACCATCGTATATAAAATGAGTCATTCTTATGTCTATTTGTTTAGTGCTGTTGAAATGAAATTTGTTTAATAATAAAGGACACATACTCTCCACAGAATGGTCCATATAATGGCAATTGCATCATCAGTGGTGCTTTCATAGCACACACACATACACAGACACCCACATCTACATACAAGGAGGCATTACCACATACATGCTTTTATTACTTCACTCCATGAGTGGAGTAGGCTCATGGAAAGAACATTAGAGTTATAGAGTAGTATTCTTAATACAATCTACTTCCAATACAGTGTGCTTTACCAAAGTCTTCTAATCTTTCATCGTTTTGGTTTTCTCCTCTGTAAAATGTGGTTAGTGAACAAGATTATCCTTAAAATCTTTTCCAGTTGCAGATTTAGGTAATTATAACACTAATAGCAACCCTTCGCATTTGCACAGAACTTAGATTTTCCAGTGATTTTCCCCCATGCTTCTGACCTTTTGAAGCACACTGGTAGGCAGCCAGGACTTGCTACCGTCCCCAATTTCCTGAACAGGAAACCAAGACACAAAATTGTTTGTCAAGGCCGCATGGGTAGTGAGTAGCAGAACTGAACTAGAACCAAGTCAGCTGAGTGCTAGTCCAGAGCTGCTTGTGGCGTGTTAGGGGGTGAGGATCTTTTATTACTGTTAGAACTTGAAAGGTAGGGACTAGTATCAGAGGCTCTTCATGGGTTTTTAATTGCTCAAATGAAGTCATTCCTTTAAAATTTACATACTGGACAGTCTAATGATTTGTTCCTTGTTCTGTCTACATATCTAATGATTATAATGTGCTGTCTTGGGACAGCTCCAGGTCAGTTATATACAAGACAAATTATGCTTATAAATGCATGAACATATACACTTCGATGCAGAGAGTATTGCATGCAGGGAGATATTTATGAACGTAGTGACATACAACCAAACCTCGACTAAGGTTCTTCTAAGATGCAGTGATTTTGTGATGATGGTTATTTCTTCACAACGGGATGTCACTTGGATCGTTTGAATTAGCACATTGAAAGCCCTCAACAAACTGTCATCTTCCGTTTCTAAATATGTCACATTTTCTTCTCTTGTGCACATTAAACAGTGCTTTTTAAAGTGTAAATAAAGAGTGGCAGGATACCTGAGGAATACATCAGCCAAAAAGAAGGAAATAAGAAACATAGAACAGGTACTATTATATCTTTCCACATCTTTAAAAGGAAAAGCTTGGGTCCTTCGTCCCCGGAAACTTTTGGCTACAGGGGCCTCCTACTATCCTTCCGTGCAGGACAATTCCTGTTATATTAAGGCTTCTTCCTGGCACCTATAGGGATATTCCAACTACATGGATTGCTTAAGTAATTAGAAATCATGCATGGGAGGAAAAGAGAGTAGAGATGAAATGGATGTTTGTATCCTGGATGTAGAATTGTCTATTTAGAAGCACCTGTGATGTCCTTCGATGATGAGAAGGACAAATATGTTCAAGTCCTACTTGCTCACCTACCAGGCACGTAAGGAATTTTTTCGTCATTTTGTGAAAATATTTTTAACATAACACTATCTCTTCAAAGTGGTGTGGAAAATCCCTGCCAAAATAAAACCACCATTTGCCAAAATATCAATAGAACTGAGACGTATTTCTTGTTCTCTACCCCATCCTATTTAATTATATGTATTATTAGCTTTACTCTCCAACATGCCCCTTCCCTGAACTCATTGTGAACCTGGTCTCAGCATTAATATTATCCTTGACCACACTTCAGCATTTCAATTTTAAAGTCTGAATTTGAAGGTCTGCTATTCCTATTAAGAGTTTTTCCATGAAAAGAGTAAATCTTGGCTAGAATTCAGTGGTAATTCAGCTTAACCAAGTTAAGAAAAGCCTTTTATTCATAGTGGTTGTTTTGAGACAGTGGAGTACAGAAATGTGGGTTCTAGAGACAGAAAAATACAAACTTTTATACAGAGCCATTTTTTTCCTTTAAAGAAGACAGTGCTAATAAATCTTGTTGAATCAAGACCTTGAAAGAAACTGAAAAATATGTACAGATCTCTAATATAACCAAGAAAAGTACTTTATATTACCTTGCTGCTGCTGCTTCATAATGTAGTTTTAGTTGAATGTAATCTCCTCCACTCAAATTTATTTTTGAGAAATTGCCACACTGAAAGTTGAAACCATTTTTGTCATTCAAAAGAAGTGGAGATCAATACTGAAGCTCTCCTATTAGTTGGTACAGTCTACTTTAGTGTTAAAAGATTTATGATAACACATTTCTAAATATATATTACATTCCAGTGGTGTGGTAAAACCTCAAAATAAAACTTTTTTTTTCAGGAGAAGGAGGTGGTCTATTTATTATTGAAATGCTGCACTAAACTATAATTCAGTGATATTTTATTCCAATTAAATTCTCCTTAGTAGTAATCCTTTTTTATGATAAGCAAAACTGAATAATACAGAGTATGTTCCCTCCAATGAATTGTTGTGTAACAAGACTTGATGGTAATTCTACCTTTTCCAAAATCTGATATCAGGCAATTTATCTTCTAAATAATACTCCTGAGTACCAAAGCTGAAATGTTTTGGCTTCAACCCAAATCAAACTTGAGGCAGCAGATTCTCCAGAGCATTTCCCTAACTCTGTAAATTTAATTGTTATAATGAATAGAATACATGTGTCAAGATTACTTGTGATTTTACCTGTTTACTTCTCTTCCTGAGACAGAAAAGAGCAACATGACAAAGGCTGTTAACTCTTACAGGAATGAGGAAAAAAAAGAGAAGCACTTCACGTAGCACATGATCCTTAAACATGAACTGATTTTAAAAGTCTATTTCCAGTTAATTTCAGAATAGTTCAAAATTAAAAATCTGCTGTCATACCGTAATAAAATAGACTGATGGAACTTAAAAAAATCCATAAATATGTGTCTGTAAGGCACAAAATGTTCCGATAAAATATTTGCATATGCAAAGAAATATCTTCTAATCCTCTGCTTCATAGTATTTAGTCAAATTTCCTCATCTTCAATTTCCTTTCTTTCATATGTCTGCAAACATGATCTATTTCTTGTATTTGATTTTTGTGCAGTATTTTTTCATAGGCAGTGAAATCCAGAGTAGTACTTAGATGAAGCCAATACTGGTATCATTGGCATTCATGCCAGACATCAGATCGTGGTAAAGTTAGTATTCCTGCCATCAACTTCAAAAACTGGTTGGGGAGGAAGCCAGATTATGGCTATCATTACCATGGATAACCACATTAATTTTAGTAATAAAAATGATCAACATTAAATACCTACTGCTAATGTAACTTATCAAAATTATTTTTTGCCATTTCTTTCCTGCATTCCATTGTAGTTATTTTAAAACCTTCATTTCTCCCATATATTTGAACCATGATTTTTAGATGAGGCAACCATTATAAATATATTTCTAATAGAGAGAAAGGCCATGCCCCTAAGATGACTCCAACATTTCTTATAATGCTTAAGCAGCATGATTACTGTTGACTGTGAATTGACAAATGTGTATGTCAATAACTGTTATTTACTTTCAGTCATTAGGAAAGTCTGTGTGATTTCAACTTCATTTATTCATTTAGAACTCAGTAAGCTACAAACTTGTGCCACACATTGTGCAGAACACAGCATGTGATGAATTTTTGCCTTCAGGTCTCTAAGAGTTTGTTTTCTAGGGGAGGCTGAAGGGTAGGCAAACCATTGAAATAAATTGTGATGAGAGCTGTCATAAAGGTGAGAACAGAGGACTGTGGTGACTCAAAAGAGAGATAGATATGCTATGGGTGTCACAGAAACACTCCCCAGAAGAGCTAGTTTTTGAAGGATGAGGAGGAGTGGAAAAAGTTGGATAGATGTGCTTATTAGTTAGGTAAAGGCTAGAAGGTTGCAATAAAGAGACTATAAAATACAGTAGTGGAAAGAACTTTGAAGTTTGTTTTTTTTTTCTCTTTTATTTAATAGCCCAAGATGAGTGGTCCAGTTGAAGTGTTGGCTGTGTTCCACAGGATCATTCAGGGGTCCAGGGCACTTTTCTTTTGTTGATCTCAGTGTTATTCTTGTCTGCATGGTCAATGATGGATTGTAGTTACTTCTATACAGCTTGGAGGAAGGGACGAGTACTGAGGAGCCCATATGCAGTATTTAAGACGTAGACCCGGAAGTGGTATGCATCACTTCCTCTCCAATTCTGTTAGTGAGAATACAGTCATATGGCCATACCCCACTGCAAAGGAGGTGAGGTATCTAGTTACTACTCTATAACTAAGGCTGTCAGTAGACTGAGGCCAGATCACCAAGGGCTCTATATGTCATCCTGAAGTAGGAAAAGGACTTCACAGATTGCTTTTTTTTCCCCATGGGAATCTTTATTTCTGAGATTAGCCAGACAAATCTTAGAAAGATTTGACAGAGTGTGAGCAAGGGAGGGGCAGAAAGAGAGAGACAGAGAGAGAGAGAGAGAGAGAGAGAAAGAAAGACAGAATCCGAAGCAGGCTCCAGGCTCTGAGCTGTCAGCACAGAGCCTGGCATGGGGCTGGAACTCACAGACCATGTGATCATGACCTGAGCCAAAGTCAGATGCTTAACCAACTGAGCTACCCAGGCACCCCATCAACTTTTAAATCTTAAACTCTAAGTCATGAACTACTATGAACTGTTTTTGTTTCTGTTAATCTTTTCAGAGGACTTTATGTTTCTGATTTTATTTTTTGTCACTATCACAAATTGATTTAATTCATTTTGCAGGTGATCAAAAACCTAGATACTACATGCCCTTAACCATGCCAGGCAGCAAATAAATATTTCTGCTAATAGTAGGATATATACCATTACCCCAGGTTGTATCGATATCTTGTGTAGGTGAGGCTGATCCACTCTTATTTGTGGGTTTTCATTTTTGTTATAGTCAAGAAAATTGTTAAGCTTAGTTCAGCTGGGCAAGGGGACTGCAGAGAAGGGTCCTATGAGCAGTTCTTATCTGAGTTGATGGATTTTTTTTTTTTCATCTAAAAATAGTTTGGGGTAAGGCTCAACAAAGAGCCTGTAATTAGGACTTCAGGCTGTGTGGAGTAATTGCCTTACAAAGAGAAACATTCATTTCCAGAGCCTCGGCTACGTAAGAGGGAAGCTGGGCTGCCTGGAGCATGGATCTTCATAGCCTATAGACGTGGTTGGCCTTAATCCATTTGTGAACCTTCCCTGAGTAGTTCTAGATATAGAGGACATGGGCTATGAGGATATCAGCATGGAAGCACTTCTCTGTGCGTACCCAGTGGCCTTTTTGGCTTTACAACAATTTTTAGAATTGGAATTCTAAAATGTAAAGCTTATTTTTAACTAAAGTTCACGCTTTGGAACACAAAAAACCAAAATAACCAAAGCTTTCCTAGAGGAAATTTTGTATTGGATAAAGGGGCGCTTTGCTTCCGGATGCGAGCCAAGTTAAAGTCATGCACTGGGGTAGTCCTGACGGACACGTGGAAGTCCACAAGGGGTGTAAGAGGCAAGGCCGCAGCAGGAGAGCACACGCCATGTGTATTGGCACGTAGACACATGCTTTGCGTGGAAGCCACAAGGGGTGTGCGGTAGTGATGAGCAAAGGGGTGAGGATGGGAGGCTGGTGATGGGTGGAGCTTCAGAGGCAGGCAGGGGTTGGGCCAAGGTGAGCCTTGTAGGCCACGCTGTCATGCGGGAGAGACAAGCAGCACAGTGATCCAATCAGTCTTGTATCTAGAAAGCCCTTTTCAGCCAGTGAGGCAGATGCAAGGAAGGTAGGTGAGTGAGATGCAAGGTAACTTGGAGGAGGGTGCTGCAGTGATCTGGACGAGGTGACCTACCTGCTCTAAGAACAGAGCAGTGTGAACCAACTTTACAGACAGATGGAGGAGACAAGTGTGACAGGGCTGGTGACTCCCTGCAAATGGAGAAGGAAGGAAGGGAAGAATAAAGGGTGACTTCTGGATGTGATCCTGGGAGAAGGTGGGGGGCCGATCCCTGAGGTAATTCCAGCAGGGGGTGTAAGAGCCAGTTAGTGAAGAAAGGTGATGGTGTCTGTTTTTTAAAAGATCAAGCGCAAACTCCAAGTAGAAATGTCCAATAGTTAGATGAATATACAGGCTTTAGGTTTGGGATTAAGAAGAGAGGTGAGGCTAGAGAATTGGGAGTCATTAGCATGTAGGCCAAAGCTGAGGCCAAACATATATGGTAAAAATTGGCCCACATAAAGGTATAGTGGTTATCAGTTAAAACCATTCTTTTTTTCAACGTTTTTATTTATTTTTGGGACAGAGAGAGACAGAGCATGAACGGGGGAGGGGCAGAGAGAGAGGGAGACACAGAATCGGAAACAGGCTCCAGGCTCTGAGCCATCAGCCCAGAGCCCGACGCGGGGCTCGAACTCACGGACCGCGAGATCGTGACCTGGCTGAAGTCGGACGCTTAACCGACTGCGCCACCCAGGCGCCCCTCAGTTAAAACCATTCTTAAGTAACTCTCACAACATATTATCTTTCCACTAATACTTTAATAATTCCAGTAAGCCAGAAAATTTCATTGCTTAAAGCATTTCTTTAAGCATATGCAAGGTTAATCAGCAATGGTCAAAGTTGTCTGGTAATCAATAAGATAATTGAAATGTGACAGCCACCCCCTGCATCCCAAATCCCCATTGTGTATGCTACTGTCCTTTCTCACCCAGGACAAGGGCTGTGAAGAAATCAGACAGAAACCAGAGGCCCTCGTATCAGGGACTAGAATTTGGGTGAATTTTAATGTGTCCATTTGGAACTGTTCAATGTACCTATTTGTACCTATTTCTGGTGAGCCTTGGACACATAATTGTTCTCAAGATGGAGTGAAAAGTAGAAAGGGAAACGTTGGTAGATAGGAACACATACCTCTACCCATTTCAAAACAGATGCTGAAGAATGTAGCTAGGCCCCATGGAGGGTGCTCGGGAAAAGCAAACATGGATGCTGAGGTTCCTTAAGTGCTGAAAAGTTGTTTGTTTCTGTCGAAGGCTTTTTGGCAGTGTCCTCAAATGTAAAGAATACCGCCCCGGAAGTCACATAGTATCTGGTCCATATCTAGCTCCAGTACTGTTTCTCTGGGTACAATCTGGCATGCCTCTTGACCTTTCGGAGTCTCAGTTTCCTCCGTGACAGGGCAGGGTTGTGCTAGGTGTTTGTCCTAGCTCTGAAAGCTGTCCACTTGGGACTCACTCTATAGGGTCCTCTTCTCTAATGAAAAAAAGAGGCTTATGAAGTCTGAATTAGATAACTTAGAGATGATTATTTGCTTTGCAGACAGACTGTCTTCTTTATAGCAGAATTTGCTGGCGGGAATAGTCCTTTCCAGAAAATTGGATGTTGTTTGCAGAAAGAAGTATTAAACTTGAGGTCAGAAGAGCTACTCTGGAAACCAGTCTCTACTTATTTATTAGTTATTTGGTGTAAATGTGTTAACTCTCAGTTTCCTCATTTTTAAATGAAAGTATTAATATAAATGCATGGCTATGATCCAGACCAGTTTGAAGACTGTAAGGTATTATGTAATGTAAGTGATTCTTGCCCAAGGAAGACTGGTCATTCTAACCTAATGTATACATATGTAATTCTTGTAACCTTAGGGACTGGTTGCTAGAAATAGGTTCCTGGTGGGATCAGCACCGTAGGGATCCACTGTGGCGTAGCCCTTAGGACAAACGGTAGGCATTTTATGTTGAAAATTACTCTTCCCTTCTTCAGATCTCTGAATTCAGGTTGTGCCTTCAGGCATAGGTACCCCCCACCCCCGACCACTGTACTTGCAACTGTTGGTCTAGCCTCTCGAGCTGCCTTGGCCTTGGGAGGACTCCCACCAACCCCATTTTGCCGGCTGATCTTTTCCCATTTTTTCACCACGGTGAATGCGACAGTGTCTCAAGCCACGTGGAACTTGCATTTTAATGTCTTTTGTTTCTTTATCTAGTTCCAGGTATGGCACTGGCATAATTTTGCCAGCCATTATGTTGAGAACTATTCCTAGAACCCCAGATTAATGGAGAAAGTACAGTCACAGTGGTATGTTGCCCACTTTGCTGAGCAGACTCATCTCTGAATGGGACTGAGAACGTTCAGCAGCAAAGAGGTTTTGCAGTGTGATATTCTAACACTTGCGGAGTGAACGTTCCAAGTGCCGGCCGGCACCCTTGCTCTTATTTGCCAGCAGTGTACGTAGCACTCAGTGTGAAGGGAGATGATGTGTGTATAGACATGTTTGGGGAGAGAGGCTTTTGATGGAGGGGTTTCAGCTCCTCTCAAGGCACTGATCTATATAAAATGTGGATCAAAGGTGTTCTAGAGGTCACTTTTCTGTGATTACAAATCTCCTAGATCCTCTGAAGTTACAAATCATGGTCCCCTTTAGTAGTGATATCTGTGGATTTCATGGGTATCATGTGCCTGTAAAGTTTAGACAGCACCTCTTGATACACTGGCACAGAGACTGATACAGATAACTCTCAGTAAATGTTTGTTGAATGAGTGAACTAATAGTTATAATGGCTCCTACCCTATATCTTGCTCCAGGCATCATGATAAATGCTTTATATCATCATCTCTAATTTGCATGAAATAAAATTTATCTTCATTACAGGTAAAGGAAGTGATGCTCAGAGAGGCAATCCTCCTTTTTTCTAGGCCACATAGCTAGTACGTGGAAGAATTCGAAGTTACTTTCAGGTCTGTCTGGTTCCGAAGCCTGGGCTCCTCACACTGTTTAGACAGGTCTCCCAACATTTAGACAAATGTGGGAATCCTCAAACATTAGGGAGATAAGAGGATGGAGGAATAGAAAGAGGAGCCTATCTAATTACTTCCCTTGTGTCTGATTCACTGGAGTATAATTGCACTAGATGTTCAGATACTTTCCAAGTTACCCTCTTAAGTTTTTTGCTTGTTTGTTTTACTTTTAAGATAAAAGCTTGTTAGCTTTCCAGAATTAGTAGGAACTCGAGGAACTGTTCATTTATTTATTATTATTTTTATTTTTTCAAGTAATCTCTATACCCAATGTGAGGCTTGAGCTCATGACCTGGAGATTAAGAGTCGCACGCTCTACCAACTCAGCCAGCCAGGTGCCCCTGCAGTAGTCCTTTGGTTAGTGCTTAGAGATTTCTTTAGGTATCTTATGATTTACGGAGAAAAGTCTAATTGGAGACAGACTCGCAGGATTGGTTGGAAGTCACCTACTCCAGTCATCAGTTTGGTGCTTTGTTCGCTTTGTTTCAGAACATGGCCAAGTGGGTGTCAGCACCGGTTCAAAGCACTATCAGTGACAGAGAACTCTCCAGTCCCAAACACAGCACATTTTGTCCCTGATTAGATTTGACCATTCAGAATGTTTCCTTAGTTAAAAAAAATTTTTTTAAATGTTTTATTCATTTTTGAGACAG
>NW_024412396.1:11658190-11838110 GCF_014898765.1 Herpailurus yagouaroundi
GTTCTAAAATGTATGTACACATTGCAACTATGTATATAGCGCAAAAGCATAAAAAGCAAAAGATATTAAATTTCAACATACTTGTTATCCTGCATTCCGGTCGACTGTAGAGAACCTCTAGTCATGTCTATCTGTTTTTGATGCCTCTACAGAATAACTGCCCAGCATCCTCTGCCCAACCAATCAGAATGTAGGAAAATCTACAGATATGACGGAATCTACTGTGAATCTACCTACCAGAAGTATGTTGAAATCTTTGTGAGTCTTCCTTCTGGCTCGTGCATCAGTGCTTGTGGTTGCCAGCTATTCAAAAATATCCTTGTATTGAAACCTTATATTTCTCTCATCAAGTGGGAAAAAAAAGCCAAACCAAACAAAAGCCAACAAAATTTGCCTTTGAAATCAAGACCGAAAAAAATGTTTATACTTTTGAAACTGTGGTCTAAAAGTTTTTTAAAATGACTATATTAATAAAGCTCTTAGGTAAGCTTCTTTATATTGCAATAAACAAGTACTTATATGCAAGAAAATCTCGGCAAAATACATTGCACAGGTGCTACGCATCTTAGGGATTTGAAAGGTGTGTTATGTATAAATTAGCTGTCACTTTTTTTCAATCCTGTAATGGAATGATGAGTTGTAATTTGCATAATCCTTTAAGAAGTCAAATTATACTGTCATGTAGCAGACTTAACATGCTAGCTAAGATTTCAGAGCTTTGCAGCTAATTACTATGTACCTTACAGGACAGTTAAATTGAAGTTGAGTCCTCTGCCTTTGCTGCCATTTGCTTTGTCCATTACTTAACAGAATCTGCACTGTTGGTAATGAGGTGTTGTTACTATCACTGAAGTAAACACTCTGCTCTGGGAAGGAAAGGCATTTTAATGTATCATAGCTTGACTTGTGTTGCTTTTGCTGAGAAGGAAGTTTTTGTTTTGTTTTGTTTTGTTTTTAACAATAACCTAAATTGGAGTCTTCCAAAAAGCTTAACACCTAGGCTTTCCATAAAAGTTGTGGAATACTGATTGAAGCAACAGTAACCATTAATTAATTAAGTTATTCTGTAGAAAATAGAAAATAAGGTAAACAGTTACCCTGAAGGCATTAGACTTTCCGGATAGACTTTGCAAATATACTTCAGTGTGTTTTTTGTCTTCAAACTCTTAACTTCTTTTGTAGTCGAGTTCTGTTATTGAAAAAAAAATACCCTTTTTCCTTAAAAATCCTTTTTTGAATACAAGCTGGTGAGTTCTACTTTCATTTACTCCTCTGTTTGGTTGTACAGCATTTTCTTTCATGGTTTCCATTTTATAATCAGCAAATTCTGGAGCCAGTGAAGACTGCTCTCTAAAGGGGACGTAAAATGGATACTGGATGGAGCTGGGATTCTTCCCTGTATCTTTGCTACTTATTTCTCTCTGGCTTCTTGATATTCTGTTGTCTCGATAGCATTATTCTTTTCATCAGAATTGGTTTCATTATAATGCTAAATTGTTACTGATTATTTAAGAAAAAAATTCTTGTTATCTGTGAGTCATCCTTATTATGGCTCTTGGTGGTCAGGTTCCTGTAATTTGCTCGTGGTTTTGTGGCTTTGTTGTGATTCATGGATACTTCAAAAAAGCCTTTTGCTGTGTAAGAAGGGGGTTCTTTACGGACCATCTGAAAACAGCAGTTGACTGTTGACCATTCAAGTAATTGGAGGCCAACGGCCAACTGTTGTTTATTGGTAATTAAGCCAATTTCACGTGTCTGAAATTACTATCAGGTTAGGGGCGGAGGCTTGTCGATTTAAAGTTGGGAGCCTGGATGAGGTCTCCAGGAATTAAGCCCACAGGAAGGTTACCCTTCTTACTGTAGGTATTATCTCAAGACCTGGCTTTTTTTTTTTTTTTATAAAGAATTTGTGTTATTTGTAGTCAAGGTAGACACAGTAGGCAGCACAGCTGTGACTGCCAGAGAAAGTCACTAGGGGGATATTCATAACAAGGAAATATTGGCAAATAAATGATGAAGAAGGGGAGGAAATCTCCAAGATGTTAAATGGGAGCACTGTCACTGAGATGATTAATGGTGTTGTGTATTTTAGTGAAGACGCTTATCTGGATTGTCTTGAAACTATAGTGTACATTTAATAGCACCTATAAAAAAGCATGTGGTGCATGAACACATTGAAGAGAAAAGTCCATGGATTCAGCTTTCATTTTCCTGAGTGAGTATTTTCTGCAACTCAGTCTTTGGTTTCTGGTTATTAGAAAGCTGGTCTTAGTGTATGTTATATAGTAGAAGTATGTATATTTTATATAATAGTAATTGGCATTATATAGCTCCTTTTCCAACAGGACTGGAAATGTTCTTTTTTTGTGAAAACGATGGGTACCTTTTCAACACTGTTGAATATAATCAATAGTAGGGAAATGATGATTGCTCGGATTTGCCTTGTCTTCCTGGGTAAATGGGCAGGTTGGTCACAGGGCCACAGAGGATGAAGGACCAAATTTTCGTCAATGATGGGGTCGGTACAGGTTTCTTAAAAACTTCTCTGTCAATTTCGGGTGAAGGGGGGGTTGTCGTGGAAGGGACTTTAGTTTTCACTTGTAAGCCATGACTATCCTGATTCTATGTAATGAATTATCACTTGCCTTGAAGGATCTTTGGTCACTGATGGCAGGTGCATCTTTAGACACTTATTTAACCTTATTGGGCCGCAGTAATTACTACTAGACATCGGGATAGATGTAGACTAATGACCTATAATTGTGTCCTCAACAAGCTTAGTCTATTTCAGCACTGTTTCTCAATTTTGGGACCTCTACCCAAATGGTGGGGTACGAATCCAATTTAGTGGGTCAAGATAAGAATGAAGAAAAAAAGGGAAAAGAATTGAGAGTTTTAGTGCATTCCGTATATGAGAGTGTGTTTTATCTTGAGAGGCTTCTGTTTTTGTTTTATGTGTTTGTGTAAGTATACATCACATGTGTGTGTGCATGGGGTGGGCCCTGAGGTGAAACATCTCTTAATATGTGTTTTTTATCTAAAAACTGATGGAAAGCTTCTGCAGTACAGTTGGTAGATAAATGTATAAAGATAATAATGTACAGGTATTATGTCCTTATGTGCTCAGGATACAGCAGGTTATAAATGTTGGTGATGTGAAAAGGGTTCGGGAATGAAAAGGCTGTACTATCTGGTCCCTCCTATCAGAATGTGTTAGTGCCAACTTGCATGGGCCCATGAGAATCCATTGTATGTACATATTTCCCATTCTGTGATCCCTGACCTCATGTTAGTAACTGGAAATTGGGCTAAGTATTTGCACTATGGAAATTGGAAAATGCTGCAAATTGGGTGCCCTTCTGTCTGCAACTAGTTGTTAAATATTTACCGGAACATCACTGTTCTTAATCCTTCCCACTGTAATTCTATTGTTTTATAAACTGTGAATTTGCTTCTATTTTAACAGAGGTTTGACTTGAATATTACTGGGAATTATTAAAGTAAATAATTTGAATTACCTTAAAGTACATAGGAATAGAAAATTGTGATTAATTCAAAATGTCTATAATTAAGAATTTTAAAACAATGGCAGTTATCCTAACTTCTTACATTAAGTGCTCATGATGTGGCCAACTGAAAACTTAAAATTGTAATTGGTGATAATGAATTTTTTGGCAAAGGGTAGGAATACAAGATTTTCAAAAACACCATAGTGTTGGGGCAAATTTTGACGAAACTTAAGCACTTTGGTAAGTTCTGAAACTTACAGAACCCATACCCTTTGCTCCATTGTAAGCTGTCTTTAAGTTTGTAATCATATTTCTGGATTTTAGTGAATTCATCTGTAAAATAGTTGGTTTGACTGGGAGATGCAACAGTTCTTGCCAATTAAAACAATTGTCTTGTTTCCTGTTTCCCCACAAATAAAAGCAGTATGGAGGGTCTGAGAAAAGACCAGACATCGCCTCCATAGTAACTATGATAACTTTAAACTTGTAAATGAAGGCAAGAAAATGCTTGGGTTGGAAAGGAAATTTTCATGGACATGAGAGGAGTTTTACCACAAAATACGGTGGAAATCACCTGTGTTAATATGTGAATGCAAGAGAAGGAAACTAGAAAGGAACAAACTAAGAAAGGATTTCATAGCCTCCAAGGTGGACAGAGTTCAGCTGTGTGGTTTGACACGACCGTCGCTGTGTGTAAGAACAACTGTTGGACTGAAATTTCGAGAAGACTGCGTCTGGGGAGACGGGAGCTCAAGTGACTAATGTTCCTTGAGCACATGCCAAACTGTTGTGACCGCGTCTGCAGTACCCATTGTAAACAAAGGGCTTTAACCCAGGGTTCTTAGTCTCCAAGTGCGGCCAAGATTGAGAAGGTGTTTGTCACTGATGAGACCAACTAGAGTGGTCACCGAAAGAAGCCATTGGCAAAATGGTGAGGTTTGTCTGTTTTCTGCCTCTGCATCCAAGCCCTTTTACCTCTGAAATTCATTCCACCTGGATACCTGGTTCATGTCTCATGCCCAGGCCCTTGCCCACAGGCATTTTTGTTTGTACCCCTCCTTGCAGATCAGGTGTTGTTAACTGATAATGTTGCTCTTCTCAGGACCCTTTGCATTTTAATAAGCACCTTGCAGTGAAAGAATTCGAGCAAAAAGGGAGTTGCTCTCCAATGGAATGATTTCAGATACCATGACAGAATTGGAGAGATTAATTTCAGGCTAGAAGGTGATGTTTTCTTCCTTTCTTGATGAGACACTGAGAAAGAGGGCATTCCCCTGCTCAGGGTAGCGTTAAGGCTGGCTTTGGCCAAGAGGCATGGGTTTGGAAATGGGGAAAATCCAGACTCAAAAGAGAGAAGGAATTATCAAGGTCCAGAAGAGGAGAATGAGTGAAGAAGGAACTCATCAGTCATTATCAGCTATGTTGTGCCAGACAGAGTGCTAACCACTTGCACATGTTATCCCAATTAAGGAGAACAAGACCGGTTCCTTGTCAGGCAGGCTGCTGGGGGGGTGGGGGGGTGGATAGGTGGTCACCTGTGTTGATGGGGAGGGAAAGGTCAAGGAAGCTCTAGAAGCAGCAGCAGCAGCAGCAAATTGTTTTGATTGTTTAACCTGATTGATTGATGGCAATTATACAGCCCCCATCCACCTCCCCCCCCACCCCACCCCCGGGCCCCCACCCCTCCCCCCCAGCCATTGGAATAATTTATGCCAGTTGTGTTTGGATCAGTAAATAACAAAGAATTGAGGAAAGAGAAATCTACAGTGAACTTCATAAAGAGGTCTAATAGAATCTGCATGTTAAACAGACATTGAACTTTGTAGCAGGAGCTGCTTCAAGCCTTTAAAAATCCAAATGAATTCTGAATTCCACATCATGCCTTTTAGACCTCAGCATGGTTTCTGGTGCTTTCTCCCAGTTAAATTTAACATCACACCAATAATTTGGCCTGTAAATGACTTGCAGTGGTGTGTCTGAGGAAACTGGATGGTGTATTATTTGGGGCTGATGCCAGAGTAGCTTAAAAATGAGCTAATGTATTCATTCCTTTAACAACTATATTTTGATCGTCATCCGTGGGTCAGGTGCTGTTCTGCCTAAAGTGACTTAGAGGTGACTAAGAAAACCTCTGCCCTGCAGAAGCCTGGAAAACTGATGGGAACTAGTAATTGGGATTCTGTGTAAGAGGTGTCTTGAGTGAGAAGTAAAAAGTACAGAAGTGGTGCCATGAAAGGGTCATCCTGTAATAGTGGAGGTGAGCCCTGGGATATTCATGGTGGAAGGGATTTTGATTTGGGGGAGAGGTGCTTGAGCTAGTGATTGGGGCTAAAAGGTGGGTATTTATGGTGCACTGAGTTGCAAATGATGTTCCTCAGGAGTTGAGGGAAGGGGAGGGGTGACAGGAGTTGAGGTTGGAGAAGATGGGGAAGCAGAGGCATTAGGGTGGACTGCCATCTGGTGAGAGCCTTGGAGGAGTTTTCAGGAAAGGAAGGATCGGACAAGGACTGCAAGGCCGAGGACGGCTCTGGAAGTGGCTCAGACCTGAGACAGGAAATGTGGGAGAGTGGCCCACCGGGTCAGCCTGTCCTCTGAGGTTAGAAACTGAGTTCATGTGGTTTTCATGGAGAGTGGGGCAGTCGTGCTGTGTTGGTTAGTTTGAAGTGATTTTTGACTTACAAACATCTTGCAGGGCTCCAACGGTATGAAATCCAGTTCAGAACCTGTCTACAAATTAATTGCTTTTCCTGGCTTGAGGTGCTCCATATTTTTTTGTATTTTTTTTAATGTTTATTTTTGAGAGTATGAGTTGGGGAGGGGCAGAGGTGGGGGCGGGGACAGAGTATGGGAAGCAGGCTCTGCACCAACAGCAGAGAGCTTGATGGGGGCTCGAACTCACGAACCGTGGGGTCATGACCTGAGCTGAAGTCAGATGCTCAGCTGACTGAGCCATCCAGGTGCCCTGAGGTGCTCCATATTTTGTAACTCAAAATAGAGTGGCAGAGAGTAAAAATGGACAGGCACAGGAAGCATGATTTAAAATGAAAGAATATTAACTGGCTTTACCAGAGTGTGTATTTTCACTAGAGAAGTGCCTGCCTAGATTTTTAAAAATAATTGGTTACTGACACACTTGTGATATGTATGAGACCTCCCCCCACCCCCAAACTTGAGAAGAGAAGGCAAAGGTCCAGGTGAGAGGAATAGAGCTACAATGAACCTTTTGTAGGCATGCTGTTGAACTACAGTGTTCTGAATCACTAACGGTGGTGTCAGAGAGACAGGGAGACTAATGTGCTTGTGCCCAGATCTTAAAAATAATACAGCAAACTAAGTTATACATAAACGGTGGTTTTAATAAATTTCCACCTTAACAGCTTATTCTGTGTGTTGAGTGTGTTCTGTGTAGATGTGTCTGGAGTGAATTTTTGGACTCAGTTTATGCACTAGAGTGGAAGAAAGAGGCTTTAATCTTTGTGAGCTAAGTATTTAAGAGATTCAGAAGTCCAGGGGTGCCATCCAGGCACTGGATGGCTCAGTCCATTAAGCATCTGACTCTTGGTATCAGGGTTGTGAGTTCAAACTCCACATTTGGCCTGAAATCTACTTAAAAAAAAAAAAAAAAGAGAAAAAGAGATCCACAGGTCCATGCAGTAATATTTAATCATTGATAGAGGTGGTTAAACCATCTGGAGATGGATCTGAGTTTGATCCTCTCCTCGTAATTATTAGAACTGGGACCATAGCTAAGTTACTTAACTCTCAGAGCTTCTGTCTTCTCAAGTCTGAAATGGGGATAAAAATGAAAGTTGTCTCAGCTCTTCTGAGAATCAGTGGGCTAATGGCTTGACCGTTTTTAATATTTATAGTAAGCTTGGGTACTAGGTATGATTATTACTACCATTTTACAGATGACGGGGTCTTAGAGGGCTGGAACAACTCACTCAAGGTGAAGAAGGTAGGATAGGGTGAAATGTGATTTAGGATCAGTAGCCACATGTGCTCCCCCACCCCATTCCCTTGCCTGTTTGTGTACGTAAAGTTTTACTAAGACATGACCATACCCATCCACTTAGGTGTTGTCTGTGACTGCTTTTGTGTTTTTTTCAACGTTTATTTATTTTTGGGATAGAGAGAGACAGAGCATGAACGGGGGAGGGGCAGAGAGAGAGGGAGACACAGAATCGGAAACAGGCTCCAGGCTCTGAGCCATCAGCCCAGAGCCCGACGCGGGGCTCGAACTCACGGACCGCGAGATCGTGACCTGGCTGAAGTCGGACGCTTAACCGACTGCGCCACCCAGGCGCCCCGCTTTTGTGTTTTAATAACAGAGTTGAGTAGAGACTGGGACCAAATCGCCTACCAAGTCTCAAATGTTTACTGTGTGGCCCTTTACAGGAAATAGTTGACCCCTGCATTGGACCTCAGTCTGTTAGACTATAGAGTCTAGGGTCCATACCACAAAGACACTTAGTATAGTGCTTGGCATATAGTAAGTATGCACTGAATGAGTATCACTTTGTTCCTTATCTAACTTAGGGTACAGCTGTTCATACCAAGGAACTCATGTTGGCAAAATGGAAACGGTAAACATTCTACTTCCAGTAGGAGAAGCCATTATGTCTGTGGAAATAGTGAATTACTAAAGGAACACTGTGAATTTTGTGTTCTATTTTCCACTTATTACTATGTTTTATATAATGAAGAAAGAATTTATTTCTTCATAGCATTCAAAGTATAATATGTCATTGAAGGGAATAATTGTGAACTTGAGTGAATATTCAGAATCTGTTAAATTAACCTCACACCCAAGGAAATTTCACGTTCTTGAGAAATGTAAGAACATTTTTGTTGATGAAAACTGCATAAAAATAGTGTAGAAATGCCACTTGTGGTATTATGACCTGTTGATCAAAAATAAGTATAAGCAGTGTGTCTAGAGCAGGAAAAAAGAAAAGGGTTTATCCCTTTTAATGAAAAGATTTAAAATTATCATACCTTTTCTAATAGTCTTCGTCACAAGAGGGGGAGGGAGATGATGGTTTCAGCTTGACCCTGCTCCATTTTATTTCCATGCATTTGTCTATTAGGGATTCTGGGAACTCCTTGTCCTCTGCTAAGTAAATGCCCTCGGGTTTGTGTTACTGTGTTGCTTAGAGAGCACACCATGTGTCCCGTCAAGTTGTATTGAGGGGATAATCTTGGAATTTGCTTTGACTAAGCCCAGGGCCATGGCTCTGTTGATGAATGGGAGATTCCTTCATCGGGTTCATTGTTTTCTCTTGGAATAGCTCTTGTTGGAATAAAATTGCAATACATTTTTTATCCTGGAACATCTGGAAAGTGCAGATAAATAGAAAGGAGAATGTGAATGTCTTTTGTAATTGTACCACCCACAGATAGCCACTGTTAACAACTTGGTGTGGATCACTATACAGAACTGTATGTTGATACACATGTCATCTTGGATACATTTGTATCTACATACATGAGCATTTTTGTTGGGGATTCCTCCCGAGATTGTCTCAGCTGGGAAACTTCTGGGGCCAAGCATTCTAACTTGTCCACAAACAGCTTATCTAAGGGAAGCTGGAAGCTGTATATGTTCACCTTCCACATAGAAACCATGTTCTGTAGGGATCTCCTTTCATGACTTTTTTTTTTTTTCCGGTTGTAGTTTGTATCTTCCTGCTGAACGTGTACCACTTTATTGTTGGGGGAATTGAAATTCTTTTTCTTGGGGGGAAGACACACACACAGGAGAACTCCAGCAAGAGCTAGTGATATTAGTGGCATTAATGACAGATTTTTAGCAGAAAAATCTTTCCCTACCGCCTAATTTTTTGAAAATCTAGTTTGCAAAACTATTTGTAAGTTACAGGATGAAGCTGACGGTGAGAAGGGTGTGTAGTGGGTTATAGTAACAAGGCCTTTTAAGATGAGAACATGTACATGGATGAGAAGTAACTGCTGGGTGCTGAGGTGGAGTTTTCTGGTCATTTATCAACTCCTTTTCTCACATGCTACATCTCCTGCATCATTCTCTAAAGTACTTATAAACAAGAGCTCTGTTTACGTTGTAGAGCACTGAGATATTTTGATCTAGTTTTCAAAGCAGAGAGAAGTCTGGGTCCTGGGAGGATGTTGGTTCAATGACCAGCATGTAAGGAAATCATTTTTAGGTTATTTTTCCCTTATCAAACTTGAGACCTTTGTGATTCACTTAGTAGTGTGAGGGTTCTTTGGAATTGACCGCTTGAGATTTATGTGATTAAGTAGACCATCACTGCATCTTATTTAAAACCTAATTGGCTTTCCCTCTCTCCCAGTCCAGTATATAGAATCTCTGCAATACATACGAAAAGCAGTAGTAATTATATAGAGAGCCTCACTCTTTGCCTTTTTTCTTACTTGGTACCAGTTGAAGAGAGTTTTGTTTCTTTTTTCTTTAAAAAATTTTTATTTTCATTATTAGGTTTATTTTGAGAGCGAGAGAGCGAGAGAAAGTAGGGGAGGGGCAGAGAGAGAGGGAGATACAGAATCCGAAGCAAGGCTCCAGGATCTGAGCTGTGGGCACAGAGCCTGATGCAGGGCTTGAACCCACGAGTGTGAAATCATGACCTGAGTCGAAGTTAGTCACTTAACTGACTGAGCCACCCAGGCGCCCCAAGGAGAATCCTGTTGTCCTTCACAAGCAGCTGTCATCAATAGAATTTCAACCAACCTAGGCTTTCATGACAGCATCATTTTCTTGACCACTGCCTGTCAGGGGTCCTCCGTGTGAATCACAGCCAATTGCATGTCTTGGCCTTGAAGCCAGGAGGTACCTGGTCTTCTTCTTGATGATTCTCCTCTACCATTTTTAACTCCACTAAGAAAGCTGTTTTAGGAGTACAATTGACTGTATGGGTCAGTCAGGAACGGAGCCTCCTATCTAACGTGTTGTAGACACCAGCTGGATTTCCTGGAGAAGAACACATTTACAGAAACTACAGGAAGGTCTTGGCTCACTTCCAGGGAAGGAGTATGCTTTTCTAGGGACTACCTAATTATAATAGCGGATTCTCATCCCCCTGGAGAAATTCATCAGGTGCCTTAAGTCTTAATAACTATGAAAGCAGTGACCTTCCTGTCACGGTGTTTTTACAGGGAGAGCTTTGGAGACCCATTCAGTAGGGAGGAGGGTGGAGGGTAGGGGGATTTCTCGAGTGCTTGTAAAATTGAGGATCAATAAATTCATCTGATAGCAAGACTGTTTACCCTCTTTGCTCAATGCTGTTTTTAGGAGCTAGTAACAGATTTATGAGGGTGGTAGGAATAAAGAAAGCTGACTTTTTAAAAAAAATTTATTGTACTTGAGTAATGTCTTGGGGGAAGGCAAGACTAGAAAACTTAAATTATAGGCCAGCAGATTTTAAGTAGAATACATTTTTACAAGGGTCCAGTGGCAAGTTTGGTTGACTGGCACTACATACACCTTTATTGGCTCTCTTAAGGAGAAGTTTGCCAGACACAAACGATTGGCTCTGAGCTATAGAGAAAAAAGGGAATGAATACAGCTGCTTTTTTCTTCCATCCACAGGAAATACTCCTGGATGCTGAGGTTTTACGTTACGGGGCAAAACTGGTCCTTATGGGGACAACAGAAATTTGAGCTCTGGACCATGAAGTTTGGGTCCAACTTTACCATTGATGTTTCTGTGTTGGCTGGTTTTCCATATGCAGTGAGATACATGAGGCTGAAGTCGGCACACCAATTGGGGTGTTCTTTGGCCTCTAGACATTGCTATAATTGACCTCCACATCCGTACTGGAAAATAAGTAGGTAATACACTCATTTGGCATGTGAGAAGATGAAGGCTCAGAGATTACGCAGGTTGTCCAACTGACACAACTAATAAGGTTTAATCTGGTAACTATTTATAGCAGACCAGTGCAGTGCGGCCCAACAGTTTATCCACTTTCAACTGGATAATGTGGCCCCTTGGAGCAGGAGGATACTTGACCTCAAAAAACAAAAACAAAAACAACAACAACCAAAACCAAAAACATAACCTTCCACCTTCTGTTCAAGGGTAGTCTATTGAAATCTATTTCTGTAAAAAAAAAAAAAAATACCCTGAGAAACTGAAAGCCTTCCCTAAAGAGGAGGGTAAGTTTATTATATTTGAATGCTAGTTATTTAGTGTCCTTTATATGCAAAGCCAGTTGTGTCTGCCCTTCAGAAATTTAATCTGTTGTTACACTGCAGTTATGCTAGAAGTGGACGAATCTCCAGTCCTACCTCTTTGCCAGCTTGAGTTTTCGATTTCCAAACTACCTGAGGTTTCTGGTTGTGATTTGCTTTACATCAACTGCCACATGTAATGACCAACAAATTTGCAAGCACTTCAAAGAAAATTCCCAATTAATCCTTAAGGCAACCCAGTGAATTGTTTTATCTCTATTTTTTTTTTATCGAAAAACCCAACAAACAAAAAACCTTTGGATCTTAAAGCTTTAATGATGTGAAGGCTCTCCCCCAGCTGCCGTGTGATGTGGCCCACCTGCAGAGTGACCCTTCCTCCTCCCCCATTCTGAAGCTCTTTGCTGGACTGCGCAGCTATGCCCCCAGAACAGAGCTCTCTCTCTTACCTAGAATGATCTCGTACGCTGCACTTTTGCTTCATCTTAATTTCTCTAGCCATTTGGGCTTGCCATTGGACTCCTCTTCCATTCTGCCTCTCTTGTCAAATACCCTGTTTGTAGCATGATTTCTTTTGTAAAGACTTACTTCTATTCTCATGTCCCTGACCTGAGTTACTATTTTATGCCTAGATTGTTACAGTCTACTGTTTAGTCTTGTCTCCTATCTCCTTCAGTTTAAGTAAAATGCTGCAGGCCCACTGTACACACAATGCCATGCAAGGGACTACAAAAATATCTTTCTGGGCTACCCGTAGCTACCAGATTAAAATATTTGTAACATGGTTCCTAGCTCAAAGTCATCAGCAGCTCATTCTTAGGGCACGGTGTTGGCAATCTTAGCTTCATGTTCAAGACTCTCTAGTCTTGATCTGGGCTGTCCCCCATCTATCCCCAACCAAAATACCCTTCAATGGAAGCTCTCTCTGCTTCTATCTATGAAACGTGTTCACTTACTTTTGTTAGGCACAACACACACTGCCTCTTGGCTTTAGCTTTATCCCCAGGGTTTCTCTCGTGTCTTAATTCAACATATGGATGGGGTACCTTAAATAACCAGGAACTATTGGGGCGCTTGGGTGGCTCAGTCAGTTAAGCGTCTGACTTTGGCTCAGGTCATGATCTCATGGTTCCTGAGTTCGAGCCCTGCATCAGGCTCTGTGCTGGCAGCATGGAGCCTGGAGCTTGCTTCAGATCCTGTGTCTCCCCCTCTCTCTCTCTGCCCCTTCACCACTCATGCTTTATCTCTCCCTGTGTCTCTGTGTCAAAAATAAACATTTAAAAATTAAAAAAAAAATTTAACCAGGAACTATTGTGTGGGATATATAGTGAACTAAGACCGAAATCTCAGCCGTGAAAGTTAGAGGGCATTGGAGACAGGCAGTAAACAGCAGACGTTACAAACGAAGCAAATCGTGTTGTCTGTTCTGTGGCAGTAGTTGTGTGCAACACAAACAGAGAAGGGTAAGAGGGAATTAGGACTGTTGGGATGCACCCAATGTTTACAGCAACAGTATCAACAATAGCCAATTTAGGGAAAGAGCCCAAATGTCTATTGACTGATGAATGGATAAAAAAAAGTGGCATAAATATACAATGGAATATTATTTGGCTATCAAAAAGAGTGAAATCTTGCCATTTGCAGTGACATGGTTGGAGCTAGCGTGTATTATGCTAAGGGAAATAAGTCAGGGCAGAGGAGGGCTAATGCCATACGATTTCACTCGTGGAATCTAAGAGAACAGGTGAACCTAGGGAAAAGGGGAAAAGTAAGGAAAGCAAACCATAAGAGACTCTTACAAAGAACAAACTGAGGATTGGAGGAGAGAGATGGGTGGAGGATGGGCTAAATGGGTGAGGGGCATTAAGGAGAACACTTGTGATGAGCATTGGGTGTTGTTTGTAAGTGATGAGTCACTAAATTCTATACCTGAAACCAATTTTACCACATGTTGACTAACAATTGAAATAAAACTTGGGGGAAAAAAAAGTGCTGGGGGGAGATGGGTCAGTTAGGGTTTCACGTAGGTACAGCCCCATTTAAAAAGATGACCTTTGAGTAAAGACTCCTAGGAAGTGAGCGAGTTAGGCACCCAGAGAGCAGCAGGGGAGATACTCCAGGCAGAAGGAGCACCTGCCGGAAAGGCTCTGAAGCTGAAGAGGTTTTGCTGCTTACAAAGAATGCTGGGGGGACTCGTGCAGTGGGTGGGAATGAATAGGGACTGCAGCTGGAGATTGAGGAGAGAGGCCAGGCTTTTAGTCCACTTGAAATGGGGTCATGAGAGGATGTTTGACGTGAGGAGCAATGGAGTCTGACCGAATTTTTCGAATGATTCTGGCTGCTAGTTGAGTACATGCTTCAGGGGGGCGGGGGTGGAAGCAGAGAGCCTGATTCCGAGACTACTATGGTCAGGACAGTGGTTGGTTGACACTCAGGGTTTGGAAGTGGCGATGGTGAGAAGAATTTGGATTGCGATGTATTCTGAAGGAAGAGCCAACAGGATTTCCTGATGGAGTGGATTGAGAGGGGATATGAAAGAGAGAAGAAAGTCAGTATTAAACCCGAGATTCAATTCTAATGCATCATTTACTCTGTATCACACGTGTGGTGGCATTCGATGGTATGTATGCAAATAAATACCTTTTAGGAACTCGTAAACTGAAAGAGGAGGCAGGTCATAAACTTACAAGTAAAAGGATGAAACAGTGTCTGTGGATGGATATCTTAATAAGATTGCAAGTTCCTTAAGATAGTGATTCATTTATCACTCCACAAACCTTT
This sequence comes from Herpailurus yagouaroundi, assembly GCF_014898765.1. NCBI lineage: Eukaryota > Metazoa > Chordata > Mammalia > Carnivora > Felidae > Herpailurus > Herpailurus yagouaroundi. The sequence continues at coordinate 11,672,666 of NW_024412396.1, forward strand.
TTAAGGTTCTTACTCGAGGCCAGTGGTTGTCTCACCCTCTCAACAGTGCTAAATGGAATTAGAGGCAGCTTCAGTGCAGTGGGTAAGTACACAGGCTCTAATGGAGAGTGAGGTACTCAAACCTTGGTTGAGTCATTTATTTGCTGAGGGAGCTTGAACAAGTGACATAAACTCTCTGGTCCCTATTTTTCTCCTCTGGGACTTGGTAATAATCTCTCTCATAGGGTTTATTGCAGGAGTAAATGCCCCAATACATGTAAAGTACTTATAATAATGCCTGGCATATACTAAATGTTCAGATAGTGTTTATCATTCCTAAGTGAGCATTTAGGAAAAATTAGGTAAAAGAGGATTACCATTTTGAGCAACTGTCCTTTTTTAAACCCCATGTTCAAAACCTGCCAAGCTGAATGGATAATAAATGTGAAGAATAAGATCTCGTAGTAAGCCTTGCTTTCTAGCAGATAGTACAAATAACCGGAGAGAATTGCGTTACGATCAGTCCGATACCTGCCTCTCTTTAGAGGTGGATATGGAGGCTGGTCAGCATCCCCTCCGGGTACGTTTGATTGACAGACTGGCAACCAGTATTTAAATACCTAACACATAAAAAGATCAATGCTTTCTTATTATTTTGTAGCTTAAAATGTTGAATGTGTATTAAAATGAGAAAAATAATTTTCAGAACAGATATGACTTTCCTAGTACATAAAAGCAAGGAGATCACATCAAGAAGGGAATATTATTTTTTTGCCCCAATACAGGAAATTACTATTTTTCCCTCCATGTTTATATTTTGATACCTAATATCTCCTTTCTTTTCTTTTCTTCTTCTTTTTTTTTTTTTTTTTTATTTTTTTATTTCTCACGTGGTGGTCTTCCTTTCATCCCTGTTACTATCTGCAACTAATTGGGCCTCCAAGTTCAGGAAGTAGCAGTGTGTTTTTTACCTTGAAACTCGTACAGACATCTTCAGTGTCAGAGGTGGTTTGAAGAGCAGCTTAATTCTGCTTTCATTGTGCCCGGTACTTCAGTGAGGCACTCAGGTTCTGTTTGAGCTCGGTATTTCTGATCCCATTCTATACATTGTAGATGGCGATGCAGACAGTGGCTGTCAATGAGTAACAGGTAAATATTGAACAGGGAAGCCCTTTTGATTAACTTTGTGGATCATTATTTGAAAGTAGCTTGCAGTCAGAACAGCTCCATCACTCATGATCATAGCACATGGCATGGAGGTCAGAGCATCACGCTGCTGGTTGGAAAGCTGAGGTTGCATTCTTTGTTAGGTACCTGGTCCTGCATCCATGCAGTGCTTGAGTAGGCACAACTCTCCAGTGAGCAAAATGGGGAGGATTTAGCACAGTAGGAACACAAGGATATTATGATAAAGCACGGAATAGTCCAGATAGACTTTGTGCTATGTGGCTATAGATACATTAAAGCACATTTACAATTTTTTGAACTTTAATTTTTGAAGCTTGACTTTTTATACAGATTCAGAAATTGTTGAGCTTAGAATCTAGACCATTATGGCAGGCTGAAAGTGAACTTTTGGTTTTGCTAGTTTATGCCAAAAAGTAATTTGAACGTTTCTTTACTTCTCAAAATTTAGTTGATATCACCTAATGGGCAAAGCTGCTCTCAGGACAGATTTACTCAGAAGATTGTTCGGTAATCGATTGCCTGTTCAATGATTCCGATCTAGCTGTTGAACCTCATGGTATGTTAATGATTTATCACCACTCGAAACAATAACATTATCATTATTAATATTTTTGAGCTCCCACCAAAGAATATTCATGCTACTTGGTAAAAAGACATCGCTATTTTTACTCAATCCTATCTATCTGCTCTCAAAATTTGGGGTCAACACTAACATGGTGATTAAAAGAGAGACCACGATTAGTTTGTTCACACATCTTCAGGAAAGGCCTAATTCAGTGGTCAAACAGGCCAGTCTAAAATGTTTTCAGAAGGCTACCATTTTCTAGTAATTCTTTGAATTGAGTCTTTGAATCATGTCCAGCTATATAAGTATTCAGAAAACTAAGATCATTAAAACAACCAATGACAACAATGCAAATGTATCTCCTTCTTACCCTTATTCTAGAGCAGTAGTTAAAAGTAGGCATTTTATGACATTTTAAATGTATAATCCGGCATTTTAAATTTGCTTCGTTAAATGGATTAATGCCCCTATTACTTACTGTTTAACATGTATGAACCACAAAAGTGACAAAATGTATGTAAACTAGAAGATAATTTTATTCTGAAAATCCTTTGAATAAGAAGTACAATATAAAGTGGTTATGCTAACTAGAAATGTAAACTGCATGTTATCACATTTCTGAGGAAGGGGTTCTATGTTGGTATCATTAAAAGTATTTTAATTCTGATTTTATTATTCAAGATTTTATTTTTAACTTCTCTCTACACCCAACGTGGGGCTCGAACGTACAACCCCGATGAAGAGTTGTATGCTGTACTGACTGAGCCAGCCAAGTGCCCCTCCATTCTTCTTTTCAATAAACCATGGAAAATATTAATATTCTTGCCTTTAACTGTACTGTTTTGGACTGGTTGAGAGTCTCTGTCTTCCCACCTCCCAACCTCTGCCTCAGAAAGGAAAGAACTTAAAATTTCATGTAGAAAATAGCTTTAGTTAGGCAAGTATTATTTACAAAGTAATGTGATAGAAATCATGTCTTACATTTTTGAAATCTAAATAAACTTATCACGTACATGCAAAATACACGATAAATTAAAAATCGAACTTAGAAATATGTGCTATTTCTTGGCAACAGAAATACAGTGCATGCCTGTGCTGTTGAAAGAGAAGTAATGTGTTACTGTATCTGTCTTTTTCTCCAGGGTACCCAGGATCTAATTTGGTTAGGTTCCCAGTGAATATGTGGTAGGTGGTCCCATCCTAACCCGCACCACAAAACTAGAAAATTCAGTTCTAAACAAAGATTTGTGATAGCAGGGGATGCTGTGGGTCAGGGAAGAATTGGCATGGCCATGTGGAAATGTGTGCACATGGCATGGTTTTCTAGCATAGCCAGGACTTTTAGGCCTTTCGTTTTCTTGAAATTAATAGGTAGCGAATTCAACATTTAGTCTTTGTCTTTCTGGGGCAGGAAACTTGGCACATACTAATTTGTGTTGACTTGTGACACATACTATAAGGGAAAATACATACAAAGAAAAAATGTATATATAAATACATGTCTTTGAATATTAAAAATTTCCTAGTCTCTATAACTTGGAAATTTTTATGTTTATATCCCAATAGGAGATAGAATGTATTAGATAAGAATTAAATGATGGTGACATCATTACTGGCTTTTAATTCCTTTTTAATTATTAGAAAACTTGGTAATGTTTGGGGAAAATGGAATATATTGGGCTAGGATGTGGTGGCTTTGAAAGTTAATTGGCTCCATCCAAGAAAAAGTATCCTCTTCTTGTGAAAAACTGTAGACCTTACCTAATCTCAAGGAAGTTTCAGGCCATCGGGGAATCTAAGATAGATGATTCGCTGATTTGACAATTACTGAATACCTGCTAAGTGACAGGCATTGTTCTAGGCCCTAGGTATTCTGTGGTAAACAGGACATCCGAAGTTCTACAGCATAGAGTTTATACTCCACTGCGAAGGGCAGAAAATACGGAGAGGAATATATAATCTTAAAAAAGGTAGTGCTCTATAGTAGGAAAGAAATGAAATCAGGGCAAGGAGATGGAACATGTCAAGTGCTTTTGTAACCAGACAAGCCATGTTAAGTACCTTAAGAATGATGTAAATGTTTCTGTTCTCTGCAGGTATGGACAACCAAGTCCATTTATGGCTGTAGTGAATCGGGGAACTCTTGTTGGGGTAGATGGAACTTAGGCTGGCCCTTGATGGATGGGAATGAATAAGCCATGTTTGTATCTGACAGAGGATGGAAATAAGAGTTTCTATTAAAGACTGACTAGAAATAAGGGGTAAGACTGATGGGACCTTGAAGATAGAAACTTGGGTTTGATATTTTATATGGTTTTGGTATACTGAAGAGTAGTGGAGTATGTGAGATTTTTCTACCTTTGCATTTGCATGGAGTGGATAAGAAACAGAGGCCATCTGACAGGCTTTTGGGATAATCAAAAAATGAGAAGACGATACAGATTTTCTCTTTTCACAGGCATGGACTATTTCAAGGTTTATTTGAGGGCTACTGTGTGAATATGGGGTTGAGTGGAGGGATCATGTGATTTCCTGACTCCAGGTGTTTTGCAGATCTGAAAGTTTGAGAGTCCCTGTTCAAGGTCCAATATGCTGGCTGTCATCTACATGATGACCTACATTCTTCAACAGGATTCACTCAGGAGATACTTATTAAAACTAAATGTATTGGCAGTGCATCAAGAGGAACTCATGAGATGAGAAACATTTGGGGGCATGAATAGACAACCCAGAATAGTTGGATTGTATAGGAGATTAATTATTATAAATTAAATGGAGGCCATTTCTTATATTTGACTGTACAAGAAACAAATATATGTTAAGATTCTAGGATAGGAGTGGGTAACATAAACTAGTGATCAGCAAATAATGACCTTCAGCTCTATTCGTTGGTAAATACTAGTAGTGAATCAAGATGCCAATCAAACATGGAACAGGTGCATGTTGCAGAGGACAATGCAGGAATGACCTATCATTTCTTAAGCCTCAGTCAATACCCGAGAAGGACTGTATATACATGTTTGCTAATGGCACAAGTAACTTCTGTGATGATTATTAATTTTTTGACAGCCACCATATTGAGGGGAGGTTTGCATACATACTTCTGATCTGTTATGAACTTCAAAATTCACACCCTTAGTGATTCATAGCTCCATCTAGGTAAACAATTAGAGATGGGAAAAAATCCCATGTAATCATAATTTCCTTAGAATTTATACTGGAAATATTTTTTGCCTCAGTAGGTAGGCCTCTGTTGAGATGTTCTATTGTGCAAGATAAGGGTTTTCACCTTTTAAATCCTAAGAGTCCATTAATTATTGCAACACTAGAATTTCAGAGCTCCATTGTTACAGAATTTTGACCGTAGTTCTTGCGCACTGGTTTTTGTGGGAATTTTTAACTGTTTTAAGATTTTGTGTACTTAATGCTACAGATGATAGTTGATCGCTACAAGTATCTGGACTACGAGGATCTTCATGTTCAGATGACTTTTTTAAATTTTATTTATTTATTTTGAGAGAGTGAGGGAAAGCATGAGCAAATGGAGCTGGGTGGGGCAGAGAGAGAATCTCAAGCTGGCTCTGTGCTGTCAGCCCAGAGCCCTACATGAGGCTTGATCCCACAACCCTGAATCATGACCTGAACAGAAATCCAAGAGTCAGACACTTGAGTGACTGAGTCACCCAGGTGCCCCCCTATGTGTTCAGATGACTTTGAAGAATATGAGCATGAGTATCCTGTACGGGAAGCTGACTCTTTCATTAGCATATGTTCAGCAACTTAATGTGCATCATTTGGAAACCTTCTAATTCCTGTTTTTGGAGATCCTAGTTTCTTTTTTAAGTTCATAGATCTGGTTATATCATTAAAGGTCGCCACGTCCTTTGTTTGAAGCTGTGTGCTTGCTGTCTTCTCTCCTTACCTCAGCTCATGAAGCTGATTTCACCTGGTAGAACCAGTGAGCTCCTTTCTCCTGGTTGAACCTGCCACAGTCTCTTGGTCCACCTGCCTGTCACGGCAGGGGGCCAGGGCACATTTTGATACTAGCTTCTCTTTGTGAACAGATGCAGAACTTCAACTTTAGTGCTAAACATTGGCCTCTGAGCTGGCACAAAGGGAGAAGTACAACACTTAGTTAATTTAACTCAAAATACTTGTTTTACGGAGGCATTTATTTATTGAACGTTAATTGATAATTCAGTATACCTTCAATAAACTGTATTTGCACAGTCCATAAGAATCTGTATTTTGTTTCAGTTCTAACATTTTAAGATTTGGTTTTTTACTTTAATTGGTAGAAATAGATTGAGTTGTTGCATGCAGTTTTTAAATCGTTCATAATTCTATGTGTTTGTTTCTGTAACAATAAGAATTGGTCCTTAAAAATCCTCAGCCAGTGAAACAAGCACTTTCTTGGTAAGTAATAAACATTTTCACTTTTTCTGCAATAATGGCTCCCGTAGACTTGAAATGTCATTAGTTAGAAACAAAAACCTGTGACCTTGTTTATCACCTCTCCCTCAGTCCTCCCTAAAAAAGCTCTCGCTAATCCCTAAAAACCTAAAACACAAGGGTCTTTGTCTTCTATCATCACACAATTTAAAATGAATAGAGAGGTTGGTAAGCAAAAATGAGACCATACACTGCCAGGTAAACAGTACAAATTTGTAGAGTTTCATGAAGTAGTTCATGGGAAATCTGCATTAGCAAGTAGAGAGCCCCTGTGCTGAAAAGCCACTTGGATCCCTTGAGCTGGAGAATTTTCTTTTCCCATAGGTACCATGTTAGCAATTACATCAAGAAGAGTACAGACTTCTTGTTAGTTGAAAAATGGAGATGGGAATCATTTACCATGTTATTTTATGGTATTTGTTAACAATATTTACCTTCCTAAATTGATTCAGCATAATCCTTACTGTGGCTCTCCTTCATTTCTGGAAGACATATAGATAATGTGGTACTTTTATAAAGCCTTACATGGCACTGAAAAACCGATTTTTGCTTGAGCTCAGCAGAGCAGTAAGATTATATTAACATAGACTTTGGAACATTTGAGTTCCCATAGGGTACAGAGTGTGTCTGATATGACAAGACTTGCCTTCAACAGTTGTTTTAACAAGATATCCTTCATATACAATATACTGAGCTGAAAGGCATAACTGAGTAATGTTAGCAAGAAACACTGTTGGCAAAATTCTTGACTTTCATCTTTATCTGATTAATCCAGAGCAGTATTACTTACAAAAAAAGTATTTTCAACTGAATATATATGACAGATATTTATTTCCTAAATGTCTATAACTTTACAAGAACTATTTTTGGTGTGTGTGTGTGTGTGTCCCCCCCCCCCCCAAGCAAAGTTCTTATACATGCATTTCAGTGTACCAACAGAGCTATCCAGGACTTTGGATGTCTAGTATAAAAAGGCCTGTTGCTGTTCATTCATGAAATAACCATTTGTGAGCACCTAGTAAGTGTGAAACACTAGAAGATACAACAGCAGGTGAAGAAGGCAAGGGTGTGAGGTCTTTCAGTAGTGAAATTTATGCAGGTAAGAAGCAAATGGACTAATGACAGAATATATAAGAAGGGAATAAGTGTCATAGGGAGGACAATAAATAGAATATGGGTTCAGGAGTCCCAGAGATGGGCGTGGGGTTTGCAATTTTAAATAGGGGTGGCCAGAAAAGGGTTTAGTGTGAAGGTGACAAATGAACAAAATTTGGAAGGAGATGCTGGAGCAAGCTGTGTGTGTACCCTTGATCGATCATTTGGGAATATATTCGTCTGGGTCAGCTGACTGCATTGCTGATGATCACTGTGTCCAGGGATGTTTTTATGGCCTGTATTTAAATGTTCTCTCTGATCCCTTACTTTCTATTTTATTTTGTTCTACTTTTTTTACAGGAAAAAAAAACGTATTCTAGAGAGCATTGAGCTCATTGGATAAAAGGTGCTGGGATTTTTTAAAAAGCAAGCGTAAATCAAGCTTCCATAAAAATCTCAAATTACACCTTATCAAGTTGTTTTTTGTAAATGTTTAAAAGTGTAAAAGAAAGCTTTTCCACTCTAAAAATGGTATTTTTACTAATTTACTAATTAACACTTTCTTCCGCTTAGCACTTTGAAGATCTGATTTAATGACAGTTTCTAGTACTTAAATAGTGTTTTAAAGTGAATCTGTGTTGGGTGGTTCAAAAACATTGCAGTGAGTTTTTTTGCCCCTTTTGGCTTCTGTTTATAGGAAATACATCAACTATTTTCACTGCCAAAATCGTCACTGAAAATACATGTAGTCCTGTTACTTGGATGATGGAATTATGACTAATCGGGGAAATATTAGATGCACATTTGCTTTACAATCCCAAGGATAGACCTAATTGAACACTCTTTCCTTAGTAATGTGCACATAGTTCTGATTTGGCTCTGGGCTTACAAATAAAAGGAAAGAAGCACAGGGGCGCCTGGGTGGCGCAGTCAGTTGAGCGTCCGACTTCAGCCTGGTCACGATCTCGCGGTCCGTGAATTCGAGCCCCGCGTCGGGCTCTGGGCTGATGGCTCAGAGCCTGGAGCCTGTTTCCGATTCTGTGTCTCCCTCTCTCTCTGCCCCTCCCCCGTTCATGCTCTGTCTCTCTCTGTCCCAAAAATAAATAAATGTTGAAAAAAAAATTAAAAAAAAAATGAAAGAAGCACCACTTCTCTGCATTCAGAGTTTGGAGACTGTGTTGAAATTTGTTCCCCAAATACTGAGATGATCTCTCCTCTGAAGAGGTGCCTATGTTGGTATCTATGGTAATGGTTAATCAATTTAGAGTCATTTGGTAAAGTGCCAGCTAGTGTCCTACCAAAAACTAAAACCATGTGAATGATTTCCAAAAACGAGAGAAAATCAGATAAAAAGCAGAGTAGTTAGGTTTTTATCAGAAGTTTTCTGTTGGAAAGAATCAACCTTTTAGTAACACAATATGATGTAATAATATTAAGTCTATTTAGGTTTAAGATGAGGTGGAAGAAATTCTTGTAGAGCAAACTCCTGTTTCCCAGTGTTGTTTCCATCCTGGTGGAAGTTACACAGAAACAGGGAGAGATAATTCCTCGTTGACTCAAACGTGCAGTGTCCTATTTCTTAGGTTTCTTAAATAAGTACAATTTGGAGAAAATACTATTTTTAGAGTTAGAATTTCTTAGAGTTTAAATACATTGAATATCAGAAAATAATTGGGAATTACTTAAACCAATATTTCTAATGAATTTTAGGAGACCTCTGGAATTATATTCCCAAATATAAATGAGTAACTGCTCTTTCATTGGTAATATCTGCCTTCTTGGCGGCTTTCAAGCTCCAACTTGCCTGTGCTCGTAATTAGGCATGCACATTCAAAAACACAGTACTTGGAGACACTTTAGATTGTTTTCTTCACCCATTGTGGGGTTATTTACAGGACTGTTCTTCACTGCCTGGAGAAATCGCTATTTATACAGAAAATACTTTCACTGATTACCATGGTTTTTTCCCTCCAAAGCAGAACGGTCTCTCTCTCTCGTGTATACCTGATGTGTACATAAATTTTCAAGGTTGACTACCTGGAATCCTCAGACTGTGATTTTTTTCTTACACTGAATTCTTCCTATGTGTCCAGTACTTTTGAGGAATAAAGATTTATAAAGTTTTAAAACTGTTTCTCATGTACCAGAAAGCTATATACAGTGTTTCTGGGGAGACTAGGTATGAGATCAGTGTTTTTGCCTGGGCACATACATCAGTCTGATGTTTCTTTAGATGAATAAAGAAAAACTCAGATATATTGGTGGCTATATATAGTTGAGAAATAAGTAGTAGAAATTAAGGGAATAGGTGGGCAATTAAGTGTTAGAGTGAGCATCACCACCAGTCAGAATAGTGATGATTAGAGGAGGGTAAAAACCAGGAAAGTTGGAGTAAGTCTTGATCGGAAAAAAAAATAATGAAACTTGAGTTCACCTCAGAGGTTTTGGGGGTTGCAGTAAATAGTTGAGGTGAGAGAGACTCATGGACAAGAATTTTGAGGCAAAACTGGGCATAGCGTGTTTGTAATCTAAGGGGACGGGGGGAAGCCATAGGAGGTGGTTGCCTGAGAACTGAGTGGCATCCCAGCAGAAGCTTGTAAGATCTGAGAGACTGTAAGTAGGGAACCCATCAGGAGGCTATACACATCTTTAAAAGCGTGCTTTTCCTGGTTACCCTTTACTTTAGTTCTCTCCCGAAAATGGCTTAACAAAGGAAATGTTATTTGGCTTTTTTTACCTGCTTTTGCTCTCTGAATCCTGTTTCCCAAGGTCTTTTCACAGGCTGTTACTAGGTGTTCCTTGAAAAATGGGTGGTCTTTAGCAAACACTGCCTTAAACAAAGCTAGCAGGTTTCGGGTGCATAACTAATGAGCTGATGCCCATTGTGAAATTACTGGAGGGGAACTGTGTCCTGTAACATTTTCCCCAATACATTTGTCCATAGATGGTTTTTATCTTAAAGCACTGCCATCCCCTGGACTAGTGTTCCTTCGAACACACTCCGGAAGTAGTGGATGAGAAATCAGTACTGTCGTTTTGTAGCTTTTAAAATAGGGGTGCTTGGGTGGCTCAGTTGAGGTAAGCATCCGACTCTTGATTTTTGTGGAGGTCATGATCTCACAGCTCGTGAGATTGAGCCCCGTGTGGGGTTCTGTGTTAGCAGTGAGGAGCCTGCTTGGGATTCTCTCTCTGCCCCTCCCCTGGTGCTCTCTCTGTCTCTCTCAAAATAAATAAACTTAAAAAAAAGAACTTTTGAAATAAAAACACAAAGCAGTCAACGTAGACCTATAGAATTTAAATACCTACCAGTTTGAGAGGAAAAGAGGCCAACTTGTTTCCAGCTTATTCTCAAGTACTAGAGTGAATGTGAGCCGATCAGCTGCCAAGCAGAAGGAGCTGTTCCAACTCTAATTTTAACATGCCACCTTGCATGGCTGTAGGAGTGGTTCCCACATACTTCAAAGAGATTATTTTGTATAAATAGAGACTTTTCCTACTTAACCAAGTGGGAAAGAATCATCATTAGGACTCCCCGCCACCCCCCCCCCGCCCCCATCCCCACCAACCTGCAGCCCTACAGCCCATTTGTATGGCTTCTGTACTCGCCATCACTGGACAGCACTTAGCTAGCTCACTGCGAAGGGTAACCACTTCTCTGCAGCTCTGGGTGTCCATGAATCAATTTGTATTGAACCACTTTGTGTGACAATCCTTGGGGTATACTTGTATATTTTGGGTTATTTTGGTGCTAGCAAAGTGGAATGCTCTGGAGGGCAAAGTTAACATTGTTACCTTAGGCTGATTTATAGGACTTTTTCCTGGAAGGCCGAACTTGCAATGATTTCTCTTTAAAAATTTATTAAAAGATCAATTGTCCCCAATGAGTGGTCATGCCAGTAAGAAATAAGCACTGTTAAAGCATCCATGGAAAGGAGAATTGTGTTATAAATACAGTGAATCGCATCAAATGGCTGGTTTGTGGATGGCTCAAGAGAATTGAGGTGAGCCCAGTGGGAGCTAGGACACAATCCTGATAGAAACTGTAAAAATGCTTGGATCTCCTTGTATTCTGTGAAATAATCATGTTGATGAGAAAATCTTGATCTGCATGCTATAAACTAAGGGAAGACCTAGTTTATAACTAACTGACAGAAGGGAGACCGAGCAGAGAGGGAAGGCACAGAAGGCTGAAGTTGGTTTTAAACAGGAATGGCTACTGTGATGCTAGAAGACCATTTAGACTTTTTTTTCCCTTTAATTTAGGTGTTCTGAAGCCTCTGTGGAAGTATGGTTTGAAAGAAAGTTGCAGACCCTGTCGAGTTTCTTTTTGTTTTCTTATTTTACTATAGTATATTCTACCTCTAGTGTTTCATTGTGTTGATTTGATGCTGCTCTTGTAAGTTTGAGGTGGTACAAGGTAAAAGACTGAAATGAGTTGTATTTGTCAAAATTCCAGCACTTACCAATAGAGTTTAAACAAACACTTGATTAAGAAATGACTCCTTGGGGCGCCTGGGTGGCTCAGTCGGTTGGGCGTCCGACTTCAGCTCAGGTCACAATCTCGCGGTCCATGAGTTCGAGCCCTGCGTCGGGCTCTGGGCTGATGGCTCAGAGCCTGGAGCCTGCTTCCGATTCTGTGTCTCCCTCTCTCTCTGCCCCTCCCCTGTTCATGCTCTGTATCTCTCTGTCTCAAAAGCAAATAAACGTTAAAAAAAAAAAATGACTCCTTGGGGGGTGCCTGGGTGGCTCAGTCGGTTGAGCATCCGACTTCGGCTCAGGTCATGATATCGAGATTCATGGGTTTGAGCCCCGCATAGGACTCTGTGCTGACAGCTCAGAGCCTGGAGCCTGCTTCAGATTCTGTGTCTCCCTCACTCTCTGCCCCTCCCCTGCTCATGCTCTCTCTGTCTCAAAAGAGACATGTCTCTCTGTCTCAACCAGTGGTTAGACACCTCAGCTTTGGGGCTGAAGCGGATTTAAAATCTCAGCTCTGCCCTTCACTGACTTTCTGACTTAGGGCTTGTTGCTGAGCTTTTCAGCCTGTGTTCTCCTTGATAGAAATCCAAGTAATAATGCTTACCTTGTAGAGTGTTTTGAGGTTTAAATGCCTTGGTGTGTGCAAGTGTTAAAACACTTAGCAGGAGAAATGGCATTTAATACTGTGAATAATAACAGCTACAATTTACAAAGTAACTTTGCCTTCACTTGTCTATAGCAGAGAGGAAGATGAATTCTTCATGCAGTTATGAGGGTGGCCTTGACAATTAGGTGCCCAAATCACTGAAGATCCAAAAGGAACTGGCGAGAAGTAGTTTTATTTTGGCAGCTTCAGTTGCTAATTCTCTACCTTTCCCCACTAGGCTTAATATGCCATAAACTTACTTCCATATAGAAATGTTGCCTCTGGAGAAGGGAGTAGTGGAGCTCTCTTTTACATCCAGAGGAAATAGTAGAGGAAGAAGGGGGGGGGCAGGTGGTAGTTTAAACACATTCTATTCTATAGTTTAATTCAGAGTCACAACATTTTTTAATCTAGTATTAATCCTCTCATGGAGAGGAAGTTGCCATGTCTGGGATGGAGGAACCTCGTAGAGATTTTCTGAAGGATCTTCAGTTTTACTCTATAGTCAGTGCATTCCTGAGCACAGAAGCCCACCGGACTCCTCAATGTGAAGAGATGCTATGGGGACCCCAGGGATTCTGTCTCCTCTCTCTACCTGCAGCAATTAAGCGAGGAATCCATACTCTCCTAGAAAACCACCGAGAGTCCTTAAGGACTAGAGTTAATACTGTCCTTCCCTTGAGGTGATATAGTCACATCATCAGAAACAATAATTGCATTCATTTCCAAATGTAGGAGATGATAGTAGCTCTATTGAATTGACTTGAACCACTTTTAATGCCATCAATGCCTCCATCAGCTTTGAGCAAGTACTGTCACTAATGTTGTATGTATTCATAGTGCCTGTAACTGAGACAGCCTCAGAATTTTCTCTACCTTGTAAGTTTGAATTTGTATTAAGTACAGATAGGGGGGATTAAGTGTGTAAATCTCCTGGTTTAATAAGAATTTGCCTGAGGTCAGGTAGTCGTTTGGGCAGCACACAGACTAGAATTTCCCTGAGGTCAGTACAAAAGAAGGCATGCATATGAGTGGGGGGTACCATTTTGCCCCAAGAGTTAAACAGTTTATCTAATTCAAGAAGACCTCAGTTTAGAAATGGGTTGCATTCTATGAGTTAGGAACTTAGTGGTATGGAATCCTAAAAGCATTTTTCCTGAAAAAAGTGTTCACCTATTGGAGGGTAGGCTAGCCAAAAAAAATTCTCCATCCTCTCTACCCTGAGTCTTTGGCAAGGAAGTCCTGAGATCCTCTGTCCAAGCCATGAAATAGGCAAGAAGAGAGGTGGGCAGGAAACAGGGGAAGCCGTTGAGTATAGACAGGGAACATCCAGTCTTAGGGTAGTAAAGTGGAAATGAAGAAGGGTATCAAGTTCAGTGGAAACCATGTTTTCTCACATAAGATTGTGAACAGATAGTACTGGAGAGCCTAGTGTTGATTTCTTGGGAAAATCCCTGTCCATACAGTGATAGGAAAATACAACAGTGATCTTGATGGTGATGGCTTTAGCATAAGATACGAAGAGTGTTTGACACCAGGATGTTTCAGTAGTGAAGCTAAAGGTTGCCTCATCCAGAAAGGCCTTGTAGTTGCTCTGTACCTAATTTTCCTATAACTTTCTTAATGTTTGAAAAGTACAAACACATAAATATGAAAATTATCTTGTGTTGCCTTTTCTTACCTGTTTCTTTGGTACCAAGTCCTATGAGATTTGTCTATTCCAAGATAATTCATATATTCTAATTCTTCAGTGATGAGGAAGGGAGAGGAGAAAACACTGTTTGAAAGTGAAACAAATCCTATATAGACAGGGGTGCTTCTGGTGATTAAAATTATGTCTGTTTGCTTATAGTCCACTTAATTTGTTAGGTTTAACGTGAAATATCTAAAATGTACTATACTGGAGGAGGCTATGAGAAAAAAGGAGTAATTCTTTATTCATAATTAGCTAATGCTATAAAGCCATCTTATCCCCAACAGTATGCTAGTCTCTGCTGGAAGGAACGGGTTCATTGGTCATCTTTGGAAACTCACTAGAATGCTACCCATCCCGCCCCCACCCCATTTACATGGGAAAATCTATTCTCCTTTCCCGTGGAGTGATTCATCCATACTGGCCCCCGTGGGCTAGTCGTGTGATTAAACCAAAAGGTTTGTGGATCTTTAATGCACGCGCAATCCTTTTTTTTTTTTTTCTAGCAGATTTATGCCACAGAAATCGAACTATTAAAATAGTAAGTATGCAATTTTTCTTGTGAAAAGACGTTTTATGTTGATATTGTTTCATATTTTAATATAGTAAGATACAACAACTAACACTGGTGTATGAACAGACATTTTGAACTGAATTCATTATCTTTTATTTTAGATTTATGTTGAAGTATTATTACTATTGAAAGTATTACAGTTACTTTCATGTGAGTTAAAACTCAGCTGTAACAATTCATTGACTAAATATTATGATGGTAGTCAACTTTCAGTTGGAAGTGTTAATTATTCACCTCATAATGCACTCATAAAAAAGATTTACCAACAGTCTCCTAGGAGTAGAAGGCATATTGTCTCTTGGCATATTTTACAAACAAGCTTTTCCTACACTCCCAGTGCAAGGTTATTACACTTTCTCTTCTGTGACACTCAGAAAGGCTGTAGATAATCACATAGGATTGGATTTGTCACATGTTAAAAAATGATGTATGTTTTTCTTTGACTTAATGGTCATGGGAGGCTTCATTTAATTGGCTTTATGGGTTAAAGAACATCTTGATTAAGCGATTATAAAGAAACAATATTTTCATGAATATATGTACAATAAAATACATACATGTTAGGTTTTGATTTAATGGTCATTTAAAAAATATTCTAATTACTTAAAACTTAACAAGGAACATTTTTATTAAGGTTTTACTTACAGGACATTTTTTTTTTTAAAGATAACATCAAAAAGGGAAAATAGGTTTTCGACTTCTCCTCTACTCTCTGGGATAGTATTAGGAACTTGGAGTGCAGAGAAAAGGGTAGGGCCAAGGTCTGCATTTGTCTTGGATAGTCCTCCAGCAGTCAGATAGAGGTACATGCTAGGGACAGAGACAACTAATTTCAATTCTAAAATTTCCATTGAAGTATGCTAGCCTTTCCTTTTCTTGACTCTAACAGTTAACACTTTTTTTGTGGGGTTTCATTATTTAAATGCTGCTTCCTGGTTACTCAGTATATCCTTGAAAACTGTCTGCTTTAACTTACTAATATCAGACAATCACTGTAATGATCCTTCTTAATTTTTTCGAGCTTTCTTGTCTTTATTTTTTTCTGAGATTACTCATGTTTGTGGTTTTTCTTGATTTTTTTTTAAATTGTTTTTTCTAATGATTTTTTTTTTAAGTGAACATACTACTTGGTTGAAAGTTCTTAATTGTCTCTACTCCACTCCACTGATGCTATTTACTTTTATTTCCTAACTTTGAAATCTATCATTTCCTTTGATTACAACCCCTGTCCTATTATATGTGAAGCCCTCTGCTTTCCAATGTGGTCTACATATTTACCTTGTTTTTCTCTTCTTTCATTAGTGACTACAGGTTTTTCTTTTTCCTCTAGTGTTTGATTTTGTATGTTTGGCATAGCTACCATCTTTTTATCTGTTAATTAAAGGTGTAACACCCATTTGGCTTTGTTTAGGACAGTCTACCTATTTCTTCCAGTTGTGATGCAACCATCTTGTGTCTCAGGGTCCTAAATGACACACACTAGTCTCACTACTATGAAGCAGAGTCTTCTATTCTTTTTTCATAAAATAGGGACATTTCTAGGCCTTTGGGTCTTGCTGTGGCTAGCAAGCAAAACTGGGGTAATAGAGTCTGGCCTTGTTTCCGTAGTACCAGTACATAAACAGACTTGGTTGCTCCTAATGACTAATGTTACCACATTTTCCTATTACTGTTACTATACTATGATGGCTTCTTAGGATCAGGGTTTGGGAATTACTGTGGGGCTTAATATCTCAGAAAGATTAAGAATATACTTAGGATGTTTGTTACTGAGTTGGGATTTCAGTTGTAAAGAAAGGAATGGCAAAAAATAGCATATCCGCAATAAAAGAAACAAAAACAAGTAAATGTTATCAACTATAATTCCTTAAAATCTGAAATGTAAATTGATAAATCCTTTTGCCACTTTGTACCGAGTATCCTTGATTCTGATCTAAAATGAAGTCCTATATTTGACCTTGGATGATTTCTTGTCATGTTGTTCTAACCCTTTTTAATGAAATCCAACCTACCATCTCTTCTATCTTACTATGTAACCTCTCCTTTTGGTATGGCCTAGTGTATATAGGCATTCATCTGGGGTTATTCCAAAGGTCAGAGAAATTGCAAAGGTGGTTTGTCACTTTTCTAATTTGCTAATCGCCCATGCATTGCACAAGATTCTAGCATCACCTAGGAACAGAGCCCAAGGGATGGGGCCAGGGCCTCAATTTGAGTTGTCTCATAATAGTTAAACCGCAGGTACAGCCAGGTCCATGCTCGGGACAAAGCCAACTATTTGCAATTTCAGTAGGAGTGGGGAAAGCACTACACCTGGCATGGGAACTTGGATAAAGTGGTTAGCACTATAATTCCTCCCATAAAATAAAAATTTTTAGTATATATAAAATATAGTTTTAATGTAAATATTTTAATATGTATTAAAATTACAGTTTAAGCCCAATGTTTCTCCCAGAATAAAGCCAAATTTAACTTACTGTGTGTTAATTTGTACAGGATGCTTGTTTTCTGATAATGTAACTTAATCATGAGGGAACAAAAAAGGCTAATGGCTTCTCTGCAAGTGATCAAATTAAAGCTATGAAGTAGTATGTACATCACCTCCCCGCGATGCAGGTTTTTTAAATCTATTTTTGTTCAAATGATTAATTGAAAATTCATATTTGGTGAACTGTTTTAACGTTAGAAATAATAGGTTTCTGATAATAAACATCAGAAATAGTTTTTCATAAGACACATTTAGGAGAACTCAGGACTATATGTTCATAATAGTTGAGGGAATGCCTTTCTGAAAGCTTTTAATGGATATAGTCCTTAGGAAATACAATTACACAGATCTAAAAAAAATAGTGATTTAATAGAATTTTGGAATTGCCCTTTTATTTCAAGCTGGAAGAAAAGTAGTTAATGTAAGCGTTGGGGCATTAACCAAATGACAGCAGAGTTCCAGATGACCATCAAAGTGACATTTACAATATTCCTAGTCTGACTTTACAGTCCTTGAGTTTAAATCACTGTAGAGTTGCAGGCTGTGCAATGTGTTTCATACCTTTTAGTGGTTGAAAGGTAGGAGTGCAGTATGTGTGTGGTCTGAGTTTTTGTGGACGTGATCTGCATTTAATCTGGGGAAATTAATTCCCTAAGCTGCTGGCAGGCAGCATGTACTTGTTAATTATTCAGGTGGATGACAAATGCAGAGCAGAGGTTCTCGCAAAGACAAAGTTTGTATGATGCGTGTTTAGTAACTGATAGGCCTGACATTCAGTGGTGTCTTATTCAGTGCTAATCCTAATAAGCTGCCTGGTGAGATGAACGCCTTTCCTCCTATCCTCTGCAGAGAAAACAGAGATCTGAAAGAACTTCATTATGGCGATAAATCCTGTGCTTCATGGTCTTCTTGGTGAAAAGGTAACTTGTCCCGATGAGTAACAGCAGAAAGTCAGGATGCTGGTGTGATAACAAGTCCTAAAGCAAATAAAGCTTCCCATCAAGGCATGGCCATCTTCTGTGTTCTCTGGTGAAGGTGATTGCAGCTTAATTTTGTGCATGTAGTGTGCATAGAGTGTAGACCTTCAAATTCAGTAGCATACCACTGACAGTATGGTAGTTGGTTCAGAGTTTCAAGTGGTAGGGAACCTCACCCCTGCCCCCTTCTAATCTAAGGTGATTAGGTTTAGGAAGGCTTTCATATATTTCTATGCTGATAGGTTTTGTTAGTATGGAAAGATTACCCGTGGGGATCATAGAGTTACCTTTCTAAAACTTTGAGACCTGGCTTTCTCTCTCAAGCTGCACTCTTTCTGTCACTGTTAAGTAAAATGTATACAGAATTGATTGGATCAGCTAGAAAGTACTGCTTGGGCAATTCTTAAACATTAGTTGTCATGACTATATTTAAATCGTCCGCTCTAGTTTGCCTCTTCTTAAATCTTCAGGCTTGATTGATGCAATGCCAAATCATAATTTAGCTAAGCCAATCCAGTTATAAAAAACGGAAGCTAGTTTGTAGACACAAGAGAGAGACAACCTGTTTGGTGAGAACCATAAGCAGGTTGAGCGCTGAACCATGAATCGATAGCTCAGTCTTGTCATTACTTAAAATTGTGAGCTTGTACTGTGACTTAGCTTCTCTGGGCCCAGTTTCCTTCTGTGGGAAATGATACAGTTGAACTCAATACGTAGTCTTCATTTCTATGGTGTTACTTTACTTTTTTTTGGCATTGTGAGTATATACCCATAATCTGACATTTTAGATAGGCAGTCTTTAGGAACAAGAGTTTTTGTTAGTTTCTGTATATGTGTATGCCAGGCAGAATATTTAGGTTGACGTTCCATGAAGGTCACTCAAGACCGTGAAAGCCTCCTCAGTGGCACCTCTAAGTTTTAGCTCTGCAACTTGTTCTTTTAGTGTTGGAGTGTTTGATTCACTACTGAGTAATATTTTAAATGTCATTTTGATAGTTATCTGGAACTCTCTTCTCACCTGTTTGATGTCTCAACATAGATATTAACTACTTTTCTGCCACTTGATCTAAATTCTAAAAATGGTAATGCCTGAATGTAATAATGAACACATTAATCCAGAAATTAAAACACACCGGCACTCAGAAGACCTGTTCAGGGCCCTTTTAAGTTATTTACCTTTTCACTCCAGTAGTAATTTCATCTTCTAGTGCCATAGATCAGTTAGTTTTTTCTCTTTTTGAACTTCATATAAATGGAATCCTACAGTATGTATTCTTTTATGTTTGACTTGTTTTACTCAACATTATGTTGGTGAGATGAGTTGTATGCTTATATCATCATAGTGGTTCATTCTTCTTGCTGTACAGGGTTTGGTTTTAAGAATGTACCACAGTTGGGGTCGTTGGTGGCTCAGTTGTTTGAGTGTCCAACTTTGACTCAAGTCATGAACTCATGGTTTGTGAGTTCGAGTCCTGAGTTGGGCTCTGTGCTGACAGCTCAGAGCCTGGAACCTGCTTTGATTTCTGTGTCTGCCTCTCTCTCTGCCCCTCCCCTGCTCATGCTTTGTCTCTCAAAAATGAATAAATGTTAAAAATGTACCACAGTTTACTAACTTTACTATGGGTGAACATTTCAACTCTTACTAATAGTGTAGATACTAACTTTGTTCGTGTCTTTGTCATGTATTCATTTCTGCTGGATGTACATATATCTGGATGCATACTTGATTAGTTATAGGCTTTGTATATGTTTATCTTTGGTAGACGCTGCTAGTTTTCCAAAGTGGTTATACCAAATTACACACCCATTAGCAATATATGTGAATTGCAGTGGCTCCTTATCTTTGCCAACATTTTTTATCGGTCATAGGTATATTATATATGATATATATTTAATAACTATAATTTTTGAGAGAGAGTGCACATGCTCGAGTGGGGGGAAGGGCGGGGGGGGAGGGAGAGAAAGAGGGAGAGAGGGGGAATATGAATATGAATCTCAAGCAGGTTCCATGCCTAACACGGAGCCTGATGTGAGGCTTGATCTTATGAAGTATTAAGATCATGAACTGAGCTGAAATTGGGAGTTCAACACAGAACTGACTGAGCCACCCAGGTGCTCCTCTGCCTTCCATTTTTATCCATTCTGGTGGATGTGTGATTTTAATTGTGATTGAGTGATAAGTGAAGTTGAACACAGTTGTTGAGGTTTAGTGATCATTTAGTATTCATTTTTGTGTTTTCAAGTGTTTTTGCCCAATTTTCTCTTGGGTTATCTGTCTCTTTGATTAATTTATAGGAGTTACTTAGGTATTTCAGATAAAAATCTCCTTGCTACATAAAAATATACCCTCTCCCTCTGAATCTTTTTATTCTTTTAATTTTGTCTATAAATAGAGAGAAATTCTTTAATATTTGAGATTTATTTATTTTCTATATAGAAACATTTATGACCTATTTAAGAGGTCTGCCTACTCTAGTGTCCTAAAAATGTTTACATGTATTTTCTTCAAATGTTTAGATCTTCAGTGTATCTGGAATTACTGTTTGTGGATGGCATGAAGTTGAGGTGTATATGAGTATCTAAATAGTCTAGTACCCTTTATTTAGCTGGCATTAGCTTACTCCCACTTGCAGAAGTAATCCATGAATTATAAATTAGGTTACCATACGTGTGGGCCCAATATCCATTTTAATTTCCGTATTTTACAGTCAATTTTCCCCACATTCAGTATGGGTTTATAGGGAGTCTATTTATAAATTGTGGCCATTTGACTGATCCGAAGATGATAATGGCAATGATAATGGTGAACTATCTAATGGACTACCGACTTTGAGGTAGTATCATACTGGACAGTTAGCCTAATTATTCATACTTAAAATAAGCTTTTTTAAAGAAATGAGACTTGAGGCACCTGGGTGGCTCAGACGGTTAAACATCTGACTCCTGGTTTTGGCTCAGGTCATGATCTCACAGTTAGTGAGATCGAGCCCCCTGTCAAGCTCTGCACTGACAGTTCGAAGCCTGCTTGGGATATTCTGTCTCTCTGTCTCTCTCTTACTCTCAAAACAAATAAAAAAATAAAACATTAAGAAATCAAGAAACGAGACTCGAAGTTACAGAGCTAGTAAATGCCAAATGTATATTCTACTCAAGTTCTAATTTCAAGCTATAATTATTCCTGTATTGTACTAATTTAAGAGTACATTATCAGGGCCACCTGACTGGCTCAGTGGGAAATGCAATTTTTAAACATTTGTTAAAGTTTATTTTGAGAGTGAGAGAAAGAGAATCCCAAGCAGGCTCTGCACTGTCAGCAGGGAGCCTGATGTGGGACTTGAACCAAAAACTTCAAGTTCATGACCTGAGCTGAAATCAAGAGTCAGACACTTAACCAACTGAGCCACCCAGGTGCCCCACTGGGGCATGAGACTTTTGATCTTGTGGCTATGACTGTGAGCCCCATGTTGAGTGTAGAGATAACGTACTTTTTTTTTAAGATTTTATTTTTAAGGAAAGACTAGATTTATACAATCTAAGTTAAATCTGTCTAATTCTTAAAAAGCAAGAGAACAAAACCAGTGTAGGTAAATTATGAAAAGCCTACTGTAATAATTTTGTAGACACAGGTTAAAACTCTAAACTGAGGCTGATTGGGAAGTAGAATCAGTAAAGCCGAATACGTTTGCGTCAGTGTCCCCTTTCCCTCGATAGTGATTGGACATGAATGTTGACGTTAACTGCAGCTTTGTTCATTCTTGAAATTGTCTGAGACCAAAACCAATGGGGTTTTGGTGTGCGCTGCACAATGGCACCCAGCTAAGGGGGTACTTAGAGGGAACTGAAATTCAGTCCACATTCCAGTAGCCAAGCCGTGCACTCCTGATGCTAAGAAGGAACCTTGGAAGACCTTGTCTAATGTAAGCAAAATCTTGGGGCGCCTGGGTGGCTCAGTTGGTTAAGCGTCCGACTTCGGCTCAGGTCATGATCTCACGGTCTGTGAGTTCGAGCCCCGCGTCGGGCTCTGGGCTGACAGCTCAGAGCCTGGAGCCTGTTTCAGATTCTGTGTCTCCCTCTCTCTCTGCCCCTCCCCTGTTCATGCTCCGTCTCTATCTGTCTCAAAAATAAACATTAAAAAAAAAAAATTAAGAAAAAAAAATCTTAGGCAGGCAATGTTGGCCCAAGTCAGCTCTCATCCTGAAGTTGTACCTGGGACAATGGAGGGTTCCCAAGGGAGGCCTCGGACAGTCCGCTCATCTCTGAGCCTGTAGCATGTGCTGCTGGCCTGTGAACAAGGGCACCTCTCCTGCTTGGTTCCACTGTGACTGAGCTCAGCCTTGGCGGGTGCTGTAGCAGGAATAAGCATCATTGATGTGGTACTAAATTTGAGGACATAGACTTAAAAATCTGATCAAAGTTGTGGACAACTTCGTATTACCACCTTTGCATATTTTTACGTACCAGGGAAATTCAGCATGTATTTCCAGGACTCAAGGACTACTGTATCCATTCCATGGACTCTCTGAATCTTAGGTTCAGAACCCCGGCTTTAATACTCTGCATTACATGTAATAAAGGAAAAATGGAATTTTAATATAAAGAAGTAGAACTAGGAAACGGTTATACTTGGAGTTTAAACATGTTTTGTTTTATTTCATTTTTATTTTTTTAATTTATCAATTTTAATTTTTAAATTTAAGAGACAGAAAGCATGAGACAAAGAGAGAGGATGAGAATCTTAAGCAGCCTCCCTACTCAGCATGCAGCCCGACATGGGGCTCAATCCCATGACCCTGGGATCATGACCTGAACCTCAGAGCATGCTTTGTTTGTTTTAAAGAAACTTTCTTCTGTAAAGGAAAAATACTTAGGGGCTCTCTCTTTCTGTCACAGTAAGTAAATAAACTTAAAAAAAAAGAAAAATCCTTAAATGATAACTAAATAGTATTTAAAATTTGCTCAGGAATTACACTTGAAGAGGACCATGTATAGTACAAGGATGCATAAAGTTATATAAGACGTTTAACCCAGGTAATAGTTGGAGGTCTGTTATAGGGGAAAAGCAAACCAGGAAGAGGTGATATTATTAAATAATGTACTTAAACATACAGCTATCGAAGTATCTAACAATAACCAATTTCACAGTGTTTGAATATGGAAAATCACTAGCAGGACCATGCCTTTACTTGGCTTATACTCTTACATGCTTGTCTTTGTAACTACTGGGCTCCAAACTGAAGGGAGGGTGGTGAGGAGAAGGGAAATACTCCACTGAGGAAATGGTGGGGTTTCTAAAACCTGAGTTTCCCCCCGTTTTTTTAATAGAAAAATTATGAACAAGTTTTGGTTTATGAGTAACTTATTCTATTGAGGACCTCTAGATATTTTGACACAAGTTTATGTAGCCCCCCCAAATTACAGAACTGGCCTAACTCACTTTTTTGCCTCTGTGAAATGTCTGGGGTGGTCAGTGCTCTTAATGATTCTTTGTTCTGGGTTCAGAAAGGAATAATCTTATTTACAAATGATCACCCATGTCCTTGCTAATGAGACATTTTAAACATTGTGACCTGAGAGTAATACTGGGAAAGTAGGTATTCCTATGGTGAACAGTCACCTCCGCTTTGAACCACCAATGTTATCTCTTCTGGAATTTAAGGTACAAAGTTGCAGTAGAGAGGCTTTTTGCTGATCCATTAATTAATTGAGCCATTCTTAGAAATTTTAGTCATGACTATTTTAAGACTTACTTTTACCTAGCAAAGAAGCAGCATTCTGAGCTATGTAAATAATTGACATCTACAGAGCCCATCGTTTCTTAAGGTACGTGATACATACTGGCATCTATTGCTTTATTCGTAATAGAAAATGTACTTCGACAGTTGTAGCTACATTTATATTGCAAGGGGGTAACGTGAAACTTTTGGTTAGCTATTACCTATTTTCTCATTCAATAGTAATTTAAAAAGATAATTCTAATTTGAGAATCTAATTTAGAGAAAAATTCATATTTGTGAGGTTAGCTGGAAGACAGCCCGAATTAGTAAAAGTTCTGGAACATACATTACTCCTAATGCATGTCTACATCCCGTGATCTAAATTTTTACAGGATAAGCAATTAGCTTCAGTTTTAATAAAAGTGGGAATTTATTTTTAATTTTGCTAGAAAACCAGCCTCAAATTCTAGTCTCTGCAGTTTGTGCTGTTATG
Organism: Herpailurus yagouaroundi; assembly: GCF_014898765.1. Classification (NCBI taxonomy): domain Eukaryota; kingdom Metazoa; phylum Chordata; class Mammalia; order Carnivora; family Felidae; genus Herpailurus; species Herpailurus yagouaroundi. The sequence continues at coordinate 11,697,006 of NW_024412396.1, forward strand.
TTTCAAGTCGTTGAGTTTCTGCTGTTGATTATAAATGGGTGCCTCCAACGTGTGGGAATATATCGTTCTCTATGAAGGTAAATGTTGAGCTTGATATATTTTATCACATTATTACATAATGCGAGGCTGAACTTAAAACAGCCCTGAATTCTCAATTATTCTGATTTACTGGATTCTTTATTACATTTGAAGGGTCATCAGTAAGGTAATAAATTGTAATGCAGTGTTCCTAGTTAGAAGAGTATTGAGGATCATGTGACTAGTTCTTTATAAAACAGCTAGACTCCAAAACAATTTCACCAAACATATAGGTGCACACACACCTGTAAGCAAGCACATGCACAAGCATACATATACACGTGCACATGGTGATATCTAATACATGAACATTTCTAAATGTGTGCCAATTGAAGCCTTGTTTAGTTTCTTTTCTATTGTTTTTTTTTTTTTTAACGTTTATTTTTGAGACAGAGAGAGACAGAGCATGAACAGGGGAGGGGCAGAGAGAGAGGGAGACACAGAATCCGAAACAGGCTCCAGGCTCTGAGCTGTCAGCACAGAGCCCGACGCGGGGCTCGAACTCACAGACCGTGAGATCATGACCTGAGCCGAAGTTGGACGCTTAACCGACTGAGCCACCCAGGCGCCCCTCTTTTCTATTTTAAAAATGGCCTCTAATAGAAGTAACTGTTAACTTGTTACTGGGCCTGTTGGTTAGCAGGGTTCGTTAAAAAGGAAAAGCTATGGGAGCACCTGTGCTCAGTTGGTTAAGCGTCTGACTTTGGCTTAGGTCATGATCTCGCGGTTCGTGAGTTCGAGCCCTGTGACGGGCTCTGTGCCGATGGCTAAGAGCCTGTAAGCTGGTTCAGATTCTGTGTCTCCCTCTCTCTCTCTCTGCCCCCCCCACTCCCCCCTCTCAAAAATAAGCATTAAAATTGTTTTAAAAAAGGAAAAGCTATAAACACTTAACACTGAAATATATGTAATTTAGAGGAAGAGAGCATGGATGTATTTTAAACAAGTATATTCAGGGAGTATCATATGAACAACAATAACTTAAAATAGTAAAACCTGAAGAAAAAGTGCCGCACAGTGGTTTGTTGATAGTACAAATAGCAATTGAAGAAGTATTTTTAAAGGTTTTAAAAATTGGATTTTTAAACCTGTGTGTACTGTTAGAAATTCCCAAAGTAGTTGCCTCATCATAGGAAGGGGGTGGACTGATCAGGTATAGGAAGCATGTTGGTGGTTGAGCCTGCTGACCCTCTAGTGAAAGAAATACCAATAACCTCTACTTCTGTAGTTGAGATTATTATGCTTCATGTGACCAAATTTCTGTCCCTGTCCCCATTATGTCTCCTGAGTGTCAGACCTAATCATCCAACATTCTGTTGCTCACAAATGTCCAATAGTTCCAAATGACTTGGACTCCTAAACTGAACTCTGTAGCTCCCGCTAAAACCCGTTCCTCTTCCCTGTTCTCTCTTTAAACATATGGCGTCACTATTAACCCAATTCACAAGCCATAAACTGAGGCATTATTGTTGGTGCTTCCATTTCCATCCTCTGCCCCATGTTCAATCAGGTACCTCCTAACGCTTTTCGGATCTGGACAGCTCTCCATTCCCTCTCCCATAACCCATCACAGCCACCATCGTCTCTTGCCTGAATCAGTCTCTTAATTGTTCCCCTTCCTCCAGTTCTGCCCAGCCCTATTCAAATCCATTTTCCATACGGTCATCTGCTGTTAGGACTTTACTGTGGACAGGTTTATGAGGTTGTTTCCCACTTTGACAACAAACAAAAACTAGCTAGGGGTAGAACACAGTGCATGAGTGAGGGTGGTGTTGGGAGCGGAGAATGAGGGAGAAAGAGAGGATCAGGAAAACCCACCTTGCCACACAGAACCATATACACTAGTGGTTGAGTGTTGTGACTCATTAGAACAACTGGGTTCAGATCATGGATCTGTTAAGCTTGTGGCTGTGAACACCTTGCTTAACCTTTGGGGAAACTTCTTCATTTGTAAGATGGAGATAAAGTAGAAACTAATTTATAGAGCTGCTTAGAGGACTAAGTGAATAATTACGTAAAATACCTGGCATACCCAAAAAGTCCCCTATAAATGTTAGCTATTCTCGGGGAACCTGGATGGTTCATTTGGGCGTCCAACTTCTGCTCGGGTCATGATCTCACTCTTGGTTGAGTTCAAGCTCCGCATCAGGCTGTGCTGACAACTCAGAGCCCAGAGCCTGCTTCAGAGTCTGTGTCTCGTTCTGTCTCTGCCCCTCCCCCACTCACGCTCTGTCTCTCAAAAATAAATGAATGTAAAAAAATAAAAAATAAATTTAAATGTTAGCTACTCCTACTATTTTTAGTGGATACTGTATAGGAGAGAGTTAAGGCAACACCGCAAGACCCCAGACTAGCCAAACCGGAAGGATGCAACATACAATAAAGCCCCTGCTGCCAGCACAGTGAAGAGGGGGAATGTGGGAAGGGGGGAAGGAGGCCCAGGCCTATGGAAGTGGCTGGCTCCTGAGGTTGTACCCTTAAGAGCATTTCCCAGATAAGGTCTGATTCAAATGAAAAGAAGGAAAACTTAGTTGAAGGGGTGATTCTGGTTCTTCTTCCCGCCCCCAATCTGATTTATTAAGGTAATGGCTTAATTTTCCCATTTTTGTGTATGCGTGCCGACAGCTATTTTTGCATGTCACGTTGTTATGTTTCAGTGTAGCAGTCTGCAGGCCTCGTGTCTACTTCATTTAGTTACTTGAAAATGGACATATTTTTATCCTAAACAATAGGATGGTTTAAATTTCAGCTGAATGGGGTGCCTGGGTGGCTCAGTTGATTGAGCATCCAACTCTATTTTTTTTATTTTTTTTATTTTTTTTAGTGTTTCTTTTTTGGAGGGGAGGGGCAGAGAGAGAGAGAGAGAGAGAGAGAGAGAGAGAGAGGGAGGGAGAGAGGGAGACACAGAATCTGAAGCAGATTCCAGGCTCTGAACTGTCAGCACAGAGCCTGACTTGGGGCTAGAACTCACAAGCCGTGAGATCATGACTTCAGCTGAAATCAGACGCTTAACCAACCAAGCCACCCAGGTGCCCTGAGCATTGGACTCTTGATTTCAGCTCATGTCATGATTACAGGGTTTTAGGATTGAGCCCGTGTTGCACTCTATACTGACAGCATGGAGATTGCTTGGGATTCTCTGTCTTCCTTTTCCTCTGCCCCTGTCTCCTGCTCACATGTGTTCTCTCTCTCTCTCTCTCTCTCTCTCTCTCTCTCTCTCTGTCTCTGTCTCTGTCTCTGTCTCTGTCTCTATCTTTCAAAATAATTTTAAAAAATTAAAGAAATTTTAGCTAGAAGAACATCTCCAATGTGTGGTGAAAAACATGTTCCGTGTATGAAAATTTGGTTAAAATTCTGGAGATATGATGTGGCTTCAGTATGCCCTGATTCAGTGAGTGGTCCTGAAAATCAGGCTCTAGTGATACACGGTACCCTCTTCCACCTATACCTCTGGCCTGGTACTCTCAGGGTACTCTCAGGGTACATCTCAGGGTACTCTGTTGGCCCCAGAAAAGGAGCTTGTTTCCCCGTGCATATTTACTAATGCTCTTTCTGTCTGGGGACTTGGCCATAGGTCAGTAGAGTTCCTGATGCTAGTACTTTCCCAGGAGTGTTTGCGGTCACAGAGCCTACTCGTGGATCTTTTCTTGGCTACACCAGGATTGGTCATGACATGACCTGACAGCTTTGCCCTTGTGCTCTGCATGGTTACTATCAACCTTGAACACAGTGCTGTTCTATATGGTATTCCAGGGCCTGGTTTACCTCGGTATTACTGCAGAGTTGAATTTGTCCTATATGTTTATGCTTTGACAACTTTCATGTCCTTGGGGTTAAAAGGTGCTAAATACCATTTCTAGTATGATCAGTTGTAGAGAAATAGCATCCTTGAAGATACTGCCAAAGAGCAGTTGGCAAGATTTATTTGCACTGTGAAATTTTAATTGCCTTAGCTTTTGACTTTAAAGTTTTATTTTGAGGTCAGCCCTGCTCCGTCATGGAAGAGCAGAGACTTGGCTGTGTTGAGAGTGATTGGACAGGAACAGAGTTGCAGTAGCATCATCTAGAGATAAGTTCCAACACATGTGGGCAAAAGCGAAGGATGTTTTTTTTCCAGAAACTATTTTGTGTTTGCTGGGGAGAGGGGAATAATGATGGTCCTATTTAGACTTTTTTGAGAAAGGCTATGTCTTCGGATCTCCGTGAGGGAGAAGTTTCAGTGGGGGCAGTATTGGGCAGAAAGCTCCTATGTGGCAAAAGGAAGAGAGTGGGGACATTGTGTGAAGAAAAGGAAAACTCTCCAAAATTTAAATAAACCGTTGATGAGAAGAGCTCACATTTACCCCAAAAACCTTACGGAATCTGCCTTGAAGAAACACAAAATGAAAAAAGCAAAAGTGTAGAACAGTATAAAAAATCGATACGGCTCTCCAGCTACATTGCAGACTCACTGTAATGTTGAACATTGCATCTCTGTGTACGGTGAGTTCATTTCTGTAAATATCAGAAGGACCTTGTTGTAACACTTTCACTTATAACAAGGTCCTTGAGAACCCCATAGAGTAGAGCATTACAGTATAGCTTTAGTATCATTCTAAAAATTTATTGATGTGTCCAAGTGATTTTTTTTGTAAGTCTTAAGCTTGTTTTCCTCCCTTACTTGTTCTCCTTCAGAGGATGATTCCTTTTTAGTTCACATGGGTAAAAGTCCGTAAGTTGCTGCATTTGTGATTAATTCTATTTGAAATTCCTTTTCAGCCACACTGTTGTGAGTTATAGAAATTTTATGTGCAGTGAACTTGTTAAAAAGAAGCCGGATATTTTCTGTGGCTCTTTTATTTTTAAAAGCTGCAGAGCATTTTAGGGCAAACATCTTACCTTTTGAGAAAACATGAAATAAAAATACGTTAGGCAGAAGCCAGCGTGGAATGTTAGTTGTCTGTGTGCCTCTACTGAGATTGTGTTGAATGCCAGTTGGCTAGACTCAAGAACATTTAGATGTTGTGTCTGAGAGGAAGCAGTGCATGGCCATAAGCCACATTAAGTTCATTAGGTGCAATTGCTACATGACACAGTTAATATGGTGACAGAAATAAACTCTTCAGTGACTCAATTCTAGTGGCACCAATTTTAACCAATTTATCAGACAATTGAGTATGTTTTGCAGTTGGGATGGATCTTAAAAAATATGGTGCCCATTTTCTTGTTTGGTTTATTTGACTTTGTAGACACAGCTCAGTTTATGAAGATGCAGATATGTATTCACTAAGCATGTAAGCATTGATAATGAGGGTTGGTCTGTTAACTGGTGCTTGAGGGAGGTTTTACTAATGAAACTAGAATGCATCTAGAAGATGTTTATGGGAAAGCATCCAATGTATCTTGCAGAAGTGTGTGTGTGTGTGTGTGTGTGTGTGTGTATGCATTTCAGTAATCTATTTTTGTAAGAAATAGAAAGGTTAAAAATCACCAGTTATATTGGGACGCCTGGGTGGCTCAGTCGTTGGAGCGACCGGCTTTGGCTCAGGTCATGATCTCACGGTTTGTGGGTTTGAGCCCTGTGTTGGGCTCTGCGCTGACAGCTCAGAGCCTCGAGCCTGCTTCGGATTCTGTGTCTCCCTCTCTTTTTTGTTCATCCCCCACTGGTGCTCTGTCTCTCTCTCTCAAAACTACACATTAAAAAAAAATCACTAATTATAACATATAAAACAGGTTGTAGTCATGTTTTTAAATGATCAAATGAAAATCTGTAATTTGCAAATAATCACATCACCTATATAACTGACAATACAGTCTTTCTACACTTTATCTCAGGGCGTGTTAAATTTCATTTAAAAAAACGCATAAATTAGGACTCTTAATCCATTTTAAGGCTGAGAAAACTGAATGAGAGCAGTGTAGTAGGAAATAAAGCAAAGAACTACCACAGTAGTGATGGTTCACATAATCTGACCTTTCTGTTGTCCACATCGATGCCTTGAATAGCAACGTGTTCAGTTCTGAACTCCCTTCCATGTTCTAAACTGTGTATCTGGCTACAGATTACGATCTGGCTTTAACACTTTGAGCTAGATTACATAGATTGTTAAAACACAGCAAAAACTACTCTTAGTTAGAATGACTTAGGCAACAGTAGATACTATGCAGATAAATTGCAGGATCAAGCTTAGTGTTAATTAGTCCCAAGTCTGTTCCAGTTGTAGCAATTGGTGCTATGTTAATAATGCATGCATGGGTGTTGAACACATATAATTTATGGAGAATTTTGATTAAAAAATATGCTCCTGGAAAAACAAAATCAAATCTTAAAGAAATAGTCTAGCAAGGACATGGGTCAGACTGATGAGTCTTTGCTAATCTAACTGACTATTGTCTTTCAAGATTATGCCTATTAAAGAATAGATTAGATGGGGAGAAATGTCCTTTGCTGCTTCTTGGAAGCTTGATATCAGGGATATATCAACTGTATTGCCTGTGATACTGGAATAGTTACACAAAATAAAGTCAGTCAAAGTTGGATACCAGCTTGCTTTAAGCACAGTACATTCTGGAGCTAGGAAGCCTAGAATGAGTGGTCTCTTCATATCTTTGCTGTGATCAAAGTTCCAAATTTTTTTGAAGACATTTCTTTATACTGATATACAAACAAAATTATCCAAAATAGACTTTCCCTTCCCCTTTGTGAAATTTTGGAAACGATTATGTAAGAAAATAAAAGGCAGTCTTAGTTTCTAAAGCACTGGGCATCATTTTCAAGGGACTACGTTTATCCTTAAGTCTCTAGTTCGGGGAATGATTACTAAGGTCATCCCAAGGATAATAGCACCAGTTGAAAAGAAGTCTGTTGATACTTAAAGTGCTGCCCAATGGCGCTTGTCAGCTCACATCCAAGTGGGTTCACACCCAATGTGGGTTCATCCCATGTGTGGGAGCCAGGATGATCCTAACTGGGCTAAAGTGACATTTTCAGGATTGTTATGTGTCACAAGTTGTGTTGATGAAAATAAATAGATAAATAAAAAGGGGAAACAAATAGCAAATCATTAGATTCAGTGGTTGAACCTTTTGGAAGATGAGGAATATGACTGTGTCTCAGACTGCCACAAGGTAACTCCTCTAAAATGAGAAAAGCTGATACTTTAAGCACAAGGTAATGATACTATTTTATTAGAAGTGATGACAGAGTTGAATATGAAATTTGTTTTTACTGTGCATGCTAACCAATATGAACATCTAGTCATGAACACAATTAAACCATAAAGGTGACAACTTTTTAGAGATGGGTGTTGTGGCATTTTCCTGACTAGAATCCCTTAGATTATATTCCCAGGCACTTGAATTTATTTTTATTATTTTTGACTTAAGAGAGAGAGAGAAAGTGAGTGTGTGAGTGGAGCAGAGGGGCAGAGGGAGAGAGAGAATCTGAAGCAGGCTATAAGCTCAGTGAGGAGCCTGACACAAGGCTCGATCCTACCACCCTGGGATCACGAGTTGAGCTCAAATGAAGAGTCAGACTCTCAACTGACTGAGTCACCCAGGTGCCCCTCCAGGCACTGGAATTTAAGGAAAAGTTCTCCCAACAGTTTTCTCAGGAGTGTGAAGTGCTGAATTACTCATTTTCTGTATTTTACTCGTATTGGCTAAAGGATTTTCAACAAACCTTTGTGTACGTATATGTGTGGAAAACATGGACAAATTATTTTTCAATGCCATAAAACCTTTGACTTAGAGTAAACGTACTGCCTCCAGATTTTGCAAACATGGGGTCTTTGGTGCCTTCCACACATTAAAAAGGAGGGATTCATGGGTGAGAAAAAATCGTGATCAATAATTTTTAGATTGTTCTATTTCCAGAAAATAATTACAGAAGGCAGATATTAACCATCTGCTTACCTCAAGACTGATATACAGGAAGTCTAAACGACTTGCATCAGTTCACACAATAAAATAATACAAAACCAAGAATACCATACAACTTCCTAATACTTCATTTCTGGGTGCTACTGAACCAGATAGACTTTCTCCCTTAATACGAAGAAGAAAATGAATCTCTTAAAATGATCTATCTGAAAATAAATGTGTGTGGGTGTGTCCATATGTGTGCACATTGGTTTCTTCTATCTTCAGGAGTGGGCTGAGGGCCCTTTGGCTATCACTGGAGTTTGAGTGGCATTGGCCATTGTATAGTCGGTTTCTCTGGTGCCTCTGGGCAGGGTGAAGGCTGCTGGTGGGTGTTCCCTATTTACCAAGAGGGATTGGGGAGTTAAGTAGGCCTCCTTCTGAACTAGAGTCTTGACCACGGTATCCCTCCAGTTACTTTCTCGCTGTCACCAGGCCGAACAATCCAATGACCAAGTTAGATACACAACTATAGCTTCATGCAGTATGAACAAATGTATTTTCTATCAAGTGGTCGAGGGTTAAAAAGAGGTGTTTACAGGATAGCAAACTGGCTTCCCGTGTTATTTCCCAGTTTTCTTATATCAACACTTGTTGAGATTGAACCTTTTTCTCCAGGTATGTGGTACTGGTACTGTGTGAAGTACCAAGTGTCAGGAGCAGTGGCAATCACACAGCTGAATGCACATCTATGTGAATACTTAGTTCTTAGGGGCACCTAAATGTCTTGCTCGGTAGAGTGTGTGATTCTTTTGATGTTGAGTTTGAGCCCCACATTGCGGGGGGGGTGGTTAGAGCTTATGTAAAAAAATAACATGTTTTTAATGGTTAGAATAAATTCAAAATTTAATTGCTTTGTATATTCCCATCTTCCGGATTTCAATGCGTTGAAAGATGCCTGTCTGCCTTCCAGAGCTAAAGGGTGGAGATGAACCGTCTCCTCTATCACGATGGCTAATTGGACAACTGGCTGTTTATTGCTGGAAATCACTTAAGACTATTGTGTATCATGTGCAAAACAAAACAACAAAACAAAAGTAGTCTTGAGAAACCCAGGCCTGCTAATGGCTGTAGCCACCTGTTGATTGTGCTGAGGTGTTTTAAAAACAAAAGAAACCTTTTGGGCAAGCATCATAACTGCATCGTGTTCAAACAAACGATTGAGTTATACAGTATAGCCTGTGAGTTTTAAGAAGAAAATACATTTAAGAATCTGCTGTGACAAATCAATATCAAAATGTGTGCAAAATTACAAGAACAAATAGAATGTTGTTTTTGACTGGTTTGTTTATATTGAAACTATATTATTTTATGTGAAGTATGTGTAATAGAGCATTAGATTTGAAAACTCTGTGTTGAATATCATTTCTGACAGCCTTTTTTAGGGTCACTAAAATTCCAATAATTCAGTCTAGAATTGAAGTCGATTCCAGAGAAAAATTTAATATAGTCTGCTTGCCTGCCAGCTTCAACATAGTTTCAGAGCATTGAAATGGTTTGACACATTGAAATATAAAGTGCATTTGTCATATCTATTGGTGGAGTATTTTATGTGATCGCATCTAACAAAGATCAAGTTAGAGTAAAACTTATACTGGTTTTTTTTATGTGTTTGTGAAGAGGATTTTGTTTTATCTTGTTTTCTTTACAGTCTTGATTTGATTTATTACAAAGTCCAATAAACTATTCTTGGTAATAATAAAGAAACACATTGCCTGAACCAATTTTGAAATGCAGTGGAACATCTCTATATTACCACAATCATTTGCTATTTCAAAGACCCATATGAATTGAGGATTGTGTCACAGAAGAGGTACTTTCTAAATGAGCATGAGGTTAGAATGGAGTTTCAATTTCCAATTCTAGCAAATAGAAATTGTGTCATTAGAAGAAAGTTTATACATCTTTGAACCTCAGCTTCCTCATCTATAAAATGGGGGTGATAACTACTAAGCATATAGGCTTTTTGTTGATTTTGTTTGGGTAAAGATTTAAGGTGTTAGGTATATAACCCTAACTTACTGCCTATCCTCAAGCAGTTATGCTCCAAAAAGTTTTATTACATTCTTAAGGCTTCTAGGAATTGCATTTATAGAATGATATCTGTAGATCCAAGTATTAGCGTACCAGGAAATACTATAATGAGACTCCAGTGTTTTTCTTTATTTAAACAAAATAGTGCTTTAGATATTACAAAACTCATTTAATTTTCCCAGTGTATATTCAAGCCTGCATGATTATTTATGTTTGAGCTGTTAGGGGCTGCTTGTGGCGAGAGTATAAAGTCTGTTTCACATATTCCATTGGGCAGAGATTAAACTGGGCTGGGCCTTAGCATTGTACAGCCATGCCACTTATGGGAGCATACGGATCTCTTTTACATTTATAGTCATGTACTCATAACCTTTTATGTATAAATGCATCTATACATTCAGATGTCGATTTTAATAGTTAGAAAACAAGTAGACTAACCTAAGTACAACTTGGACACCAGTTCTTTAAGACTCTTTCTGTGTCCTGGCTAATAGCTTCCAGCAGTAGTGTTTTGCTGATTAAGTTACAATATATTATGTTGACTGAGGACTTCTGTTTAGCAGAAGTCATTTCAAGACCCTAATCTTAATACCCAATTTATTTAAGAAGTATAAGACAAATTTTACATATATATTTACATTTATATATGTGTACATAAATTTTATATGTATACAAATTATATATATATGTATGTAGTATAGACACTTAAATATGCATGTGTAATCTTGCTTAATGTATCATAATTTGAGTGCTTGAAAATGTTAAACATTTAAATATTTAGCCTACAGATTTTTATGTAGGACTGATGTTTTATGATCTGCCTATATAAAATGATTTAACTGGGTTATAAATTGAACATTCAACCAAGACTAACATTCGCCCCAAAGTGTGTTCTACTGACCTCAAGTTCTACAATGCTAATAAGAATTATTTAAAAGAAGGTTTCCAGGTTGAAATAAGTGTGGAAAATAGTGAGTGAAAGCATTTTTACAGTAAAATTTCTTAAAACATTTAATCTATTCATTTCTAAATTACATAATAATAGACCATGAGAAGGTTGTGTCTGATAGACTGTTTGCCTAACCTTTTTCGACACAAAAGCCTTTGCAATTTTTTAAAGTATTTTACAACATTAATAATCAATAGAACACACTTTGGAAACTCTAAGATTAAATGGAATGTACTACATACTTTGCTGTATCAGTAGATCCATTCTGGAGATCATAACAACCCCAGCTACTTGAACAGAGAAAAAATAATATAAGAAAGTTAGTGACTAAGTGTAAAGTTCTTAACTAGCGTAAAATGAGAATGTGACTTACCATGTAGGTAACAATTTTGGGAAGCAAGTACTACAGTCAGGACTGGGTGGCAGGGAGAGACAAGAGAGGCAGATGGAATTAATAAGCTTTAGAAGCTTGGAGGAGAGACCCCATTCAGCTGAGATAAGTCTTCTGAATAGGGGACGACGACCAGCTTGTGTTCGTGTCTCTGAGGAGGCAGGCGATGAGACGGATTCAGCAAGTGTTAGGAAAATGACAAACTGTTCAGCTGTTGGCATTGGAAGGAACTGTTACTACTGGGGTGAAGAAACACTGCTGGGGTGAATAGAACCAGCCAGGAAATGCAGAGAGAGAAGGTCTGGGCTTCCTCTTTCAGCCCTGCTGTCTCCCTTACCTGCCCCCCCGCCCCCCCCGGCATTGGCTACATGGAGCATCTGGCCAAGCAGAAATGGGGTTTGCCGGCCCCAGCAGCACAGGGCAGAGCATAGAAGGATGGTTTCAAAGCTGATAATAATAGCTAATTGGCACAGTTGCTTTATTAAGAATCCTAGCTCTTAAAAAGAAATGTTAGAATTATTTCAAAATGGTCCCATTGTCATCTTAGATTGAATTTGCTATAGTAATTCACAAAGCAAACCAACTCACTTTATAATTTATATCCCCAGGAGCAATATTCCATTATTACATTAATACTCTATTATTAATGTACAGGTTTCCCAACACAGAAGGGTTAGTTTGAACTTACTTTGAATCATTTAAAAAAATACACTATTGAAGGCCTGCACAGTTCCTAGCTTTTTAATGCTATTCAGTACATTTCTTCTGCTTCCTGGGATTCATATGCAGAGAGACATTTGAAATCAAATACACATGGATTAAAGCAGCATGATGCTGTGCTACTGAGAATCTGTGAGACACTAACAGAGTGGTAAGGTTACTGCCTTACAGAAGACTTGGGGATTTGGCAAATTTTGTGGTTTAGTCAAAGGGTGCATCTTCTAAGTCATCAGTAATGACTGAAAAATGCAATCATACAAATGCAATCAACAAATGAGAACGTCCTTCTCTATCTGAGCCCTTACATTTACTTAGGCTATAGCAATAAGGATTTTAGCAGGCACATTTTGGGCTTACTTTATCTGTGGTGTTTGTTGAATTATACGTATTGAAAAAATCCAGTTTGACATTTACAACAGCCCAAGAGAAAGCCAAGCAGGATTACAAGTCAAGAAATTAAGGAAGGAACTTCTGTGAAAGAGGTCTCATTAATAGAATATGCAACATCTAGAGACCATGTGTGTTAGCCTAGGTTATAATGCTAGGAGATGCAAAAATTGGTAGTACAATGAGAAGAGATCTGGGCAAACAGGCTATGGAAAAGTTGACTTTAGAATACGGGAAGAGTGTGGTGCCTGGGTGGCTCTGTTGGCTGAGCGTGCAACTTCTGCTCAGGTCATGATCTCATGGTTCATGAGTTCAAGCCTCGTGTTGGGCTCTGTGCTGACAGCTCAGAGCCTGGAGCCTGCTTCCGATTCTGTGTCTCCCTCTCTCTCTCTCTCTCTCTGCCCTTCCCTCACTCATGCTCTGTCTCTCTCTCAAAAATAAATTTAAAAAAACATTAAAAAATTTAAAAACAGATAGGAAGAGAAGGAGCTCATGATCATGACAAACTAATCAGGGCTAGAAAAGATGAAGATTGCTATCACAGGGAAGACATGAGACAGAATTTTGAGGAGAAACACTAGTGACATTGCTACATTATTGAATATTTACCATGGACCAGTATTATTTCAGAGTGCTTTGGGTATATTAAAATAATATTGTAAAGGGATTGATCAGAGGAAGGCCCTGAAGACAGTGGACTGAGAGAAAGCTGTTGGTTTTGATCTTTGGGGGGTTACTTCTTATCTTTGGAGGCAAAAAAAACCCCCACATTTTAACACAGTGAAGGTATCAGAAACCAGGTTTCAAATGTTTCAGGAAAAAAGGATTGGCAAGGATTTCGGTGCAGGGAGTTCAGATTACTCTTCCCAAAGCTTTGTCAGTAGAGCAAGAAAGGTCAAGTGTGCAGTCCCGTCTACTTTTGTTGAGTGCCTATGACTATAAGTATGTTTAAAAATTCACCAGGTGAACACGTAATGCTGATGCCGTTAGACATCTCTTCTGAGTCTGAGATTGTGGTGGACCAACAGCGTCTTTGAGAGGAGAAAGCAGTGTGATGATAAAAGGCACCGCGTGTGCCCTATATGGTGTACTGTCTGGACTAAGGTAGAGAGATCAAGTGAAGAAAGTGCCGAAGAAATGCATGCTATTTAAAAACCGGACCTCTGAAAATAAACAACCAAAAAGCTGCTTTCGGAGTTTTCTAGGAGGCAGGCATCACTGTATCCTGATTCTATTAAATGCCGTCTACCATGGTTTGTCTTGGGAGAAACTTGGACTAGTTTGTCTGAAGTTTCTCTGAGTAGTGGCTTGTAATTAAGACAGAGAAAATGTTAAAAAGGTGACCTGTGTGTGTTTGATGATTTAGTCTAATTTACTGTAACGGAGGAATCTCCCTGCTGTCTCTTCGGTTTACAAGTGAAGTTGATTTCATAGATTTGAAAATGTCTCTTCTAGTAAAAGATGTCTGCATTTTAGTAGACTCCAAGGTCTGTCTCAAATATTTTAATGGTCATGTTTCAGTACCTGTTGTTCAGAATATACAGATGGGAAACGTATCCATATTGCCATTTCCCTTAAAAACAAAGTCCGTTTTAAAATCCTTGGTAAAGCCACTAGGTTTCTTTTAAGTGGATTTTTTTTAAGGAGCTCACTCAAAACACCACTCTGTTCAGTAAGAGTAGTTTTCCAGTTGACTCACAAAGACATTATAGCTCAGTACTTTGCTGCATTATCTCCATACATACTTAGCTGATAATGTGGAAGTTAAACAGTATATATGCCACTTTGGTTTTTATGAAGTAACTTTTGATTCATTTTACAACAAGAGCTAACCCTTGTTAGAAATACTGTGTAGTAATTTGCATAATTTCTCAAGAACTTCCCGAGATGAGCATGTGTTGTAGTTCAAATAGGAATCAAATGTAAATAACTTCTGAAATAAATAAGTAAACATAAATATACGCACATACACACATACATATATAGATATTATATATGTATGAAAATATGTATGCATGTGTAACCTCTCCCCAATTTATGTAGTTGATGGGCTGTTTATGAATGTCTTGGTTTAAAATAGCTTGGAATAAATTACTAAGGTAAATGTTATATTAGGGTCATGGTAACTGATTTAACAACTAAAATTTTAAGAACACCATTGTTGGTTATTTTAGAACTTTCCAGCATGCCTGTAATGGGTGGATAGGAAGTTCCTGTTTCTCTCAGTCATTTCAGAGACCCATGTGACAAAAAATACTATGCCAGGCTTCCAGAATCACTCTGGGTGTTGTTACCCAGTTGCCTAGGAGCAGAGGAGAGCGAGTCACATTGCCCAGGGAAGCTTGTGATGGTCCAGGCCTAGAGTAGCACACAGTCGCTTCTGCTCATATTCTATTGGCTGGGACCAAGTCACGTGGCCACATTCAATTGCAAGGGCATGTGGAACATATAGTCCAATATTTCCAGAAGAAAAGAAAGGGGTATTTTGGTGTACTATCTGTTGCCAAAATATTCAATCAATACTGATCTTTAGAAAGTGTTAATGGGTCACTGCTTTGTAATATACAACCACATATCATGTTCTTTATAAGTATACACATTCCTAAGTTTTGTTACAAATGTATAATGATTACCTGAGTGTTAAAAGATTTTTATGGTGATGGGGAGACCGAGGGCTTCCAGAGGGGATTCTGACTGATTTAAGAGGGTCACCGTCAAAAACTTACTTGAGGGCTATTGCTGTTCACCTGGATATACCTGAAGCAGATGATTGAGAAGCATTCCTCAGGACTCTACCTCTACTGAGGGGGAGTCGCTTGTTATTTCTCAGTTAAGTAATATAGCGACAAAGAAATAGCCTTATGGTTGAGAAGTTTGTAATAACGGAGATGTCAAGAGTTGTCTGTAGAAGGCAAAGAATTTGGTGTTAATGGTGTTGAGTTACTGTGTGATGTTCATATAGATTTGATGATAGCCACATTTGCGTTTGGCAAAAATCAGGTGCTTTTTGAAGACTTGTTCATTCTTTAGATGATGATATAGAAATCTACCTGCGAAAGGCCATAGGTTTCTGAGAGAAAACAAAATTCTGTTGAAATCCGAACTTATAAATTTGCATAGCTTATTTACTAAAATCATGATGAACACTTCCATTGACACTATTAAATAGCTGAAAATAATCTCTGTTGTATTTAGTACATGCCACTAGAAGTAAACGAAAACTACAAATTGATTATCAGAGTTTGCCTTTACATTTTTTATGTGCCAATTAACTCATTTTTTCCCCTTTAACTTTTTGTCAACCAGTAAAGAAATGGTCTAAACTTACTCTCTCAATGTCTCTGCAGCTTAATGAATAGAAAATAGTCGTGATTATTGACAGGTGAAAAATGTTATTTCAATGAGGGCATTTTGAAAAAAAAAATTCAACGTTTATTTATTATTGAGAGAGAGCATGAGCATGGGAGGGGCCGAGAGACGGGGACACTCAGAATCTGCAGCAGGCTCCAGGCTCTGAGCTGTCAGCATAGGGCCTGACGTGGGGCTTCAACTCACAAATCGAGAGATCATGACCTGAGCCAAAGTTGGACGCTTAACCGACTAAGCCACCCAGGTGCCCCTTTTTTCTTGTTTTCTCTTAACATTTTTTTAACGTTTATTTGTTATTGAGAGACAGAGAGAGACAGAGCACGAGCATGGGAAGGGCCAAGAGATGGGGAGACAAAGAATCTGAAACAGGCTCCGGGCTCTGAGCTGTCACCACAGAGCCTGAAAGGGCAATTTTTTTTTTATCAGAGTTGAAGTAGACCTCAGATTGGGGGATGCATATTCTAGTTGATTTCCCCATTTTCTTGTAAGGAATTGGGTTGAATGACTGCAATGTAAGGCATTTTTCTTTTTTTTTTTTCTTCCAGTTCAATACTCTGTGTCACATTGTATTTTAACATATTCAAAGGTACTTTAATACTATATACTAATGCAGTATTATAGACCTAAATATGCAGTATTAACAACAAGTATCTTTACATATGGGAATTGGAGGTGGGGAAATGTACTTAAAAGAAACAAACAAACAAACAAACACGGGGCACCTGGGTGGCTCAGTTAGTGGAGTGGCTGACTTTGGCTCAGGTCATGATCTCATGGTTCATGAGCTCGAGCCCTACATCGAGGTCTCTGCTATTAGCCCAGAGTCTGCTTTGGATCCTCTGTCCCCTTGTTTCTCTCTGCACCTCCCCCTGCTCACAGTTTCTCTCTCTCCCTCAAAAATAAATAAACATTAAAAAAAAAACATTTTCAAGTAATTATTTTCAAGTTAATAACACCGTAACAAAATCCTAGAGTGTTCATGGCCCCCACTTTCCTTCAAGAAAAAAGTAATTGTAAGTATTTTATATACTGAATTTACAGAAGAGGTTAATCTTGCTCTTCTGTTCTCCTTATCTTCAAAACTTCCTTATTAACCACTGTTAACCTAACGTACAGTCTACCTTATGTTAGAGAAGGTGAATTATATATTTCAGGGTTTTTTTTAACCTTACACAATCTACAAATACACAAGTTAAAAAAAAATTTTTGTTATACATATGCTTGTTATTTCAGTAAGATCAACAAAATGTTTAGGAGCACAAACAAATTCATTAATTATCTTTTGTATCCAGGGCAAAATACAGCAGGCAAGTTGAAAAATGAATTGTTGATTTTTGGAGGGGTTGGGAATCAAGAACAATGAAACTTCCAAATAAAAGTAGTTGGACCTTTTTGCTGTGGATTTGAAAATAAGTCCAGAAGGCTGAGCTTAATATAACATGTGGCAGGTGGCCTGCGTTTGCCTGGAGAATTCCTTTAGGGCAAGACAGCTCAGCAAACACATAAATCCTTTTTTCTCTGTTATCTAGTAGCACATTTAGTTGCCATGGGGATTTTATTTATGCAGCAGATCCTCTGCAGTTCAGTTTGTGCCTAAAGTTTAACCGTACAGCTGTTACCGTAAATGCTACATGGCAATATTTTCCAAACACAGACCCTAGAACAAAAAGAACATTTTTTTCCCCAGCATTGATTTTGCTTTTTATGTTCTGAAACATCTTAGTAAAGTATTACTTACATGCCAGGAAAACTTCACAAGTTCCAGCCAAGCAATTGGTATCATTTCATGTTACTTAAATTGTTCACTTGCAAATAAATTAGATGATAATTTAGCAAATATATTTTCAATTAGGACAAAATTTTGTACGTTGAAATGAAGAGCTTATTACTGCATATATTTAAAATGATTGGATTCCCCCCCCTTCCCTCCACCTCCAGTACAGTTACCTTCTTAAAAGAGTTGAGATCAAGTGATCAAATACTTGCTACTCGGCAACTTTTCACTCCCACAGTTCTTTGAATACTTTTCCCCCCACTATTTTTAGTGGAGGAGGGAGGAAAACAAGATAGAAAAATGGTGATTGCTTTTGCAACAATCAAGAGATAGCTGAGTTTCTCCAGCTCAGAGCTAGGTCCTGATTTGGAATGAATTGCTTTTGTTTAGTCTTGATTTGTACTACACCAGATAAATCACCAATGTGTCTCCTTTGTGTGAACAGCATGGATTGGTCAATGAAAAGGGGAACTGATGCTTTTAGATGGAGTGCATAAAATTACCTCACACCATCTGTGTCACAGTGCACCAGGAAAATGATGAAAGGAGGACTTGAAATCCAGGTGAAGTTGCTCCCTGAGAAGGAAAGTAATGCATTCAGAATCAAGATAAATTTTTCTTTCTCTCCCCACATGATATTTTTGGATGGGATGTTGACTGTTGCGGAGAACCATTGAGACATGATCCTTACAGATGGTTCTGCTCTAGTTAGATGGTCAACATATAAAATTTGAAATGATAAACTAAATGAAGGCCTTCTGTTGAATGCCATATATTCTTGGCAGTAACCGAACAGTTTAACATTAAAACTGCATTCCTACAGTAGCAGCCATTAGAGATCATCTCTGCTAGGGACGTATACCTTGCAGATGTTTTATCTTTCTATCAAATAGCCACATAAGTCTGAAAATGGATGTTGATGTCCTCACTAGAATAGATTACAGATTTGAAATGGCAACTAGTAAAAAGTTTTGGCTACAGAGTGGATGCTCTGGGCACTGAAGGCACTGTACCTCCTGTAAGAGATGATGAGAATGCCTTGCTGTTTACTGCACGTTTTTAGTAAGTGTCTTACGTCCCTTCTTAAGAGGTATCGGAAGACAGACATACATACTGCCTTGTACCCATATAAGCAACAGTGTAATGATCAAGTATTCAGTTTTTATGAAGTCATTTCTCGAAAAAAATCAGCAACCTTATTGACTGTGAGCAGCATTGCTATTCAAAGTGTGGCCCATGGGGCGCCTGGGTGGCGCAGTCGGTTAAGCGTCCGACTTCAGCCAGGTCGCGATCTCGCGGTCCGTGAGTTCGAGCCCCGCATCGGGCTCTGGGCTGATGGCTCAGAGCCTGGAGCCTGTTTCCGATTCTGTGTCTCCCTCTCTCTCTGCTCCTCCCCCGTTCATGCTCTGTCTCTCTCTGTCCCAAAAATAAATAAAACGTGAAAAACAAAATTAAAAAAAAAAAAAAAAACAAAGTGTGGCCCATGGACCAATAGCATTGGCATCACCTGGAATCCTGTTGGAACTACAGATTTTGGGGTTTCTCTGCCATACAGAAAAAGAATCTGTATTTTGGTAAAATCTCTGTTGATTGCTGTGGCTAGTAAGCTTGAGAAACATTGGTCTTAGAGACCTAAAACTGGAGCTGAAAGTGTACTTGAGATGCCAAGAAGGGGAGCACAGTGTCATCAGCCATTTTAGGACATGATAAGAGCAGAACACCTTAACACTCGTGTTCTTTTTTGACCTCTTGTATTTTTAACACACACACACATACACACACATGCACACACACACACACCCTCAATTCTGTGTTCATTTTTTCTCCCCTCTAGTGATAATTAGTGCCAGAATTCTTCCAGAAATATCGGTTGACCAGCTACTTACACTACTCAGAATGTTGGAGTCCTGTTCTCTTCTGTCTATGGAACCAATCCACCTTTTTGTCCTCACTCTTTGAATAGTCTGCTCTGTGAACCCTGATTCAAAATCACAACGAATGACTTCCCATGCCCTCAACACATGCTCTGTATAAGTCCCTGCCCTTTCATATACTGCTTCTTCTTCTGGGAATATTCCTTTATTTTCCATCTGACAAACTTTGATTCATACTTGAAGGTTCAGTTCCACTGTTTCTTAGATGAGGCTTTCATTTTTATGCAAACATAAGGAGTTGCCCTTTCTGTAGGGTGTCTCTGGTATTGATGCAAACCTCTCCTAGAGTTCTCATGACCTTATATTCAGTCTGTTATTGACTTAGGAGTCTGGCCCCCCTACTGGACTGATTGCTCCTTGAAGACACTACTCTTAACCAACTCATCTGTGTCTTCCCAACCACTAGGGAAGTAGCCAACCCAGAACAGGTTTTTGTTAAGTGCTTGTTACATGACTGAGTGCCAAATCCACTGAAAAGAACACCTGTTTACATTTTTAGCAATCAGACTTGCTGATACATTGACACTTGAGGGTAAATCCATTCATTCTCTCTGCCATAACCTTTAATAAAGAAAAATATCTTCTTGTTCTGAGAGAATCAAGTCAGATAAGGGGGGAATAGAAAGGTTAACAGGAACCCACATATAAAGTAGGGTATGAAAAAGAAGTACCTGAATTGAAAAATTTACTAAAGAAGAAGCTTGAATGTTCAACTGTAAAGAAACTGGTACGCTGGAGAAAACCAAGGGTGAAATAAAAAATGGTTCTCAAGGATTTGCTTATGTTTGATCTGAAAACTCTATCTCCCTGATCATAGTTGAAGGACCAGCCATCACTCTGATACGTGGTTGAAGGTGAAAAGTTTATTTTGGAAATAACATAACTTTCTAGACATAGCTTAAAACAGCATATCTTTTATAAGATTTCCATGTGCAAAAATGATTGTTACCATGCTACTAATAGTATTAAAGGGGGAAAATTAGTACCCTGGATTTTTCTTCAAATACAGATGGTAGTGGTTTGTATCAAACTAGGATTATTTTCGTTTGTTTAAATGTTCACTTACTGTTGCACGTTTTCACATTGTGTTAAAACAATGGCTACAGGTTGAACTCGGGCTGTATTTCTGAGGTGTACTGTGGAAGCATAAAATGCAAAGTTGGAATATTTCTTCCATAAAAGTGGGTAACTTGACTATCTGACCATCAACTTGACCTAGAAGAGGGAATCTTGAGAGGAACATACCACTTCTAATTTGAATAACAAAGTAGCGTTGGCTAGGTCTGGCAGGAGACATTGCCATGGAAATCCATAATACTTCCAATTCTTACTCAGTTCAAAAGACTTTCATTTTTAATCTACAGTTTGCACAATTTTTAATCGGTTTTTCATGAAAATGGGAGTTTTGGGTTTTGATTCTAGTGATAGTGGTAATGTTGGACAAGTGTTTGAAGGAATCTGTGGTCCTTACAGGACCTGAGTGGCCTGATGTTATGCTACTCTTAGGTACAAACTAGACCTTAATTTTTACTAAGCACTCAGAAGGAGCTCGGATGTTTAATACCCTACAAGTTTCACTCTACTACAAAAGCCTGACAGGTCTGAGATACTCTACTGTTATTAGGAAGATTGAGATGGCTCAGGGTCTGCAGGAGAAAAAAAGACTGAGGGGAAGGAGATCCTGTATATAGAACAATTTAAAGGGCCATTTACTGTAGGAAAATGTTTTCTTAAAGTCAGTAAGAGATCCCATTCATATGTTCATTTTGGAACCTTTCTTTTTGTGGAACTCTGGATTATAAAATCATTAAAATGAAAAGTTTGTTTACAGTCATGTAGAAGCTAAAGAAAGCAAACCAAAGCAATACTTTGACTAATGAACACTTTGGGAATATTAGTTATTTGGGGGGACGTGGTTTTAGAAAACCCAAGAATTCTGGCTGGGCTATCAGTGCTGCACAGGATGAGGATAGACTTCCTATCCTTTTATGTAGACCAATTAGAAATAGTACCACAAATGGCCAGTGATGGTGTGCTTTAAGCAGTAAGTTTAGATAATGACTAGCCACATTTGGGCATAGGCTGGATTAAAGGGAAATTGAGGGAACTTCTCCAGTAATTCTGGAGAAAGAAATGTAAGCTTAAAAATGGATAAGATAAATACACAATAACAGAGATAAAGATGAGTGGTTGCAAGTATATTCTGCTGTGTTTCTTTTTGGAAGCCTTACAAGGATCAATTAGTATTAATATACTGAAATGCATAAGGCTGGCATTGCTTCCTATCAAGATCTACAAGAGAAAGATGGTGTATATGTGTTTGGGAAACTACACTACTTACTGAAACCATTCCCCGCCCCCCCTCCCCACCCCGGTAACATCAGCGGAGACAATGGTCACTAAATGATTTTCTTAGAGTACCTGAGGGAAGAAAAGGTACCTCTCCTGTACTGTCGGGGCAGCATAGAATAATAGATAGAGCGAGGCATAGACTCTGACACCAGACCAATTGGGTCCAACTCCTGGCGCTGCCTTTAACCAGCTGAGCAAACCTGAGCAGGTCCCATCATGGCTAAGTGCCTCAGTTTCTTCATCTGTAAAATGGGGATGATCATGCTATTTACCTCTACACAATTGTGAGGATTAAATTCAGTATCACTTAGAGAAAAACACTTAGAATAGTATTTGGCATATAGTGCTTCATGATATTATTACTTCTACTAGTAAGAAATAAGACCTGAAGGAGGTACATTAGTGAATAAAAAATACAGAGAAACAGGAGACTGAAAAATGTCTCTACCGTTTGAAGACTATTGGGAGGAAAGCATACTGTAGCACAGAAAGTTGACAAGATAGGGATGTTCGAAGGCAGAATATTTAAGAGGACAAGACACTGTCTTCTAAGCAAATTTTATAATGCCATGTAAAACCAGAAAGGTGTTTAAACCTAGCAATTAATTGAGGAAAGGAAGAGAAGATGTTACAAGAAAAGGGCAATGATAAGTTTCATAACATAAAGAACTGAAGTTATGACTGCCTTTCAAGGCCCACGGCAGGGAAAATTCATTAGGAAGTTACTAGAAATAAAGATAACTCAAAGTGAGTTTGGAGTACAATTAGTTCAAGAAGCTAAAGAATTACCTATATGGACAGGATGAAGAAGAAAAAAAGGGGCGCCTGGGTGGCGCATTCGGTTAAGTGTCCAACTCTTGTTTTCGGCTCAGGTCATGATTCCAGGGTCGTGGTATTGAGCCTGCATCAGACTCCATGCTGAGTATGGAGTCTGCTTAAGATTCTGTCTCTTCCACCTCTCCCCATCACCCCTCTCCCCACTCGTACAGTTCTCTTTCTCTCTAATAAATTTTAAAAAATAATAGAAGAAAGAGGGGATAAATTCTTAAAGCATGAAGAAAGCGAATATATACTTTCTCCCATTAAAATTACTAGCTTTTCAAGAGCAAGGGCTTTATCTTCTTTGACTTCCCATTGTCCAACCCTGTGCTTAGCATATAATGTACACTTAAGTATTTAATGAATTTATGAATGAGCTCATCTAATTAATGGATTAATGAATTGAGGAATTAAATTTATTAACAAATAACTTATATAAGCATTAGGAGGAAGTAGGTCTCATATAAAATTTAACTTAAATTCCCCTTTTCCTTATTCCTTTATACTACAAGGAAGTATTTTAAGCTTATTTTTGAGAGAGAGAAAGAACATGAGCAGAGGACAGGAAGAGAGTGAGAGAGAGAATCCCAAGAAGGTTCTGTGCTATCAGCATGGAGCCCAACGCGGGGCTTGATCTCACAAATGGAATCATGAGATCATGACTTCAGGCAAAATCAAGAGTCTGACGCTCAACTGCTTGAGCCACGCAGGGGCTCCCAAGGGAACAGAATTTTAAAATTAAAGAGTTAAAGAAATAGAGACTTTCTCAATTACTTAGACAAAATTATCCAAGGAAAAAAGGGAATGTGTGTTCTGCTTAAGATTCTACTAAATACAATGGTATTGGGGATTAAGAAGTAAAAATGGCTGATAGGTCAAAGTGTCCTTCAACTATAAGAAAAGGCAGAATTTTAAACTAAGAATATCCTTCACCTCAGAACTTTATGGAGAATTGTCAGTTTCCTTGAAATTGTTGTGGAGGTTCCCAGTTTCTTTTCCTTAAACGGGGAAAGATGAATGTCTATAGAACACAGTTCAGTTGCTTTGTTTCATAAAGGTCCTAGACACATTCAAACTGGGGGTGCAAAAGATCTGTGGAACTGTTACAACAACAACCAGGAATAGAGGTTAGAAGAAAGAAACATGAATTTGTAAACTGTCGCTATTAGGAAAGGAGATTCCAGGCTACTTTATTTAAAGAAATCCGTAATGTTGTTAGATAAGGTACTTAGTGTTGATCAAGAAAACAAAGAGCATAAAGCATTTTTTTTGGGTAACTAGATCCATCCAGATGATCCCTCATGTGGGCAACATGCTTTGTGAGGGCACTGAACACAGATGGCAACTGCTGCTGTCAGTGAATTAGAAGAAGATACAGGTCCTAAGAAGAGCCACCACTTGACTTTCAGCTGTCCACGTGGGCGCTAGATACTCCATGAAAAAATTAACTGGCAGATTTAAGAGTCGTAGAGCATCCCAGTTGTTACACTGCAGTCTCGGGAGTGGTGGTCAACTGTTAAAATTTAAAAATTAGTGGAAGCTTTTTTCTATTTTAGACTCTCCTGGATATTTTTTCTTAGGTCGTTGATATCGACCATCCCTTATCTACTTGCAAGTGATAGGAGAGGGCAAAAGAGACTAAACAATAAATGGAAAACTGCATACACTGCCTAATTCGTTTGACAGGTACTTATTGAGTATCTACTACATGTTAGACAAAGGCTACACAAAACGAAATGGATGCTGCCCTTGTTCTCTAAGACTAGTATAGCAGCATTTTCATAGATTTCTTGTGCTCAAAAATTTCCTGGAAATGTTAAAAATGTAGATCCTCAGGTATTACACTGAGATGATTTCTATTAGTTGTGTGTATTGGGTGGGGTAGGGGGAAAGGAAGGTGGTGGTGGTGGTCCATAATCTCTCTGTTATCAATCTATATGGTGACGGAGGTGTGTGGGTTTGAGAAACACTCTTCGATGCTCAGTGGGCTAGTGACCCACAGACAGATTTCTCAGGGCAAGAGGCGTAAACTTGGATAGATGATGGATGGGAAGGTCTTGGCCTGATTGAAAGGGTTTGGAAGGTGAGATGGTAGAGATGGAAGAGTGGTAGGGTACTCTAGAACACAGGGAAGAATAGTTTCAAGGACTGACCTTTTATGCCCTTACTCTACTTGGTGCTGTCCTCTTGAACTTAATGTTGTATCAAAGTTCAGCAAGCATGTACTGAACAGAGTCTGCTCATCACTAAAGGTAACACTTGTTTCCAACCCCAGAGAAGCTCATAGTTGGGGACATGTACATAATCATGAGGTTTAAATGGTTTAAATTTGTGAAATGCTTGTTAGTTACAAAAACATCTGTAACCCATGTAAGCTATGAGGCAGAATAAAATATACACCTGATTGCACCGCCCAGTTTAAAAGAGTGGGACCTTAGCAGTACCTCTGAAGCTGCCTGGCTTTTCCCTGATCCTATTTATCTCCTACTGAGATACACTTATTTTTTTGTTTATTGATTCCTGTGGTTGAAATTTTAACTCTCAGTTAATAATTGGGGCACATTCTTTGTTATTTCCTGTATGAATACACATCCTTGAATCACATTTTGGTTTTCGCTTTCATTGTCTTCTTTCTGATTTTAAATGTGATTCTTCTGATATTTAACTACTGAGGTTTGTGGTAGTTTCATGGGTGTCTGTCATTCAGGGAAAGAAGTCTCTGAGTGTGCTCAGGAGTGTTCTGTTTGTTAATTATGGATTTTCATGGAATTTGGGTGGTTTATCTCTGTGTATTGATAATATTGTCAGATGTTTCACCTGTTATCTATTAATGTGGTAAATTACATTTAAAGATTTTTCTAGTATTGTATTTCTGATATAAAACCAACTTGGCCATGAGATTTCTCTATTTTACACACTGCTGAATTCAGTTTCCTAACATTTTGTTAAAGTGCTTGGGTCATTTTTTGAGATTTTATCAAGTAATACTGCTTTTAGAGTTTATGAGTGGTCATGGTCTTATTTATTTGGGTGAGTCTTCTGTCCTTATTATGTGAAAACATGAATTCAGGAGTTTATCAATTGGGTTGGGCCATGTGGTCAAGTTTTACTAAAACCTCTCTGACCGTGTTTACAAGTGTTGTATACTACTGTCCCATCAAAATAGTATGCTCATTAAATATGTTAAGTACTTCATATGCAGTGACTTAAGCATACAGTCGTTAGTAGAATTGTGTTGTCGTTCAAAAAGTATATGTTCATTAGCAAAAGGGGACATGAACTGTGAAGTAGAAACAGTCTTGCCCTGCAGGTTGGGGAATCTCCCTCCATGGGCTTCTGTTTTGCCCATGTCCAAATGCCTTCTCAGATGTCGTCATTAATCTGTGATCTCAGGCCCTTCTTTGCTCAGTCCATTTCCTGTCATATGGGTAGCCTGTTACTTACGTTACCTTGAGGTTTTTCCTTTTAGAGGCCATGCCCCAGAAAAGACAATAGTTCCCCCATGCTCCTTTATAAAAGTAGGTTCACACTCTGCGTTTTACTGGTTTTGGCATTTGTTGCCTTAGAAACCTGGCAGGTGCTGACCATAAAACCAAACAAGGAGAAGTTATAAAGCCTCCTGAGTTCTCCTTGTGTTGGTCTCTAGAAAAGAAAGGAGAAAATGGAAAATCCTGGGGCTTTATGACCGAGGATGTGGCTCATCTTCCTAAACGCTTATCCCATAAATATACCATCTTCTGGATGCACGAAAATATCTTTCTCTCCTGCATTCATGATAGATCCACTTGATGCAAATTCTTCAAGCAATAAGTCAGCAACTTGTGTCCCTACAGTCACCACAAGGGATGCCTATATTTATAAACTTCGTCCAAGTCCAGGAAGTATCTACCTGGACCTGTGTTCACCTAAGTAACTAAAAGTGGAGTTCTACCATTGGTGGTAGCAGAGAGGTAAAATTTTGCCTTTTTATATCTTTGAGCAATAGGCAAAGCGGTTGTGCTTTAACTTCAGTAATAAAGTTTTGGAAGCCATAAAACTTAGTGAAATCAATGAACTGAAAAACATCACTTAAATACTAGTGACACTATTTTTGGCAAAAAGTTGGACAGCAGTTCAAACAATTGAAGAATGAACCCAATTAAAAAAAAAAAAAACAAAGAGAAGGTTAATCAGATTGGTTGTATATACTTTTAAAAAGTATATTGCATCTGTCTACCAACAAATGACTGTGGGATCTATGTGGAAAACTGTGTTTCTCAATTAACAATACAAGTTAAAGCCTATTAGAGGAAGCCTCAAGAGATTTTCCATTCTTCTCGTATATTGGAATTTTGTTACATTACACATTGCTTAAATAAGGTATTATGAAGGAGTTGGGAATATTTTATTCACATCCATTTTATGATTAAAAACAGTATTTGAGCAGAATGAGATGCTTAAAAGAAAGTTATTTTGAATTTTCTTAATAGCAGTATGGGGTAGATTAACATTTACATTAAAAAAATGTCATCAAATTCTGTACCCTATGATGGAGTGTATGAATTTATGATAACAGTTTTCATAGCTAAACCAGTACCTGGACAATACTGGATCCTCAAATACTTGGAATGAACGAATGAATTTAATAAACCATAGTATTTCTTAAAGATGTTGCGTCTGTAAGATGTCATTCCTATCCATGGTGCTAATTGCATTCAGACAGAATGCCCTTCTTAACCAGAAAAGTTGGTCATACCCACATCGTAAAGGAAATACTGGGTCAGAAGAGCCTTTTTTGTAAGTGTCCATTAGAGGTAAAAAATGGTTAGCCATCAGTCTCCATATGCTCTTTCTATATATTGACAATCTTATAAATCACCTTCAGCCTCATTCCAAAAATTCCCAATCCCATTAGGAATATTTCATAAAATACTCCTCCAGGTGTTTGCAGCGAGGAAGCATTACAACAGAAAGTAGGGGTCAGGATCTCTAGCTTCTTTGCTTTACATAATACTCTGAGTGTCGTGATCAGGATCTCCAGTGAAACTATATGTAGACTAATGGATTGGGCCAGATAATCTTTAGGGTACCTCCCATTTAAAAATTCTGTGAGTCTGGGGCGCCTGGGTGTTTTAGTCGGTTAAGCGGCTGACTTCGGCTCAGGTCATGATCTCGCAGTCCGTGAGTTTGAGCCCCGCATCAGGCTCTGTGCTGACAGCTCAGAGCCTGGAGCCTGTTTCAGATTCTGTGTCTCCCTCTCTCTGACCCTCCCCCGATCATGCTCTGTCTCTCTCTGTCTCAAAAATAAAAAAAGTTAAAAAAAAATTAAAAAAAAATCCTGTGAGTCTAAACAAAAGGATATAACTTACTTTTTTCTTCCTAATAATAGTGTGGCAAGGAGAGATTTTTTAGGGAATTGATGTTTCAGGGATGTTGGCCCAACAAATGTACGTAGTACTCGATAGGAGGTCACGGTAATAGGTTTTGGATAAACGGAGATAAAGTTTTTCTTCACTTTAAGGGTGAAGGCTTTAAGGGTGTCTCCTTTTCAATATGTAACTATATGTAGATATTCTTCATCATTTGTATACTTTCTGAGATTGGTAGAGGGTGCTGTGTTTAAGAGCTTGTGAAGAAATGTCTGCTGTTGAAGAAGCCTGTTTCAATTGCCAGATATATTCACGGTTTGATCCTCCACACATAAGTCAAAAATGCCCAAATGATTTTGGTGATTGTGTTTTTCCTACTTTCAGTAGTCTTAAAATCCAACGCGTTTAAGGCAATAGTATTTAACTAGCAAATTTTAGAGTTGAGCAAGCACATTCTTTTTTTTTTCTTTTTTTTCTTTTTCTTTTTTTTTTCAATATATGAAATTTTTTGTCAAATTGGTTTCCATACAACACCCAGTGCTCAGTCCAAAAGGTGTCCTCCTCAATACCCATCACCCACCCTCCCCTCCCTTCCACCCCCCATCAACCCTCAGTTTGTTCTCAGTTTTTAAGAGTCTCTTACGCTTTGGCTCTCTCCCACTCTAACCTCTTTTTTTTTTTTTTTTTCCTTTCCCTCCTCCATGGGTTTCTGTTGAGTTTCTCAGGATCCACATAAGAATGAAAACCTATGGTATCTGTCTTTCTCTGTATGGCTTATTTCACTTAGCATCACACTCTCCAGTTCCATCCACGTTGCTACAAAGGGCCATATTTCGTTCTTATTGCCATGTAGTACTCCATTGTGTGTATAAACCACAATTTCTTTATCCATTCATCAGTTAATGGACATTTAGGCTCTTTCCATAATTTGGCTATTGTTGAGAGTGCGAGCAAGCACATTCTTAGTGCAGATGTGGAAATGAGGGTGTACGTCGACTCCTTTGTCCAGAAGAACTAGTTACCCTAGAAATGCAAGGATTTTAGTTCCTTTATTTGCGACAGTAACATATGAGTGACTAATTGGAGCAATAAAAGAATATGCAATCATAATTATCAAAAATATGTAAAGATAAAAGTGGGATTTCTTAAACTCCTCAAACTAAGACTGATACATTTTGTTAAGTTTTATGGGTAAGCAATGGATCATACCTTCTGTCTTTTCCATGGCTCCCTGATAGTACATAGCTTGTACTTTTGCCACTTTTAATTTAAGAGGTTGTTTGTTTTGTTTTGTTTTTTTTTTTTTTTTGCATCCTTGACACAGAAGTGCTACTGTTGGCTAAGTACTGTTGTTGTTTCTGGTATAGGATTATAATTGACAAAAATAATATGGAAGTATGTTCATTTCAGGAAATTTCTTGAATGGTCAATTGCTATTTTATGATTTTAACAGATAATAGAGGAGGATTGATTTGTTTTTACCTTTTTTAAATAAAATAACTTTTTCAGCTGTTTGGTCTCTGAAATCTCTTTAAAATAAGTTAATATACTCCCTTATTGAGTGTCCTTTGCAGATTTAGAGCCCCATCTCAGCAGGCATAAACTATCCTTAGAGCAACGTTGAGCTTGCCAGTGTGAGTGGAGATGTTGAGAAAGTGGATGAAGGGAAGAATAGTCTTGAACTGCAAGATTATTTGTCCTTTACCTTGATAATGTAACTACGTGAATACATAAGTTAACAGTAAGTAAAATAAGCATGATATGGGCTTAAAAATCATTGGTATTTCTATTGCATTAAAAAATAATTGTGTGTTCTGGAATTTTTATGCTACTTGTGTAAAAAAAAAAAGAGGGGTGATAAAAGAATTGTATTATAAGTGAAAGGGAGATGTAATCACTACCTTATGCTTTTAGAAATTGATAACTTCCTAGTAAATTTGGAAAAATAATTTTTGACTTGATTCCAAATTTTGCTTGCATTGTATGTATTATTCAAGTTCATTTTCTAACACTGTCAATGTAGAAACAGAACTTCAGTGTCAATAATCTTATTCTTTGCATTCACTCTTTATACATACCTCCCTTCCTGAAATTCTTATAGAGGAAGCGTCCCTGACAGTTTGAAGCTGGTGTTGTAAGAAACCTTGAGGAATTCATCCAGTGCAGCCTTTCACCTTGAGAAAGGACAACTAAAGCCTTCCCAGCACATGGGTATTTATTTTACTCTTAAAGATGTCTAGAGAAGTTAAATCCATAGCAGGGTCAATCTCTGCTCACTGTTAGGATGAGCTTTATTATCTAGCCCAAATCCCCACTATTTGAGTTCCCTTGTTGTCTCCTTTACTTTTCAGTGACACTCAGGGCAAAGCTCAAGCCCAGGTTCCTTGGGAGTTGAGAGTTTGAAGATACTTTTTCCCTCAAGGAAAAACTCTTTCAGTCTCTCTTGTGTAATAATATTTTATGTGTTAAAAACTAATTAGCTCATCCATTTGTAATAAGGCTGTTTTGTCTTCTAGTCTAAATAATTCAAATAATAGTTTTATTATGGATCTATTGATGGTCCTTTAAACATTTGGCTTAAATAACCTATTTTGACCCTCTCCAAGTTCAATAACCTCTCAAATTGAGCCACCGTTGCACCCAGCCATACATTCATCTACTTCCAAGTGGTCTTGATATTTTCCAAAAGTTATATAGGTACTTATGAATGCTCTCTGAAAACTGTAAATTGAACCTCTTATAGTTCTATACATATACATATATATGTATATGTGTATTTCATATGAGGGATATGAGTGATAAATTTGGGAGTTTGTGTATCTCTCTGTAATTAGACACCCGTATTGTTAGAGAAAATAGTATACATTTACAATCCCTTTTTTGGTCATCTGATACATATAGTAATAATGTAAAAAATCTACCTAACTCACTGTAGCCCCTATGCATGCTTGCATGCATGCACACAAACATACAAATGGAAACTTACGTTAAATGCCTTTTATGGGCACGGACAAGACAACATTTCTGGCTTTGTTGGTAAGGCTGGATGTCAAAAAAGCCAGTAAACTGTGCGATATAGCATTACAGGAGTGAACTGGGAATATAATATTTAAGTGAAATCTATCTACACGATCAGTTGGGTTTAATCACACACGGAAAGTGGGGAAAGGTGTGTTTGAAGCTGGCTCCTTAGGCAAATTGTGATTGATTCCAAGTGTTGGGATCCATGTGTTGGGACACAGGGTTGATTGAGAATAGCTGGCTTAAGGAGCTGAAACCACAGGGATGAAAGAATCATTAGAGGATTCTCAGTGGTTTGTGTCTTGGATGAGACAGTAAATGATGTGGTAACTGGATCAGAGGCTGGTGGGAAAGGATGGAAACTTAGAAGTGGATAAGCAGCCTACAGATGATAGTCCAGGTGGCATGATAAGGACCTTGGGTAATGCACTGGGAGTCAGAATGAGCAGGAAGTATGGATTCTAAAGTCTTGGTAGGAGCAATAGAAGTTTCATAGGGGCAATAAAAAGGTCAAAGTATAGACTGACTCTAAATCTCTTTAGCTTGGCCTTCTGAATATAGAACTAAGTATAGTGAAATATTGAAGTGGGAGATGACCTTGATATTTGACTTTCCTCTGGACTTGTAGGAATAGATAAGAGGTTTTGGCCTGGAGCTCAGGAAAGAGGTTAGAGATAGAAGTGGAGATTGGTGGTTGAAAACCTGCAGGAGCTGGGAAGATGAGGGCACAAAGGGAGACTTTCAGGAATACCCCATTAAGGATGGAAAGAATAGAGAAGCCAGGTTGCAACGTAAGCAACTCAACTTTGAGGGAGCAGAGCCTCAGCAGGCAGGGAAATGTGGCCAGGACAGAAAGGACCATTGAGAATAAGTGTCTCATGTCACAGAAGACTGAAAAATGACAAGATCATTAGAGGACTAAATTAGGGCAGTCTCCCTGAAGTGTCCATGTCAAAAGCCAGGTGGCAGTAGCTCTAGAAACAAATGTGGAGGTGCACTGGGTGGCTCAGTCGGTTGTGTCCGACTCTTGATTTTGGCTCAGCTCATGATCTCACAGTTGATGAGTTTGAGCTCCGCGTCTGGCTCTGTCAGTCCGGACGGAGCCTGCTTGGCCTGTGCGTGCACACTCTCTTTTTCTCTTTCTCCCTCTCTGCCACACCCCCTCCCCCAGCAAGTTGCTCTTTCTGTCACAATAAACGAATAAACTTGTAAGAAAAAGAAGCAAATGTGGACAGGGGAACAACTAATGTTTACTTATAACAGCCTTGCTGCACATATTTTATTAGGTACTTTGTAGTTTTTTCTGCTTACTTCTCATATGAACCCTGTGAAGGAGGTATTTTGAAGATGAGAAATTGAGTCCTAAATAATTATTTGTTTACATTGTACAACTAATAAGTTATAGTGCCAAAATTCAATCTCTAGTTCATTATGAGTCTTAAATTAGTTGGTCTATGAATATAATAAGATAGGTAAGCTTGATTATCATTTTCTTAGTAGATAAATAAGTCACCAAAAAGACCATTTTTCAAGTATGTCTTCTGAAATAAGACTGGTAACTTCTATCTGTGTTCTGTGTGGTATCATAAAAATTTGTACTCTATGTTACTCATGTCATTGTTAAGCAATTGCATGACAAATAGTAACATAGCAATAAAGGTGTGTATATATGTATATATGGTATATATATGGTATGTATGTATATATGTGTGTGTGTGTGTGTGTGTGTGTGTATGCATGTCATGGACATCAGAATTAAGAATCCTTTGTAATGAAGGAGAGTATACATACATGCGTACATGTGTTATCTAAATGTATTGGGTTGGCTCTAAAGGCAAATTTGATAGTTAAGAAGGGATGTAGGTACTATATAAGATGTGTGATAAAACATTTTATTTAGGAGAGATTAGCAAAGTCTTCCTCTCTATAAGTATGCATCCTAGAGTCTTGAGGACCAGTCAGAATTAGCAATGTTCTGATCATAAGACCAAATGCCTTAAAAGGCCAGCTATCATAATCTGAGAACTAAACTGATTTGTAACTAATGAATGTCCGTGTCAACGACTAATAATAAAATAACCAACAGTAAGTAGTAAAATAGCATTGTGCCGATGACAGTAAATAGTATAAAATAATAAGCGTGTTATAAAAATGTCCATGGTTTGTAGAGAAGGCAACAAAGTCTGGGTATTTTCTATGTGAATAATAGAGAAAAGGAAACTCTTGCAGGAATGTAGTTGTTGTCCTACCTGGTTTTGTCCTAGAGGTTTTCAAGCTTTACCTCTGCTTCTTGGTGACATAATACGGTGTTCAAGGGAAACGAGAGATCATGGGTTCTGGGTTTGGGATTCTAGTCCCCATGGGAAAGTTTGTTAGATCGAAGTGGGACTTGAAACCAGGTAGTATTTAGGTAATGACATCACGGATCACTATCCGAGGAGAAAAATTCAACAAGCAAAGGAGGCTGTTTTTGGCAGTAGGCCCTACTGAAGTTTGCTTTATGTTTGAAAATGAGGGGAAATGCCTTCTTTTGGAAATTCATTGGTAAAGTTAAGTTGCATCTTGTACCCAAACATGCACATTGACTGTTCAGAATCTGACAAGTGAATGTGTTCTTAGCCATTAAAATCTCTTAGGAAGTTTTGGTTATTTTTCTTCTTCTGGTTGAGGATGGACCCTTGAACCTATTTTTTTTTTTTTTTTGGTTGGATTCTAGTCATGTTTTAGTTTATATCATAGCAAAGAGGTTTTAAATGACCTCTTTATGAATGCAGTTGCTACTGCTTTTATTCTCATTTCCCTTGATCTCAGCATGGCTTTTGACACTGTCAACTGTGCTATCATTTCAGAGTGCTTGAGGGAATTTCCATCCTTAAACACTCAATTTTACATCAAAATAACACTTGAAAAGCACAGTTTTGTAGGCAAATATTTTAGCTAAATGGTTTTTTCCAGAATATTGAAAATTCTATTTAGTTAAAACAATAGCATATAGAGGTCTGATTATTTGAGCTTAGCTTCAGAAATGCTTTCCATTTTACCCAGCTACCCAGGGCTGTTTTCGAGATGTTTGGCGTCTGGTCTGTTTGCTTTGCCCTGAGCATACGTGGCTGCATGTGTAAGTAGGCACCTTCTGCAGAGAACAACACCATGAGCCAATGGAGCTTTGTTTTGAACTAGAACTTACCTCACAATGGTGAGCTGTGGTTCTTGCTGGCATGAAATTAGTTACTCCTGTACCCCCACAATTGAGTACGTAGATGATGTAATGTGTAAGCTACCTGATCTTTCTCCTAGAGAATGTGATTAAAGACTGACCTTTTTTCTTTCTTAGGATACGGTAGTTAAAGAGAGGAATTCACAGGTAAATTCTGACTTTGAGTTCTAGGACACACCAACCTTTCATTTCAATGTTACAACGTAAATACAGCTCTTAGTCCAGGATTATTAGTTAAAAGCTGATGCCAGCTTTTGTCTCAAAGTGTCCTTCCTTCACATCATGTTAAGTGTATTAGTAAGACTCGAAACTGTCGTTTGAAAAATATCCCTACTTTCATTCTCCATTTATCCCTGTCTAATATGGAACTTTGGACTTTGGTTTAAATGGCCTCTGGATTAGATAGCTATCCTCCCCATCTGGCTATTCTTCCAAGAATTCTTTCCAATTGCCAGCAATCCTTGAAGTCCTAGGGATGTGTAAAAGTGAGAAAATGTTACTCCCAGACTAGACTCTGGTATCTTGGAATTGTCGATCTTTCAGCAAACTAAGAGATAATGGCTGTGTTATCCAATGAGTTAGATGTCCTGAGCAGATTTGTTGATTTAATATTGAAATGTGTTTCTTCTTGGCCACTGTAATTTATGAAACCTATCACTACAGGTTTCAGTTAGAGAACGAAACATCTTCAATAATGGTAAAGAATTGTTTTCCAAATGACAGCAATCCTTGAAGTAATGGTAAAGAATGTATTAAAAATGAGATGCACCCCATACATTTTAACCATAAAATATTTGAAGTTTATTAACACTAAATTTTGTACAAAAATTGCATATTTGTTTCTAATAAGAAAATATTTTCTAAACAGGTAGGTTTAAAAAAACCAGGAGCTTTTTGAGATTCTGATTATGAAAAGCAAATGTACTTATCTTGGATTTGGGTCATTGATTACAAACATAGTCTGAGATTTTCGGGGGTGGGGGAGAAACAGATCTGAGAAATGATGCTTTAAACTCCTTTGATTCCCGAAGGAGAAAAAGGGAAGGGAAAAACCAAAGAAAACATAATATAATATTGCCATTGGAATGGGATGGGTTAAAATGAGTGAATAACAACCAGCTCGA
The DNA here is from genome assembly GCF_014898765.1 of Herpailurus yagouaroundi. Lineage (NCBI taxonomy): Eukaryota > Metazoa > Chordata > Mammalia > Carnivora > Felidae > Herpailurus > Herpailurus yagouaroundi. The sequence goes on from NW_024412396.1 coordinate 11,732,419, forward strand.
GCAGCCAGTGCTGCTTTATTTTATTTTATTTTATTTTATTTTATTTTATTTTATTTTATTTTATTATTTTTTAACATTTATTTATTTATTTTTGAGAGAGACAGAGAGTGCATGAGAGAGTCGGGGAGGGCCAGAGAGACAGGGGGAGAAAGAAGATCCCAAGCAGGCTCCACACTGTCAGTACAGAGCCTGCTGCAGGGCTCGAACCCATAAACCGTGAGACCATGACCTGAGCTGAAATCAAGAGTTGGACACTCAAGGTACTGAGTCACCCAGGAGCCCCTGTTTCATTTTATTTTAGAGAGAGAGTGCAACTGAGAGAGGGGGACAGAGGGAGGGGGGGGGGAGAGAGAGAGAGAGAGAGAGAGAGAGAGAGAGAGAGAGAGAGAGAATCTTAAGCAGGCTCTACATTCAGTGTGAGCCTAATGTAAAACTCAACTCCTTGACCCTAGGATCATGACCTGAGCTGAATTCAGGAGTACACGCTCAATCTCAATGAACTGAACCACCAGAGTCCCCATAGTGCTCCTTTGAGAAGCAGCCATTGGTAGCCTGTTTTTTTAGACTGAATAAAGGTGAGGGCACTTTTCTAGTGAAGTGGACCTGATATAATTGGAATCGATCCAGTAAGGTTTTACACTAGACACAGTATGATGTCTTATGAGGTAAAGACAGTACAAGTAGACATGGTATAAGTGGACATAAAATCTGTGACCATTGATGAGCAATGACTCCCTTTTTTAAAGGAAAAGTTCCATGGCTTTAAAACAAACAAACCCCACACAACACATCCATGCTAACTTGACTATGAAATCAATGATAAAGAGGATATAATTAGTTCTATATTGTTTCCTGAGATTTATGACTGTACAATAGTAATAATCATGGTAATTCAATTTTGTTTAATCCTTTTAGCTACCTTAATGAGATAAGTGGTAGGATCCCCATTTTACGAATGAAGAAACAGACCCAGGAATAGTGAGGTTCGCCCTAGGTCGTATAACAAATTTGAGAGTTGAACCCAGGTCAGCCTTACTGCAAAGCCTGTGCCGTGTAGCTTCCTTTCTCCATTTGCAGCAATCATACAGCCTTTTAGGTCTCAGGCACACCTTGGTGTGAGGGCACGTGCAAAGCCTAGTTGTTAGCAGCTATCACCCCTCCAAATATAGTAGCAATGACCCTTGAATTTGGGTTGTGTACTTTGTATGCCTGTTACAAAGGTGGGGGAGCTATTTATAAGCTATTGTATTATCTGTGGAAGGAGAACCTTTTAATTCCTTCTTTCTCTATAGTAGTTTATTGTAATAATGTCTCCAAAGAGATAGGCTGAACTCCAGAGAAATAATTTTTGTCTTCCGTTTCTTCATCATGTTGATAAAAACTGAGATGCATAAATGTGTCAAAATTTCTTGGCTTTTTCTGCTCCCTTAGAACAATTTAAGAAGTTACGGAAGCTCAGTGCAGAAATAGAGTACATTGTGAAATCTTACGAAGAATTATTTGCTTGCTAGGAGGATTCAACAGAAAATTTAAGTGTTGTGATGCTAAAGCAGCACTTTATATATAAAATGTAGACTGAAATAAGAAACATAATTGAATTAGCATGAGAACATTAAGTGATAAAATGAATGTTTTTATTGACTAAGGGTGAGTAGTTGGACTATTATAGTGAAAATCTCAATCAAGGCATCTAAGATATTTAAGACTTAAATGTGACTTTGATATAGCCTCTGGCAACATCTGAAGAGTTTCCAGACAAAACTGAATCATTTACATGGCATCTTATTACTGAAGAAATTTTGCTTTATTCACTATCAACCAAGATTATTATTTTTTTCTTAAAGCAAGTGATCCACGATTATTTATAATGTGCCTGTTGTATTTTAAAAGGACATTATAATTGGTGCTATTTTAAATGAAGTAAAATTTCAATGTCAGTATATGTGTGTGTATTTACAAGTGGGTACATACACACATGGACCAGGTTTTTTTGTTTGTTGAACCTTTAGCTAAAATCAAAGTTAGCTGGAAATTGTAATATTAATGGAAAAAGCCTAATTCATGTTGGCTATTACAAGGATTAAGCCAGAATTTATAATACTGTCAATAAGTTCTAGAGGATTAATTTAACATATCAAGAAAAATTCAATATCTTTTATAAGTTGACTAACAGCAAAATGTGTTTGCAGCTTTCTTTAATACTGTACTATGAACTTTGGATTTGGGAAACATCTTAATCTAGATTTAAATACGGAAGTCTTTTGTGAAATAGACTAGTGATTCCCAATAGGCTGCAGGGAGAAAAGGAAGCAGTACAGATCTGTGAACAGACTCATCGGGTAGGTACCAAGAGCTTTTATATATAAGATGTCCTGCTTCTCCAGAAGCTTAGGGTTGGTAGAACATGTCCTTCAACCTACTTAAGGACAATTGGACATAACCCATCACTTTTCTTGATGGGAGTTTGTCATATCTGTAGGGTTTTGTTAATCCATGAACAAGACTGACACATTCTAGTCATTTTCTCAACAGTGCCTACCACATGGGATCAAAAATAATAGTTGTCCAATAATTTCTTGAATATGTGTAAAGCTGTATAGAGAGGCTATGCATAATATTGTTTCAAAGGATTAGGTTAATTCAACTTTGGGGTCAGAAAGCAGAGTTGAGAGAGTAATTCATTTAACCAATTAAACATGGAAAGAAAGAATATCCATGCACCAGTGGCGTGCTCAGTCTGCTGTGCTTCCATTCTGCTTTCTCTTTGGGCCAGAGAGCTATGAAGCATCTATGTATGTTCAATGAATACGGTCTTCCAGGAATTTTTTCATCTCCTTCAAATCTAAGGAATGATAGTGGTGGCTAAGAAAGAGGGAATAAAACAGTTCCAATGGTACTGTCGTGTATACTGCACATTTACATCAGGGGCACCTGTGTGGCCCAGTGGGTTAAGGATCCCACTTTGGCTCAGGTCATGATCTCATGGTTTGTGACTTTGAGCCCATGTTGTGCTCTGTGCTGACAGCACAGAGCCTGGAGCCTGCTTTGGAGTTGGTGACTCCATCTCTCTGGGCCTCTCTTCTGCCCAGGCTCTGTCTCCTCTCTCTAAAAAATAAATAAACACTAAAAAATTTGACATCAAGATGCAAATCTGAATGTATGGAAATGTATCTGAAGTTCTACAATTAGACATGAAAATAAATTAGGGGACTTCTATGGGTTATGTGCTACGTGGCACAGAAGATGAAATCTGATTTTAAGGCTGCTGGACAGTATTTTCTTAGAATATGGTATGTTTTGGCAAAAAAAAAAAAAAGGTAGACAAAAAAAATTAAAACAATATTAAGTGCTGCTTTGTCCTAGAAAATCCACTCTGAAGAATCTATTCCATTTGTCCAAATGCACATACACTCCATTTGACTGGTGGGGAATATTTATTAAGCTATAGTTGTAAAAGTTTGAGTGAGAAAAGTTTCCTTTGCCTCTTACCTATTGGGTTATTACTCATTTATTCCCAGTGGTCAAATTTAAAATTGGGTGTCTAGAGAAGTAGTGTTCTCTATTCAGTACATCAGAATCGTCTTTTAGTCACCTCGGGTGGTGATCACAAAACTGTCAGTTGTCTCGTCAAGCATATATAACAGTCAAACACAACCCAACATCCAGCTGTGGAATTTTAAGACTGTTTACACCTGTTACAATCACTTGTTCTTTCTGCTGCCCGTGTGCACATTGGCTCCTATGATCCCATTATACCAATCCTATACCATTCAATCTGTTTTTTGGGGGATTGGGCTTTTCACACAGTACATTAGTTTCAAAAGCACAAATATTGGTGTCAGAATTGAGACATTTTCTTAGGTCGTGAATTTTAATTTGCCAAAAGGAGGGGTGAGCATGTGTCTCGTGATTGGAGGTTATTGGTGGTTAGATGAATTGAGAATGTGGACTGGTGTGGAGGCGGTGGTTTCTCAAATTATCTTAAACACTGGATATGTTGGAACATTGAAGAATTGAATCCCTTAGGCTTGTTGTTTTCACAATTTGTCTTTCTTTGTTTCTGTCCAGATTACAAACTACATATGGAACTGCACTGTCCGGTATGGTAGCCACTAGCCCTCTGGGGTTGTTGAAATTTTAATTCATGAAATAAAATTAAAAAATAAATATTTCTCAGTTGCACTAGCCACATTTGAACTGCTCAGTAGCCGCATGGAACTCGTAACTCCCGTCATGAACCACGTAGTCCATAGAATATTTCCATCATCACACTGATAGCATGTATTTTCAGCTTTGACATTCTCAGGTTTCAATCCCTGAACACTCTGCTTGTGTAAGTGTCCTTTCCTTTTAAAAGAAAGACTAGCTGATATCTTAAGTGGCATTCTCTTTCTTTCTTTCTTTCTTTCGGGTATACTTTGCATGTTGTTTGCTGCAAGTGCTCCTTCTTAATAATTATAGTAGTGCTCCTCGGTTCTGAATATATATTAAAGCATTTTTCAGTAGGGCTGTGATGAAGTGTACCTTACCACTCCTCTTTGGTGGTGTGGTTCAGTGCCTTGGTTTTAATTCATAGAAACACCACTGCCGCACAGTAAATTATATTGAAATAAGTGTGGCGTATCATGACATAAATATCCCCAGAAAATGAGGAAAAACAAGTTTGACACTCAGGTGGCTAATCCATCACTCAGATATTAGGAAATGGATTGCACTCTTGTTGGCAGGAAGTAAGGGGATAGAAGATGATTTCAGTGATATGTAGTTAGGGAAAAGAAAACAGGAAGAAAATAATATGGATTATTTTTTGCTCATTTGCCTTATTCTGCTTTTGAGAGGGGTGAAGACATAGATCATTTGCAGGTGACCATTGTGTGAATGTTGCCCTTTGCTGTTACGCCCCAGCCTGTGTGTCTTCCGTCTCCCTGCAAGTGTTGGCATTGGCAGTATTTATCTCTTTTCCTCTGTGAATTCTCTCATTTGCATTGCATTTATTTATTGAATTCATGCATCCTCCGCTGTGTCATTTTCCTTTCATACTTCAGTTTTGTTTTGCTTTTGCTATCAATGCAGGATTATGATTCTTAACTTTCAAATGCCTTGGATACTCAATAGAGAAGATTCACTAAGGGAAAAAACAAAAAACAAAAAACAAAAAACAAAAAAACCCAGTCGCTTTTTTTTTTTAAGTCACAGAAATGTCTCCTTTTCCTATTGTGGAATAATAGAGGAAACGGGGAAACGGGACATTCTTGGAAGTAAAAGATGTGGGATGAAATGAAAAGTGTTATTGTCAGGGTGGCTGGCTGACCCAGTTGGGAGAGCGTGTGACTCTTGATCTTGGGGTCATGAGTTCAAGCCCCACGTTGGGCATTTAGCTTACTTTAAAAAAATATTTTTTTTTAAAGTCAATTTTTAAAAATTGTCAGGAGAATGGTCAGGGCTGGCTGCATTTGGAAGTAAATGATGGAATTAAAGTATTGACTATGGCCAAACATAACTAGGAATTCCTAGAGCTGGCTGCTTTCAACCCATGCATTCAAAAGCAATCTGTGTTTGTCTTTTCTTTGCTTTTGGCCAGGGATGGCAGCACATCAGAGCAGTAGACACATTAGAGGAGAAGTAGTTTCTCAACAGTTGGCTGTATTTGGTATGCCATCATGATTTAATCATACTGATACCAAAAACTGTACAAGGGAATGCATTGTGAGACAGTGATTGGCACCTAGAGTCACTTATTATTTTGTCAAGGATTTGACATGCCAATCAATTGCACGAGCAATGTATGCTTGCTTGAAATTGATCATGAAGCACCTCATGTTAAGCATCTTGATGTTCTCTGCTAATGTAGGTCATTTCTGGGCTTTAGAGCTTTTACTCGTGCTTCTATTTTGTAACTGAGGGGGGTACATGACCAAAGTATGGGCTATTGAAGTCATTTTACAGCAGAATAATACTTTTTATGATGGACTCCAAATGGGATGTCACACTGCCCTCATTATCTAATGATTTCCTCTGTGATTATTAATGTAAAATGAGCTTACTATGGAGAATTTAAAAGTTACAAGCAAATGCAAGGATGAAAATAGACAATCTTACCAGTCACAATAACACTGTTTATAATTTGGAGCTATTTCCTTCCAATCTTTGCGAATTACCTGAGTATACTTTGGAAGACTCTTGTGCAAAAAGAAAGTGGTTCACTATATTCATTCATCAAATATTTAAAAACGTGATTTTAATAGTATTTAGTACATGGATGTACAGTAATTCTTTTTGATTGGATATTTAGTTTCCTATGTTTATGATCGTAAATGAACCTGTGGTGCACATTTTTGTATAAATTTTATACAAATTCTTGCATTCCTGGGATGATTTTATGAAGTGGCATTATGGTGTAGGTATGTGCATGAAAGAAATATGATACATGTGGACAGCTTGCTTTCCAGAAAGTGTGGCGTCATCTCTACCAGCAGCGGTACCATATTTTTGTTAATACTATTAGTTTTTTAAAAATATTTACTAGGATAGTAAAAATTAGCATTCCTTTGAGAATAGCCTATCTTTGACTGTTATTGCATAAACAGTTTTTATATTACGCTATTTTTTCTGTCACTTAAAGGGCTCTACCTACTCTTCTTTTAGAACTTTACTGATTTTAATTGATGGTTGTGAATTACTTATTGAGGCTATAACCCACTTATAACCTTTAATGCTTCGTACGGCTTTGTTCCATAATTGTTTTTATTTTAGTGTGTAGAAGTTTTCCTTGGTTTACATTTAAATCTGTTAACTCTCCCCTTATGGATTTCTTTGTTACTTTTAAAGTTATCAAAAAACTTTATCAAAGTTTTTTGATAGTAAAAAATCCTTATCAAAAAAACAAAAACAAAAACAAAAACAAAAACCAACAGCAAAAACAAACAAACAAAAAACTAGTAATCCTTCTCTGGAGAAGACAAGGCATACACTAACTTTTTTTTTTTTTAATTTTTTTTTTTCAACGTTTATTTATTTTTGGGACAGAGAGAGACAGAGCATGAACGGGGGAGGGGCAGAGAGAAAGGGAGACACAGAATCGGAAACAGGCTCCAGGCTCTGAGCCATCAGCCCAGAGCCCGACGCGGGGCTCGAACCCACGGATCGCGAGATTGTGACCTGGCTGAAGTCGGACGCTTAACCGACTGCGCCACCCAGGCGCCCCTACACTAACGTTTTAAAATAGGTTTAACATTGGAATTTTTACCCTGAACTCTATAGTAGTGCTGATATTTTATCAATATCTAATGAGATGTGGCTCCGATTCTTGCCCTCAGTACAGTATGACACTATATGGGATGTAGTGGATCCAGAAGAGGTAACTGAATATTGTGAACGATTATGTGGCATAGTGAGGAGGCAGGCCATGTTTTGTGTCTGCCATATGTCAGTGTTTGTTTTTGAACTATACTGTTTTAATTACTATAGTTTTATGATAAGCTAGTAACTGGTTGGGCAGAAAAATTTTGTCCTATTCCTCTTTTCTAAATTTTCTTGGCAGTTCTGACCTACTTATTTTTTCAGGTAGACTTTGACGTCACTTGTCAACTTGACAATTATTTACTTGTCCTTTTTATTAGGGATTGGAAAGGGTTGGCATTTTAAAAATATCCCACCTTTCCATTGAGGAAAATGACAGATACCTACAGTCAGGCATCCTTTTATGTCTCTGAGAAAATTTTGGCACTTACCTTAAGATTTAGTGGCAATGCCTCTTAACTCTTACCTTCTTCAAGATGATAAGATAATCCTGCTCTTTCCTACTTATACTTTATTAGGTTGAAAAAAAGTATCCTTCTGTTCCTTATTTTGCTTACCAGTCCTTTTCATAAAACCTGTTGCTTTTTTATTGAGGTGAAATTCACACAGGATAAACTTAACCGTTTTAAGTGAACAATTTTCATTCAGTGTAATCACAGTATTGGACAAACAGGCCAAAAATGGTCATCACTCCTAAAAGAGACACTATTTCCATGAAGTATTTTCTTCCCCTTCCCCTTACCCCAACCCCTGACAACCACTGATTTATATTCTGTCCCTGTGGATTTAGCTATTTTGGAAATGTACTATAAATGAAATCATAAAATATGTGACCTTTTGTGTCTGACTTTTTGGAATGAAAATATTTTTGAGTTCTATGCACATTGTAGCATATATCAATACTTCATTCCTTTTAGTGGCTGAATAGTATTCCACTGTCTGTTTATACCATAATTTTATTACCCATTTATCCATTGACGAGCAATTTGGGTTGTTTCCACCTCTTAACTATTGTAAACTGTGCTGCTATAATCATGGGGGTATGTGTATTTGTTTTCCATTTTTCTGGATCTGTAGCTAAGAGCAGAATTGCTGGGTCACATGGTCATTCTATGTTGAAGGTTTGATAAATTATCAAAATCTTTCCCACAGTGGCTGAACCATTTTAAACTGCCACTGATAATGAATGAGGGCTCCAATCTTTCTACATCCTTGCCAGTACTGCTTTTCTTCTTCTTTGTTTTATGAATTAAAATTCTAGCCAACCTGCCAGGAGTAAAGTAGTATTTCATTTTGCTTTATGATTTTTATTTCTCTATTGAAGAATGACCTTAAACATGTTTTAATATGCTTCTTGGCAAAACTTATTTTTTTTAACGATTTTATTTTTTAAGTAATCGCTACACCCAACGTGGGGCTCAAACTTACAACCATAGATTGAGTCGCATGCTCTACCAACTAAGCCAGCCAGATGCCCCCCAAACTTACTGTTTTGAATCCAGTTTATTGGTACTAAATTATCTTTATAATTATTTTATGTGGATACAGTTTGGTAACATTTTCATCATTTACTGAGGCATTTATGTTTAATTTTGACCTTTAAGTCCTTTGATACCACTGAATCTCCATTAGTTTTGATTCTTTTCCTTGTTAACTGAAAGATCTCTTCAAGTGAATTTTTAGAGGGATTTAGGTGTTAGCTTTTCTAAGCCCTTGAATACTTACCTTTTTTTTTATTATATAACCTGTCTTGTTACAAAATTCTTAGTTTATAAAGTCTTCCCTCTTAATTAAATTATTATAAATGTTGCTTGTTTGTCCCTTGGTATTTAAGTGGCAGGGTAGATATTCGATGCCAACCAGATTCTTATTTCTTTGAAGATAAGGTGATTTTTTTTTCAGAAGTTTGTAGGTTTCTTTAATCCCCCTTTGGGCCATGCATTGTAAACCTTTACCCTGGCTCTTTGCATGTGTGTGTGAATGTGTATGAGAAATTTTCTTTAGTTTTCTTGAGGCTCTCTTGACTTGCAACCTCCTTGCCCCTTGATAAATTAAGATTTTGTTGTTAAATTTCTGAAGTTTTCATTCTTGTGTCCTAGAGATTGCTTTTATTCCAGTTGCTCCCTTTCCCCCTGCCATTGTCACACATGCAATTCAAAAGATAGATCTGTTCTTTGTTCTCCGTAATTATCGTCTCGTCATTTTCAATTCTTTGTCTTTTCTTCTAAGTTCTGGATGAGCAGCCGTATACTGCTGTCCACATTAGTGGTTTGATTTTCTGCGGTGCTCATTAGACACTCTTGTATGCACTGCAGTTTTTATTTTTCCTCGTGCGTGTTAGTTTCTTTCCTCACTATGCCTTACTCTTTAACCTCTCAGCTCTTTATCTTAAGATTCTTTTTAGATTATTTCCTATATATATATGATATATATAGCTATATGTATTTGTATATGTATATGTATATATGTGCTATATGTATATATACATATACACATATAGCTATATGTATTTATATTTACATTTATATGTTTAGGGAGAGAGCGTGTGTGCTTGCATGAGTGGGGAAGGGGCAGAGGGGCAGAGAGAAGGAATCTCAAGCAAGCTACCTGCTCAGTGCTGAGCCCCATGCAGGGCTTGATCCCAAGGCATGGATCGTGGCCTAACTTGAAATCGAGAGTCAGACACTCAACCAACTGAGCCACCCAGGAGCTCCTTAGGTTAGTTCAAAGACTACATAGCCAAGAAATAGGAAGTCCGAGGTATAACCCCAGGCCTTGTGACTGGAAACTTGTGTACTTGTAGCTTTTAAATTGTTTTCAAAGAAAATAAACTGCATATATGAAAACGACAACAGTAGAAGAAGAATCGAATGTGCTTGCTTGAAAATCTATCCTTGGTTACCAAGGGCTTTATGACTCCTAAGAGTCAAAAATGTTTTGAAATTTCATGTAGCAGGTGGTGTATACCTGTTAGATAATTGCCTCATTTATAAATACAGAATATGTCTCTCCAGTAAAAAGATACACTAATAAGATTGGAAATCCCACTCCTTACCTGTATCTTTGCAGGTATATGTTGAGTTATGGGCATTGTTGCACATTCCATAGACCGCACCTCTTGGGGATTGGGAAAAGGAGAAAGCATGAGTTTGCATAAATACTCCACTTTGGAGTTGCGGGAGCTGGACCATTTTACATGACTTCTCAGCCTGCATGTCACATTCTGTACAAATCCTGTCTCTGGGGGTCTTGTGAGGATTGAATGAGATGAGGATGCTTTTGTGAACCTACAGCGGCACTTGGCATATGTTAGCATTCAGACATCGTGTCCTTTATTCAGCATTCATCTATTGAGTGCTGTCAATGAGGCCGCATAATAGGTCCTGGTGACTCTCTTATAAATAAGACTCCCTGCCCTCAAAGAGCTCACAATTTAGGAGGACTTGTAGAAAAGGAAACTAGCAGTAATAATATTCTAGAATAAGACTATACCAGAGAGAGACTCTAAACTTGTTTGGCTTACTCACTATTGTACTCCAGGTCCTGTCAGGACACCTAAATGCCCTTTAACTATGGTTGAATGGATGATTTATTCTATGATTACTGGGAAGCATAAATGAAGAATGGTCAGGATAGAGGTTTACTAGGGAGCAGGGAAGAACACAAAAGAGGGTCATTACTCAGGGAAGGTACGCTTAAGCTGAAGTTTTTGCTCCCTGTACCTTCTGTAATTGGATTAATTTGTTGCTCTACCAAGGGACTTGATATTTCAAGGAATGTTGCTACATATCTTTTTGGTAGAATGAAATCTTTTGTAATGCAAATAATCACTTCCTAATTTATATGTGGAGCAAGTTAAGATTTTTGTATGTCAGGTTTTCTTTTCTTGCTTGCTTTTTTTTTTTTTTTAATCTGAAAGGTGGGCACAGTGGTCTATCTTTGCAATAAGTAAAAACATCCTTACAGTAATTGAATAAGAAATTATTGATTGAATTTAATCTTTATTCTTCCCTCCACATTCTATAGAGAATAGAGAAATGGGTTCAAATGTACAAAATCCTTTATTGAAGTGAATAAGAAGGCATGTTCATGTAGATTTAATTGGAAATTCAGACTTTTCTTTCTCATTAAATAATCAGTTGATCTTTAGAAGTCACTTCATGAGGACTCAGCTTTCCTCTACACAAAATGTGGAATTTGGCCTAGACTAGTTTTAAGTTCCATGCAGCTCTAAAATTCTCTGGAAGGGAAAGAAAAAGATTAATGACAGTAATCTTATAATTAGGGTAGCAAATTACAAATAGTCAATAAACTAGAAGATAGAAATAAAAATGACTCTTCATGTTTAGCTTAGGATCAAGAAGTCTGGAGTAAAAAAACGCAATTATGCTTATTTTAGACTTTTTAGAAGGTGCCAGACAGTAATTTAAAGGAAGATGAGATTTGCATAGCCAATAATAAAAGTGGTTATCATATAAATAAGAAAATTTTCGTGTCAAAATTCGAATATGAATTGCTTTAAAGAATCAAATTTTGTGCGCGCACACACCACACACACACACACACACACACACACACACACACACACGCTAATTAAATTGTAATTCAAATTGGGTCACAGTATAAGAAAAACTACACTAAATAGCAAGAGGAAAAATCCGAAGAAACAAATAGAATGTGAAACCAACAGTGGAAAGGTTCACCTCCTATTACTTTGCTGTCCTTGGCACTTTTCATCTCTGAAGGATATTTACAATAATAAGTAACCACCCGGTGGAATGTGTATTTAAATTTTGTTCCAACTTCAGTTACTTTCATCAAAAATGTATGTTTTTTATTGATAGTGATTTGGGGAGTTTCGTCCATTCTCTCATATCTGTTGTTGAGAAATATATTGAAACGGATTGATCTAAGGAATAATGAGTATGTAAAAATAGTATATCACTTTGTCATTCACCCATTCCTTAATTCACATATTTATTGTGAGCCAGAATTATAGGCACTATTTTGATGTATCCATAATATCTTAGAACCACACATGCCACAAATGACAAGTGCCTACTGACCTCTTAATATGTAGCTAGTCAGAACTGAAATGGGCTATAAATATAAAATACACATGAGATTTCAAACATTTTGAAAAAAAACCTATAATATCTCCTTAATATTTTTATAGGGATTCCAGAGTGAAATGATAATATTTTCAATAGATTGGAATTAATAAAACATTTTAAAAATTAAGCTCAACTATATCTTTTAAATTTTTATTGTAGCTACTAAAATGTTTAAGATTTCTCATGTGGCTTGCATCACATTTCTACCGGACATTGCTACCATAGAAATTAATAAGCAAGTCATTGTATACTGATGTATACTTAATTCTGACACATTGTATAAGAATAGTGATGACGGATAATGGTTCATTGATAGCTCTTACCTGTGAGTCCTCTGTGTCTTGTAGGAAATAACACTTCTTCCTTTTTTTATCCATCAGTGTAAGAATATATGAAGACATGTAAAAAAAAAAAAAAAGGTATGTCCTTTAAATGGCTTTGGATAATGTGGTATACTTGGTACCTGTTCTTATTCTGAAGTATTAGAATGTGTTTGTACTTGGTGTAAATGATGTGGACCAAGATTCATAAATACCTTTAAAATTGCTTGGTTTTCCAGAAAGCTGGTTTTTCCTCAATAATATTGCAAACCTATGTATCATTCAAAGACATGCTTAGTCATACCTTCTCTTGGCTACCTTCTCAAATGTCTACAGCTGTAAATAAATGGACTTCCTTCCTTAGTCCTTTGAAAGCACATGGCTTGTTTCTCTCAGTAGTTTATATCATAATTGACCTTGTAGTGTTACTACTTTTTCTGTGGCCTTTCTTTGCTTTTCAATTATATGTCCAGCCTGCATCTGGCTTATTTACTTAAGTTTTATCTTGTAGTGTCTAATACCTAGTGGGCACTCTAAAAAATATTTATTGAATTAAAAGAGCACCTGCTGAGGTTTAAGAGCTTAACTGTACTTCCTCTGCCCTTGACCCTCATCCACGTTATTTTGGCTCTGTGGTGTCACATACTGGAATTAACCTGAAGACTTGAACAAATCACTGTGGGTTGTGTCAACCATAAATTGAGAATCGGCTGCATTATTCGTTTTTGGTTTTCTAACTTTAAAATTGTTTTTATTATACAACAAAGTCATCAAACATTGATCATTTGGTAGTATTTTGAAGATGCAATAGCTCCAAATAGTCGTCTGTGCATTTTAGTGTTGATAGGTGGCCTTTGGGAAAAAAAAATGAAGATTGCCTTTGAATAAATGAATTCAATATTTAAAGTTATAAACTGTTTTCTCTGCTCTAATCCTCAGATGCTCTTTGCTGTTGTTTTTTTGCTCACTAATCCTTCCCACATTTCTGTATTCAGGAATTATCCAGACTTGACAATAGCTTAAATGATTTCCCCAAGATTACACTGTGAGTATAGCTAAGCCAGAGCTTATTGCTCCTGTCTTTGATCTCATGGTCTTTTCTCCAGTTTAACCTAAGCTAGAAGTTGAATTTTGGATTATGAAGTCATTCTCCCACTTCCCCGCTGGCCTTGTTCCCTGAGCTCATTTCATTGCTGGACCTCTACTCAGAACCAGAGACTATTTTCACTCCTATCAATAACCTCTCAATCCTGCTGAGCAGGGCAAAACTTGTTTGTTTTCTTTTTTCTTCTTTACAGGTTCCAATATGTCCACTGACAGCACTATATTTTTTGTATTAATTACGTTTCCTTGGTTTTCAACATTTAATAATCCAGAACCTGAATCCCTGTTGAGGTTTCAAGGAACAATGATAACTGTTTAATTCTATTCAGTATGAGCGCCCCTCAGAGGCTCAGTGGGCCTCTTTGTGAAGTTTCCTTGTAGCATATCCTTGTAGAAAGGACAGTTTCTTCAAGATGGTAGAGGGGCTAGAAATGCTCCCTCAAGGAAGCCTTTTGAGTCCTTGGTTGCTGGTTACATTTTGAGAGTAACCCAAGAGAACTAGTGGGGTACACAAATTCACATGGTGGAAATCTTTATTTTAATATGAATAAGTAGGATATTTACACTGATGAAAGTTCAGAAGGTACAGAAGAGCATAACATGTCTCTTCTGCCCTGGCCCCCTGCCACTCAGTAGGTTCCCTGATTAGGAGTCAACCACATCTGTCAATGGATATAAAAGAAAAAGGGGCTGGGAAGAATGTTACTTTGTTTGTATACGCATAAAATAAGTATACTACAGTTTGCCTTTTATTTTAAGTTTATTTATTTTGAGAGAGCATGCATGCATATGCGCACGGGGGAGGGGCAGAGAGAGAGAGAGACAGAGAGAGAAAGAGAGAGAGAGAGAGAGAGAGAGAGAGAGAGAGAGAGAGAGAACAAACCCCAGGCAGGCTCCACACTCATCAAAGAGCCCAGCTTGGAGCTTGATATCAACTGTGAGTTCATGACCTGAGCCGAGGTCAAGGGGTAAACGCTTAACCAACTGAGCCACCCAGGCACCCCTAATTTTATACATTTTTTGCAAAGAGAATGTATGTTCATGGTACAAGATTCTTGTAAAATGAGAAAGAAGAGTATCCCTCTTAACCTTTAAGAGAGGCAGTTGCTCCAAGTACCCTTTTGTAAATTTGCGGATTGAATATATAAAAATGTGTGGTGTGAATGTTGGATATAACTATTACATATATGTACATATATATACACATATATACACGTAGATATATGTGTACACACACACACACACACACACACACACACACACACACACACCTTATACCAGGGAAAATTTACTTTATTTTGTTTCACTCTATGGCACTGGTTCTTAATCAGGAGCAGTTTAGCTTCCTAAAAGGCACTTGACAATATCTGTGGATGTTTGTGGTTATTCCAAAACATGTAGGGGGTAGAGACCAGAGATGCTGCTAAATATCCTAAACAGGATAACCTATTTCCCATCCTTCCACCCCCTGCCAACAGTGACTTAACTGGCTCTGAATGTCAATAGTGCCAAGGTTGGGAAGCTGTTCTGAAAGATTTGGAAGGCTTTTTTCTAAGAAGCTGATTTCCATAGAAATACGAGGCTTCATTAGGAGCATCACTCTCTTCCTCCTCTTCTGTTTCCACAATGGACCATAATTGTTGCATATCTCTCCAGCAAGAGTGATGGTTCCATGGATATTCGCTATACTCAGTTGGCCTCTTGAGAATGA
The DNA here is from genome assembly GCF_014898765.1 of Herpailurus yagouaroundi. NCBI lineage: Eukaryota > Metazoa > Chordata > Mammalia > Carnivora > Felidae > Herpailurus > Herpailurus yagouaroundi. Next base: position 11,747,967 of record NW_024412396.1, read on the forward strand.
TCACAAATATAGTGCCCTTGTTTTGCCTATATTGTCCCATGTGTTCTCATGTTTTGGTTTAATCTCATTTTGATGGAGCATACCCTCTGCTAATTCTCTGAGAAAGGGTAAATGAAAGGCAAATTTGAAGGAACTTAGAATTTTTAAAAATGTTTCCTTTTTTTTTTTTTAAGTTTATTTATTTTGAGAGAGAGTGAGCAGCGAGGGGAAGAGAGAGAGGGAGAGAAAGAATCTGAGAGAGTTCGTGGCTCTACCTCATGAACTGTGAGATCATGCCCTGAGCTGAAACCAAGAGTCAGACATGACTCCCAAGAGTCTGGGCAGCTCAGCTACCCAGATGCCTCCCAAAACATTTTTATTCTGTCCTCTCACCTGATTGATATTTTGTATGGAATTCTAGGGAGGAAATAATTTAAACTTCAGAATTGGAGGCTATTTCTTCATTGCCATATAGTTTCTGGTTTTTTAGAGATTCTGAGGCATTTTGTTGATGGTATGTAACCTTCTCTCTGGATGTTCTGAAATTCCCAATGATACGTGTGACATGGTGTGAAGCTACTTTCATTCAGTGTGTTGGGTTCTCAGTGGATTCTTAATCTGGAAACATCTTTTGGTTCTGGAAAATTTCTTGAACAACTTCACTGATGTGCCTATTTTCTTAGTCCCAGCCTCGCCCTCTGCTGTGGATGTTGGAATTTGTAGATCATTGTTTTCCCGTGTTTTTCACTTTGTGTTTTTTGCTTTGTTGTCTTGGAGATTACCTCAAATGTTTAACTCTCTATAAATGTTCTTTAAAACTAAAAACTTTTAACACCTTTTTTTTAATCTTCTAAATGTTCTTTTTATTCTATTCTGTTGCTATTACCAGATGCAATTTCTGTTCTGATGATTAATAGTTGGAATATGCTTTCTAAAATTTTCTCTTCTCCATAGTCTCTTTCAAGTTACGAATGTTTGTTTCATTTGGTATCTATCTTCCATGTCAAATCCTTCATAATCTGTTTTATAATCTTGGCCATTTCTAGTTCAGTGGATTGGATATTCTCAGTGCATGAATCAGACTTGTTGACTTTGAGCTTCATCACTGAGTAGGCCTCCGGAACCCTGTAGGGAACCTTAGTGTTTTCTTTAAATTTCTCCTTTTGCACTGATTAACTTTCTCAAAGATCGAACTTTCGACCTCTTATCTGGAGGGCAGCAGGTGATCTGGAAGCCCTGTGAGGAAAAGGGTGGAGTTCTCAGGGTGCATACTGATCTCTTAACCTCTCTGTTTGGAATCCTCTGCTGCTCCTGGTTATCCTCTCCTTTGTCCATCTCCAGAGAATAAACCTCCAGGCCTCCCACTCTTAGTTCCACAGAGGCGATCTTGGCAGCTAGACCAGGCATCAAATTGCTTTTCAAATAGCTTTCATACAGTCCTCCTTATTTCAGCTACTCACTTACCTCTGGTACCAATTCGCTCTCCTAGTTCCATAGGTCACTGTTTCTCTGTGTCTTAAACCATCTGTGGCTTTTATGGTAGATGGGTGGCTTTTATATTTCAGCTTTCCATGCTAGTGACTTGGAATCCTCTGTCTCAGTCCTGGTAAATCAATTGCTGTTACGTCATCTTCTTAATGTCTAGAAAAACTTTAAGGCTGATGCATACCTCTTCTCCTGTTTTCCCTATTCCATGTGTTCATGTCTTTTAAAAAGTAATCTTTCCTGTTGTTTTTGTGTGGTACCAGGTGAGAGCATTCAGTGTGGGTCCAGGCTGCAGTCCTAACACAGTGTTCTTTGTGGTGCAAACTTCATTTAGAGATTCCATTATGGAAGAGTATGGGTAGGGTTGGCCCTCTCTCTTCCCATTTGCTGCTGCTACCTCCTAATTGGGATTTCCACTATAGCTCCCAGAGCCTGGGTACTAAGCTGCTAGAGCTATTTCTAAAGTAAAGCCAGGTCTCCCATTCACCGCCCTGACAGCTGTGCTGATGGATGTGGCACCACTGTGGGTATAAGATTAGCTGGCCCTTCACGAGTTTGCCGTTGCTTTACACTCCTGACTACACTTTTCCTTAACTCACCTTTGATCCGAAGGAATGTGTGCATAATCTTTTTCAAAATGTTTGCTATGTCAATATCCCAGATTAATGTCTGTGAGCTTTTAATAGTCGGAAGCTGTGAGTTGAGGCCCATCGACCAGATGTCTCCTGCTTCCTAGTTTATAGGCCACCTTTACACAGGGACACATGCTTGCTGACTCCTTTTTATGACTAAGAGGACACTGTATTTGTGAAGCCACTTTCATTCACTGATCTTAAATGCGTTAGCAAATCTAAAACTATTCATCTTTGCAAGATGCTAAGGATGTCGATCCCATATAGAAATAATAAATGTTGAAAAAAAATCCCCAAACCTAAAATAGAATGACATCAATCATTGCTGTTCCCCCTGGAAAAATGATTACAGGACTCCTGATTCTTATTCTGCTTCATAACAAAACGAATATGACCAGTAGTTACACGCAAGATGTTGACAAAATTGTTTGTTTTGTATTGTGTTCAAACTGATTTCAATACTGTCATTTTATGGGAAATTCTAGGACCTGCTATGAGATGACCTTTTAAGGCCTCTCCCCAGGATTTTTGATCTAGAGTTTTGCCTTTTAGGTTAGTACATTCGGTTTGGATATATGCAATTGATTTGTGTTTCTGTTCAGGATTTCTGTGTTCCGATAAAACTTTATTTATGAACACTGCAACTGGAATTTCACATAATTTTCACATGCCATAAAATATTGTTGACTTCTTAAAAATGTTTACAAATGTAAAAAAAAAAAAAAACATTTTTAGTTCAAAGATCTTCAAAAACAGGTTTGATCCCCAAGGCATTTTTTGCTGAGTCTGGTTTAAAACTTGACTTGGGATGAGTGCTGTTCCTCTTGTGCCAAATTTCAGCCACGGCGTGATATTCTGAATGTCTGTTGGTATAAAAACATTGTTTGGAATTGAGGTAGCCATGCTCAAAATTTTGCTTTGATGGGAGAATTTTTCACAGGCAGTTGAAACCGCTTGTGTGTACCTCTTTGGACAACATTTTCGTCTCCTTCCCAACCATTTTTCTTCTATCCTTTTACTTTTTTTCTGTGTATTTTCTAACAATTTCCATTTTTTTTTTCTTTTTTGAGTACAGATTATGTATAACACAGTGCACTGGTTGCTTAAGAGATGTAAATATAAACTAGGGGCATAACTTCTTCGTAGACAAGCACAGTCATGGAAGAGATTTTGTATCATTCTGCCAAAACTCAGCAAACTCATCTGAGGTATAGGAAAAAGGAATGTGACCGACAGGTGTGTGTGTTAGCAGATATTGTGGAGGTATTTTTTTTTCTGACCTCAGGTTGTAGACAGAAACGAATGTATTTATTTCTTCTGCATGTATTTATTTATATTTTGGGGATGCCAACGACCTTAGAATGGTGAATGATAGTGCTCTGTTTCAGATTTTGCAGTGTGCCCTATTTTTCCTACTGTAAAGAGACTTCTTTCTCTCCCTTCAGATATCCTCTGGTAATTTATTCATTAATTTAAACTTCTTTAAAAAACTTCTTTGGAAAGGTGTGTTTCTTTGGCAAAGATAGATCTCTACTTAGTAAAGATTTATGATTGAATGAACAGAGAGCAAGGGGGAGGCCTAGGCGATGAAGTCTATGCACTGAAAATAATAAAAATAGGAACATTAAAAATGAAGGAAACCAGTCAAAGGCTGTAGAATCAAAGAACAACACAATTATAGATTTCATGGTAGCTATAGTAAGTAATATAGTCTCAAATGAATACTCCTTTATTTCATAGAGGGGATTGGCATTTGTGCAATATTCTTTAGTTAAATTTCAATTTATTGGATTTTTGCATCACTGCAGATTGATCTATTGAATTTGTCACAGTGGCCTTGTTTTTACCTTGATGTGTTTAATACCTGCTGGATCAGAATGCCAATCAATTTAGGTTAATTTCATTAAGTTTACTAAAGCTTTTTAAATTAAAGTCACTGCTGACATTACCAGTAACAAAATGCGGGTAACACACTCTTATATATTATTGTTCTAGAAAAGAGATTGGTAATATATATTCTCTCTAACATCTCCTTACTTGGATTTTTAAATTCCCTTAATTATTTACAAGACGATAAATCATTTAACATATAAAATTTTAATTATCTGCGTGATCATTGCTTAGTATTCTGTGCCAAACTTTAAGCTCAGCATAGATTTAAGTTCTCACTAAATAGATTTCAATTAAACTCCTTCCATCTATTCTAGGGAAGAAATGGATTGTGTTTAAAAAATTGTATTGTGCTTTGTATTAGCAAATATAAACTGGGGAGTGGTTCTTGGCAAGTAGCCTTTTAATTTTCTGGTGCATTTTAGTTTTCAGAGAAGCCATAGTAGTACACTTGGCATTTATATGAAGTATAATCGTGATTAAGATTTTTTGAGTAATATATTTTGCAAAGAAGTCTGTAATATACAATTATGGAACTTCGCTTGCATTATTAACTGATTTTATTAGCTATCATTAATGCAGTATTTATAAATATTGCTTGGAGAACTGTAGTTAAGTTTACTAAAGATAGAATCAAGAAGAAAACTGATAAACTACTAGTGCCCTAGAACTCCTTAAGAGCAGACCACATTGTTTATTAAGCCACTAGGAAATTCAGAAAGGGGAGGGAAAAAACCCTCAAACCATCAAACACTGGTTATTTGACTATTTTTTTTTTTATTCCTTCACAACGATGGTGTGTAGGCATTACTACAGTTTTCTGTGGGGAAATTGAGCAAGCAAAAGTTTGTTCTAGCATATGCTATTCTAGAATTAAAGCGATTTTGGTCATGCAGGGTTCAAGTTATCTTTGACACATTTTGCAGGTTACTTACAAATTCCTGCCTAAACATAGGAATCTTCTTTATCAGAGAGCCTAACATCAGATTTTAATCATATCTTAGACCCGCAGGGTTTTAGGTTTCCAACAGGCCACCTGTCTCAGACATTTAAAAATTCACAGGACAGATGGGAAGGTGAAAGAACTTGTCCTTGGATAAAGAAATTCTTGCATTGCAGGAATGTTCACAGTCAGGGTTAGCCAATACATCATACACATATCCTGTATTTGTCTAGCGTTTAGTTATCATAATCGTGTGTTTCCCTTTAGTAGTATAAATACAAAATTTATCACTTATCTCCTATTCTTAGTGGCCAAGAGAGAGAAAGATTGTAGCTTGTAAAACCTGCTGTTCGGCTGATCTATGAATCAGGATATATGACTGTATTTTATATTAACTTTCCCAAATTTACAGTTTGTGGAATGTGTACCCTGTGGAAGAACTCTGCACCATCGTATTTAAGAAGTTGGGAAATGGACCTGGATTGCCTGGGTTTAAATTGCTTCCCAGCAATTTATTAGTGATCTTGGGAAGTTAGCTGGTGTCCCTGTGCTTGAGTTGTGTCATCTGTAGAATGGGGGATATTAATACCCCTTTCTAGAGTTTGGAGAACATGACATGAGGAGTATACATTAAAGTACCTAGAATAGGTAAAGTACTTAGAACTGGAAGTCTGTGTTCAGTAAGTGTTAGCTGTTAGACGAAATGCTAATTTCAGGTAAAAACTAAAAGAGGAACTTAAAGCCTATATGTACTTGGAAATTTTCTGAAAATAAATTCCTTCAAAAATTCACATCGACACTTAACTCTTTAGGAAAGACTCTGTTACTTGACCTAGCTGAAGCATAGTATTCAAAATCATTAGGCAGTTGAAGCATCAGTGGATTATGCTGTGAACTGTGGTTGGTCTTTATTAATTCCATATACCAGCGTTACTTAGGAACAGGCTAGAAAATTGAATTTTCAGGCCCAGCCTCAGAACTACTAGATCATCAGCTCGGGTGGAACTTCAAGGACCACTGGCTTAGATATGCATATTTACTGAGGACTTGAGGACCCACTGTATTTGTTTTGGGTAAGAGAGAGAGAACCTGAACGTAGGAGGTGAAGTCCTTCTCCAGTGGACATTCCTGTGAAAGGAGTGGGGCAGACGAGAAGTAAGTAAAGAAACATAAAACCCCCAAAACTTTGAACATGACAAGTTTTAGAAAACAAAAGAAGGTAATAGTGTTGGTGAATGATCCGAAGCATTGAGGGGAGTGCCAACATAGGATGTTCATAGAAGACCTGAAGGTGTGAAATGTGAAGTTAAACCTGAATTATGAGAACATTTGGTAATAAATTGGTGAATGAGCAGTCTTGGAAGATGAAAGCCTAGTGCAAAGGTCATAAGATGCGTATATCTTAAAGAAGGCTTTATTCTTAGTCTATGAGTAAGTACTATTGGTAATATTAATTAACAGTGGGGTAATTTGATTATTACAGACTATAAGAAAAGGGGTTCATAGCGAAGGTTTAAAACATTTTTTTTATTTAAAAAAATTTTAAAAAATACTTATTTTTGAGAGAGCAAGAGTGCAAGCGGTGAGGGCAGGGAGAGGGAGAGACACAGAATCTGAAGTAGAATCCGGACTCTGAGCTGTCAGCACAGAGCCTGATGCGTGGTTCCAACTCACAAACTGTGAGATCATGACTTGAGCTGGAGTTGGATGCTTAACCAACTGCCCCCATAGTTAAGTTTTTGATAGGTTCTTTTAAAAAATTACTATAATTTCCCATATTATTTTCCATACAGGCCTACTGCCTAAGTCTAAGTGTAATGTGTTGTCAATCCATTTACTGACTGAGTCACCAAAATCACTTTGTGAGTTCTGAATGTCGCATTGGGTTGACAGTTACTTGTGACATATCTGATAATTATAGGCTTCAGATTTTTCTCGTTCAAAACTTAAATCAGTGTCTTCTATTTTTTATTGCTCCCTACATATGAAAATTAATGTATAATGTCTAATTATAATATTAAATGACTATCAACCCTTCTTTGTCTAGTTTGCTATTAACCATAACTTCCACAAGAAAGTCCTCTTAAGCATAAGATAAAGACAATACTGACGTGAAATTTTAAGTGCAAGGGGTAAATTTTCTAAGTTAAAAAACTCCGTGATTTTAGATTTTATTTTTTTAATTTTGTTTTAACGTTTATCTATTTTTGAGAGAGAGAAAGCACGTGTAAGCGGGGAAGAGGCAGAGAGAGAGAGAGAGGGAGACAGAATCCAAAGCAGCCTCCAGGTTCCAACCTGTCAGTGCAGAGCCTGGTGGGGCTCAAACCCATGAACCGCAAGATCATGACCTGAGCTGAAGTCAGATGTTTAACGGACTGAGCCACCCAGGTGCCCCTTTAATTTTTTAAGTTTATTTATTTATTTTGAGAGAGAGAGAGAGAGAGAGAGCGTGAGCGAGCTAGCGTGGGTGCACAAGTGGGGGTGGGGCAGAGAATGACAGAGAGAGAGAATCCCAAGCAGGCTCCACATGATCAACGCAGAGCCTGATGTGGGGCTTGAACTCACTAACCACTAGATCATGACCTGAGCTGAAATCAAGAGTCGGACACATAACTGAGCCACCCAGTGCCCCTTTTAGATGTTAATACGTGAAATTATTGCAATATTGTACAAATTGTAAAAGAATTGTAATTAGATAAATTGAACTCACACTGTGGCAAGACTAAGAATAATAAATATAAAACTTTATTTTTTCAATCTTTGCTTGATAAAAGTCACATAATGACATGAAGGAGCATAGCTTTTACATCTAAGAAGACCTGCGTTTAAATCCAAGCCAGTTGCAATTTTTTTTTTTTTTTGCTTTAATCATACTGTCTATAAAATGGGAACATGAAATCTACCTTTCATGGTTTAGTAATCCAGTTTTAAGATATTAAAATTATTTAAAGATGCAAACAGGTGATTAAAAAGTGGTAACTATTGTATTATTACAGATTGACTAAAAACTCTGAGTTACCAGTTGGATTAACTGTTGACCCTAAGAAGTCTGTGGCTTCATCCATCTTTCAAGTACAGACTCTATTACTTTTAAAGGTTATGACTTTTTTTTTTAATTTTATTTTTTTAATAGCCACAGAATTTGAGGAACTTGTTTTGAAGTCTGCTTCCACAATAGTTTCTCCCTTGGTTTTGGGTTCCTTCTTTGCTGTTCCACAGTGTGGCCATTGGTGGGCTAGCATGTGCCCTTTGGGGCATTGCTTTTCTAGTTTCTGTGATAAGTTTAGCTCACTCACCTCCTCCCACCCCCGACTAGTCTTTCTTCTAGTCTTGTTAATGGAGTATGTCCTTGAGTATTTTTTGGACAAGTTTGAAGTTGAGTTAAATGCACATGATTCAAAAAACACGAAGACAACAAACATTTCACTGCATGTTCATATGACTTTGGTGACAACTTTTGCTTAGCAAGTTTGGGAATGTTAAGAAAATTTAAATGTGCTTTCAGATCTAAAGACTAAAGCCATCTCCCTAGTTAAACTTTTACTATTTCCAGTTTCATTTTTCACTCAAGTATTACAAGAGGGAAATATGGGCAGAAGGACCACATTTATTGAATGCCTACTATGTACCAAGCACTATTTCAAAGTTATATATATGATTATATGTTAATTATATATATAAGTATGTGTGTGTATGTATGTATATATACACATATACATATATATGTATAGACACATACACGTACATATACATATATGTACATCTGTACATATATGTACATATGTATATACATATACATATATGTATACATATACATATATACATGTATATATATGTGTGTGTGTATATATGATTTTTACTTCTCAGAACGTTGAGTTTTATAATATCCTACCCATTTTATACATGAAGAGCGCAAGGATCAGAGATATTAAGTAACTTGCCCAAATTGAAGCTAGTAGACAGAAGTTAAAACCCAGGAATGTCTGATCCAAAAGCTCAAGTTTTCTACCACATCTTCTGAACAACAAATACTGTATACCTAAGGAGAAAAAAGTTGAGACTGAGGACACTACTGGTAACACACTGATGTGTCTCTTGGCTTAGTACGTTGATATGTTTGTTTCAAATGCTGGTTTTTTATTCTTACTGAAGATCATTTCTTGGAACTTAGAAGTAGTAAGCTCATGGTGGATTCCTCTATCATAGGAGTTTAACTGGGAGGTGTTGGAGTGGTATCAGTAATTTCTAGTCCTTCAGCCAAGGAATATGGAGGAAAACTGGAAGGATGGGGTTCCTGTTGACTCTGTAGTGTTGGAACCAGGCGATGAGGGAATAGACAAGGAAAGGAATCACAAATTATCATATGTACTTTGAGGGAAACAAACAGGGATTGAGATAGAGACCAACAGGGTGAGGGAATAAGATACAAGGAATAGTAATGGATGCTGTGAGGAGGTAACATGTAATCCAAGCTTCAAAGGCTGAAGAGCCAGGTGCTAGAGCTTATTGTTGCGCTCGATTATCAGGGGAAACCTGAGTAGGCCACCCTCCTGTGGAGATGGGCACAGAACCCATATATCCTCACCCTTGGAGATTTGGCACCCTGCCTCTTGAACAGTGGGCCCTTACTGCATATTTGGTGATTGAATTTTGCAAAGCCCTAAAAAGAGTCTTTTCTTAAGCACCAATTGATATTTGTATCAGTCTAGGACTATTAGGCATTTATCGTCTTTGAAAAGGAAACTTTTATTATAGAAATTTTCAAACATACAAACAAAGAAGAATATAGAGTAATGGATCTCCATGTATCCGTGTCTGGACTCAACAAATGTTTTTCTGATCTGACTTTATCTAACCTTCTTTTTTTCTTCTTTGGTATTTTCCAGAAAGTTCCAGATTTCGTTTCTTCACGGTTGTAAATACCTTAGTATGCATCTCTCACTGATAAGGGCACTTTTATTTACATACCCTTAGGTAATTATCACATTTAGAATTAACAGTGACTGATCTCTGGTTCTATAAAAAAGTTTAAGAAAGAAGGGTAGATACAACTCATTACAAAATTATGATGTAATTGGCATTTGTAAATACATGTATCTGGATCTGTGTCTGGATTTCTCTTTTTTTTTTTTTTTTACATGTTTCTCATACTTGTGACTTGACTATCCAAAGGCTACAATTTCTCTTACTAAAGCTAGCAAGCATACATCATCAACTTCTTGTTTTTTGCTTTGTGTTGTTTTGTTTTTAAAAAGCCCAAGAGAAGCATCTACACTGAAACTGACTTGGAAACCTGCTTGACAGAACCTTTCTGTATTGGTCCCTGCAGTGGCCGATGGTATGAAGTCTGTACATATGTCCGAAACATTATTTTTAAAAAGTTTACTCTGATACTGTTTGCCCAGACATCATTGGATGTTGGTTCTGTCTTTATCAAATGCAAGCGGAATTGAGTGTTGGGTAGACTTTGGACAAACTCAGCAGGCTCTTTCTTGAACTACTAGAGCTGGCTGCTCCACACACTGTACTCAAAATCTACAAAAATATATATCTTTGGAATAATTTCTAGTGACAGAGAAAGAGAGAGTCCTAGTGACACCTCTTAAAACCATGAAGACCTGTCTTGCCTAGTACTCTCACTTTAAAAAAAAAAAAAAAACAGAACAAAAGAAAACCCATGCAGTATTAGTTTGGCTTGAAATTCTCTGCACTTCTCATTCATTATTTAATCTTATTTTACTTTGTTCAGACAAGCTATCTGGCCTATTGTGAAGCTTCACACAGCCAATTACCTCAAGGTGTTTAGTTCATTTATTATTTACAGCATAAATCTTGTACAGGTTGTCCATTGACGACCCTCTGAGTAGATGTAGTAAATGCCTTTCATCCTTGTGGCCTCATTCAGTGCTCACAGACCTACCTGCTGAGCGTGGCAGGCCAGGCAAGGTACTGGAACATGTACAATACCAGAGGTAATTGCACTTTATTTTCTCTTTAAAGGTGCGTGTGAAAAATGTGTGCACAGTACCAGATTCTGCATTGAAATCTAAGAGAAGAGGCTCTTTAATTTTGAATGCACTATTCCTTTCTATAGAGACCGTATTAGACATTTTAGCCATTGTTATAGGCCGAATATTGAATTTAGAAGTTTGTTCAGAATAGACCACAGTGGAGTCATACTTTAGAATGTTTATATGGAAGTATCACCTTTCAAACTTGAGGTGTGTGTCCTTGAACCCGTTTTCCTTTCCTGGCTTCCTTTCAGTCTTGTGTTGTGATACCAATATGAGCCAAGTATGAATGACTTGGAAAAAGGCTAGCTTAAGTAATGTGCCGATTCTACTGATGGGCTTATATGCCATTAAGAGTCTCTATCTACCTTGAATGTGCCAGGTATTTAACCGGGGACTGGTACTAATTTCAGAGCTAATACTGAGCTGTTCCACATCAATGCTTTCAGCAGGTGGCTTGAACTGACAGTGTAAAGAAAAAAGTGAGAGAAAATTACCATTGTACTTTAGAATTTCTCTGATTGAATTGACTGATTATACTGTCAAAGGAGCATTGGGAAGCTGGCAGGGTTATGGGGAGTGAAGAAATGACAGAATTCTTTTAGAAAGAGCTTGTCTGTTTTTGCACAGCCAAATATTTCAAAATGATAATAAGGTTTGATATGAGGTTTGCATTCAATACTTGTGAAAGTCCATGTGCTCCCTGATTTGCTTTTTAAAACTTATGTATTGTGTAAAGAGAGCCAATGGTTTTCTTATTACTATTTTCTCTTCTAAGACACAATATTAAAATACTTGTTTAAATACCATCAGTAAATGTTAAACTTTTTATATTGGCAAAACAGTTTTATAAAGATTTCATTTTTGTTAAGTTTTACTTTTGGGAAGGTAGAATGGGAAATTTATTAAGTGACTCGAGATGAAAACTATTTGTTTTATGTAATCAGTCTTGTATGATGTTCTTTCTTCTTTTGATTATTCATTTATTTTGAGAGAGGGACAGTGCTAGTGGGGGAGGGGCAGAGAGAGAGGAAGAGATAGAATCCCAAGCAGGCTCTCTGCTGAGTGGGAGCCTGACCAGGGGCTTGAACTCAAGAAACCATGAGATCATGACTGGAGCCAAAACCAAGAGTCGGACGTTTAACTGACCGAGCCAGCTAGGCACCCAGTCTTGTATGATGTTCTTCAATAGATTTTTCTGTTTAAGAAAAAAAAATTATCAGTCACAAATACTATTCTGGGTTGTCTTTTAAATTCACGTGTATTTTAAAATCTTATTTAGGGACACATAGGCGGTTCACTTGGTTAAGTGTCTGACTCAATTTTGACTCAGGTCATGATCTCATGGTTGTGAGACTGAGCCCTGCTTCAGTCTCCACACTGAGTATGAAGCCTGCTTGGGATTCATTCATTCACTCATTCTCTCTCCCCCCACCCCACTACAGCCCTCCCCCTGGCTTGCCTATCCATGCACAGTCTTTTTCTCTCTCTCTGTCTCTCCTCAAAACAACAAAAAACCTACTCATTATTAAAAAACAAATAAATAATATTTAAATAGTGATAATATTACTTAAATGGATAATTAAAACAGACATATGGTATCATGATTACTAATAATGGGATAATAATAGTAGATAGTATTTATTGAATAGGTCCCTTGTACCAGGTACTTCACTACATGCTTTATAATCTTCACAATAATAATTATGTAAAGTAATTTCCCTTTGTATCCCCATCTTACTGAAGAACAAATTGAGGCCCAGAGAGGTTGAGTAACCTGCTGGATAACCAAAGCGTGTAAGATAGGATGCTGACTGTCAGAACTCTCGTGCTCATCCTCTAGTGTGCAACAGACCAGGGCAACTGGTGACACTTAACTTTTTTTTTTTTTTTGCTGTCAGTGCACTGCCTGCCTTCTGTACTAGCGACAGGGAATTAATAAAATAATTTCCCTTTTCATGGTTATCCCATTATGAATTTAATAGAACTTTTGATACAGAGTCATGAGAATTCTTAAGGGAATGGTTTAAAATGTGGATCAAAATGTATTGAAGTGTTCCATAAAAAAAAAAAGTGTAAGAGACAAATTTAGTGAAGGTTAAGTTAGGTGTAAGGTAGAAAAAATCAATCAGGATAAATGGATCAGCCTTCATCATTTATTCAACAAAAACTTATTGTACTGGGTGCCAAGCACTGGGTTTGGCCTATAGGAAAGCACTGGGTGATTTATTTTTGTTGGGTTGACTCCCTGGAGGGATTATTCACAAACAACCATTCGATGTAAATAGGAAGCTTTAATTGCAGAAAAGAAGGGTTAAAGTCTTTCTGGGTGGACCATGGTGCTGAGTTTTGTTTCATTGCATAATCTAGTAGGCGATCCTCGTATTCTCATTATTCTGATGCAGTGTAACAAACCAGCAGGAAACTGCATTCCATGGGATTTCTATGGGGACTACGGAGAATTCATTCCAATGCTTACAGAGCAGCCGCTTGTAGCTTCAAGTAGCTCCAGGGCTAATGTGAGGAGCTGTGCAACTCTACTTGCTACTGAACTGTAAAACTGAAAGCATGTGTAGTGTAAATAAAACAATGTCAGTAAAATTGCTTCTAATCTGGAGGCCTTATCAGAGCATTGGTTGGCAGTCTGTTATTGTTGAATGAGGGAAAAAAAGGCAGGGAGTTGGAAATATTATACCACGCTGAAAATGCGAATACCTGCTTCTTCGTTTGGTTCAAAACCTATTCCAATTGTTTTGTGGTTCCATTGGAGGTAAACGTGAAAGAGAAAATATTTTTCATTCCGCCAGCACCCCCACTCCATACAAAACAACTGCCAAACAGAGTGACACTTTCGGTAACAAATTTTCTTAGCCTGGCCTTATAGAGGATAAAGGAATCCATGTTGTGGGATAGATTTGGTTCCCATATTCTGTCTGCATTCCATGAGCACCTGGTTGCACCCATCCCCAAAATGTGGTTAGCAGTGCTTCATTTTTGTTAATAGAAGAGTTGTCCAGTCTTCTTGAGGCCCGTGATGTATTTGGCGGTTGATGTCGGTGGGCCCTTCCCCAGTTTGACTGCTGTGGTCCCCCTAGCCTCACCCCTGTATTCCTCCTGCTGTCTACAGGGCAGGCCACCTGGGAATCTCACAAGGCCCCCCCCCATACTTGGTTTAACCATCTGCTGTCATTCTCCTGAAATTCTTTGTAACACTAGGTCAAGGGGCCTCACGTTGTCATTTTGCTCTGGGTTCTACTGGTCATGGTCATGTAGCTGGTCTTGTTTGCTCTGTGAACCTCCTCCTCCTCCTCCTCCCTGCCCCAAGCACCAGGGGTTGCGTTCTTCATCCCTGAAGCCGCCTTATCCACGAAGCCTTCTGATTCCTTAGTAGACGTCGCTATCTTCCCTTTGTGTGTCCCTAGTCATAACCTGCATACACCCTGCCTTGAACTCAGAGTGTGCGCCTGTCTTCTTCCATACAGTGGGCTCTCAGGGGGAGGGCAAGCGCCCTCCAAGAGTCTTTGTATTCTTCTCCCTCCGTATCCTAGCCCAATGGCTTTCAGTGCTCCATAAATGCTTGTTGAATTGAAGTGAATTAAATAATTTGCCCTTTTATCTGAAAGAGTAAAGAAATTTACATTTAATATAAGGCCCCTTTGATAGACATATTGCCTTCATTTCAGTTCTCTTCTGATGCAGAATTATGGTGCTGGCTTCCATCAAATGGCAAATGTGATGAGATGGTACACATTTGATTCTGCCTCACTTATAAATTTGGGGTGGGGAAAATATAAATGAAATCATTTCACTAATTTTAAGACATTTAAAGAGTATGGAAATTGAGCTTTGGAGGAAAAGGTTAACTAAGGTTAAAGCGAATGCTTTTCATTTCGCTTAGCATATCACTAAGTGGAGATTTAAAGGCACTGCTCTGTTCTTACCAAACTTTTCCCATACTACTCCTGGATTTCCTTTTAGTATAATTTGAGCAAGATGTTGTCATCGTTTAAATCATTTTAACTTTGCATGTTTCACAAGTGCCATTTTCATATTGGGAGCTCTTCATAATATGGTTTCTTAAACTTTTCAGAAAAATAGAATTTGCAGTGCTTGTTGTCTCTACAGGTGGTGGAACCCTAGCAGTTCGATCACCTGTGTAGGTATTAGGAGTTCTGTTGATGAGGTACAAAAGAACACAGCAGCGCCACAGACATTTTTAGCAGAGGGCCGTGATCACCTTGAGAGGTTCTGTAAACTGTCTCAAACTGTAGGCAAAATGTATTTGGAGAGTGTTCAAAGTTCGTTCTAGAGAGAGGGCTCTCAAGGCATCTTCTCGAAGTGTTCAAGAGAAGAGAAGAACCTATTAATGAACTGCCATGGAAAATGGAATGAAGATACAGCACACATGTTATTAAGTTAAATTTAAGTCAGCCTGTGGGGTGCCTGGGTGGCTCAGTCGGCTAAACCTCTGACTTGGGCTCAGGTTGTGATCTTGCAGTCTGTGAGTTCAAGTCCCGTGTCAGACTCCACGCTGACAGTTCAGAGCCGGGAGCCTGCTTCAGATTCGGTGTCTCCCTCTTTTTGTGCTCATCCCTTGTTAGTACTCTGTTTGTTTGTTTCTTTCTTTCTTTCTTTCTCTCTCTCAAAAACAAATACTTAAGACTCAGTCTACTAAATACATGTTGAACATACATTCGAATTGTTTAAATCTGAAATCTCTGGGCTATAAGATGTATTTATCCATTGAATATTACACCAGTATTTTTTTTTTCTAAGCATAGATTTTTGTGTTTAAGTGTAGCTGAGAGTCTTGAGTCCTGAACTGGTTCCTTTTTTTGTTTTGCATTTGTGAGCAATGAGACACGAAGAAGCAGAGAAATTAGGCAAAACACAGTTCCTTCATCATGCCACACGGTCATAAAAGAGCTAATGGCTATATTCGAAGGAAAAACCCAACTTCCAGCCACGGTTATTCTTGAATATGGGTAGTTGGAGACTTGTGGCAGACATGTGCAAGGAATACTATGATTTACCATGATGAAGATTTTTGCTTAAAAGGAAGTGGCTTGGCTCTGGTAAAGATGCCACACCCTGGGGAGTGTGTTTGACCTGACAGGGCTTCACACACAGCCTCTGAGGTCTCCTACATCTCTCAGAGGTGAGCTGGAGGTCAGTGACAGCTTTGCTTCATTTTTGTGGCTCACTTTTCCATTTAGCATGCTTTTCCTTACATAAGTGTTTTCTGTTCTTACTGATTGGCCAGTGTACGCGCTGAGCACACTCAGGAGTAGTGTAGCCACGGAGGAGCCCACCATGCCTTACAGAAACTCAGCTCAGACTGAAGTGTTCATTTGGGACCTGTTGGCCTCCAGAGTATACAAATGTTGAGGTTGGGGTGAACTGTTAAATCAGAAACCCTGTGGTAGTTACAGATCTCTTTGGTATATTTTAGAGACCACCTACTGTGTGCAAGACACAGCCCTAAGCTTAAAGGGCATTCAAAAACGAATGATACTGGCACTTGCCTTGAGGAGCAGATAGGGCCACAAGGGAAATGAGACACGGGGCGTCTGGCTGTACGTTTTCTCAGAAGGGGCAGCTTAACCAAGACTCTGAGGCGCACATTCTTCCAGAGACATGGGCCTCACCTGACAGGGGAACAGTATATAATTTTTAAGAGGGATTATGAGTTTATTTGGAGTCATTTCCCAGGTGGACCTCCAGTTAGTAAGTAGCAATCAACCTAAAGATCTGGGAGGATGAATCTCAACTTGCCTGCCCCTTATTTCTCAGTTCTCTCAGTACAGTTAGTCTAGAATCCCCTGCTGGGAACTGGCCAGCACAAGGGGATGTTTTCTAACTGCAGTCACCTCTGCTGGTCCCTTCTTTTGGGTCTCTGTTCTTCCTCTGCCCCACTCCATACCTATGCCCTGTTACCCACTTTTCTTCCAGCCATTTACCTCTTTCTCCCTCTTGCTCCTTCCCAGTCATGATTTCCCTGTGTAATCTTTATCTCTTAGGCAGTCTCGAGATTTAAAAAGTTCAAATGGGTCCTCGTCAAAGACGGTTCAGAGAAATGGTTAACTTCTCCTTGCTCTATGAATTTAAGAGACACTGTAGTCTGAGACATTTCTCTTAAAAGATAGGTTTCTGTTTGCTTTTGTTTTCTTTTCCTCAAAATCATGCTTTCAGAAAAGCCAAGCATAGTAATACTTAAAATCTACAGTTGAAAACTAAAACTTTATGAGAGCATTTTGGGAGTTTTGTAGCCCTCTGGTGGAGTGTCAAGAGAATCCATAATGGAAATACTTGATGACTTGGATTTTAACTATTTTCAATAGGACTGAATAAGAAACTTAAGCATTTTTTAGAACACTCTTTTGAGGGCAGCCATTTTGTTCACAGATCTGTAGTGGAGTGTCTCAACATTTATTTTTAATACTTACATTTTTCATTGACAGGAGCAACTGTTCCATTCAGAATTCAGAGTGAATGAAGTATACAGTATTCAAAAGAAATTGCGCCTCTGCTTTTCATTTTTGTTAGGATTTCATTAAGTGATTAATCACAGGAATTTAAAATTGTGGGGAGGGCAAGCAAAACGTTTCTGGGCTATGAACACAGAAAGGCTGCCAGGTTTTGAGTGCTGTTTTGCATCTATGTTAGGTAAATGTGCAGTCATAAGCCTTTGTGTGAAAGCAATTTGACATTAAGGAAAGAGCATTGAAGTCAGACCTGAATTTTAGTAGCCATTCTCTTACTCTATAGATACTTGATTCTGGAGAGGCCACAGCACCTATTTGGAAGATTATTATTCACATTAGTGAAAGGTAGTGTAAGTCATAACTTCTAACATGTCTTGTAGTTCTGTGGTTTGGGGATTTTTGACATCATTATAAATACAGTAAAGTCATGCTTTGTGCAATCTTTGGGGGGAAATGCACATTTATGATGCTTCTAAAAATATGATTAGATAAACTAATGATAAAAACAAGCTTACTAGCATACTGAGAGTTAATTGGGGATAGAAGTCTTTTCATTTTTGTATTTATTTCTAGTCTGACCTAACAAGTAGTATATAGCAGACATTCAAAAAACTGATGTTTGAATGAATGCAAAACACAATTTCTGAGGTCTTAAGATACTGAAAATTACATCCAGAATAGGTTTAAGTGGAGTGCATGTTGTTTCAAGAATTATCTACTTAAGTCTACAAATAATTTTGTTAGCATAGACTATTTACCTAATAGGCCTTAGGTAATAGTTTAGGTCATAAGTGAGTACTTAGTTTTTTTCAAAAAGGGAATTGATTATTAATCATGTAATTTTAGTAAGAGAAAAAGTGTATTTTCCTAACAGAAAAATAATTTTTTCTAAATAATATGGGGTTTTAATGCCTTCAAGATTGCTTGTTTTGATTTTTCCATAAACTGGACAAAAGATTGAGGAAAAGAAATTACCCTAATAACTCATAACTGTTGTATTTTTAACAACTTCACGTTATGTATGAAAGCATTTGCAAATATTTCAGTTGTCTTTTGGACTTGGTAATTACTAGGTTGCATTTTATTTTTTCTCAGGAACAAGTACTCCAAAACTAGGTTATAGCAAGTTAAGTTTCATTATCATCATTTAGCAAGTTTTATGTGCCAAGCTATGAACTCCTAGATATTAGTTTAAAAAAAAATAGGGATGCCACTATAATATTAATGATAAATGGCATACATTTGAAACATTTAAAAATGATCATAGCCTTAAAGCCAAAAAGAGCCGGAAAATATTAATGGTATAGGAACCATTTTATGTGGATCTGAATTATGTATAGCAGAGAGAGATAGAAAGAGATAAATTGCATAATAAATCAAAGTTCACATGGTGTATTGTTTATTTTTTTAAAAACTACACCAACTTTCTGTTTATGCAGCATGTCAGCTATTTGAAAAAAAAGATGAATAGTTCCAGATTCAGATTTATTCCAAGAATGAATATTTAGCACCCAATAGTGTCATACTGAATGTAGGAAAATAATTACAGTGTATGTTTTACCATGAAGAATTCTAGGAAAGCATTGACTTTTATACTTTGAATGTGCTTTTATTCTCTGAACAATCTGTACCTTTTGTGTCTTCTTGATTTGTAAAAGTCAGGTGTTTTAACCTTCCTTTCAAATACGGTAGTAGTAATATTCAGGAGTGTGTGTAAGATTATATTAAGACAATAATTACCAGGAAATGTTTCTTCTTGATAAATTTGTTGTATTAAAACATGATGATTGCAGAGCATTACAAACCTTGGGAAACGTTACTTGAAGAAAACACTTACAGAAATTCCTTGCAGGATATACTGGTGACCAGAAAAAAATCTGTTGGACTTTCCTAATATCTTAAGATTATAAACAGGTGCCTATGTAAGTGGGGTTTAAGTGGTTTGTATATTTTTTGCAGCATGGTTTACTATGGAAATACTATTTTTAAGGGTTTAAAACTAATAAATTTAATTAATACTTTTGTAAACAACCATGGACTACTTCTGCCCTGATTTTGGCCAGTGTTCTGTGGGTTTTTATTTACTTACCATCTAGGTGCAGGTGCCATTTCAATATGTTTGATCCCATATATTATGCATCAATGTGCCCCTAACCAAAAGAATCACAGAACTACTGGGACACTAGCTTGGGATTCTAATATAGAACTTGAAAACCTGCAGCATTTCATGGTGCAGATAAAAAGATCCCTGGAGTGGTTATGACCATGTGATTATTTTCCTCTGTGCCCAAGTCACTTATTCCTGGAATGATTTTGAAAAGGCACCATAGATCATTCATGTACGCATTCGTTCATTCAACATTTAATATCAGGTAGTACCCAAGGAGCTAGACAAATGGAAGTATAAATGTTCATGTCTGTCATCTCTCGTCTTTCCATGTGGCTCTTGTAAGGCTTCTGCTTCTGCTGTCTCATCATGCCCACTCACCATCCTTCCTGTCTAGTGGGCCCCATCAACTTGTTTGTTGCTCCCTTGGTTCAGCGTCCATTGAACTCCAAGTGGGTCTTGACAGCTAGAGGTTGAATGAAGTTCCAGAAGTGAGGTAGAGAAATGATGAAAGCTTTTGAAAAAGAGAGTGGAAGCAAAGAAGAATGTCTCCTGTGAAGGGGAGATAAAGAGGGCCTTAGAGACAGCTGGGAGAGCCATATGGAAGGATGGGGAGCTAGCAGTGGTGGTAGGATTTGATGGAGGGTCAGAGCTTCATGGAGAGGAGATGGCGACGAGAGCATTGGACTAAGACGGTAGCAACCATTAAGCAATCTCGCAGAAGCTATTGGTCCTTTCCCTGGCCATTCCAGTCTGACTCATCTAAATTGATGTGCAAGAGGACACATTTGGGATAAGGATTCTGTGTAGATATTTTAGTGGTGTAGATATGTCCTAGGATTATTGAAGTTTTTGTTTGAGTTATGCAAAGATATTTATATCCAAGAATCAGTGAGAAAACTGTAATTGAGCTGATATGTTGACAGATATTGATTGGCTTAATTTAATGTAGATAGCAAAGGCAAAATGCTTATATAAGATTATGCCAAAAAAATCTCTAACAAAAGTTGTCGTTAAGCTTTTCTTGAATTTGAAGTATTTCCATCAGATGAGATACTTACTGCCTAAATTTTTATAGCTTTTGGAGTTACTGTTATGCTTATTCCTGAAAATGTCATTAAAAATCCTTGTTAGTACAAAAGCTATTCTGGTTTTTTTTTTTTTTTTTAAGCGTTATATTGACCAAATTAAGAACAGAAGATTGACCATTCAGAGATTTTCCACCCTTAGGAAGCATGTCTACTTATTTCGATGGGATACAAAATAAAATGGAAGAGATGTTTAAATGCTTTTTATTCATAGTGTTAAAAATGGTTAGAGGAAGAATTCACATTTTTCCTTAACACAGTGTAACAAGCAATTAACTTTTTGGCATAGTGATAAATCTGCTTCTCTAAGAAGGTGTTTTGTGTTTTAATAAGTGGCAGTACATACTAGTATATTCATTTTTATTAAATAGTTGAGTAAAAAAAAGTGAATTTAATTCACAAGGTATTGCCTTGAGCTTATTGAGATTTTACTACAACATCCCAATGCGATGCCATCACATTCAACAGAGTATTATTTAAAAAAAAGTAATTAGCAACAAAACATGTTTTTGAAGTATCCTAGTGTTTGTTAAGTGTTAGCATCTTTGATCTACTCAGTCTCTAAAATAAACTTAAAAACATAAATTTTTTTTGGTAATGCTGAATCAGTAATAATGGTATATGGTTTAAAACAATAAAATCAAAGGTTACTTACTACAGACAGCACTTAAAAAAATTTTGCCAGCATGTATTCGTGAATTTGCTCATTTGTTGATTTAATTTTATTACTTATCTGTTCTATTTTTAGACTAGACATAGGTCTTAATAGCATCTAGAAACTTAACATAATTGTGATTTTTGTACTGTTAGTGAAGATGGTACCTGCAGAGCAAATTATGCCAAGCAACCACAACACAAATATGCTTAGCTATATAAATTTTTAAAATTTGTGGTAAATAAATGTGTGTGTGTGTGTGTGTGTGTGTGTGTAATACAATTCGTCATTTTAACCAATTTTAAGTGTACAACACAATGGCATTAATTAAATGCACAACATCATGAAACCATAACAACCACTTTCAAAACATTTTCGAATAGAAACTCTGTACCTGTAAGACAGGAACTTTCTACCTCCCCCCTTTTTTATCCCCTGGTAACCCCTAAGCTATTTTTGTCACTATGAATTTGTTTATTTTAGGTATTTCATATAATAAAATCATGTAATATTCTTTCTCATCCATCTTATTTCACTTAGCGTAATGTTTTCAGGGTACATTCATGTTGTAACATGCATCAGAACTTCGTGCTTTTTATAGTTGACTCTATTCCACTATATGTATATACCACATTTTGTTTATCTATTGATAGATACTTGGATTGTTTCCAGATTTTGGTTATTGTAATGTCACAGTGAACATTGGGGTACAAGTATCTGTTTGAATCCCTGTTTTTTAATTCCTTTGGGGATATACTTCGGAGTGGAATTGCTGGGTCATGTGGTAATTCTATTTTAAGTTTTGGGGGGAACCACCAAACTGTTTTCCACAGTAGCTCTGAATGTATGAGGCTTTCAGTTTCTTCACATTCTCAGTTTTGTTTCCTTTTTTTTTTTTAATTATAGCTAACTTACTAGGTGTGAAATGATACCACATGTTGGTTTGAATTTACATTTCCCTATTGTAATTCCCTAAGACTAATGATCTTAAGCATCTTTTCATGGGCTTCTTGGCTATTTGTCTGTTTTTTAAAAGAAACATCTATTTAAGTTCTTTGCCTGTTGTTACACTGGATTGTCTTTTGTTGTCAAGTTTTATCCTTTGTATTTTCTGTGCATTAAACCCTTATTCGATAAATGATTCACAAATATTTTCTCCCATTAAGTGTGTGTTTTTCTTTACTTTGATCATCATGCCCTATAATGCATAGCTGCCTTGAAATTTGGAGTCCAGGTTATCTATTCTTCTATTGCTCCTGCTGTTAGTGTGCTAAGAATCTGTCGTCAAATCCAATGTTATAAAAATGTCCCCTATCTTTTCTGCTGAGAGTTTTATAGTTTGAGCTCCATTTTTAGGTTGTTGATTCACTTGGGTTTATTTTTGCACATGGTGTGGTGAAGGGATCCGACTCTATTCTGCTGCATGTGGAAATGCAGTACCCTAGCGCCATTTGTTAAAGACACCATTCACTTACCACTGCATGGAGTTGGCACCTTGTCAAAAATCACCTGGCCGTAGATGTACAAGTTTATTTCTTGACTGCCAGTTCTGTCCCATTGGTCCTACGTGTCCTTCCTTTTGCCTGTGCCACACTGTTTTGATTACTGTCACTTTGTCATAAATTTCAAAACTTATGTTTTGAGTGTTAGTCTTCTGACTACTGTAGTTTTCAAGACTCTTTTGACTATTCCGGGCTCCTTGACATTCCATATGAATTTCAGGATTGGCTTTTCCATTTTTCCACAAGAAGTTGTTGGAATTTTTATAACGGTTGAGTTGGATCTGTAGGTCACTTTAGTTAGTGTTGACATCTTAACAGCATTAAATCTTCCAACTCATGAACATGCTATGGCTTTTCATGTTTCTGTCTATCTAGTTGACTTTATTTTTTTAGAGCAGCTGTAAGTTCACAGCGACATTGAGCAGAAGTTAAAGAACTTTCCCATATGTTCCCTGCCTTGGGATCTGTGTATTTTTTTAATGAAATTTAAATTACTCTTTAATTTCTTTCAGCAATGTCTTATGGTTTCATGTGTAAGTCTTTAACCTTCTTGGTTAAATTTGTTAGTAGGGGTTTTTTTAGATGCCGTTGTAAATGGAATTGCTTTCCTAATTTCTTTAATTGTTCATTCCTGTCCTGTGAAAACACAACTGATTTTTACATATTGATCTTGTAACCTGGAACTTTGCTGAATTCATTTATTACCTCTAGTAGCTTTCTTGTAAATTCCTTGAGGTTTTTTGTATATAGAATGTCATCTGTGAACAGATAGTTTTACTTCCTCCTTTTCAATTTGATGTCTTTTATTTATTTTTCTTGTCTAATTACTATGTCACGAAATCCCAGAACAATGCTGAATAGTAGTGGTGAAAGTAGGCATCCTTACCTTCTTCCTCATCTTAAGCAGGGAAAGCTTTTAGTCTTTATCCATTAAGTATGATGTTAGCTGTTTTTTCTTTTTTCTTTTTTTTTTTTTTTTTTTGTAAATGTCCTGTTTCATGTTGAGGAAGATTTCTTCTGTTGCTAATTGTCTGTTTGTATCATGAAATGGTGTTAAATTTTGTCAAATGCATCAATTGACAAGTTCATATGGGTCTTTTACTCCCTGTGTTCTCCTAATGTGGTGTGTTATATTGTTGGACCATAGTTCAGAACTCTTGAAACATAGTAACTTTGTATTCCTGGGATAGTCCAACTTGGCTATAGTATATCATAATTTTCATATGCTATTGGATGTTTTGCTATTATTTTGTTGAGGAATTGCTACATGAATTTTTATTCATTGCCAGACTAGCATTCAGGATTTTCTTGGATGCCTCATTTGCAAAGGCATTTCTGTCAAAGAAATGATAGAACGTCTGAGTCTTACCTATCTGAATGAATCAAATAAATTTTTTACTTAAATTTTTATAACTGGCCTGTACATTTAAGGAATACAAAAACAGCAGTGCTTGGGTGGCTCAGTCGGTTAAGCATTGGACTCCTGATTTTGGTTTAGGTCATGATCTCATAACCTGTGAGTTAGAACCCCATGTTGGGCTCCATGTTGACAGTATGGAGCCTGCTTGGGATTCTCATTCATTCTCTCTCTCTCTCTCTCTCTCTCTCTCTCCCCACCCTCTCTCCTTCATGCTCTCTCTCTCTCTCTCTGTTTCTCCCTGTTTTTGTCTCTTTCAAAAATAAAAAAAAATAAACTTGAAAAAAGGAATAAGAAAAACATTTTATCTATAAGGTTAGAAATACTTGTGGAATGTCTATTAGGTGACAGGTGATAAGCTAAATGTTTTATATGTTACTTCATTCAAAAGGTAACAGCTGTCAGTATTCCCATTTTGTAAGTAAGGACATGGAAACTTGGAGCTAGCAAATAGTAAAGCAAGGGCTTTTAGCCCTTGTTAGCCTTTGTTTTTCATCCTTAAGCCTTGAATCCTGATGCTACATTATTATGTCTGACTTGAGATGGGAGTCTATTGACAACACTGCAAAGAAAGAATAAGGGTGCCTATAACTAAAGAGTTACCTATATGATGGGTTTATTTTCATATCCTTATTTTCCCTAGTTCAGGACAATTTGAACATAGTAAAACCACCATATAACAGAAATTCCAACGACTAGAGTAATTAGAGTGCTACATTCTAATGCTATAGATGAGTGGATGAATTGATGGAAAAAAAAACAATAAAGGAAATCCAAGAATGGTATGAACAAAATCATTATAAATCTAAATGCACATGAATCAGTCCTCATCATTTCCAGACATTTAGGCGGTTTAGAGGACAGCAAGATTTCTCAGTAAAACAACGTGATTTTTCTATGTAAATGTTGTGGCATAACAGGTGTGTTGGCTAGTGATAAGATAATCTGCCAAGCAACAAATAAATAATTGCACATGAATCCCAGGAAGATGTTAGCCCTGGGGTATATTTGAATGTGATTTTTAAAATGGCATTCAATTTTTTTTCTGAGCCTCACAAATAGCTGCATATACCTCTATCTTGAATGGTGAGGTTGAGGGGCGCCTGGGTGGCGCAGTCGGTTAAGCGTCTGACTTCAGCCAGGTCACGATCTCGTGCTCCGTGAGTTCGAGCCCCGTGTCAGGCTCTGGGCTGATGGCTCGGAGCCTGGAGCCTGTTTCCGATTCTGTGTCTCCCTCTCTCTCTGCCCCTCCCCCGTTCATGCTCTGTCTCTCTCTGTCCCAAAAATAAATAAAAAAAAAAAAAACGTTGAATGGTGAGGTTGATCCTAGTTTTCACGACTATATTTTATTTTTAATGTTTTAAAATGTTGTTGTGAAATATATCACGAGTTCACCTCCCTCCCCCCAACCCCAGCCCTTTTACCTGGATAATGTTAAAAAACTGTTTGGTCATGTGTCTGTTAGGAAGTTTTGCCAGGTTTTTCAAGCCTTGGTTAGGTACTCGTAAGTCCTTCCATAGTGCCTGTTCCTGTTGGTGGCACTATTTGCAATTTTTTGTTGATTTGTCGTCTCATCAAGGCTGTAAGTTCATTCAGGGCAGAGATTGAGTTTTGTTTAACAGCATAACTGGGCATCTTCTTCAATGGCTGGCACTTACGAAATGCTTAATATTTCTTTTAAAAAAAAGTAAATAAATGATCTGTGTTATTCGCATGTCAAACAACTGTTGCAGTACAGTCTACCCCACCTCTAACAGTTGATATTCTTTTTTTATTATTTATTATTATTATTTTAATATGAAATTTATTGTCAAATTGGTTTCCATACAGCAGCCAGTGCTCATCCCTAAATGTCCATCAACTGACGAATGGATAAAGAAATTGTGGTTTAGGGGTGCCTGCTGGCGCAGTCGGTTGAGCGTCCGACTTCAGCCAGGTCACGATCTCGTGGTCCGTGAGTTCGAGCCCCGCGTCAGGCTCTGGGCTGATGGCTCAGAGCCTGGAGCCTGTTTCCGATTCTGTGTGTCTCTCTCTCTCTGCCCCTCCCCCGTTCATGCTCTGTCTCTCTCTGTCCCAAAAATAAATTAAAAAAAAAAAACGTTGAAAAAAAAATTAAAAAAACAAGAAATTGTGGTTTATGTACACAATGGAATACTACTTGGCAAGGAGAAAGAATAAAATATGGCCTTTTGTAGCAACGTGGATGGAACTGGAGAGTGTGATGCTAAGTGAAAGAAGTCATACAGAGAAAGACATACCATATGTTTTCACTCTTATGTGGATCCTGAGAAACTTAACAGAAGACCATGGGTGGGGGGAGGGGAAGGGAAAAAAAATTCTTCTTTGAAAAAAAAAATAATGTTTATTTATTTTTTTAAAGAGAGAGAGACCGAGACAGCAAGCCAGGGAGAGGCAGAGAGGCAGAGAGAAATCCCAAGCAGGCTTTGTGCTGTCAACGCACAGTGCAACACAGGGCTCACACCCATGAACTGTGAGATCATGACCTGACCAAAGTCCAGAGTTGGATGCTTACCCATCTAGGCACCCCTAATAGTTGCTCTTCTTAACTTTCTCAAGTTATTGTTCTACGGCAAACTTTGCTACCCTGCCAATGGGTAAATAACTCTCAGGGGGATAAAGGTGCTTCCTTTATATACCTGGGTACATTATGTTTTCAAGGAAATAATAACGCGTGCCTAGTTTTTCCATGTCACTGACAGGCCAGTAGGGTGTGGGGCAGTGGGACTATAACCTCTGCCACCACACTGATCATCATGGTCTTTTTCGCCGCCTTTTTCACATTCTCCCCAGTAGATTCTGAGGTAATACACCTGGTTGTATCCACGTGAAGGATACCTGTCTCTCGGCAGGTAGATTTTTAACTTGAAGAGCAAGGCACCGGACATAATTCTTTGCTCACTATAGTAGTGAAATTATGATTACTAAACATCGTCAAAGTGAGTCACCTGCAAAAAAGTATTTTCTTATTGCACCGTTTTTATAAAACTGCCCTACTGCATGGGGCACTGGTGCCTTGGAAGTGCTGAGTTACAGGGCTACTGAGGCAGTACTCTTTGAGAGGTGATTTTGGATAAAGTATCTTAAATCTCTAAAAAAAAAAAAACGATTTTTATTTTTAAATAAATTGATGTCCAAGGTAAAAGATGCACTTCATATCCGATACCCTTTTTCTTCCCTTTGCCTATACCACTTCTTCTCTGATCACATGTAGGTTTCGGATGATATCTTACTTCCTAAAAAGAAACAGATCAGGCAAGTATATAGATCAAGATATCAAGTAATAAATAGGTAAAGTCCCATTTGAGTGTTAAAATAATGCATGAGCGGGGCCAGTTGGGGCCTGAATTTGTGT
Organism: Herpailurus yagouaroundi; assembly: GCF_014898765.1. Classification (NCBI taxonomy): domain Eukaryota; kingdom Metazoa; phylum Chordata; class Mammalia; order Carnivora; family Felidae; genus Herpailurus; species Herpailurus yagouaroundi. The sequence continues at coordinate 11,775,534 of NW_024412396.1, forward strand.
CGGTTGGTGGAAAATAGTTTATGTTAGTTGATTAACCTTCGTAAAAAGGAATGCCTTTCACATGGGTAACGTCACAGTTAACAGACATACTGGGAAGAAAATAGATGAGATATATGAGGTGAAAAATTAGGCAAGAATTAAAAAAAAATCTGTTGGTAGTATTTCATGTTTATTTATTGAGAGAGGGAGAGAGAGGGATGGAGAACCCCAAGCAGAATGCCAACGCGGGACTCAAACTCATGAACCGTGAGATCATGATCTGAGCCAAAACCAAGAGTGAGATGCTTAACCGATGAAGCCACTCAAGGACTCCCCAGAATTTATTATTTTTAATTGTAAAATGGGTTAGTGCCATTCAGGAGTGATAATTCAAAAGATCCATACCAGTGGGTTGGCCTTGCCACTGACTCAGCAGAATGTAGGCCATTGCTGGAGCAGCTTCCTAGAGGGCCATGAAGGTGCTGAACTAGTTGAGCACAGGGATGAAGTTATTTAAAAACTAGCATGCATATAGGGCAGTATTTTAATAAGTTGTTGTGTCTTTTTACTCTCCTTTGGTGTTCTCCGATGGTGCTAACACTACCTGACTAGTAAAGGTATCTTTGGAAAAGAGGAAAAGGAAGCCTTGTTTGAAATTTATTCTCTGCAGTTGGGAGACATGACGGCATCAGGTTTTAATAAATGAAACATTTCAGTAAATAAGTTTTTCCTACGTGGCTAGGAAAGTTAGCTCTATTGGATGTTAGGTGTATGAAGCCTCAATTTCCCCAGTGCACAGTAACTGTCTTTTCTAGTAGGAGAATTGTGGCTTTGCATACAAAAGACACTGACATGCAGCTCTTACATGGTCACTTTCCGTCTGCTTGCAACTCCATCCTGGCCTCCAAACCCTGCTGGATTTGGTTTGTGGCCAGCTGCTGATAACCTAGAATAAATCACCATGAACCCCTCCGAGGGAACTAGAGAAAAATGGGAAAAGCAATAAGATGCCAAAGGAACATTTTAAGGGTTAAGAAAGGGCCAATGTTTAATGCAGTTCAAGATATCAGGGAAGAGCGAGATTGGTGTCAATGCCACTGGAAGGTGAGCATTCCCTGGAGTCAGAGACATGGGCAGTTGATTTCTCAGTGATGCCCCAATGCACAGTGCAGTGTGACATGCGATGCTTCTGAAGAGGGCAGATGAGAGAAGAAGAGAACATTAGTATAGCGTATGTTTTCTTAGATTTGATTCCATATCATTTCCTAGATATTTAATAGCACCTGGAAGTAGGCCGAAATATTGGAAATCAGAATAAAGTGAATGAAAAAGAAAAGAAAGTGGCAGGACATTTGACGGAAATTCATTGGCTGGAATGGAGATGAGAGCCAAAAGAAAAATCAAGACATGAAGATTTTGAGAAACGATCAGAGAAATTAAAATACACAAGTAGAGCAGAGGTCATCAAGTGAGTTTGTTATAATCCAAGATAGGGAGGATCTGGGGAAAGAAAGAATATTGATGGTTTTGGTCACTTAAAAAAAATCTTAGGAGAACTTGATTAAAAAATACAGTCCTCTCAGATGTGGCTGAATTGTGAGTTACTGAATATGAATATGACTACTGAATATTACGTCAATTCTATACGTAAGTGGAAATAGAAGGCACCATTTTACGTGGGATTCGGGATTTGTGAAATCTTTATTAGCAAGGCAAGTTTATCTTTGTATCCTACAACTAATGAGATAACACATATGCTCAATGTAACTAATAAACTTCCATGTTTTAACCCTTAAATAAAGGACAGGTAGGGATGAGTAAACATGTTATTTAATTCAATAGTGCTGGTAGGTTGGAGTTGGAGGTCTGAGCACATGGATTCAGAATTGCTGCCGGAAATTGTCATGCCCTGGTTACCACATTCATCATGAGATACAGGAATGTTTTCATATGTCCTTTAATGTCATGAGGAGTCAATAGAATACTCCCGAGTAAGAGATGATTTGATGTTATATCCTCAGTCCTTGAGCTGGCTTCACATGGCATTTATGCTGTTAAAAATGAGGAAGGTAGCATTGCAGCAGGTGGTGATTTGAAATTGGAGAGTCAGGAAACCAAATTAGATTAATCTAAAATTCTATACTCAGAGATTACAAGGTCATTAGTATGAATATAGATATGTACTGGAAGAATTGTGCGTTTGTGTATCTTTGTGGAAGCAAATGGAGAGAAGAAGGAAGTATTGAGAGAGTTACTCAAAAAATACTAAAATCATCCATGATCAGGATTGGACACTCAAGGGCTATGTGATGTTCAGATTGTATAGATTCCAATGGGGAGAACAGGCGTAAAACAGGGAAAGGAAATCTCTAAATCTTGCATAATGAGATAATGGGAGAGAAAGCCCCTCCCATGGTATAATTTGCTGTCTTTGATTCAAAACGAATGTTGCCATGATTTCATATTTTTGCAGTATAACTTGAAGAAAATTGTTAATGTAATTTCAGTTTTATCTTTTAAAGATTGAATAGTTTGGGAGGTTATGCTCAGTAATGCTTTTATGTTGCCTAATTGGTAACTTGTTAACATTTTTATTTAATATCAGTGGAGAAAAAATTAAAATTAAATGGCTGCTATAAAATAGGATTAGTGATTCAAGTGGCCATCCTGAAAAGCCTCCTGTCTGGGTTTCTACCTATCTGTCTACAGGCCTCCTCGTCACCCCTATGCTCCTTCTACTCGCTGTTAGCCAGTAAGTACTGTGTGTAAATGGCAAACAACCAACCTTCTAGAGACTTTTCTATCCAAAGTCACTGCTTCTCACCTCTTTGATATGTATGCAGACAAACTGTACAATGCTCTTCCTTGTCTCTGTTTCTTTGTTTTTCTACTCTGGCTCCCTATGTGTGTTTTGTCTCCCATGAATGTAACACGTTATTTAACTGTAGGAACTTCCTTTTGAAATTGTCTTCCCTGCCTCCCACACCTCATATGGGGATGCACGCCGAGCATTCAGTAGGTAATCAATAAATGATTGATGAATAAAAACTGATTGAATGGATAAATCACTTGGACCCTTTTCAGAAGGTGGCAGTTGTGTGGGTGCGGTTTAGATTTCAAATTTACCAACTGAAAGTGTTAGAACTTTAGTTTTTAAAAATACACACTAAGACTTTCCTGGTTGTCTTTTCGTGGTAGCAAATATGTGAGTAGTTTGAAATTTTCAACACTTTTCTCTAGGGTACCTCTCTGCTGCCTTTGTTTTTCCATGCTGGCTGTTTCTTCAGTTAGATCAGATTAGGCAATATCTTCTACCATAATTTATGTTCTAGGTAAACTGCATCATTGGAATTTCCCTAGAAAACACTTTTAAAGACGCTCACAAATAAAACAAATGAAGCAGTAAGAGGCACAGACGTATGGTTGTATTACTGGGTAATAATTACCTTCAGTTACCAGTATGATTTTAATATTCTAATCATTTAATTTTCTTGCCCCTGAATTTAACTGTATTAAGGATGTAATCATCTTGAACGCATGTTCTTTTTTACTCTAGGTTTCAAACTCTTTATACTCAGTTTGTTCTTATCCAGTTGGGGATTTGGTCCTGCCCAATGGATATGTCTCATCTCTCCTCCACTTTCACGCCAACTCGCAAGCTGGCTCAAGCCTTCCCATCACTAGAGCAACCTCTCTTTATCTCAGGTCCCCGCGTCGCCATTTTTTCTTTCCTTCATAGCTAATTTCTCAAAACAACAATAAATGCTAAAAATTTCCACCTTTCTGTAGAAAGCTGACCCTTAGTTCCTGCTCTCCCCCATCCTCTGCCTTCAGGGAAATTCTTCTGGCAGTGACCACTTAATTGTCAACATCCACTGGTCTCTTTTATTCCTCATCTTTTGATTTTGTGGGCAAGTCCCTTCTTTCAGAAAATAGCTCTTCCTTTGACTTCAGTAACACCTTTCTTTGGGTCTCCTTCTACACCTTCCTTTAAGTTGCCTTTGGGCTCCCCTTTTGCCCTCTGTATTAGTTTGTCATCTGATGAATTTAGGAGATTAACTCCTTGTGATTTTTTTGCCTGTCTCCTGTTAGGCCAGCTCATCTAAGCTCGGGACTTAAATCAAAGTCCACCTTCTGTCCACCTGCTCTTTTCCATGACTCCTCCCTCTCCAAGTTCAGGCCCACATGATCTCCTGGCCAGAACCTCCATGGTGTCCTTCCCATTGCAATCTCCCGCACTCCCCTGGTAATCCTATAATTGTACTTTTCACTGACTCCAGAGGAATCTTCCTAATGTGTACCAAAATCACGTGTCTCCATTTTGTGTGCATATAATTGTCTGCATATAATGGCTGAGTTCCTTGGTTGAATTCTAAGGAATTCCATGGCCTGAGCCATGCTGAACGCTCCCCATAGTTTGTGTCCTTCCACCTTCACGCCATATTTACGCGTTCCTTAAGTGGACCTACTGCTTTATGACTTCTTATTTTCCTCATGATGCTCTTTGCATTTCATTATGTCTACCCTCTTATGGCCCTGACATCTCATTTTAAATGACTTGTCTGAAGGACTACTTATCCAGTGAAGCCTTCCTTGATCTGTTCTGAGAGACAGTTGGCCACTATCTGCCTTGTAGGTTCAGTATCCTGAACTGAACCTCCTCTCTCAAAGCTTATGCTCTGGTCAGGAACACTGTCAAACAAACAGTTTGAAGCTAGTGTGCCTGATGAGCTAATTGGGAAGGAAAGGGTGCCACAGCATGTTAGAAGCATGTTTAACTTCAACTTCCAGAGGAAGTGACTTTTGAGGGGAGATTTCAAGGATGAGTAGGTCTTCCTAGGAAAGGAGTGAGAGATGAAGGAGAATGTTTCCAGGCATGAGAGGCCTCAGAACATGGAGTGAGAGGACATGACCAGTCTTCCCAAACTGAAGTGGAAGGCAGGGTGTATGATGGAGGAGAGAACAGGAGCTCGTTAACACAAGGCCTTAAAAACATGTTAATGAATTTGGAACTTATGCTAACGGCAGTGGGAAACGTGTAAGTTTGAGTAGAGGATTGACCTGAGCAGAACAGTGGAAAGTTCTCTTGGATTGTAGGTAGTCAAGAAAAGTTTGGAAAGGAGATGGTGAAAGGGCGCCACAAAGAAAGGAGTTAGGAAGTTATTGCAGTAGTTCAGGAAAGATGATGGTGGCTTAGAGTAGGTTGGTAGCACACATGGATAGAAATAGATTGTAGAAATTCTTAGGGATAAGAGAATTTGCAGTTGACTGGATAGCTGAGGAAGTTAGAGTAAGGAGAAATACAGGATGCCGCCCAGTGTTTGGATATAGACAATGGGTGGTGCCATTTAATAAGAATATACATCACTGGGGAGAGTCAAGCTGTCATGGGAAGATGAAGATCATGGTTTTGTGTTTAAGGTTCCTGTGTGACATGAAAATAGGCTAGTAAGTAGCCATGAAACCTGGAAGACCATCTCACCTGTAACTTTCCTTTTACTGGACTGTAATATTCTTTAATGTGTCTTAGTCATCCTTCATGCTCTGTGACTGTTACACAGTTGGTTTTCAAGAACTATTTGGATGACTAAACAAATCAGTGAATGAAATGAAAATACACCCTAGGTGGATCTTCCCAATCTACTCTTCTCCACAGAGGGGCTGTATTCAGAACTTGTAGCCCATCAAGATTATCCTGTTAGCCTTTTCAGAATTCCTTTTGTGAGTACTTCCAGTATTAAAGAAGAACTGGAAACAAAAGCGCATTTTAAAATACCAGAGATAAATATAAGAACCATTTCCCTCCTCAGAGTTTCAAAACACATCTTTTCTGGTCCCACGTTAGTACTGTTATCTGCTATTTTCTCCTGAGATTCAGGTTGTTTGTAACTTGAATGAAGGTCTGACATGGATACTCAGGTACGATTTTGTGTTATCCATGTTAATATTCAGGTAATGAAGAATGTAGTTTTAAAGTCTAAGTAGTTGTGATTCCTGCAAGGTACATTTACCCACATGAGGAAATGAATCATGCTTTTCAAAGTGGATCCAATTGGGTGTCCTTTTCCCCCTATATTTATATTCAGTTTGAAATTAATCTGGCATTATCCCTAGATACTATAAAGGAAAAGCGGTAAGGATTTTTGTGCAAAATAATGGTGCCCAAAAGATAACAAATACATTTTAGAATGAATGGGGAGTTTCTTGGGAAATCATAGACACACACACACACACACACACACACACACACACACTCCTCTCATGTAAGGGTCATGTTGGACTGTGCTATAATGCTGGCCAAGGAAAATCTTTGGAAGAGAGCTACTGGGGAACAGCAGATGTTCTTTTTGGTTCTGTTGGCAGTGAGGGGCACTGCGAGTCAAGGTTAAGGCTTGGGAGCTAAATAATAGAACTGAACTAGGGTTTTTTCCTTCCAGCAAGCAATCCCCAAGGTCATGGACTCTGTCTTCAAAAATTCTAGAGATCTGAAGTGATTAAGAATTGAACTATCTTATGTTTATCATACACCACTAGGGAAGAAATCAAGTGAATCTGAGCTCTGATGAGGAATGCTTGGGTCTCAGTTAAGGTAGCTGCAATCAGAATATAATTCAAGATGCTGGGATAGGAGATCACTGATTTCTGTAAAAAGACAAGTAGAGACCAAAAAAAAAAGTCACTCTTGATCTTCATTTTAACTTTGCTTTGCAAATTAAGCCACTAAAAAAGCCTCCTTGATTGAGGTGAACCATGCATACTTTTAAGTTACATTTTGCTTAACTCTGTCTCTCTGTCTCTGTCTCTGTCTCTGTCTCTCTCTCTCTCTCTCTCTCTCTCTCTCTGGTATAAGTACACTCTGGTTGTGCCTGCACACTTGGAGATGTTTGGCTGAAAATACTGAAATAATTTTGTAAGATGTTATCTTCCAGCATTGAAGGATTTTGATGATTTTATTGTAGGGATGCCCTGGTCTCCAGCAATGAAATAATAGAATTTAAGTGTTTTTTTTTTTTTATGTGAAACTTTTTTGCATACACACCTTCAGTTAGCATCTGTATGCTCATGACTCCCAAAGTATTTCATCCTCTCACTAGATTGCCTCTCTGAGCTTCAGTCTGAATATCAAAGTGCATATGTGACATTAGGATGACTCCAATGTCATGGTGATAGCTTAAATTCTTCAGGTCTCCAACTGAACTCATGCTTTGGCTGTCAAGTCTGATCTCGTTCCATTGTTTCCGGTCTCAGTGCATAGTGTCACCACCTATTGAGTTACACAATCAGAAACCTCGGATAAGAATGTATCCTTGCAACTGGCCTCTCTTTCATCTCTTACCCAATGCATCCATTCCTGTTGAGATTTTTGTTTTTGTTTTTGTTTTTGTTTTTTTCCTTTAATGTAAGCAAAATCTGTCTACTTCTCTGCAATTCTCTTGAGATCACTGTGGTCCAGTGATTCTCAACTAAGGGCAATTTCGTCCCCAGGTGGACACTTAGCAATGTCTGGAAACATTTTCATTGCTATATCTTGGGGATTGCTATGGGTGTCCAGTGGGTAGAAAGCAGGAATCTGCTAAAAATCCTACAATGCACAGGAAAGCCTCATGACAAAGAATTACCCAGGCCCAAATGTCAGTGATGCTGAGGTTGAGGCCTCAGCCAGCATCTTCTCATTTTTGGATTATCAAAGTAGCATTTGAACTGGCCTTCTTCAGTCTCATCCTTAAACAGTGCAAACCCAGGTCTAGTACCCTTCCTGGCTTCTCACTACTGTGAAGGTAAAGATGACACTTTCTCAGGATGCTCTGGAAGGCCCTGCATAGTCCTTCCTGTGTCCACTTCTCCAGCCGCCATTCCCATTGCTCCCAGCTTGCTGTCTCTCCTCTAGCTGTATTTTCTTCTTCCTCATCTTGGCACTGCTTTGCTCTTCTCGCCTAAGGCATTCATACACATTCCCTTGGAACATTATTCTCCCCACCTTTAGTCTTAATTCCTCTTACTCATGCTTCAATTTGTAACTCCAACGTCACTGTACTTGAGTAGCACTTTTGAACCCTACTCTAGATTCATCTTAGGATACAGATTCTCAGTGGCATGGACTTTTTATTTTTTGAACCACTTAAACTTGTTTACTTTAAAAAAAAAAACAGGTGTACCTAATGGAATAATAGCTAATATTTGTTAAACACTTATGCTACCTCCCCTACTAGGTTCTCTGTCCGCATTTTTCTTTAATCATCACCACAAATACGTGCGATGGATGTTATTGTACATTATAACTTAGTAGAGGCTAAAATACATACTCCCCGACATCTCTGAAATTAGGATGTATCTTATTATCGGTGTCATCTTAAATTTGGCATTAATCCCATTTTGCAAATGACAAAGCCGAGGCACAGGGAGGTTAGGTCACTTGGCCAACACGACATAACTAACAAGCGGTGGCGTCAGGATTCCAATCCAGGCAGTCTTAGGACCATATCAGCTTCAGTTCAGTGCTTTCTTGCATTACGATGTCGCCATGAGGATTATCGAGATAATACATGTCAAGCATTTAGCTCACTGACGTTTAGTAAGCACTGAGTAAAGATTAGTTATGATGATTATTTATTATTCCTCTTATTGTATAATTATTTCATGCTATCTCTCCCATAGAAAGAAAGATTTCAGAAGGGCAGGGCCTCTGTCTCATCTGCCACTCACTGTATCTGTTTTTCTTAGCGCTGAGCCACGTAATAAGTGTGTTTTGAATGACTAAGTGAATGCTTGAATGAAAAGAGGACCATTAAAGAGAATTGGAATTCTATCGTTTGATGACACAAATGTTCATCTTGAGTGATTGGTTTGTGCCTCTCTTATGGTACTTACCCCATTCTGCGTTGTAACATTTATTTGTGTAATGGTCTTTTATCTCCTCACCAGATTATAAACTCTCTGTACATGTGGCATTGCATCCCCAGTACCTACCACAGTTTTATTGTAGAGAAGACACTCAGCACATACGTTGGACTGATTGACTCTTGCGTTGCCCTAATGGCTCCGGTTCAGGACACGGTAATGTTTTGGAGGATGCTTATCTCTGGGGATTCTTTTTAACAACATAATAAAACTTTTTGCTGTTGCTATCAAATCCAAATTGTCTTCAGGAGGATATCAACCAAATATTCCTGCATATCTTTGTAGACTTACTGTCATTTATGATGGAAATAGTCATGATATTCGATTGAAAAGTAGAGATGGAGATAGGTATTTGGGGGGTAAGTTTCCTTTTCTGGCTTCATCTGTGCTTAAGTAAGAATTAGCAATAATTTTTCAGAGAGGGTATCAGAGGGACGGTTCCTCAAATAGCCTTTATTTGCTGGCCTTAAAAATTAAAGAATGAGAAAACAGGTTTTTAAGCAGTGGAGGTTGTTTATCTGAATTACTCACTGTGTTGTAGAATAATGAATTTATTGCCTTTCCAATTGGCTACATTTATTGGAAGGCTAAAGAGTGAAGCTTTTGATGCCAAGGAGAATGTTAGGTCGGGGGCCTAAACAATTTACCTGGCTTCTTCCTTTTGGATCTAGTTTCATGTTTTTGGCGGCTGAATGCAAGGGATATTGCGTTCTGCCCAGTCGATGCCAAAAGTTCACAGAAGAGAGCATTTTTGGCAGGTTGTTCTTGTTTTAAGGACAAAGGTGTTTGAATTTCACACTTTAATTTTCAGGGACTTGTTCGTACACTATAGGTGAGAGGTTCATAAAATCATGTATTGTATACTAAGCACTTGGGGAGATAGCACATGTTTCACCTTGATTGGCTGCTCGGAAATTTCTACGGTCGCCTTTGTTTCCTGGACTATACGCTAAGCAAGGCCCAAGAGGGAGCATTGAGTGGAATGGAAATTAGTTATTGTTGCGTAGCTTCAGAATTTAAATACCTTACACAAAAGGGAGGATATTTGACTAAGTGCAATGACTTTTTTGGACCACTAACATAACTACTTACCTCAGAAAATTGTACCTACAGGTTGATACCCGTAAGCCAAAAAGTAAATGAGGGTCTCTGGGTTCCAAGCCTACAGTTGCTACATATATTTTTACTTAGATTAAGTGTTAATTACTTACTTTGTAGAAAAGCAACTTACTTGGTAGAAAAGAAACAGCAGGGTCTGTAATATATGGTCATTTTTATGCATTTTGAACTATGTCATAGCTTTGCAGCATTCCTGTAAATTACCTTGTAGATACAAATATTTGGAGGAGTGTTTCAATTACACATAATTGCAAAAGTGTGAGAATTAATGTGTGGACTTCTGTTACAATACAAAGCAAAAGACATTACAAACACAGCTTGTTTTTATTATCTATGTGTACATGTGGATTCATGAACCTGTATTATTTTCTTTTTTTTAAAATTTTTTTTTCAACGTTTATTTATTTTTGGGACAGAGAGACAGAGCATGAACGGGGGAGGAGCAGAGAGAGAGGGAGACACAGAATCGGAAACAGGCTCCAGGCTCTGAGCCATCAGCCAGAGCCTGATGCGGGGCTCGAACTCACGGACCGCGAGATCGTGACCTGGCTGAAGTCGGACGCTTAACCGACTGCGCCACCCAGGCGCCCTGAACCTGTATTATTTTCATCACTGCCCAATAACTAAACCAAAGGATTTCATCACAAATGGAGATGAGGGATTTGCTTTCTTTTAGCCAATGGTTCATAATGACTCTAGAATAATTTTTTAACGTGCGTATTTTCTAACCCTGATAAACTTGCACAAATACACCAAGAACATGTGCAGAAATGCTTATTTCAGTATCGTTTTAATGTCCAAGATTTGGAAATGACTTCTGTAGATAACTAGATCAATTACTATATCCATCCAGTGAAATGCTGAGTAGAGTTTAAACAGATTGGGGTAGATTCATGTGTGCTGAAGTTCAAGACATAGATTTGCAAGTACAGAACAATATCAAGAAGATGATTTAATTCATGTAAATAAGGTGAAGTTGCCACTTCCATGCTTTTAAGTGTATATTTCCCTTTTAGAAAAATACACAAAAAACAACTCCTGATGATTGCTTTTGACGACAGAAAGACTTAGAGGCTGGGGAGCTTTGACATTTGCCTCAATATTCCTCTATACCTTTAACATTTAAAAAAATTATAAAATAGTTGTGTTTTAATATAGAAGTGAAATTCACTTCTGAATTGAATGCTTAACTCTTGCTGGTTGTTTCTCCTATTGGATGCTGTTAGATTAACAAGGGAGTGGAAAGAAGACAATGTGAAGGAAATAGAGTGTATATTTTAATTTTGCTGTCACAGAAGGAAATGACATAGAGTCCACATGCCTTCCTCAATACCAGATTACACACATGTAGGGCTATGTGAATGTCCTGCATGTGGAATGCTGCAGCCCGTGAACTTAGTCTAAGGATGTTGTTGTGGTGCACCCCACCCCCCAAACTGGCATTTGTGAGACATTTCTTCAGAGCTCATTATTATAGAGCCTTTTCTTAGTCTGAAGAGGGGTGCTCTGTTGACAGGGCCAAATTATAGCTTGGATAATTACTTTTGTTCACATCCCTCTCCTCTCTTTCTAATAGATAGCAATGCTATTTTTGTTATGATAATAATGGATACTTAGGGTTTTTCCCTCCAAATTCTTTGTTGTCTTTCTGTAATTCACATAATGTATTCAGAATATTGGTGAGTCTTTGATCTTTTCATTTTGTAAATGGTCAAAATGAAATGTAGTGAAAGCAACGGACTCTTTTGAGAGACAATGGCTGAATTAAGACACACAAAGAATAACTGATAAACTCTCAAATATGTGCTTTGTACTATATCAGAAGATAGTTGCTGCTTTTAACCCAAAAATGAGATCTGAGAGACCACTTTAAAAAAAAAGGCATTGATCAGTAGATACCATAGCATATTTTTGGATAGAAGAAAATACTGGGCAGAAATGTTAATTTAAAGCCATATATCATATGCTTTTGCACGTTGTAATCAAATAAATGTTAAGTCTTACAGATTTGTTGAGGAAGAATTAGCCGTTTTTATTATATAATTAAAGGTAGGGGCAACATGGATAATTGTTATTATGTGACAGGATAGGATAACAATAAAGATAGAAAGATGGTTTCAGTGCTTATGGGGTAATCCTCTATGTGATGTCACAGGCCAGGCCTACAATGCACTTGGAAAACCACTTTCACTTATATGGGTCTTGGGGTCAACCCTAGATGTGTAGCAAAAAATAGCTGGATCATGTTTTAATCTGAAAGATTTCAGAATGCCAATCAAACCTTTGGCTTGCTCTAGTTTTCAGAAATACTATGTGAAATGTGGATCATAAAGCAGAATTTGGCTCTAAAACACTGAATTAAAATTATTCTTAGGAAGGCTTCAATTAACTCCACAGCAAAACTACCACTATTCTCAATTTGGTAGCTAGAGATGCTTATGAGAGTGGCAGATGGCCACACAAAGCAACCATGTTATTTTATTTCCAAATTTATGTAAACTGCACTCATAAATTTTTAAAAATAAGACTTCTCAAATTTACCACAACAATCCTAGGTCCCAGAATCAAATTCTGGGATCTTGAAAAGTTCTCTGAATTTGCTGATGAGGTAAACTCATCATGGTTAAGAAAAAAAAACAAAAAAAAACAAAAGTAACTCCTGATTTGGAAAGGTTAGAATTTCTATATCCTTTCTGCCCAGTCAGCTCATCAGGTGTTGACCATGGTGGTTGAACATGAGCACTTTGTAGATTAATTTGGGATTGAACCCTGGCTCTGGGAGTAACTAGCAGGGAGACTTGACAAAAAGAGTATGGCCAGTTTAACCTCCCAGTCCTCATCTGTAAATAATAGTCACATGGTGGTTTAAGAAATCAGGGAGGGGCTCCTGGGTGGCTCAGTGGGTTGTGTCTAACTTCGGCTCAGGTCATGATCTCATGGTTTGTGAGTTTGAGCCCTGAATCGGGTTCTGTGCTGACAGTTCAGAGCCTGGAGCCTGCTTCAGATTCTGTGTCTCCTCCTTTCTCTGCCCCTCCCCCACTTGTGGTCTGTCTCTGTATCTCTCTCTCTCTCTCTCTCAAAAATAAATAAAATTAAAAAAAAAAAAGAGATCAGGGTAAGAAACCATATAAAGCAGTTAATTAGCACAGCACTAAGAACATCGTAAGTACTTAATTATTAGCCATTTTTATCTAAATTTTATTTTTAAAAATAACACTAGCCAGTGGGGAATAGGAGTGTACTGCAATTTCTTTAAGTTTTTAAATATTTTTAAAAGAGTTCACATAGTGTAATGATTAAGAAGCATTCACTTGAACTAAGTAGCTTGTAGGTGTGAGCATGAGTTTAAATATTTAAATATGGTGCAGGGGCCCCTGGGTGGCTCACTCAGTTGAGTGTCCAACTCTTGATTTTGGCTCAGGTCATGATCCCAGAGTCATGAGATCCAGCCCTGTGTTGGGCTCTGCACTGAGCGTGGAGCCTGCTTAAGATTCTCTCTCCCTCTGTCCTTCTCCCCCACTCATGCTCTCTCTAAAATAGATTAAAAATAAAAAATCTAGGTGGGGCAACCTGGGTACTGACACCAGAATGAATGCTGGCAGGTGCATCTTGCCAGTATTTGCCGACTACACACCATTGGGGCCTTTGGAAGCCCTTCTTGCAGGTGATTCCTGCATTGTTATTACATGACTGATTAGAAAATATGACATCTTACATAGTTTCATTTTAGTCAATCCTGACTAAAGCAAAATATTTTTGTTTAACCCCCTTGGTGAAATTCTTGGACTGCAAAGAATTTTAGAACAGATGGGGGGGGGGGCTTATATATCTTGCAAATTAGAAAACCGAGGCCTTAGGAAGAGAAAGCACATGTTTAAGGTCCTGTGTGCTGCCCTTTGTCTTCTATGCTGCTTTCTAGGAATCCTTATGTTCCAATGCATTGAAGAGAATGGAGATATGGACAGTGGACGGAATGGAGGTTAACTTTACAAAACATCCCAGACGTTGTAGTTGGTGGGAAAAGAAAAAAAAAAAAAATGTTGCCATTTGCCATTTTTGGTGATTTCTGTTTTCTTCACCTAAGAAGTCAAGAGTACAAAAATCATTCTGACTAATTAAAAGTTTGAACTAGGCTGTAAGTACTTGAGTTTTATCTTGACAAAGTAGTAGTAATTTCTCTGTTCACAGTCATCGTACTCTTGAGACTCAGACCATTCTATCAGGAGCAGAGCATCACCTCAGTTGAAATCTTAACTAAATCCCATTTGCTACTTACTGGTAGAAGTTCTTTTTAAGTAGCATCCTCTTATGTCTACATTTTAACTTCACAGGTTGACTGTTCACAGGGAAAGGAGCAGATGACCATCTCCCAGGCCTAAAGTCTTAAAACACGTGTTTTAAGTCTGGCCACGTTGCTAACTGTCTTTCCACGTGTTAGAGTCTTCTCCTTTGCCACCTCTTTGATAATTTTATAAAATTATCACTTTGTTTTCGCCCTCCATGTTTTTTATTCAATTTAAAATTCATCTGGAAATTTTTAATATTGACTCATTTGAAGTATCTCAGTTTTTCTAAGAATTAGCTTTTTTGTTTTTCTTACCATAGAACGTTTGAGATGTAGTATATGCCCAAGCAATTGTGAGAAGTAAACAGTATTATCAAGGATGCTTTCTGAATATCCACTCTAGGAAACTGCAGCTGCTAGGGTAGGCAACATTGTAGTGATCATCTTGGCAAGAGGTATGTTCTCACCATATCAGTAAAAAAGGCCCAGAGGGGTAGCAACAAAACAAATACCTATAGTTTTTGCAAAATAATTTAGCTCTAAAGCTGTAAGCCTGGATGATGGAGATAAGGTTCTCCATCCTAGATGGTGACATAGTGAGTAGAAGGGATTACAACCCAGGCATTTTATAATGAGAGCCAAAAAGTCCTTAATAACAAGGTGTTACTTCTTCTAAGACTTTACTGCAACCTCTGCTCTTTTAACCTTTTGCTAGCTACAGCGAAGTTGCTAGAACATATCTCTTGACATAAAGAGGGTTTTCAAATTTGTTTTCAAATATTAGTGTTTTAAAATCATGAACTTCAATCTCTTTGTGCTACAGTAAGAAAAATGATCAGCGCAGGCTTTTGCTTCGTTTAGCTATGGGGAGTAGATGCAAGAATCGGAGCTTTATACTTACTTGGTCGTCATCATGTCTTTTTTTTTTTTGTTTCATTTCTTTTGATACCACATCTATTTCTTATCTCTTCATTTTGTAGTAATAGAAGAAGCCTTAACAGTCGCAAGATTACATATTTATATCAGGGTTCAGACTGTGAATTCATTCTTTCCTAGGGAAGCAGAAAGATCATGTAAAAATGGTGACCACATGTTGACAGAATGCATGATTTAACAAAACCAAAGGCAATCATTTCAAAGAAAAATGTTTTATTTTCTGCCAGCAGAGTATAATGGAGAGAAATTGGCTGGTATTATTTTAAAAAATTGCCCAAATCACTGTAGTTAGTGTAAAATTGTCTCTGGAACTATTTCCTGTAAGTTAACCAGACATATGATTGTATCCTTTCTATTTTGAATACTGAAGCTCACATTTCAACTGTCTTGTATGGAGCCTATCAGGTATAATAGCTCTTTGTAAAGGTGCTTCTTTCTTTCTTTTAGTCTATCCCATCTAAGCTTACACCTTCATTCACCCCAAACTAAGAATACTTACAGCTTGGGGCTTTCTGGAACTTTGAGTTAAATATTACTCACTCACAAATCAAGACCATAAGCTATTCAAAATATGCTTCTCCCGCCTACAAAAGTTCAAGTTAAATTAATGTAAACACTGTTGATGTTATTAAAAATTCTCTACACATTTCAGTTGAAAGGATATTTAATTTTTATTTAACATGTGGTTTATAGGGTTTGCTGTTTTTTTTATTTCCTTAGTACTTAAAGTAATTTCAGACATTACACACTGGGGTCTGCTTATATTCTTTGAGGATACAGTAAGTATTATTAACAACAAATCAGATTTATGTGTCAATGAAATAATAATGCAGTCTGATATGATTCCAATAGTCACAGACCTCTGAGCAAGTCAAAAAGGCATGGGCCACGTGGTAGAATGTTGTTGGTATCACCACGTTGACCAGTGTTGTTTTCATTGCCTTACTTAGATGTTAGAGGTGATAGGTGATTGCTTTCAGGTTAGTTGCAGATCAAACCATATCATGAAATATAAGCCTATGTTTTGGAAGAATTGTGGAGTTAGGTATGGAAACAGACTGAAAACTATATAAATATTACCCACTTTTTATAATACTGGCCCAATTACACTTGTACCCCAATGTTTATAGCAGCACTCTCAACAATAGCCAAATTATGGAAAGAGCCTAAATGTCAATCAACTGATGAATGGATAAAGAAATTGTGGTTTATATACACAATGGAGTACTACATGGCAATGAGAAAGAATGAAATATGGCCCTTTGTAGCAATATGGATGGAACTGGAGAGTGTTATGCTAAGTGAAATAAGCCATACAGAGAGAGACAGATACAATATGGTTTCACTCTTATGTGGATCCTGAGAAACTTAACAGAAACCCATGGGGGAGGGGAAGGAAAAAAAAAAAAGAGGTTAGAGTGGGAGAGAGCCAAAGCATAAGAGACTCTTAAAAACTGAGAACAAACTGAGGGTTGATGGGGAGTGGGAGGGAGGGGAGGGTGGGTGATGGGTATTGAGGACGGCACCTTTTGGGATGAGCACTGGGTGTTGTATGGAAACCTATTTGACAATAAACTTCATATATTGAAAAAAAAATAATACTGGTCCCATTAACTCCACTCACCATGGAGACAGGAGTATTGCATTTGTGCCTATCCAATGCCAAAAATACTGGTGCTCACAGATTATTGATTGATTTGGATTTAGCTGGATGCTAGATAGCAATCAACATGTGTTTGTTGATTGCTTGATCCAGATGTTTGACATTCTGTAGGAATGTTCCAGGGCCTTATACTATACACAGAGGATAAACAGGCATACTTTTAAAATGTAAGCTTTGCCATAGTTTGAACATCTCCCATCTGCCAGTGGAAAAAGGATTTATGTTTAAAATGGAGGTATAACTCTTAACATAAACCATAGTCTTCTCTACTTGTTCAACTGATATTCATTATTAACCATTTCTCAAGGGTAGTTGTTCTGGGCTCTGCTTTGTCAGTTCTGAGAAGACCCAAAGTTTCTTTTGGGATGGTGGAGATAGGAGTATTTCATTGTTGTTGATCAGAAATTTTAGGGGCGCCTGGGTGGCGCAGTCGGTTAAGCGTCCGACTTCAGCCAGGTCATGATCTCGCGGTCCGTGAGTTCGAGCCCCGCGTCAGGCTCTGGGCTGATGGCTCAGAGCCTGGAGCCTGTTTCCGATTCTGTGTCTCCCTCTCTCTCTGCCCCTCCCCCATTCATGCTCTGTCTCTCTTTGTCCCAAAAATAAATAAACGTTGAAAAAAAATTAAAAAAAAAAAAAAAAGAAATTTTAGTTAGGACAGTTTTCATGTATTATCTATAAGTTTAATAACCATGCGATTTCACTGAATCCTACGTGTAAGTCAGGTTGCATATTTCTTTATTGAAGGCTCTGTGATTATATTACACACTAAGAGCTGAACAGTCAGAGGTGGAGGAGGCTGGGAGAGGGCATACCACTTTAAAACTGTAAGGAAAATGGGCAGTAACTTCAATGTGCTTTAGACATATCCTCTAGTAGTGCATTAATATTATGTGACAAATGCACAAATGAAAATAGAATCTTGAAGAGTAAAGATATCCTAGAGAACAGTCTCTTTGTTTTTCAAGTGGCAAAACACAGAGCCAAAGAAATTAAATGTCTTGTCTAAAATCATACAGTTAATGGTGGCAGCGGTTGGCCCAGCACCCAGGTCTTACTACTTACAGATCAGTTTTTGATTGTAATGAGTAACTGATTTTCTCATATATTTTCTTCCATTGAATAGCTTCCTTATGTGGACCACCTGTACCTCCCCAATTAACTCTACTTATTTTCCAGATGATCTGTCTTCAAATTGCTTTAGTCCAGACTTGCTTACAAATCCCTTTTATAAAAACCCTGGTTCCGTCTAGGACCTCCCACTGATAGCATGAACTGCTAGGGTTGACCTGTCTTTGATGGCTCATGTAGCCTCCTCCCACCTAGGAATGCAAGTATCCTGAGCACAGAAAGGAAGGAAACTTTACTTCTCAACAGGAACTCCCTCTTTCTTGGGAGTAGCAGGATTTCCTTGGCACTGACATTTCCATATGACGTCCACCTCACTTAAAGATCTGTTAAATTTGCTTTGGAAGTGCATAGATGGTGGATCTTCAGGAGAAATAAGTCTCTCACCCAAGCTTATGATGTCCAAATGAGACATAATACCTGTTGAGCTCACATTGAAAGTGGAGCGCATTGATAGGGAGTGAAGAGGCATTCTTTTCCTTACGCCGGCTTTTTATACACAAGTTGTCCAGAAGTTTACATCAGTTTGTTTGTAACGTACACTATAAAAGACCTAAACTTGATTTTATGTGTTAAGATCTAAATCCACATTTAGCACATAGTAGCGTGTAAATGAATACATAAAGAGATCTTGATGAAATGAGTCAAATTTTCTCTCGTTTTCTTGCCATATCTCTCACAGTTTGTATAGAATTTTGTAAAATCAGGACTCGTCCTTGTGCAGTTGAAGAATTTGGGATTATTTTCTCTGTAGGCATTGGCTTGAAGTTTTTTTTTTTTCCTCTCTTGTCATCATGGTCCAAATACAGGTATTGATAACCATACATCGTGACTGATTAAAAAAAAAAAGTTCCAAAAAAGCTTCTAAATGAAAGCTGTAATTTTGTATTGGATTTCTACTGACATGAGCAAATCACTTGCTCTTTGCCCTTATGGATTTTATAATGTCATCAGAGTCTATCAATAAAATTATAGCCTACAGTTGAGCATACACTATTCCTTACTGTATTGCATATACAGGGTGTGGGGAGGGGGATGTGCACAAACTGTAGCATGTCTTCCCTGAGATGCACTTTAGCAAGCTGCGTGTGTATGTGTGTGTGTTTGCTTTTTCAGTTGAGATCTACTGTACAATCAGTCCTGGAAGATGCATTTGAAAAACGGTACCTGACTTTTACATAGGAATGTTCTCTTGCTTCCACCTGCTGTGAGTGAAATTGACTGGAATATGCCATTCTGATCAATTTCACAAAGCAGCAGACTCTACATATAGACATGATGGCTGTCCCTTCCACCTGAGCTGTCAGCCCTTCCCCAAGAGGGAAAAGAATACTGCCAGAGACGAGGAGCATATAGCCAGAAGGAAGTGAGAAGGCCCCAGAAGCTCCAGTAAGAAAAGCAGCTGCACAAAAACTTAAACACACTTTTAAAATAAGAAGGCAAACAACAACAACAACAACAAACAACCCAACAACTAACCGTAAACTCACACCCAGAAGCAGAGGAGATTAAGCTATAGGAAAACAGTGGTTCCAAACCTTGTTGAATTTCAGAAGTCCTCCCTAGATGGATGTCTTACTCGGTCATTCCAAAATTTATAGGGATTTAATATCGCATGTTAATTGGTAGGTACCGTTCCAGGTTAAATCCTTTTTCTGTGATCTCTTACCTCTTCCCTTTGGAGCCTTGCCTCTGTCCACTTTATTTCTGGTTACATATAAACACACAGATCTAGCAAATATCTAGCAATAACTATGTGAAGATCTAGAATTTCCCCTTAAAAACATTTCCCTTATTTCTACCTGATTTGTAGGAAGGATTTATTGTGATTTTTGGTATTAGGAATGAGACTGTGCATAATTAACAAAGGAGGCTAGACAGGCTCTTGACTTCTCTGTCCCCTTCTTGACTCAGGTGCTCACTATAGCACCACTTCCAGCGTGTAGAAAGGAGATGAGACTGTGTTTTGAGAATTAAATATTTTTGACAGGGAACAGTTTATTAGTATCAACGTTTGGTGAGGAGGGGGGTATCTGTGTTTCTTCCATCTTTCCCTTCCTTCTTTACTGTGATACCATTCTGAGCACTGATTAACTGTGCAAATGTAATTTCAATAGTGCTACTACTGGATGTGTTGTTTACTCATTTTAATCATCACTTTTAAGGACATTGAGATCATCAGCATAATCATCTTTCAACAAATACGTTTTGAGGACATACATAGCAGGACACTGTCTCTCAACACTATTACTGTGCTAATAACAACAAAGCCTTATTTAGCATGTACTTTTAAGAAATCATTAACATAACTAATTTTTCAGGGACTGCACTCTGAAGACTCATTGTGAAAAGGGCTATTTTAATTTTTTTTTCAACGTTTATTTATTTTTGGGACAGAGAGAGACAGAGCATGAACGGGGAAGGGGCAGAGAGAGAGGGAGACACAGAATCGGAAACAGGCTCCAGGCTCTGAGCCATCAGCCCAGAGCCTGACGCGGGGCTCGAACTCCCGGACCGCGAGATCGTGACCTGGCTGAAGTCGGACGCTTAACCGACTGCGCCACCCAGGCGCCCCAGGGCTATTTTAATTTTTAAAGAAGATCTTTTATATATGATGCTACTACGGTGAACTGAAACTGTAGCTTAAATGTCAGAAATGGATATATGCACACATA
This sequence comes from Herpailurus yagouaroundi, assembly GCF_014898765.1. Lineage (NCBI taxonomy): Eukaryota > Metazoa > Chordata > Mammalia > Carnivora > Felidae > Herpailurus > Herpailurus yagouaroundi. Next base: position 11,796,214 of record NW_024412396.1, read on the forward strand.
TACCTTATCAGTATTTTTAATTTTCAGAACTGCTTTTAATAATAGGTTAAACCCTATGGAATAGTCTATTCTAATTTTATCTAGTTTTTCCTGATTATTTTTATGAAATTTATATAACAGAAAAAGAAAAAGCAGAAATCCAACCCCTCACAGTCACTTTAATAATTATAGTTTCGGGGCGCCTGGGTGGCGCAGTCGGTTAAGCGTCCGACTTCAGCCAGGTCACGATCTCGCGGTCCGTGAGTTCGAGCCCCGCGTCGGGCTCTGGGCTGATGGCTCAGAGCCTGGAGCCTGTTTCTGATTCTGTGTCTCCCTCTCTCTCTGCCCCTCGCCCGTTCATGCTCTGTCTCTCTCTGTCCCAAAAATAAATAAACGTTGAAAAAAAATAAAAAAAAAATAATAATAATTATAGTTTCTTCCAATTTAACTTGCCTCACTTCTTTCCATTTTATGCGTCTTCGTAATTTCTTCAATGTCATCTGACTGCTACACATCTTCATATCTCACACCTTATGTACCCTGTAATTAAGTCATACTCTCAGAGAAGGTTATTAATGGCATTAAACCACAGGTTGCTAACTGCCACAGGCCAAAGGAGACCCATAGGAGCCTGCAAAGAGTTCCATTTTTTAAATGAGATGCTAATATTTTCAGAAAACAGAAGGTTTTACTTTAAAAAAATCTAGATATCTGACTTCTGTTAAAAAGGAAGACCTGGCAACTTTAGGTTCCTATTGCCATCTAGTAACGAATATTTCTTTGTTTGTTTCCCTGAATAATGAGTGACCCCTGTTGGCTGGGTAAGTGATCTCCAGTTTGCTGTAGTCCCCACTACTCCCTGTTAACGTGTTCAACAATGAGGTCCAGTTGCCATTATCAGGTTTGCATTACTCTCGTTTATTTAGTCCTCTTTATCCGCTTGTATAATTTTGTTGGGTCCTGCAGGTATTTGAGTTTGTGACCCCTAATGTAAATTTATTTATGTGAGACTAAAAATGCATAAAACCAAAACAACTTCCTACTCTTCCTGTATATGTGAATTTTATTACATGCAATATGGTGAAATCAAATGAGCAAAATTGTATAGAAGAAAATGAGGGGCCAAAGATGAATGGAAACAAAACAGAATTTGAAGGATCATGAGGGCACGTTTAGTGAAACATCAACTTTATCTAATGCTACTAATACTCAAATACCACCTCTAAGAATTTTGGAAGTGGTGAGTAATTAGAGAAGTCAAAACTAAAGGCAGCCACATATATAATTCAATCCCCTAACAACATTGGTACCTTTATGTGAGTGTGTGTGCATGTACACATGCGTGTGTACATGCACATATATGTATTTGAAAAGTGAGTCAGGTCCACAACCATGGGAACGTGACAAAGTTGCTCCATTACTCTTGGTATTTTATTGAGTTCCACACTATCTTTGTAAATACGCTACTGGGAAACACTGCTGTTTTCAGAAGTGAAACTGAAGACTAAGGGACTTTTGTTGGCAACTCAGAAGGAGACCTTGAGGGAAAACTCTTTAAGATGAATATCTCAGCACCCCACTCAAAAAAAAAAAAATGAAGTACAGAGAGAACAGAGAGGGCAAATTTAAAAATGGGCTCCTTCAAAGTGCTGGCAGGTGGGTGAAAGGAAATGGAATATCCATTTTGGTCAAAGACTGTATTAGGCTGAAAGGTCAGGGAGGAAGTGCTCAACCCCGTGTTCTACATTTGGTGTTTTTAAACCAATTTTTTGGTGGCTTACAGATTCAGATACTGGGGTTATTTTTGGATGCTTTATGGTAGGGCCGCTTGAGAACATCACTGACGTTCATTGCCCCATTTCAATTAGCCAGTCTCTTTTATGTCACCTTACAAGTGACCCTATGCTTTCTTATATCTGAGAACTTTCTATCATAGTTTGGATTCATTTTACTATTAAAGTTGTGTTAATTATCTGTTAAATAAGGAAATTCAGTGCTGGCTTTCAATTAATGAGGTAACTGGGTCTTTTTTGTTTCATATGTACTTACATCACGATAGAGCCTTTTGTTGTTCCATGAACAGCTTGCAAACTCATGAAATGTGCCTAATTACTTTATTCTTATTTTATATATTTTAAACATTGCATACATTGATACGTTACCTATCTTTATCATCCATTATGTAACTAGGTTGGGCTTAGAATGATTTACTTATAGTTCTTCAAAGTCAGATTTTTAAGAGAGGAGTAAATACCTATCAAGGTTTTTCAGAAGAATGTAGGATCCATGGAGGACTTGGTTTCCGGCTGAGTAATGGGAGCCTGGAAATAAACAGATATTTCCTATGTTGTTCCACTTAATAAAGTACCTTTGTTGAAGTATCATGACTTCTGAAATTAAATCTTACAGGTAAGCATCTGGGTTGCTGCATATATATACTCCAGTACCATGGAACCACTTACCCCCAAGGGCCCGGACCTATTAACAGGTGTGAAGTTCGGCAGTCAATGAAAAGGCAGTGAACGACCCTAGTTATAATAGTTTGGTCAGTCTTGTAGAGTGTAGAGATCTTAAGATATCATCGACCGTGGTGGCTTCTTACCCAAGACTTGAGTTAGGATCTGAGAATGGGCTTCATGAAGCCTGCATATTTTGTGTGTGTGTCTTCTCTTGGTTAAGAACCTACCGTTGCCATCCCAGAAAAAGCCGGTCGCTACGTGATAGCACACTGCATCTCCAGCCAAACAGCTGACACAGCGTACACTGAGGAACAGCATTGCTTTTGAATTTAGGGGAGCCTGGGCTGCATGGCTAGTGGACTCAGTCATTTGGTGGTGGAGATCCATGAGGGATAAGTCAGGAGGGGATGAAGACCTCCCCCAGCTTTGCCGATTCCACGCAAGCATTTCCTCTTCGAGGAATGATCCAGCCAAGCTTTTCCTCCAAATATTTACACCCTTCTGTTGCAAGAAGTGATGACAGGCTGGCATTTGATAACAAACCCTATCAGGTAAACCTTTTATTAAATTAAACATGCCTTTGAGTATCAAGACGCTTCTGAGGCTCAACTTGGAGTCCAAAAAATTATATTTATGTTGCTTTTTTTTCCTTCTTTTAAATAGGAAATTTATTGTCAAATTGGTTTCCATACAGCACCCATTGCTCATCCCAACAGGTGCCCTCCTCAATGCCCATCACCCACTTTGCCCTCCCTCCCACCCACCATCAACCCTCAGTTTATTTTCAGTTTTTAAGAGTCTCTCACAGTTTCCCTCCTTCCCTCTCTGTACTTTTTTTCCCCTTCCCCTCCCCCACGGTCTCTGTTAAGTTTCTCAGGATCCACATATGAGTGAAACCATATGGTATCTGTGTTTCTCTGTGTGACTTATTTCACTTAGCATAACACTCTCCAGTTCCATCCATGTTGCTACAAAAGGCCATATTTCATGCTTTCTCATTGCCAAGTAGTATTCCATTGTATATATAAACCACAACTTCTTTATCCATTCATCAATAGATAGACATTCAGGTTCTTTCCTTAATTTGGCTATTGTTGAAAGTGCTGCTATAAACATGGGGGTACAAGTGCCCCTATGCATCAGCACTTCTGTATCCCTTGGTAAATTCCTAGCAGTGCTATTGCTGGGTCATAGGGTAGATCTATTTTTAATTTTTTGAGGAACCTCCACACTGTTTTCCAGAGTGGCTGCACCAGTTGGTATTCCCACGGACAGTGCAAGAGGGTTCCCGTTTGTCCACATTCTCTCCAGCATCTATAGTCTCCTGATTTGTTCATTTTAGCCACTCTGGCTGGCGTGAGGTGATGTGTCAGTGTGGTTTTGATTTGTATTTCCTTCATGAGGAGTGACATTGAGCATCTTTTCATGTGCCTGTTGGCCATCTGAGTGTCTTCTTTAGAGAAGTGCCTATTTATGTCTTCTGCCCATTTCTTCACTGGATTATTTGTTTTTTCGGTGGGGAGTTTGGTGTAGATTTTGGATACTAGCCCTTTGTCTAATATGTCATTTGCAAATATCTTTTCCCAGTCTGCCGGTTGTCTTTTAATTTGTTGATTGTTTCCTTTGTAATGCAGAAGCTTTTTATCTTCACGAGGTCCCAATAGTTCATTTTTGTTTTTAATTCCCTTGCCTTTGGAGATGTGTCAAGTAAGAAATTGCTGTGGCTGAGTTCAGAGAGGTTTTTTCCTGCTTTTCCTGCTTTCTCCTCTAGGGTTTTGATGTTTTCCTGTCTCATATTCAGGTCCTTCATCCATTTTGATTTTATTTTTGTGAATGGTATAAGAAAGTAGTCTAGTTTCATTCTTGTGCATGTTGCTGTCCACTTCTCCCAACACCATTTGTTAAAGAGCCTGTCTTTTTTCCTTTGGATATTCTTTCCTGCTTTGTCAAAGTTTAGTTGGCCCTACATTTGTGGTTCCAATTCTGGAGTCTCTATTCTATTCCATTGGTCTATGTGTCTGTTTTTGTGCCAATACCATGCTGTCTTGATGATTACAGCTTTGTAATAGAGGCTAAAGTCTGGGATTGTGATGCCTCCCGCTTTGGTTTTCTTCTTCAGTATTGCTTTGGCTCTTTGGGGTCTTCTTTGGTTCCATACAAATTTTAGGATTGCTTGTTCTAGCTTCGAGAAGAATGCTGGTGCAATTTTGATTGGGATTCATTGAATGTGTAGATTGCTTTGGGCAATATTGACATTTTAACAATATTTATTCTTCTAATCCATGAGCACGGAATGTTTTTCCATTTCTTTGTATCTTCTTCAATTTCCTTCATAAGCTTTCTATAGTTTTCAGCATGTAGATCTTTTACATCTTTGGTTAGGTTTATTCCTAGGTATTTGATGATTCTTGGTGCAATTGTGAATGGGATCAGTTTCTTTATTTGTCTTTCTGTCGCTTCATTATTAGTGTATAAGAATGCAACTGATTTCTGTACATTGATTTTGTATCCTGCGACTTTGCTGAATTCATGTATCAGTTCTAGCAGACTTTTGGTGGCGTCTGTCGGGTTTTCCATGTATAGTATCATGTCATCTGCAAAAAGTGAAAGCTTGACTTCCTCTTTGCCAATTTTGATGCCTTTGATTTCCTTTTGTTGTCTGATTGCTGATGCTAGAACTTCCAACACTATGTTAAACAACAGTGGTGAGAGTGGACATCCCTGTCGTGTTTCTGATCTCAGGGGGAAACCTCTCAGTTTTTCCCCATTGAGGATGATATTAGCTGTGGGCTTTTTTTTTCATATGTTGCTTTTTTTCAAAACATAAATTTTACATAAAAATACATGTTTATTGAAGACACTTAAAAAATTAGAGTTCTCTCCACCCCCTCCATAAGGAATTTGTACCATGTAGAAATAATACTACCATGAAATAATTTCTACTATGTAGAAATACCACAGAAATAATTTCTACCATGTAGAAATACTTTGGTAGACGTGGATATATTTTATCTATATATCGACCTATATATTGATAGAGATACATAGCTGTGGTGATTTGATCCCACTATACTTGGTGCCTTTTATTGCTTAATATATTGTAAAAAAAATTTCCAAGCCATTGAAGATTTTTTTCAACATCTGTGTTCAAGATCATGAATATTCCATAGTTTTTTTCTGAAGTTTATTTATCAAAGAGGCAGTGAATATTCTCTTAGCAGTTTATCTGTTCACATCTTTAGCTTTGGCTAAAAAAAGACAAATTTCTAATCCTTTGGATATGTATTTGCCAAAGTGTCCTCTAGAAGTTGGAACAATTTAGGGGCGCCTGGGTGGCGCAGTCGGTTAACCGTCCGACTTCAGCCAGGTCACGATCTCGCGGTCCGGGAGTTCGAGCCCCGCGTCGGGCTCTGGGCTGATGGCTCGGAGCCTGGAGCCTGCTTCCGATTCTGTGTCTCCCTCTCTCTCTGCCCCTCCCCCGTTCATGCTCTGTCTCTCTGTGTCCCAAAAATAAATAAACGTTGAAAAAAAAATTTAAAAAAAGAAATTGGAACAATTCACATCCCTGGCAACCATATGCTGTGCTTTTGGGAATCTTGATGGAAGATTAAATAAAAATAATGTCTTAAACCGATAGGTAGGGGATAGAGTATATAGTCTTTTTAAGACCTGTTCTCTCAGTTGTAGTGTGCAAAGAAAGGGTGACCATTTTACTTAATTATCTCTATTTCACAAAGGAATGCAGGCAGTTACAGTGTAATGGTGTGTTCATTGATGTCAAGTAAAAGCATGTGCTGTTTTCAGTGTTCACATGACCATAACTTTCATTTTTCATACTTCAAGATCTTCAAACTTGTCAAAGCATGCTTTCTCCTTTCCAAGTTTCTCTTCTCAAGCTTGATAGTTTTCAAAAGCTTTCTCCCACTTAGTTGTGCTTTCAAAAGTGTTTGAAATCACACTTACAGAAAATTAAAGGAAAAAGTGAATTTTCCCTCTAGAAAAGGTCATTTGAATTTGAATTCCAAAGCAATTTAGTTTGGGATGTATAGCAATTAACAGCAAATCTATCTACTTCAAATTGCAGTGTTTATAAGCTTGAAAGACAGGGCTTTTTTTGGACATTTCATTAAGAAATTAATGTTTTCGGGGCGCCTGGGTGGCGCAGTCAGTTAAGCGTCCGACTTCAGCCAGGTCACAATCTCGCGGTCCGTGAGTTCGAGCCCCGCGTCGGGCTCTGGGCTGATGGCTCGGAGCCTGGAGCCTGTTTCCGATTCTGTGTCTCCCTCTCTCTCTGCCCCTCCCCCGTTCATGCTCTGTCTCTCTCTGTCCCAAAAATAAATAAACGTTGAAAAAAAATTAAAAAAAAAAAAGAAATTAATGTTTTCATAACAACTATGGGATTTATATAGGTGTTTATAAATTAGGTAAAACTTTATCAGCGACCTAATCGTCATATAAATGATAGGAAGAGGGAGAATCCTGAGGACTTTATTCCTATAGAAGCGGTGTAATACACCGGTGAGAGGAACATACTTGAGTCATGTTGCCGAGGTTCAAATTCCAGCTGCAACCCTCACTGGCTTTGGGCAAGTTACTTTCCTTCTCAGTGCTTTGATCTTTTATTTGTGAGGTGGAGGCAGTAAATCTTCCAGGTTGGCCCGCTGTCCTGGTTTGCCCAGCATTGTCCTGCTGTGGCACCAAAAGTCCAAGATCTGCGGACAGCCATCCCTAAGACAAAAATTCTCCTGGTTTTGGGGGTGGGGGGGGGAGGGTGTGGCAAGTTTGAGAGAAAGTAAAAAACCCATACGGTGGCCCCCCAAAGAGGGGCTGAAAGCAGCCCTGTTTTTAGCTTCAAAAGTGTCCAAAGATTATCTGTCTTCCACAGTTGCTGTTAACCATTTTTCCCTTGTTGATGATACTGGCAACCATGAGTTAAATGAGATAATATTTCAAACGTTTAGATTGTGATTGAAATAGAGTAAGCATTCAAAGAAGTCCACTTTTATTATTACGTTAAATATTGTGCTGTTCTTTGGTGGTACTGAATAATCTTAAAAAGAAGAAACGTCCTGTGTACTTTCCTGCTATTGATACAATGAAAATCAGTACTGTAGTTCCTTGGAGTGGTAGCAATTCCAGCAATTGCCCTTTCCATGGTCAGTAAAATGTCCTGCTGTCACAGGGTGCCCGCCGTTCCCTCCCACTTTGCCTTTCAGCAGAGATGCTCTGACCCTTTCAAATATTGAGCAGTACGCTCTCCTCTCAATGTGTGCTCACGACTCCTGTTACTGTTAATGGAAGTTACACATGTGTGCTCACCAGGATGAGAAAGCCTTTATCCCATGTTGGGCAAAGACCCGTGATGCTGAATCTCTTTCTAAACTTCAGACCTGAAGGGAACAGTGCAGGGAATTGCTGCTTTCTCACTATATTAGCTTCTTCAATTTCCTTTTAATTGGAGCCTGCAATCCAGATTCTTGTAACTTCAGGAGGATGAACAATACAAATTAAGATCTGGATGCTTTCCAGGAAGGGCTCAGCTCAAAGAACACTTTTTTTTTTTTTCTTTTTAGCACAGTTGTGGCTATTCACAAATCGCATGCAGTTGCCTAATGAGTCCATATTTGCTTCTGAGGTTTCACATTTGCAAACTACACTGCTGAGAAAGTAAGTGAAGTGTTCACCCACCTCTGGTGTGAGCTGACCGATTTAATGTACAGGACAGATAAATACTAGAATAGTCAGAATTCTAAACCGGCAGCACAGAGCCTTCAAATACGATATCTTACCCTTGTTCAGGACATTCATTTCTCCCCAAGAATTCTTTTTAATGTATAAGACTTCAATTTATGTTTAAGAACTAGTAAACTATAGCAGTTTGACAGCCATTCACACTTAATTCTGTGCATTAAACCAACAGCATTCTTTTCCACAAACATCCATTGTTAGGACAATGCTCTCAGACAGAATTTATGAGAAATGGAATTATGTTACCAAGGAGATAGCATTTACTATAATGAAGAGTAGATCCTAGAAAATGGCCCCTTTTACAGCAGCTCAGAGCAGAGCCACAAAAGCAATTGATTGGTCTTGGCATTTAGTCTTATATCAGCTGTGTCATCCATAGCTTCAGGAGTGAGAACACTAATCTAAAGTGACATTTCTGTTCTGGCGGGCTTTTCTGCCCTGATGAAAGCAATTACTTCATTCCTAAATGATAATTTGCAGGAGTTTCAACCACTTTAATTGATAATTTTTTTTTGTTCTGAGTTCAATTGTGAAGTGATTAGCTGATTTGGTAAATAGAAATTTAAGGTGTGAAATATACAAGTTGCTCCAAGGTAAAGTGCTCTTTATTGGGTGGAGAGAAATTACTTGATAAAGCTGCAGTTTTTCCATTATTATGGAACTGCCAGTTGTACAGCTTAAAGTTCTGGGGGAAAATGAAGAACAAAACACTTTGATTCATGAGGTTTTTGGCAGACACCAAAGCATACAATGAATAGTTTGGTCTTGCTGTGGTTCATTCAAGGATTATTTGAATCAAGGTGAACATTGGTTGAAAAGGATTGTGCAGACCTCTCAGCTTTCTTTATTGCTATTCTAATGACTCATTCTGGAATTAAATCCTCTTATTTAAAGTGTTAAGAATAAAAACGCTCATTGGCTAAAACCAATTAATTTAATTATTAAGTTCAAACATACACAAGGCATTTTCTGAAGATGAGGGAAGGCATTCAGTTGAATGGCTCTAATTACTCTTTTGATCTATTTTATTACAAGTCAAAAATAGGTCATGATTATTCAATGAGAATATATCTTAGTGAAAAATTTTAAGGATGCATCTTAACTTTGATACTTTATCAAATGTTAGCAGTTGCCGATGTTTTTGACACCTTTTTAAAGCAGTCAATTTCATATTTCTTACATGGGGAAAAATAATGGTCATTTCACATGTTAAATGAGAAAAATAAAGCAAGAATGAAGGTCAAACTGATTTAGCACATCAAACAGTCTTTGTCAGCCAAGCTTAATATATCCTGAGTTTGTGGAACAAATGAAATTTTGCTGCTATGTTACACTTTGCTTCCAAACAACCATTACAACTGGTTTTATATATTGTGTGAGCATCAGACCATCAAACAGTGCATCTTTACTGACGTGTTGCTGCAGCAATGATCTACAGCAGCAATCTGCCATTTATATAAGGGCAAAATGTGCATCTATATTTAGTTGTGAAATTGGCCTATTATACTCTTGATGTTTACAGAGGCTAACATAAATTAATGATGACAGCTATGAGCAGTGCATTAGTTAAGCAGCAGAGTTCTTACCTTGAACTTGAAGGTTCCAGTTTTAACTTCCAGCATACACTATACTGTTTTCTTCACACATTAAAGGAAGGTTTTTGAAATTGTTACCTTTTCTTGGAGAACATTAAAAGACTCTAATTTGTGAGCTATGTAGTGCATAATCCTACTAGATAATAGTTGTTTATGCATTTCTCAATTATATTGCCTTGTAAGAAAGCCAATATTTACAATCATGTGGAAAAATACTGAAAAATTTTTTTTTTCTTTGCAGTAGGTTGATTTGATTGACTTTGAACTCTATGTGATGCCAATGTGTGTTGGGCTGTTTTATTGAAAGTAATGAAAGAAGGGCAAGCAGTGTTTATAGAATCTTTACTTTTTCCCTGGGAATCCTCCTCATTCTGCTCATGTCAGGCCAGGAGTAGGTATTGGAGTCACTATAGATTTCACTGTTAACTATGACCAGAGATCTGACAAGTATGCAGGTGTTCAAAGGTTCATGAGTTAAAATGCTGAAACCTTTGATGAATTTTTGATGGCTGCATTTTTAATACAGGTCGACCTTCTTCTTTTGAGGCTGCATGCCAGATTAATTGATAAATAGTAGAAGTCTGGAGTGCTGGGTTCTCCTAAGCAAAACAAGTAGGAAAATCCATAAAAACCTGCCTTTCTGCCTTCTTAGAAGTACTTTTTAAAAAGGCAAAATTTAAAGTGGTTCTAACTCTATCCTTTCACCTACTGTTAGAAGACCAAAACCTGCTGTGTTGTCTTAGAGACACTGGTCATTGTATTCAAAAAGCTTACATGAAGGTGTTAAAATTGAAGCCTAGAGAAGATTTTCATGTAGAGATCATGTGAATCTATTGATAATGTTCATATCAGGAACTGTTCCACAAATACAATTATAAATTATATAAAAAGAAATGATAAAAATCTGGCTATGAAGAATAGGAGAGGAAGAAACATTTGATTAAGTTGACTTACTTTTGTTGTTCCTCTGTGACAATTATTATTTTTGCTCCTTGTTATCCTCTGTAGATCTCCAGCTATATTATTTCCATAATCATCATAACTATTTCTGTGAAGTAGGAAATCAAAGTAATCAATTTTGCAAAGCTAAATTTGATAAGCCACAAAGGATAACTTACCTCTTTTAATTTAATGAGTCATCAAGTCCAAAGTTATCTGTTTTTTTTTCCGCCATGGACAAGTGGCCCAATAAATAATTGACATCTTTATCCAGTTCGGTGGCAGCTTTAGAGAGATTGCAAATACTGAGTCAATTTCATAACACTGGCTTTGTTATAATGGCAGTGCCTGTTCTTTAACTTTTTACTTTTTTTTTTTTTTTTTTCAGTTGTTGTCTTTTGCTTGTTTTGTCTCTAGCAGAATTTGGTGATTTGGCCCTGCCCCCAGTATGGAAGCTAAAGCAGCAAATGCTGCTGGCACTTTGACATTTCCCCCAACTCACCCAGGCAATCTGGGTGAGCTCTCCATGGTCCTGGATTTGGGGTTTTGTTTGACATCAAGGAGAGCTTTTTAGATTTGTGAGATTTTGAAAGCTATTTTGAAAGATCGCCTTTCTCCCAGAGTACTCATAAAATTGTTTTGACTAATAAGGATCATTGAAATTTTGAAGTTTTTTTACTGAAGTTCTCAGAATTCTCCTGAGTAATTCATTCTCTTAACTGTTTGGATATTCTTATTCTTTTTTTTTTTTTTTTTTTTTTTTTTTTTAATAAGCATAGTTGCTTGTCTTGCAATTGAATGCCATTTTTTCTAGTTTAGTGAACTAAAAAAATGCTCACTTACTTCTTCTAGCAAAAAAAATCATTGATTTGTGAACCTTGAATCATTCATCAATGAAATACATATTTTACTTGAAAACTCATTAAATAAACCTGTGGTATACAGCTGATAGACTATAGGTATAAGGAAGACTATAGTGAAAAAACAGTATCTTTGCAATAAAGGAGTTATATTTTGCTTTAAGTATACAATGTGATATATCATAACCAGTGAGTAGAAATCCTACTGATGACACAGTGTGTACACTGTAAATGAGTGTTGTGGACCTCAAAGCATAGAACAATCAGTGTGAAGCAAGTTTAGGTTTTATTTTAATATATCTTATATAGTAATACTGTGTGTCAGGTACCATTTAAGTATTTTACAATAATTAACCCATTTAGTTTAATTTCAACAAGAACCTTATGAAGCAAATAGTACTATCACCCCATTTCACAGATGAAAGAAACTGAGGCAGAAGATTAAGTAAATTGCTCAAGTTTACATAATCAGTTAAGTTATAGAACTGAGATTTAAATACAGGTACTCGGGTTCCATAATCCATGCATTTAAATTTCACCTCTACTTTTTGCTAGTGTGGAAGACATGCTGAGAGAGGCATCAAACAGAGCTTAAAGTGATAATCATGATCTGAGAAAACATGAAAGGAGTTTAGTAGGCAGTTTTAGGGTTGTCATCAAGGAAAAGTTAGGCCTTTGGTTGTATTCCCGTTGGTTTGATTTCTACGGTCACTACATGGGAAATTACTAAGTGAAGGTCCTAAGTGGCAATAGAGAATGGAGTTCGAGAGGACAAATGAAAAAAGCTAACAGTTTAGAATTAGAGACACTGTAAGAGGTATAAAGGAAGCCTGGTCAAATAAACTTATAAAGAATTATGGAGAGAGAAATACTATAGTAATGAGATGGGGCACTAGGATTCAAACAGTTGGGTTTTTTTCCTCTAGATAAGTTTTATGATAAAAAAAAGTTTCATGATTATTATGCTAATAGTTGTTGCTTAGATACTATTTACCACGTGACAGGCATTTTGTACTTTACATATATTGGCTCAATTACTCTCATGAATATTATGAAGTAGATAAAATTATCACATCCGTTTTCCACAGGAGGAAATTGAGGCCTAAGGAGGTTGAGACACCTAGTGAAGGTTGACGACATGGTAGTTGTAAGTTGGTGCCAATACCCACAGTTTGGCAGCAGAACCCGCACTCCTAATCTCTGTGGTTTCCAAGAAAGTTTTCAGATGGGTTGACTATACTGTCAGCATTCCTAAGTCTTTGCAACTTCTTAAAATTTTTCTTTGTTGTAAAACTCTCAAGTGGTCTCTGCCCCATTTAGAGTTCATAAACTATCTTAATTTGTAAAATCTAGAATTATCTAAGAGGTTCACTGATTCATAGTTTCCATGGTAGTAAATGGTAAACTATCGTATGAGCCACTGCACTGGTCCAGGAGATTTGTTGGCCATCCTCATGTTGTAAAATAATAACATTGAGGCTCAGATTTGTTATTGAAAATCACAATGCTTGTGAATGGCTAGGAAATTCCTTCATCAGGACTTTTGCCAGAAAACTTGCCAGGGAACTTAAAATATATGAGAGGATTTAAAAAATTACATTCAATAAGCATTGTCCTCTAAATCTTCATTACTAGTAATTTTTTGATGGCTTGTTACCTATGGTTAAAGGTGTATCTTCAGAAACATGGAAAATTTGTTGCCAAGCATTAAGCAGAAACATGCAGTATGCCAACAGTGTTGTTTAGGAAAGTTAATTATGGTAACATCAATGACAATAAGAGTGGAGAGTCTAACTTTACAAGTTTTATAAGAGGAAATTCTAGATACTAGAGTATTATCCTTTTGGTTGGGTGAAGAAGCCCTTTGGAGAATCTGAAAATCATTTACTATCTTCCCCCAAATATATACGCAGTTTGCAAAGGACTTCTAGATTTATAAATAAATAAATAAATAAATAAATAAATAAATAAATAAATAAATAAATAAAACACGTGTGTGTATATATATATCTTCTGAAATTGCTGATTTTGTTGTTTGGTTGTTGGTAATTATTGGTGAGGATGATAAGATTGTCATCAAAGAGAACTGAAATTTTGATTTGCTGAGGATCAAGGAAGAGTCTCCTTTTCCAAAGTTACCCAAAGACTAGGTGGAAGAACATCAGAGCAGTGGGAAGTTTGGGAGTCATTTCTTGTTGATCTGAAGTTTAATCATTTTTTATATGGCACAGATTAGGATCATAATGTTATATTCATGATTTCCTGTCTTTCTTTGGTATTGTAGAAATACAACCATAATTTTTGGTTTAGAACAGAATGTGCAAACACATAGTTTATTTTACGTTTTAATGTAGTCTTTAATTCTATTTGAGAATTGCTTACAACTAAGCTGTACTTCCCAAAAGCAGGCATAAGATTAATCTACAGTCTGAGTCATTGTCTACACATCTTTAGCTTAATCTATTCTATCAACATCTCTATGACCTTTGTAATCCTTTGACTGCATTTTATTGCTGTTGCCCTTAAAGCCAATTACTACTTATTATAGATACAGTGCTGTCATTCTGAAAGACTTCTGAACTGTGAGGTCTGTATAATGAAAAACCGTTGTTATTAAGATTATGGCCAGGCCAGTTACTCGAGTAGGGAAACACAGAGTGTTTGAGTTAAAAAAAAAAAAAAAATTAAAAAAACACACAAAAAAACACAAAAAAAATGTGTAGGGAAGGAGAGGAGAAAAACAAGAAGGTGGGTCAGGAACACATGAAGTAAGTTTGGCTCAGTGGTATTTTAGATAAATCAAATATCAGAGGACAGTGTTTGGGCAAGCTTCTGAAGGCATTAATGTCCATGCATTCCCCTTTCTGGAGTGGAAATAAGAAGCCATTTGTCCTCTACCTTTGGAGTCCATTGAGTTGTTCCCCGTGATCTTGGTTTTTTCTTACCACCTACCCCCATAGAATTAGATTTTTTTCCTTAAACTATTGCTAAGCCTATGCAATAATAGCAATTTCAGGATAATGGCCTCATGTTCTACTTGTTTCAGTCAAATAAAGAAATTCCTGGTATGAAAATTAGTCATGTTAATGAGATAACAGATGAGCCTATTTGTGATGCTTTGAGTGACATGTATAAAGGGAAAGTTACATAGAACATCCATGTAAAAGTGCCTTTCAAAATTGGCCTCCCAAATTCTTATCCAATTGTAAACTGTATCCCTCCTCATTTACTGACCAAATGACAGGTTTTATTAGGCTTGCATTATTTTTTTAAAACTTTAATTGGTTAACATAAAATTAAAACATAACATAAAATTGGAAATGCCATTTAAAAATTGAGATTTTGTTCTCTAGAAACAACAATACTGGGAATCTGACGACAGCAGGTGCGCCCTCCTCCAGAGCAGCAGTCCACTGAGACTGTGTGTGCCTAGGCTGTTGTCCTCTCCTGCCCCACAGTTGCCATCAGGCCTCTTCACTCATTGACATTCGCTGCCTTAACCCCAGGGGCCCTTCAGGTTACAACCTCTGCTCTAGTGCTCCATCATAGTCACTTACTGAGCAACAACAGTTGTAAGTTGAGCCCACCTTCTGGAGTACTGTTTGATTACAAGAACACAAAAAGAGCAAAGCGCTGAACTTGAACCACTGCACTCCACCAGAGGTAGAGAAGACATCTCAAAAGACCTAGTTCTTTGGGCACAGCTGACCTAAGTGGTGTTAGATAGATTGCTTTTATTACATAAAGGGAGGGGCATGAATGGTTCTTTTGCCCAAAGATGATAACCCAGATCCTGGGTATACTTCCACTTTATCAGATTGTAAGGCATCTCTCACTTTATTTACACAATTTTCATGAAGCCAAAATTGCCAATTTATAAAATCATGTAAAGGGCAGCCACGATTTGGGGAAACAGGTGGCATGCCATGCTTTTCCCTTGTGAATTAGCAATGTTTCTCCCGGAGGTTATCACCTGAGACACTAAGGGACAAAGGTTTTCATTTGAGACTGCCGTGACTCTGAAAACGGTAACGTTAACTTGTCTAGTTGTGAGAAATAGGTTGGTTAGCTAACGTAGAATATTTTATTAAGAGTGAAACTGGTGGGGTTGTTGGCTTAGTGAGTATTTGATCAGGGTGTGATGGCATTACTTAAATTACGTAGATGCTCAATAAGGTATTCAGAGTGCAGTGAGTACAGTGTTCCTACCATGAACACCATCAGGTACGCTATAATGTAATATGAAATGTTCTTGTCCATATTATACTAATGGATATCGGAGCTACACTGCTGAACTCATTTTGATCTATTGCTCTGGTCTTGCTTCCTTGCTTGTTTCTCTCTTTCTGGTTGTTTTATAATGGGAAACCAGAAAGCTAGGTTCAAAGATTCAAAATGCCTTTGGAGTTCAATGAAATGGATACTTACAAATGATTTTAATAGTACCTTGATACTGTAAATATTGCCCAATTACTTATCATCAGGGTCTTATTTTGGTTTGATTTCTTGTCAGACACAAAACAGAGCCATTCAGAACAGGTGGAATTCTGTCAGATGCTCAAACACAACTTCAGTCGTGCCAGATTCTGCCCTCAGCACTGTGAGCAAACTTCAAACAGAAATGCACATGAATAGTTAAAGGAAAATGCTGGATCCCACCTGTTGCCTTTTCTGTGAAGCAATATGTCTATAATGTTTATAAATTTTTTTTTAATTTTTTTTCAACGTTTTTATTTATTTTTGGGACAGAGAGAGACAGAGCATGAATGGGGGAGGGGCAGAGAGAGAGGGAAACACAGAATCGGAAACAGGCTCCAGGCTCCGAGCCATCAGCCCAGAGCCTGACGCGGGGCTCGAACTCACGGACCGCGAGATCGTGACCTGGCTGAAGTCGGACGCTTAACCGACTGCGCCACCCAGGCGCCCCTAAATTTTAATAACCCATACAGGGCTTTATCTTTCAACATTAAATTTATATTATCTTAAAGTTTGACTTCTCCAGGCGATGCATTTTATTCTCTAGTATCTTAGAGAATCTATCCATCTACTAATGTGTACTCATTCATAAAGAATTAAAGTTTTCTCTTATCAAGCAATTATCAACATATTTATTAAGTGTATTGAAATCTTCATTTTCAGTGTGATGTTTTCTATATCTGACTTAAGATCATGATCCTTATTGAGGGCTAGAGGCACATAAACACGCTTCATAGAATCAACAAATAAAACGTTGATGTTTACCCTTTGTTCCCCATGATGATAATTGAAGTAAAGGTGCTTTTGGTACCTTAAAATCTCACAGTGGGGGGCGCCTGGGTGGCGCAGTCGGTTAAGTGTCCGACTTCAGCCAGGTCCCGATCTCACGGTCCGTGAGTTCGAGCCCCGCGTCGGGCTCTGGGCTGATGGCTCAGAGCCTGGAGCCTGTTTCCGATTCTGTGTCTCCCTCTGTCTCTGCCCCTCGCCCGTTCATGCTCTGTCTCTCTCTGTCCCCAAAATAAATAAAAATGTGGAAAAAAAAATTAAAAAAAAAAATCTCACAGTGATAACAATTAAATGAACAAAATCATTAGCCTGAGAATAAATATATGAATACTAGCCTCATCTTTTCTGCTGCTTATAGCTGATAACACCAAGTATTACCTGTAAATCTTATGTCTTAGAAACAAAGAATGTATCTCAATGCATGGCCAATTAAAGGGAAAAACCTAACAAGCAAGCTATTGTTATTACTGCCTGTAAGTTTATTTGTTGTTATTACTGCATGTAAGTTTAAATCCAGAGGTAGAATTTTTGGTTTTAGTGAACGTTGTATAGAAATCATTTTATTACGGCCCTTGGATTTGAAAGAAGATTTTCGTAGATTTTTGCTGGGGGGAAGAAGGAAATGAAAAGGAAACAATTTCTACCTGATGTCAGAAGCACACGTTTTAAATGGCACTTTTTCACTCCTTTGATTTCAGTTTACAAGCATTGAGAAAGGAGAAATCCCGAGATGCTGCTCGCTCCCGCCGGGGAAAAGAAAATTTTGAGTTCTATGAATTGGCCAAGTTGTTGCCTCTTCCTGCAGCCATCACTAGCCAGCTTGACAAGGCATCCATCATTCGACTTACAATTAGCTATCTGAAAATGAGGGACTTTGCTAACCAAGGGGACCCTCCGTGGAACTTGCGAATGGAAGGCCCTCCACCTAACACATCAGTAAAAGGTAAGTTTTAAGCCCCTGTTTGTTCTGGAATATGGTGGTCGATAGGTGTCTCTAAGATGAAATGTTTACCATCATCCTTTCTTCTTTTCCTGCATATCAAATCCTTTAAAGGGATACAAATGTGGAAATCTGAACTCTGCATGAGAAAGACACCATGTGAAGGTGAAATAAACCTCTTCTATTTCTTTTTTATTTTCAAAACGTCTGTCAGCCTAAATATTCTATCACTTGAAGCAAGGCTTCAGAGAAAGGAGAATGAAATGACTTACATTAAAATGCTTCTTGGGTTCAATTTGCGTTATGCTAATTCATGCAAATTATTACTGATGGGTGGAGTACAAGAATATTTGTTAAAGGGTGGAACTAATGTCTTCTGTCTTTAGTAACCAAAGAAAGGAAGGAAGCTGAGCCCAACTGTAGTAGGCATTTTGAGTAATGATTTTATTGACTAATAAAACAAATAATTCATATTAATGTTTCAAGTTGCCATACATAATGCCCAAGATTTGTAAATCTAAACCTATGTTTGTCCTCCCGATCCTTGGTGCAGTCACTCTTAAAACTCACTAATGAAAGATGTTAGGCCTTCATTCTGATATGCAAGAGAGGTATTTCTTACGTGTTAGTGAAACTTCTAGTAATTTATAGCATGTTTAGCATGTGAATATGCATACGTATCTTTATTGATGTATATGTGATATTGGCCATTGATTCTCTGTCTTAAACGATGTGTTATTCAAGGCTTAGGACTTAAGGGATCTGCTAGTTTCTTGTGCTCTAACCTTGTCTCTAGACCCTTGGTGGGCATAAGGTGGATAATTGGGAAAATTGTGGGCAACTCTGGGAGAGGAATTAGGTTCTTTTGTTAAGTGATGACACCTTAACAGTGACCTTTGAAGTCCCTGTGCTCATGGCTTTTGTACAAAAGGGTTCTAATAGGGAGCCCTGACCTCTTAGAGGATACAGATTAAAATGAAGGATCCAAAGCAATGACTATTTACAATTGTGTGCTTAGAAGTGCCATCATATGTGTGTCCATGCATGTGTGAATCTGGTTATATCTCTGCCATTGGTACTTGCAATGTTTCTTACGCTTACGAGAGAAGGGAAATCAGAATTTAAATTCTAGGTGCTGTTTTCCTCTAGAGCAGGGCAAATATTTTCTGTAATGACTATATAGGAAATATATAGGCTTAGGCTTTGAGGGGCTCTGAACTGTGCCACAGTAGCACAAACTCAGCCATAGACAATATGTAAACAGCAGGGTGTGGCTGTGCTCTAATAAAACCATGCATAACAAAATAGGCAGCTGCCCCCAGATTTGGCCCACAAGCCATAGTTCACAGATTATCTCTCTAGAGTGTAAGAATGGCATTCAGAAGCTGAGAACATAGAACAGAGTTAGCTGTCAAGGGCTGGATGTCAGTGTAACATAGCACAGTATGGATAAACTAAGGCACATTCATGCTGTCCCTTTTCAGCCCTTCTCACCTTAAAAATGTAGATGTCAACTTGGTAATATATCAATCTGTGTTCCAGATGCTAAAGTTGTGGCAAATTTTCCCAAGCTGAAGATGTGAATATAATCTTAGTAAATATACTGTATCCATAAGAGTTTATTCATTAAACTGCCTTCATGTTTATTCCAAATCATACAAGATGAAAGGGTAGGTGCAACAGGGTAGAAGTCACAGAATGTACAAAATACATCCTTATTCTTCGCTTTGAAATGGACTGATTAAGGGACTGAACTTGTATGAGGTGGTTTAGCACAGTTATCTTTTTATTACCACTTCTTCATTTATTTTGAGAGAGAAATAGAGAGCTACTGAGTGGGAGAAGGGGGGGGAGGGAGGGATGGGGAGGAGAGAGAGAGAGAGAGAGAGAGAGAGAGAGAGAGAGAGAGAGAAATAAAGAGAATCCCAAGCAGGCTTCACACTGCTGGCGCAGAGCCCAATGTCAAGCTCGAACTCAGGAGCTGTGAGATCATAACCTGAGCTGAAATGAAGAGTTGGTTACTTAACCAACTGAGCCATCCAGGCACACCTCCATTTTTCTCTTTTTTAAAGGAGCTGGCAGTTTATAGGCTGCCTTGGTAGTGGTGGTTACCAAAGTAAAAGTGGTTCCATGGTTTGTCCATTATTCTGCAATGTGATAACCTTGTTTACTTTTATTTTATTTTTTTAAATTTTAATGTTTATTTTTGAGACAGAGAGAGAGAGACAAAGCTCAAGTGGGGGAGGGGCAGAGAGAGAGGGAGGCACAGAATCTGAAGCATGCTCCAGGCTCCACGCTATCAGCACAGAACTCCATAAAGGGCACAAACTCATGGACCACGAGATCATGACCTGAGCGGAAGTTGGAGGCTAACTGACTGAGCCACCCTGGCACCCTCCCCTTGCTTACTTTTGGAATCATGACCTTGTAGAGATGCAAAATTACAGCTCATGTAAAACCATGCCCTCACATATAGACCAGGGAAATGATACAGAAACAGTTTACAGTTAAGTATTAGCAGATCTTAAGCTAGATTCCACTGTTTCACCTTTCTGTCTAGTGCTCTATCACATCATATCGTTTCTAGAAATTTTATTTGATTTGCATCCCCTTTATCAAGCATGCCAGGTGAGAATTCTCTCAGCTTCTGACTGTGACTGATCATTCATTTTTACTTTATGGACTTCAGTCAGTTAAACTCTAAACTACTTATGATCAAGATGGATAAAAAACAATAAAATATGGTCTCTGCTCTCGTGGGCATTTCAGTCTATGAAAGGACATACTGATGTCAAGGAGAAAAATGGGGAGGTTAGGGTGGATATTTAAGAGTCTGGAAGGAGATAACAGATTTTATTATTTTGCGAGTTCCATCCAGATAATGGCAGAACATCCAATTCGGTACATGTGTACTCCCACTATCAGTAAACTGATGATAGTGAAGGTGTAAAGCATAGTGACTCTATCCAGTTGACGCTGGCTCTCAAAAGTTGCTAGGAATGCAGTGGACACTTTCTGTGAATTGGTTCTGCTGTACAGTATGTGTATATTTTATTGCTCTACTCTCATTCTTTAATGCAAACCTGTTACTCATTCTGATCAAACATTCATGAAACAACATCAAAAGAAATTCATTTTAATTTATTAAGGTCTTCTGTGTTGTGCCCTTGAAGAAGTTCATGTGGATAAACAAGCTTATATAAATAGCCTGCAGCATCATGTGAAGTGCAGTTCATAATCCAACAATAAAACGATAGACATTAGACTTGGTGCTTCTCCAAGCAGTCTCTTGAATAAACCTAAAGGCGTTTGGAAATTTATATGAAAAGTACTTACACGATGTAGGCAATGTTTTTTTTTTTTTTTAATGTGATGAGTTGTTCCTGTTAATAATTAAATTTCAAAGCTTAAATTTAAATTTGTCCCACACAACTATATAGAAATTTAATCATTTTAATTTACTGCTTCAGAAAGGTCCTTCACTCTGCCCTGTATTCATCACATCTTTTCTTAAATGTCTATAAAGGTTGATGAGTTTGTTTTGTGATGCCCATTCTGTATAGATTATTACAAGTTATGCTTGCAGAAAGAACACTCAGGTGACAGTGTGTAATATGTCCTGAGTCAATTACTTCATGGAAATGATATGTTAAGCAATTGGAAGGTAACAGATAGTTTTTTCCACGATTTTAGAAATATCTGTATTGTTATAATACAGATCAAATCTACAATGAACATTATGCATTATTCAAGAAATGACCAGGCATTCTCAGCAGTGTTTCAGCTAAATAACTGATGATTGTAACCTTTAAAGAAATCTCATTGTGGTGACTGTTGGTAAATCACTTCTCCATTCATAGTAATCTCTATTTAGAGGCTATCTAGAAACCATTACATCTTTTATTAATCTTAAAAGCAATAGCTGCTGATTTGACATTTGCTAAAACTAGATAAATTTTCTGTCTTTTTAATATCACACACTTCAGTCAATTTTCGGTGTGTGTCTGCTACAACTCTATTAATCCAGGAATATTTACCACTGTAAGCATAAGTCTTACTTCAATTTGAACATGGCAGCTTTTAAACAACAATTTGTGTATGTGTGTGACAGGCGACAATGCTCAAATATGTAAAATAGAAGACATTTTTAGCCTTCGGAAGGAAATGGTTGAAAAATACTGCAAGACAACTGGTGATTGAAATTGACTGAACACATTACGGAAGAACTTTACTATTTTCATAGTAAATTTCATATGTACTACAAATTTCATACTACATTTCATATATTACTATTTCATAGTAATTTTCATATTTCATATTTTCTTCACTATTTCGGGCACTTACTGTGAGTTAAGTGGTGGATATTTCTGAGAGGAGAGGCCTGCAGGTCCTTATTTAAGGAATACGTGATCTATCCTTAGCCAAAGACCAGACTGTTACTTTTGCAATCATGTTTAAGGGTTCGGTTTGAAACAGCCATGTGTAGCCGCTGAGTCTGTGACATCCTTCAGAGTAACTCTGAACTACTACAATACTGGTTGTTCCCAAAACTTAGAACTATTTTTCTAAAATGCTATCTGTTTCCATAGAAGGTACAGAATCCAAGACTGAGTGATTGTTCTTCTTGGTCTAAGCAGCTCCGAAAGGTCTTCTAGTTCCTGTTCAGGCATTTTACTGTGTACAGACACGTGTACTTCGACCAACTGACATTCATACTCGGGGGCAAGTGTCCTATTCCTCATTATTGAAAAAAAATGTGAAATGCGATTTCTTAGAATCAGGGTATAGCATGTACATCAGCCTGTGGTGCTCTTTATTATTACACAGGAAAATGGTAGTGCCCAGACTGAACCCTTAGGTTCTGAACAGAAGCTTCCAGTAGGGGTAGGAGAGCAGGAGACAAGATAGAGACTGGCTTCTTGCGTGGTTCCTATTCTCGCCTCCACCACCTTCAGTAGACTGGGGGCCCATCTCCCTGCTTTAGTCTCGAGTTTCAGTCACCTCAGTCCAAAGGGCCAACCAAAAGCTGAGCTGCCAGTGTTCACTCTTGTTTATTTTGGTAGCAAGTGCCAGGTTTTGCTAGTACATGGCAGTATGATGTGATATAATTGC
Source organism: Herpailurus yagouaroundi (assembly GCF_014898765.1). NCBI lineage: Eukaryota > Metazoa > Chordata > Mammalia > Carnivora > Felidae > Herpailurus > Herpailurus yagouaroundi. Next base: position 11,819,108 of record NW_024412396.1, read on the forward strand.
CTTTTCTTAGGTATGCTTCTGGAAACTTTTTCATTACATACTGCTCTCCTTTCTAGTGGAGGGAATACTTCTGAAGGAAGTTCACTTAAGAACTAAGCTTTTACTGTATTTTCATCATCATAGGACAGGCATTGTTTATATCGCCATGCTTTCCTAGGATTCTCATCTCTGAAACTGGGCACGAAGGGCTTTCTGACAAATGAGGGCTTAGTGATGGCAGAGGAAGTCTCTGAGACTATAATTTTGTGCAGATTCCCATTTTTTTTTTCAGGAGAAGCTTTGCTATCTGCGGAGGGGGGCTCTGGTCCACCTTCAGAATGAAGCATGCAAAAGCACTGATGGTTTCTTCACACGTGCCACTGTCAGAGTTCAGTCACCGTTACCTTCAGTGCACCTGGCACTGTTGGGCATCCAGAATTACCCTCCGCTCCAAACGCTGATTCCGCGGAAGCCTCTTTGTGAGAGTGATGACTGAGAATGTGTGCATACTCAGGCGTCCTAGTCCGTCATCGCCAGGGCAACAAGCAGTCCGAATGTCACAGTGGCACGCCACAAAGCTTGTATTCCTCTTGTTGCTGTGGTTCATTCCGGAGGTTGGCAGATTTAGGCTGAGCTTAGCCGGGTGGTTTACTTCGTGCCACAGCTCTGGCTGTGCTCAGGGTTCAGCTCTGGTCTGCCCCCTGTCAGGGGACAGCAGAGATTTGGGAGAGGTTCTTGTCATGGTGATGGCAAAGGTGTCAGAGGGATGAGCCAAATCATAACACCTCTTTTACAGAATGTTTTGGCGGACACCTCTGGAAATGTGGTTAAAAGAGTGTACGTGTACTTCTGCATCCCGCATCGGGATTCGGCGGTCTGCCCCTCTGTATGCCATCGTCCTCTTTTTCCCCAGCAGTACCGAATACCTTAGACCGTACGTTTGTGCCTTTGTACATCCTATCATCTAACCAGAATGCCCTTTTCCTTCTTGTCGTTTTACCGAACTCTTGTTCACCTTTGAAAACGCAGCTCACCTGTCACTTTGTTAGGTAAATCTTCTCTCCCTCCCCAGAACAGTAGTCATTTGTTCCTAACAGGTTACGGTGACAGTCTTCTCTTGCTTTAGTATCCATTCGTAATCCTTTTCTTATGATCCTTGTCTCTCTATGCAGACTGTGAGCTACTTGAGGGAACAGTCTGGGTTTTATACATGTCTTTATCTCCATTTACAGTACCCAGGAAAGTACGTATTTAACCGAGTTTTTATTTTTAAATTTTTGTTTATTGACTTGTTTTTGAGAGAGGGAGAGAAATCACATAAGCAGGGGAGAGGCAGAGAGAGAGGGAGAGACGGAATCCCAAGCAGGCTCCGCCCTGGCAGCACAGAGCCCCATGTGGGGCTCTATCCCATGACAGTGAGAGCGTGACCTGAGCTGAAATCCAGAGTTGGACACTGAACCAACTGAGCCACCCAGGTGCCCCAACCATGTGTTTAAATTAAATTATATAGTACTAAGTCATATCTTGATATTGCTATTAGTGAGCAGAATAATGCTGATGGAAAATGTGGGTGGGTCTAAGTCATAAGCTAGGATGAAGAAAGAAGAGAGTGAAGAAAGAAAAGACTGAAAGGAAGAAAAATGGAGGGAGAATGATGGGAATAGCGTGAAACCAAGGGGGGAAATACAGTGGATAGAGTAGGAGCTAGGAGGTTCGTACCCCTTGCCTGGGATCAGCTGCCTTCCCCTGCCAACTTGTTTCTCTCGTGTAATGTACAAGCTGAGGAATTGACACTTAAAAACAATATTCTTAAGAAACCCATGTCTTGGGTATATAAATTCAAGTTCGTTCGACCAGTATCTGAGTACTTTCGCTTGGTAAGTCCTCTGACTCCTTTGCTGGTAATGTGGGGGCATATAATAGAGAAGGTATAAGGCAGAGTCCTGTCCTTGGAGGTATTTACCATTTATTGAGAAATAAATAAAACTAAATAAACCACATGACCTGGGTTACAAAGGCCTCTCTAGACCTCAGTTTCTCATTTGAATTTCCTTTTTGTGAATTTTCTGGTCTGGATGATTACTGACTGTCTAATCCCAAACCCCAATTTCTGAGAAAGGATTTAGTAATTATTGTCTTGAATTAGACTCTCCTGAGAGTCAGGTTTTTTTTGAAGCTGTTTGTTAATAATTTCAAAAGCCACATGCTCTAACTCTTCGTGTTCTGCTAATATTTCTGTTTTCCTTCTCCCTCCCTCCCTCTCTGTCTCTGTCTCTGTCTCTCTCTTTAAATTTATTTACTTTGAGAGAGAGAAAGAGAGTGCACACTTAAGCTGGAGAGGGGCAGAGAGAGGAGGAGAGAAAGAATGCCAAGCAGGCTCCATACTGTTAGCGCAGAGCCTGATGCAGGACTTGATGCATGGCTCGAACTCAAAAACTGTGAGAACATGACCTGCGCTGAAATCCAGAGTCAAACACTTAACCGACTGAGCCACCCAGGCGTCCCCTTCCTTCTCTTTTACTTTGTTTTCCTTTACATGGAGGTATCATGTCTCCCTGGTGTCTTGGGTTCAAAAAGGTATGACATAGTTCCTTCTCTTAAAAGATTTTGTCTGTTGAGTATCAAGATTTGCATACATGCAATCATTATAAATAAAAAAGAGGACAATAGTGCAGCGCACAATGAAGTTTTAAATTAAATAAGCCAAGCGCCAAATATATGATACGGGTAAAATACAAATCTAAAACTTGATATATTTTTTATTTGCTTTTTACTCTTACCAGAATTGTAGGGGACATACTTAGATTCCATATCACATTCAACTTATTTTAAGAAGTCTAGCGGTTCTTGGTAATGTGATATTTTAGTCATGGCATTGCCTTATACTACGTTGTACTTAGTTATTTGGGATTTGGAAGTGTATGTGCCCTGTTTTTAGGGCTGGGCTTCCCTAACATGTTTTTGTTAGCCTATCACCTCTTGCAAAGCACAGTATAAGTTTCAGTACTCTGCAGATACCAATATTTCATGGGTATAGCAAAGAAGGAGTCACCTCTGACTGCTTTATATGATTGAAATTGTACTGTGGCTTTAATTTTCAGAAACAGCTTTCTAGATACTGTGCATAACTCTTGGCTGTGCCTTAATAAACATGTGGTGACCTCCACCTGTAAAACTAATGTGGCTTTGAATACTGATTGACTGCAGCTTTTCGCATCCTTTCTGGGTCCATAATATGTCAGTGAATGTCAGAGGCTGGGCAGGAGAAGGCCAAAAGAATTTGGGGTTTAAAGATCATACAGATCATCTGTTTCAATCCTCCTACACTTGTGTTCAGAAAACTGATAGAGAACATTAGTGATATAAACAAAGTCAGTAACAAACTTGGCGCTAGGATTTGGACCCCTGGAATTCCAATTCAGTGCATCTTCTTCCATGATAAAGAGCATATCTTTCTCAGTGAAGCACATGTTAGCAGCTGTCCTTCGATATCCTCTTTCCCCATTATACATGAACATATATGCACATATATGGCCCATGTGTCGAGACCAGCCCTTTTTAGATCAAATGCTATTATATTGCAATTCACAAAACATTTTGAGGCCTTTCAAAGGCAAAGGTGTTATAATTGAATGGAAACAAATCCTTAATAAGGCATTAAATGCTAAAATGAAGGGAGACTGTGTGAGGGTGTATTGGAACTCTCTGCACTCACTTTGCAGCTATTCTATAAATCTAAAATAATTCCAAAATAAAAAGATTACTTTTTTTAGAAATGCACCATAATTTACTCTAATGACAGAAATGTAAGAAAACCAAAACTCTACCCAAATGGAAACTTGTTCTCTCCCAGTTTCCTGCCTCTTCAGCTGGTCACTGTTGAGTTCTCACAGGCTCACCCTTCTCCAGGGCTTCATTAATGGTTGTCTTGTTTAAGAAATGTGATTAACCGACAACTACAATATCAATCAGGATATGGAAGAAAGAAAATTGATTGAACCGTTTACACAGTTTGCTTAAAACGTTTATAAATGACTGATTCCCATCAATGAGGAGTCACATGAGCACAGTTTTACGCTCTGGTTTTTCTCCCTCCTTTCTTCAGTGAAAGTTATTATGAGCGTTAACACTGTCTAGTCTTCACACTCTGCTCAAAGATCATCCAAAAGGGGAAGTTAGAAAGCCAAGACAAAAACTAGTTAACGGACTCTAGGACAGGGGTCAGCAAGCTCTTTCTGTGACGGACCAGATAGTAAATAATTTAGCCCCTGTGGGCCGTGAGGTCTCTGCTGCAGCTACTCCAGTCCACTGTTAGAGTGCAAGGGCAGCCACAGGCCGTCCGTAACCGACTCAGTACACCTGTATTTCAATAAAACTTGATTTGTGAATGTTGAATTCTAATTTTGGCATATCATGAAATCTTGAGTTTGTTTTTTTTTTTAATTAGTTAAAATGCTTTTCAGTTCTAAGTTGATGGGCTGTATAGAGACAGGTAGCAGGCTGGATCTGACCTGTATGCTGTAGTTTGCCAGGCCCTTTGAAGAGCTTTAGACCTGGAAGGGACCTAGGTACTTTTTGTAGAACCCATGGTGGTGAGCATTGTTCTGCTAATTGTAAAGGGTTGAAACTTGGATTTGTTTGAAAAGTGTATTGATGACAATGAATGCTGGTAACATGCTTTAAGAAACATTTTTGGATTTGTTTTTGTCATCTTCAGGGCTAATATGTGCGCGTGTAATCTTCTTCCTACGATAGCCAGCATAACTGAATTGTATGCCAGCCAGTGGTGTAATATTCAACAGTTTTCTGGGTTTCTGTGCATGTGTATTGTTTTGTGTATAGTGTGCATTGCTGAAAAACTGTAAAGTCATGCTAAGTCATTGGCTTAGCCTGGCTTTTTGTTTTGCTTGCTTTTTCAGTTTAATGTAGTAAATGATCCAAGCTGGGGCTATGCAGAGTCTCCTACAGATGAAGGATCTTATTAAAAAAAGAAACACGATTAAAACTTTGTCTACATGGGACTGTTGCTCAGCCATTTTGACTTACCTAATCAAACAACTGGTCAGTTCAGTTAAATAATTGTTCTGATTGATTTCCCTACGTAATTTGTTAAGTGTTTTACTGATTCAAATGAAGGCTTGAGGCATGATCTGGCTACTGGAATCATTAGAAATAAGAAATTGGGGATTTGTGTATAAGAAATCCAACGTTATGAACATTAGAATGAGTAAGATTGGTAAAGCTGAATTAGGTTCAATTCTGCCTACAAATAACTACCTCCAAAACCATGTGTACATGAAGTGGAAAAATTGGGTTGCGCTGTATAGTATAGTTTAATTTTCCCCACTTACTAATGTGAACGTGTTACTGAAGTACTAAAATGCAGTCATGAGGAAATACTGCTGTGGTCTTCTGCCATTGTCCCTTGAGACTGTCAATCACTGGGTGTTGAGCGAGTGCTCAAAGTGCTCCCCACTCACACTAGTGGAGGAAATGAAAATTTGGGAGATTATAGTCCTCACTTCCCAAAGCACTACAGAGACTTAAAAATATATTTTTCAGTAATGTTTTGTAATTAAAGCACATCGCTCCAATATAATTTTACAGTTTGGGAAATAAGGCCGTGTTGAATATCGGCACTGATGATGAAAACAGACTGTGTACACAGTTTGGCTTTTATATAAATACTTTAAAATATTGGCTTTCTTCAATAAAAATAGATGAATAGTCTCCAGGTTTTTACAAGAATTTTAGCATAAAAGCAAAATTGCTATCATTTTTATTTTGAAAAGAGACATGAAGATCACATAACAAAATGTGTAAAATGCCGTATGTTCTAGAGAGCTGTGATAGAAAACGGGGATGTAGACGCAGGTAAGCCTCACTATGGGCGTATGCAGGACCTTGAGTAAAGGGGTTCAGTGATGTTTTCTTGGTTGACACCTGACCAAACGTGCCCTTCATTGTCTTTCCTATGGACCCTGAGCTCCCAAAGTTGCAGAAAAATCTGTATCAAGGTGTTCAGCCTGTGCTGTCGTGTGATGTACATCTAGCAAGCAATCAGACTGTGCCTTCTTGTTGTGACTCACTACATTTTTTGCCACACAAACATCTGCTGGAAAAGTTTATAGAACTTAGAGAAAGGAACTCTTCTAGGGAGTTCTGACAACCTATAGTAAAGGTACTTTGCATGTAAGCGAGGCCAGTGGAACCAGCAAAATGTGTGAATACAGTGGAAACTGATCATCTTAGTCATTTTAATGTGTCTTCAGAGTCTTCTAATAGGAAGCTCTTGGGCAATGTAGTTGGACAAATTTTTGTGACTGTTAACGAGTAACATTCTTTGGCCTCAGTTTGCCTAGAAAATGGCATAGCTTGGCCTGAGAATTCAGCTGGTCTTACACTGCAGTAAGCCTACATTTCATTGTGAGGCTTAAGTTTACACAGAAACTACCAAAGGCATGTTTTGATTCCTTTTTAGGACTTTTATCATGTTAAAGGTAACTTGTGTTTTTGTCGTTTTTTGTTTGGTGAGATTGTATTTCTGAAATGATGTTAATCAGGGAGAAGAGATATCAACATGCGGCATTTATTTTGAATACATTTTGTGATTCTAGCTTGTCAAAGTCTTCACCTTGTGTCCTGTAACAAAGCAGAGGAAATTTAGAGTGTTTCGTAAAATACTCAGGTGGTTTGGGGGCTATTAAGGCAACTTAGTGTTAAGCTAGTGCTTAAAATAATGAGATCTAAAAGTTGATTAGGTAAATTTTTAATATGTATATATTTCATTGAGATGAAAAGACAAAAACATTCTTAAAATAGGTTGTATCTTAAATGAAAGGCTGATTTATTGAAACAATGGATATAATGGATACTTCCCTCAGAATGTTGGTTTTATAATCTTCTATAAATCCTTAGGTTTTAGGGTAACATTTTTTTTTTTTTGGTTGTCATTAGAGATCAGGAATCATCCTATTTCTCTTCCACCATACTCACCAATTCCTGCTGTAAGTATTTGAGTGCTTATTACATTGCAAGTTTCATTAGGCTGTGTGTGGAATGCAAAGCGGGGGGGAAAACTGAACCCTCTAGGAGTTTATAATCTAGCAGGAGTGACGCACATGCTCACAAAACAAGGTGAGATGTTATCGTGTTGAAAGAGGTTAAAGCAAAGTGTTGGATAATCTGTTATGCATAAATACAGTTACAGCTGTAAACTTGGTGACATTTAATGAGAATTGTGGTCGCTGAGATCTCAAGTAAGCTTAGGAAGCTTTTTCTTTACAGAAGAGTGTTTTAAACAATACCCAAGTACCCACCCATGAATGCCTGTGTATATTGCTCTTAGCTGACCATAATTCCAACCAACCAAGATCATGAATCACAGACCATACCTAGAAAGCAAGAACTTAGTCAAATATGATCTTCTAGTATCTTTTCTCTAATATCTTAGCATTTTCTAGAGATGGAAGGAAGTCTGGAATGAGGTATGTTTTTAAACATCACAATCCTAATGTATGTAGTAAATAGAAAATCGCTCAGCATCTGAGGCATGAATATAGAAAGGGTCAGATCAGATGAGAAGCTGCATCCTGGGAACCTCTTAGTAGAATGGCCAAAGCTCAAGCATACCACTGGGACAGTGATGGGAGTGTCAATTGTTTACTTTGGCTCCTGGCTCTCACACATTCCCCTAAAGCCTATAATTGGGAGGGAAGACTAGACGGCATGGAAGAAAATGTTTTGTACTTTCATTTAAATTAGCACAAAGGGAGGGAACAGTTTTGCCTCACATGTGAAGTCAGTCATTTCTTGGGTTGCTAGCTCAATGTTTCAGCAGAACAGCTGTTCAGTACAATGTGGCTTTCTACAAGCAATATTTCTACTGCTAGAAAAGTGGCAGTCTGCCAAAGAGAGTGCCCAGACCAACCCCTAAACAAAAAAAATCTTTTGTCAACGACTCTAATAATTTGTACAATTCAGGAAAGGGGGGTTGCACGGTCTTTGCAGATGTGCATTTATGATGCTATTTTTAAGCAGAGCAGCATGGAAGAATAGATTCATAAGACTCATAAGTTGATCATTCATTTTAAGCATTTGGCTTCTGCTCCTTCTAAAATTTCACTCTGTGGAAACAACACACAGCCAGGCTTGAAACGAGGTAAGGGAGGGCGTGACAGCAAGATGAAATCCTTCATTTCCAAGCCTGTGATGCTTGCTCAAAACCAAGAAGCTCTAGGGTGTTTTCTTCTCCCACTAAGGAAATAAATGTGGTTTTTCTGATCTCTCGCGGAAGAAACTTGCTATCCTTCAGCATTTTGAGGAAATAAACTCTTAATGAGCCTGCATTCTTTTACAGCAGTCCATTCTCTGAAAATGAGTTTAAGTGCTGAAGGAAATGCCAGAAGCATTTACGCAACCAGCACCAAATTAATGCGTGTTAATTCTCTGTAGTTTACCATCACAGCCGCTGTGCAGTTTTTCTGGTGTGAAACTGGGTTTAGTCTCAGATGTGTCCTCTGCATTCTGGTTGCCAGACTCCACAGCGGTGAACTCGTCTGGCTTTGACTCTGGTGACGGAGTTAAGACCATTTTTATAAATTACAGTTTCCTGGGAAAGAACCCTCAAACTTCTCTTAACAGCAGAAGATCAAATCTGATATAATCCCTATCTTGTATTTTGTATGCAGTCATATACTTGATATTTACGTAAGAGGGAATTAGACTGATCTATTAAAATATGAAATCCTATATTAAAAATGACATAAAATTAATACAGACTCCTTCAGTAAAGGTGATTACAGAGCATAGACCACCATAGAACGTTCATTGACTAGATCAACAACTTCCTCTGATTTTGAGACTTGGGATCTTTGGTAGTGTTGTTTTCTTTTTTAAAAATTCAATCTTTTCATAGCCCATATAGGTATAAAAATGGTCAGTTTAGTGGAGTTGCATGTATTACTATACTGTGAGTATTTTGATGCACTTCGAGTGCAATCCACCTGTATTATGCTGTCCCCTCAAATTTTAACATTTGAGTATACTAATGTGAAAGGACTAATCATGATGATGATGATGGGATATTACTAAAAGAGCTTATTTTGCTCTACTAATGAATGTTTATTTTTAAAATTATTCAGGTGAACTGTGTCATCATACTTCAAGTTTTTACTCAAGTGTTTTTACATGTTGCCTGGGTTTAGTAAGGATTTACAGTGACAATTAAAATTATTTATTTAGATGTGACCCCAATGGAGGGGTACTGCCCTTTGTGAAGTGACAAGTCCCAGACAAATGGTTACTAACATGTCCTTTTACAAGTTAACAAAATCACTTTTTTTTTTTCATATTAGAGAACTTCTTTAGGTAGAGAATTTCTGTGGCAGTTCCTATTGTGCAAAAAACTAAGTTCTTTCAATAAAGCAAGTGATGATTCCCCAAAATAGATATTTTACATTCATGTTTTCAATTTTTAAGTTTCCTCAAAATAACAAAATGGAAATATAAAAAATAAATTTGACCCGTGTCTCATGGTAGTATATTTACAGAACATATTGGTAGGAACATAATTATCCATGCTACATTCCTTTGGTTTACTCAGGCCAGGTATTACTTGAATGGCATAAAGAGTCCACACTTTTTTTGATGTGCAGTTATGAAGATGTATGATCATTTTTTACGCTTATGCATGATCTTTTCCAAAGATCAGAGAAACAGTCATTATTGTGTACAGAGGCATTTTCTGGTATGAGTTGGATACAAAAACATGAGGAGATCTTATAAATCCATGATCACATTTCATATTTATAAAACTTCATGAGATGAGATCATTTTTCCTTCTGCACGTACAGTCTTTTTAATTACCCCTGCTCTCTCTGTGCAAAAGATACATAAGTAAGAAAAAGGGATGTTGAGAGATGGTTTCTTAAAGTGAACGTAGATGCTTTGTGTACTGTGCCGTTGTACCAAATGAGTCATTTAGTTTGGCCCATAATTTATACAGGTGGCTCAGGAGGCCCAGATCGATTCGTAATAGTCTCTTTACAAAAAACAAGAACGACTAAAAATAATATTCTATAAATTTATGTCACAATTCATGTAAAACTCCTCTAGAAACAATTAGTATGCTTTTAATAATCATACTCAACATGCAGTAAACATTCAGTTCCTTCCACTAGCCTTCACTCTATTCCTAGCTAACTCACTTGACCAAAGTGGACTCGGGGAGTAAGCTTGTGAATGCCAGAGGAACTCATCCCCACCACAGACCATGTTCTGGTGGGGTAAGAAGTGACCTGTCTGCACTCAAACACTTCTTCACTTGTAGCTATGTGTAAGATGAAACCATATTTGGAGGTTATCATTTCATAGCACACTAATTTTTTTTTCCATGTTTTTTCACAATGACATTAGCCTATGAAGCAGTGGGACTGCTTGCCCAGTGTCAGGTTTATAATCCCCTGCTCTCATTAGCTCTCTGCTGAACTCTTTGTCGTCTTCTGCATTCATCTCTTTTGAATTAGGTCTTTGGCAAGCCTCACCCTTGGTGTGATTAATTAAAGTTGATATGTTACTGTATTCTGAGTTCTCAAACTTGGTTCCACAGTCACCTCTTTGCTACCTTCTACTTCTGGTATTCTTTTTCCATTGTCTTTTTTTCCTCCCCATCTAAACTATCCGTATGAGGTACTACGTTTCACGATCTTGTTCAGAGCAAAACTGTGAAACATCGGTAACATTCTAGGTAATGATTAAAGTAGTGTTCATAAGAGCAGCCAGTCCAAAAAAGATATTTCAGTACAGGTGTCTCAGGGATTTTAATATTTCACTTTGCTCTCTAGGACACGTCATACTGGACAGTGGATTTAGGGGCTGAAGAAAACTCCCCATTTCCTGTGTGCCGCTTATACTCCACACGTGCAACCTTATATCCACATTGATGGTATGCTATGGATCTCTGCTGCTAATGTTAGTCACCTGATTTGCAGAGAACTAGAACTAATAACCTTTTCAAATGTTATCAAATTATGGCAAATCCTAGACCTATCAAATTACTTAAGTGATCATTGATCATTTATTTGATATTTTAATTTTGACTGAGTCTACCTCAAGGACTTCTTGATATTTCCATTAGTTTTGGTAGGACGACAAATGCCAAACAGTAACATAGCTCATAAATTTCACCAACAACGAACTCAGAATGCTGTAAATTAGCTTTATTTAAAATGACCTAAAAGCAATGAATGGCCTTTAGCATAATTATAGACCTAGCAGACACAGTGGAAATCAGGGGGGAAAGCACCTAAATGATAAGAAGTACATGTGACTATGTTGTAAGTCTTTTTGGGGTGTGAAGGGATCCGATTCGATTTCTCAGTAGTGAAGGAGACAGAAGCTCTCACTTTTAGGTCGCCTTGCAGTTTAGGTTGCTAATGATTCCATTTTAATGTCACCGTTTAGTTTCATACTGATCATTTATACTGACAAAAAGGAAGAAAAGAAAACAAGGAACCTGTCATCAATCATTCATTTAATCAAGTACCAAAGTAGATAAATAAACATACTGAGTTAATTATTCTTCTGTATGTAGTGATTGACAATAAAGTTAATTCATGCCTATTTTAACCCTTTGATATTTTGTGCCATTAGGAATAATCGCATTAGCAGTTGTAGAAAGGACTTGGGGGTGACCCTTTTTCCCCTAAAGTGTCTTAAGAAGATTCAGTCTTCATACTTAAGGCATGCATTCACTGGAAATCTCTTTCGCTCAAGAGTTGCGGTTATTTGCATCTAAGCATATTAACTCCATGCTACCAAATAGAATGAAAAACAATTATGGTAGTTTGCCTCCTTTGTCGTATTCCTGTTCAGACTCTTCAATGAAGACCTTTTTTCTTGGCAACGTGCATTTTTAATGTGTAAAAGAATTTGTCTCCAGATACAAATATGCTATAAATTCAAAGGTGTGTTGGATACGGCACTAATGGAAAAGAAGTCTTAGTGATAGCAGAACACTAACATGATATATTTGAGTTAAAAGAGTTTTTGAAAGTTCTAAAAACCTGTTTTTGGTTGGTCTGCATTTTTCTCCACTCTACCAGAGAATGTTTTTTCTGGTGGCTATTGTTATTAAAAAATCAATAATTACTTTTATTAGACTTCGTGCAAACAGGAGTATTCTTGAGGTGAGTGGATAGTGAAATTAAATTGTCTAAATATTTCCTCTGGAATCTTTTTCTAGCATTCCTATCTAAGTCAGTCTGCAGAAAAGAAACAGGGAAGTAAGAAGCAAACTTCGTGCATATATTTGGGGTTGAAAACAGGAGTTTAATTGTTGATGAACATTGTGCAAAATTTGAGGCTCAAACTGTGGGTGCCTCTCTGATTAGAGATAAGTTTCTTCTAGATGTGTTTTATTAAATGGCTTTTCCCTTGGCAGTTTTCACATTTAGTGTAGCTGAATCCTACCCACTCACCATTTTAAATTGCCCAGCTCTCATATTGGCTTCAGTTCTAACAAGCTACAACTGGAACTGGGGAGAGTTGGTGGGCAAGATACCTGGGACTGAGTGATGGCCAGACCAGAGCACATTCCACACAGATGCCGCGCTTTGTGTCTACTGTTCTTTGAGCCAAAGGTTGGGGGTGGGGGAGAAGCTTTGCATATCTTGGCTTGGCCTGTTGAGGAAATGATCAGGGTTAGTATCAGTCGTAAAATCTACAATCATAAGAGCAAGTTACAGTAGATTTCGAGCTTGTGTCACCGTTGCCAGATTGCCATTTTTGCTTCTTGATTGCTCATGTTGGAATTTGTTTTCTAATAAACATTCGGCTTAAGTAAGCGGGTTTGCTCAGAAGGCTTTCTGACCACCAGAAGAGACAAACTATTGTAGTTTGACCTTTAATGGCAAAGTAAAATTTGGAAAATACAGAAAATGTAAACCTTTAGCTATAAACTAAATAAAACAACATATAGAAAAGAATTCACTTCATCAAATCGATAAGTAAATGGAGAACTGTTCATCAGTAATGAAATCTGTTTTAAAAAATAAAGATTGTCCACATTTCTTAAGTTCAAAGTACTTACATATTTGATGAATGAATCTACCTTCTCACCACCATTCCTGCCATGGATACCTCTAAACTTTATTAATTTCTGTGTAAATGTGTTAAAGAGAAACCTTCTTATTCTTTTTTGTTTGGCCTTTGTTTGGCCTCCTTTTACCTGCATTACATTAATTAAGCAGTGGTATGAATGAAGAGTGGGAATTTGTGGCCTTTTTGTTCACAGAAATAATGGTTAATCTCTTCAGCTTTGTCCAGTTTATGACTTTGCTTTTTCATTCACTTCACAATCTGCAGCTAGCAAGTTAAGCAGAATACAGCTTGTAATCACTGTCGTAACAGTAAAATCAACAACTCTGTTTTCCTTCATTGAACAACCTTTGAAAGTTCTTTTTTGACTTACATTTGAGACCATAAAAACTGAGGGGACAAGATCCCAAAGAATCTCTAAGTAGATGGTAGAGAGATGTACATCTGTATGACCAAGTACAAACATAGTTTTAAAAGGAAACATTTGACTTTGAACTGAAGTATTTGGTCAAAATCTCCTTTGATTTAGTTCATGAGGAAATAAATTTTAAATCTGGATTTCTGATCATTCTTAGAAATGCGACCAAGTGAATCTTTTAGGCACAAGTATATCTTCTTTTTAAAAAAAAAATATTATTTATTGTCAAGTTGGCTAATATACAGTGCATATACTCTTGGTTTTGGGGATAGATTCCTGTGATTCATCGCTTACATACAACACCCACTGCTCATCCCAACAAGTGCCCTCCTCAATGCCCATCACCCATTTTCCCCACTCCCCTCCCACTGCCATGTTTTCTTGGTGTAATTCTTAGAGCTACCTAGCATCTATTTGATGTATCTTTTAGTTGTCTGAAGCAGTGGCTTCCTATCCCCAGTCCCAGAGTTTTAAAGTGAGAAAGAAGACGGGGCTGGCTGTGGTTTGCCTTCTGTCCTTCCTGAATGTCATCACTCTCTGTGTTGGAAAAGAAATCAAAGAAGAAAGGATTTTTAGGTGCTCAGAAATGGTGGGATGAAACTAAAGCCCTTTACCTGAATACTTGGTTCTTTTATTTTGATCTACCATAATTTTTTTTAACTTAAAAAAAAATTATTTTGAGAGAGTGGGAGAGAGAGCATGCATGAGAGAGAATGAATGGGGGAGGGGCAGAGAGAAAGAATCCCAAGCAAGCTCCCAGCTGTCAGCATAGAGCCTGACATGGGGCTTAATCTCAGGAACCTGTAATATCATGATCTGAGCCAAAATCAAGAGTCAGACACTTAACCAGACTGAGCCACCCAGATGCCCCAACCACAAGTTCTTGGTTGTTGTTGTGTGTCACTTAGAAAACAGTGCTCCAGTTAAGTCTTACAGTTATGGGCAGTTTCTCTCCTTTAAATTACCTCCTTGTAGATTTAGTTATTCATTGAGAATAAGAAGTATATATTAGTCACCTGCCATTTGTTCTCAGAGCTTGGAGATAGAAAAGAAATAGAAGATGCATTGGCTGTTGAAACATTTGCAATATATTTGTAGACATGAGGCTTTTGATGTAAAAAAAAAAAAAAAAATTAGACAGCATTTTTGAGAGAGTCCAAATAACAAAGCTGGCCAGTGCCCTTCTTGGAAGCTAGCTATCTAAAGTACATTCTGAAATCACAGTGGCTATATGAGAAAGTTGTTGTCTTTTAGTGTGCCTTCATAACATTGGTCCTACTTGAGCTATTCCAGGACCTATGAAGGAAGACAGGTACTCTGTAGTTTTACAGAGGAGAAAACTGGGGCACAAAGGCACCAAGTGACTTGTTCAAGATTAGATGCGTTCTTAATTCTGAAGCATATTTTTGCATGTTGCCAAGGTAGAGATGCCCTGAGACTCACAGCTGGCTTTGAAGCCAACTCCTGGTGACTTTGGTTGATGGAGATCCACAGGTCTGGCCTAAATATGTTTCTCTGTGAAATGAGACTCACAATCATTTTGTTTTAATTGTCCATGAATCTTAAGAGAATGTAACTACAAATGGTATATTCAGAGATAAAGTCAAAGAATGCTCAGTTTCTCTGAGAGGGTAGTTAAGAGTTATCATGGCAACATGACACCTGACAATAGTTAGCTTAACATTTTCATGAGAAATAGTCTTCATGAGAAATAGATCAGGCTTTTGAGTTTACCATTTTTTAGTGAAACGAAACTGAAGTGTCCATGGAGTGAGCTAGGTTTAGACTTCCTCAGTAGGTTTAAGCTTTGGTTACCTTTTAGAAGAAACATTGTAATCTTAAATAGGAGATCATCAGCCATGGATACTTTCCATGTGTTTATTTCCTCTCTCCTGTAGAAAGGAAATGCTATTATTTAACATTTTAAATGCTCGTCTTGATATCACAAACTTAAGATTTCTCATATTTTGGAGTACTCTTTGATGAAATCTTACTCGTCTGGTAGCTTTGGTGTTCTGTCTCTACTTTATTAGACTGCATTTCCTAGAATTTGGAATTCCATTTCTCTTGGGATTTTAGTGGGCAGTTTATGCACTCAAGGCATCACCTAAGTACCAGCAACACATTCTTGACTGAATAATGATGTATGTAGAATGTTACTTTTTTTGCCTTATAAATGGATAGCAATTTACACAGCTGTGGATGTGGGATGTTTCAATCCCAGACCATGTTGTAAGAAAAATTGAATGACAGTGAGCAAAACAGCAGTAATTATAAAACTAATTACTAAATGCTGATGATGCCCATAGGCTTTGCATAACTAAAATTAGAAAAGGAAATTGCTTTCGGCTTCAGAGAGGCAACATGCTAGCTATTTCACTGTTTCAGTCAAAATGGAGGGTAGTATATAAAGTTCAATCAGGAAAATATACATGAATACATACATATCTATAGATTTGCATATACATATATTTCTCTATGTTGAAATGTTATTCACTCTATCTTACAATTTTATTTATAGAACTTTATGCATAGATATTTACATAAAGAAGATAAGTATATTAAAATATTTGAATGCAGTATATATACTGTGCATTTTGCACACACTATAATTACAACATTAAAATGCATATCTTTACAATATATTTATACATGTTAGGTTTCTCTCATGTACATTTTCACAGCAGAACGTAGCGTACATTTCCACCCTTGCATAAAGAATCTACTCTTGTGAATTCACAGCACATTCTTCAAAATGAAATAGTAAAAATTAAAACATTGATCGGCTCATAGAAAATGAATCATCATGTTTTGAGAAGATAAATGATTGATAAATCAGCAGTCTGTAAGGCGTACCTTTGTTCATGTTCAATTTGGAGGTACGAAATATGTGATCTTAACCCCATAGAAATTACTGAGATTGTAAACCTACTACCTACAGACCTCAGACAATTCTAGAATTATAAGTGCTAGAGCTGATACCGATAATATTCAAGTAGGAAGTAAGGCAATAATGAATTACATTAGTATGCATGTCAATGGAAAATGATTTAATGAGTTAAAAATGTGAAAATTTTATCGAAAATGTTTTCCTGTTCCTTGCAATTGATATCTATTTCTGTCCTCTCTTAGTCCTGCAGACAAATGCTATAAAACATAAACTCTCCTGAATAAACTATTAATGGTTATGTTTAAGTTTCAGATTAAATAGATCATGGATCAGGATGATGAAGCATTGTTGATAGAGAGGGAAAATGAATCCTGCATTTAAAAAATTCAAGTAGTTCGAATGACCTAAAATGTAATGTTTTATTTAATTTTCTGCCACATGTTATTTCAAAAGTCTTAAGAAATTAAAATGACAAAAGACGATACTGTCTGTAGACATATATTATTGAAATGAAATCCAAGTATAATTGAATCAAGTCTGTAATGAAATTCTTCTTGTAACTTTTACCTAGTGGGGCAGTGCAATGAGTTAGTTCTTCCCATTTGTGTTAGTGAATTTAGTAATTAGCTCTTTAACTAAGGCAAATGGTCTAATAATGGAGGAATAAATCACAGAATGGCATATAAAATGAATATGGAAAGTCTTGCTTCATGTGTAATGTCTGGTAATTTAGTCAGCTGTAACTAATATGTACACAAGTTGGGGTAAAGTCTCAACTTTTGCAAGTTACACAAGGTCCCGAGAGTCATAACAAATCATTGCTGCTCATCAGATGTCCTTCAGATGTGAGGTTACGTCAGTCATGAAAGTAAGTATGTGATCAAGAATTCAGAGACCTTAGGGTCAACTAAAGTGATATTAACAGTTTTATATCTATAAAAAGTGGAATGTATTTTGCCTCACGTTTATTACTTTCTGGTTTGTTCTTCCTGGGGCTTCAAGGGGAGAGGAAGTGAGAGTTCTTCTGAGTATGTTGGTGCTGAACAATACAGGCTGGGTTTTTTTGTTTTGTTTTGTTTTTTTAAGTAAGTGATATCGGGGAGTCTCAGGAGGAGGAGATGGCCAGACAGGAAGCGACGTCGGAGCTTTTGGAGAACCAATTCATCCATATATTTCACATATCATTACTGAGAACCCAATGTGTGACGGGCTTGCCACCATCTTGCGGGAAAATCAAAACTTGTCTCTAGGCAATGTTTGAACTGCAAACTTGGCCACTTTATGTGTGAATAGAATTTTAGCAGAAGACAGATAGCAGTAAAACCATTTTTTTTCAAGGCTCTCTGTTCAAAATTCATTGTCATTTAACTCATTAAGAAAACACACAGTGTCCTGTGAGGTACTGTTTATATCCACCAGTACCAGCAGGCAAACCTTGCTTACAGACAAGTTCATTTTCTACAAATTTTCTGTCATGTTTCACCTTGGTAATCTCCATCTCTTGTGTGCAAAAAGAAACAATTTATTTTCAACACTTGAGGGATATAGAACATCTGACTGCTGTCATAACCTATTGTTTTTAACATAAACATTATAGCTGCATTTGCCTTGAAATATTTGCCCATGATTGCGTAAATCTGAGCCAGGTACCGGAGTGTCACCTTGTGCTCTCCAGCATCAAAACTGAGACCTATCACCTAAAAAGTGCGATTTGCTCCCTTCACAAGCATTTACTTCAACAAATTAGAAAGAGCTTTCCTTTTCATAATTGAGTGAAACAGTGCGCTAACTGAAGAAAAACTTAGGAGAGAATGCGTTGCTTTTAACCATAGCATATAGAACCCTTCAAATGTGGCTAAGGGCCTACTATATTTTCCTTTATCAAAAGATGGTTGATTGCTTAATGGTTGAAGCACTACTAAATAGCTTATATCACATTACTGGAGAAAATGTGCTTTACATCAATTGCACAATGTAATTCTTCCTATTATTTTGGTAGAATTGTTTTACCTTGCATGGAAGCATGCATATAAGGGAGAATAATTTGATAATCTTTTGTGATATACAGGATATCTAAAATACGTTATTCAGGAATTATGACATTCACTTGGAAAGCTGGAGCCCTTGTCTATTTCCTCTGCTTACTCATTTATGGAATGATGTGGCTTACAACTCAACATTTATCTGGTTTAAGACCAAAATAAATATTTATATTTGGTTGTTTCCTGGCTCCATTTTGTATGCCTCCTATTATATTTCTTTCTCATTTTTCTTTCTCACCCACCTCTAATTTTATATTTATATGCCCCTCCAAAATAATTTTTGGAGCATCATCAAGTATATAAAAAGAATCACTGTCTAAATTCATTACATGAAATGAAGGCTACCTTTGTATTGATACCCTTGGCTATGAAATTTTCATTCATCATTAAACTAGAATAAAGTTATTATTCTAAAATCATTTTACTCATTTTTTCGGGTTAATATTCTTCTTTAATATTCTCTGATTGACTATTGTAGAAGGCAAAGGAACATCTGTTTTTGTTTTTTTTTGTGTGTGTGTGTGTGTGTGTGTGTGTGTGGTTTGTTTTTTTTTTTTTTTTTTTTTTTTTTTTTTG
>NW_024412396.1:11838210-11863879 GCF_014898765.1 Herpailurus yagouaroundi
ACATCATCCCCCAACACACACCTTTTTGACCATTATTTTGAACTGTTTTACAGCTGTTCCCTAGTCTGACGTCATTTTGTGATCTTTAAAAATGTTCCCAAGCATCTCTTTGGGATTTAATATTTCTGCTCTGGTATGGCCTTTTAATTTACTGATCAGTTGCCTTTTTAGAAGTCCTTTCTGTGGGTTTGGCCTCTCTGGCCCTCTTTGTGTTCTTTTTCATTTTTATACTAATAATTACAACCCTTCCCAATTAATTGCCATTTGTGAATATAATTGATGTGTTTCCTCCCTCTCCAGACCACTAATGAAGATGTTAAATAAGTCTTAGCGTGAGGCTTAACCTCAGCAGAATTCCCTTGGACCATGGGCATATTAGAGTTTACTGTAGCTTTATTTATTTTCTCTGCCTTTAAGAGCGCTCCTGGTTGAGGCATTTTAATTCATTTCCCAGGATTTCACGATAATGGAGCTCCGTATGAAGTGTCTGTCCCGATATATAATGCCTACTGAACTTTCTCTGATTTCTGCACACCAAGATCATTGGTTTACTTACATATCCGCGATTCTTAAAAGCAGTGTTTGCGTTTAAGACAGTGAAAACAAACGCTTTTGTGAATTTAGTGTCTGAAATATTATCACTGTGAGATAAATTCAACTGATTTCTCCCTGCTTTTCAGTGTCGGCACAAGTGAGTGCATCAAAGGTGTTTAACACAGATAAACTATGTAGCTGTCTTAGAAGAGAGAGTGGTTCCATTCCATCCCAACAATATTGGGTCCACTTTCTCTATGATCAGAATATTACAAAGGGAGTGGAGAATAATTTATATCAGAGGTTCTGTGACGGAATGAAATGGAACTCTTTTGAAGTATGATCTCTGAAAGCACAGCATGAAGCTCAAATAAAGTGAAGGACATTCGCTATTACAAGTAATGTCCTTAATAATCTTGTTAGTCTAGTCTCCCTCTGTACGAGACAAATGGAACATTATTGGCTTATGGGCTGTAGTAAATAATTTAGTTTCCAATATTCAGGCTGCTTTGACAGTAAATTAAAATGACATGAAAGGGGCTTGTTGAATAAAGAAAGTATCCAATCAAATTTAATTGGCATGACTAAGGCAGTAGAAATATGTTTTATAATTAAACCATGTTGTCTTGGAGCTTTATAAGCATGTATGAATCAAAATGTCAAAAATTATTCTTTGATACTGTGCATTTAAAACTTTGCATGGTGAATAGTTTCTTTAAACAAGCTTCTAGACATGCATATTGATGTAACATGAAAATAGTTTCATGTTTTAAATAATAAGTGATAAACTTCTCCATTTGTAAACCCTTGCAAGTAGCAATTCTGATAACAGACCACTTAGAACTCTCCTTTACAGGATTTTGTTTTCAAATTGATACACTAGTAACTCAGAGGAAGCTATAATTTTGCGATTATATTATGGTATTTCAACATTCAACCTTTTGGTGAAGGAAAAAAAAAAAGATCTAAACTCATTGAGCAGAACAAAGAAAAGGAATAGTATTGAGAATAAAAAAAAGAAAAATCCAAGGTATATTTTGGTTTACCGTAACCTTCTCAAGTTCAAGATGAATTGCATTTTCCACATTTGACAGCAAACGTGTCAAATGCTTCTGCTATAAAAGGAAGCCGTGGGAATTTCAGGTTTTTGTATGACCACCTGTCCTATTTTTTCTTCCTTCCCCAAAAGTGGTGCATAAGTAAGTGCCTATTTGTAATAAAATTCCTAATGATGGTTCTTTCCACAACTCGGGTGGAAAATATATGGTGGTGTGTCTGCAGAGATTGCTTATAAAAACCGAAAAGAGCTCAGCGAATCATTTTTCATTCTTAGCCTTTTCCAACGTCCTACTCAAAGTAAGCCAGAGATTAGAGAAACGAAGCAAGGAATTAGTGTTCAAAATACTAAGATCATATGTGACTTTTTTTTAGAGATTTGTGTATTATTTTCTAGTCTCCTGATAACTTTTCGGGGAAGATTTTTAGCTAATAGTCCCTCTATTTTCTTGATTAGACCCAGATCTAAGGAGCTGTTTCAGAGATAATACAGTTTTTGTTTACATTGCTCCAAGATAGCGCTAAAGGAATATGCTACAAATGTAGTTTCTATAATATTTTGTTCTTTGTGCAGTGCTGTGGCATTAGATGATGTAGAGATGAAAAAAGTGACCAAAATGAATATTCTTTAAAGTCTGCTATATGCAATTTACATTCTTTTCCGCTTGAAGACTTGAAAATTTTGATTAAAATTTTGACCTAGGAACAAATTCAGAAGCCGTTTTTTCTTTTTTGCTTTTTTCTTTTTCCGTCCGTGTTGATCCCAGAACCTCTATAGGCATGCAAATGATACATGCTCATTTTTCTTTCTCTTTTTTTAAACCATGTAACTACCAAAAATCATTACTAACAGACTGTTGTCTGTGCTGCTGTGACCTCAAAGGAGAAAAATAAATGAATGACTTCATCGTGAAAGCAGAAAAGCCTCATCAGAGAACATTTCTGGAGAGAATAATACAAAGTGGGATGTCTATTTAGTCATAATCGCTATGTGTGAGAACACTGTTCTCTCTTGGTAACCCTAATGTATATCAAGACTTTGTGTTTTGAATAGCTCCTCCTTTGTTTCTCACACTTCAGTCTGCATCAGAATCACTGGGTGGGCCTGTTAAAACAGATTGCTGGACCCTCCTTCCTGACTTCCTGATTGAGTTGGTCCAGGGCAGGGTCCAAGAATTTGCATTTTTAACTAAGGCCCAGGTGATGTTGATGTTGCCTGGGAAGAAACACTTTGATAACCATTCACTCCTACTATAAACATGGAGTTGTTAATCTCATCCTGTGAGCTGGGAATTGGAGGTCTATCTCTGCCTTCAAGAGCTGAAGGTCTGTCCTCTGAGAAGCTGGCACTGTGCCTGGACTTTAAGTAAAACCCAAACCCTACCTTGGGTATAAGCTCAGAGTACCATGGTCACACACGGCAGAGCACTTGAGAAGCTTTGGGTGTTGAGAGATCCCTTCTTGAAGATTTAAAGTTCAAGCTGAAGTCTGAATGATGAGTTAGGAGCTTTCCAGGAGAAAAGGGAGGGAAGGAGAAAAACTGATACTTTGGAGAAAACTTGAATTTTTTAAAATCATTAATAGTAACCTAAAAAAACACTAATGTTAGTTCTCTGAAGGGAAAAATTATTTGCCTTTCCAAATCTAATTGAGGAGCTCCTGGGTGGTTCAGTTGGTTAAGCATCCAACTCTTGATTTCAGCTCAGGTCACAATCACAGCATCTTGGGATCAAGCCCCGTGTTGGGCTCAGCGTGGAGCCTGCTTGAGACTGACTCTCTCTCTCTCTCTCTCTCTCTCTCTCTCTCTCTGTCTCCCTCCCTCCCTCTCCCCTCCCTCCCTCCCCATCTGCCCCTCTCCCCTGCTTGTGCAGTTATTGGCTTCCCTGTTACTTGGGGGCCTACGGTATATCCTTATCTCCATTTCACAGGTGAAATAGGCCAAGGGAATTTGAACCTGAGGCCACATGGCCACTATGTGGTCCAGGAACTATTAAAATACTCTATTTTGATCAGTTCAGTACTATTTCTACTATACCACATTACTAGCCTACCTTTAACAACTTCTACTTGTCCGGCCTGCCACTAAAGCCCTGACTCAGCAAATGCACAAGTAAAGGCTACCCTATACTTGTCAACTTGAGTGGGCATTCCTTCCCTGAATTGTTTCTTCTGACCTTGTCTTTGTACTTGTTTAGGAGACAAGTTATTTTCCCTGTAGGCTGACGGTTTCCAGCTTTTTATTTATTTTTATGTATTTTTTTATTTTTTGGTCCAAGGAAATTTCACTTGGACATACAAATATGTAGGAGGCTATTTGAAAACAGAAGCTCTAGGTCAGTGTTGCTAACCTTGGCAGCTCTCCTGAATTTAGCTGAAAAGCTTTTAGGAAGTAGCGTCTGTAGTCTCAATCAGACCACCTGATTCAGAATATCCACTGGAAATATACTGGGCAGTTGGGATGATCAGCCTGATTTGAGAGTAATGATGGCAACTGACATTAGAAAGTCTTCATTCCTGAGTACCAGATTGTGTTAAGTGTGATTAATGGGTTAGCTCATTTAATCCTGGTAATAGAGAACTGGCCAGTTAAAGGAACCACAATTCAAAATCAGAAAAGCCGTTTTCCGATTTAGAACACTACATTCATGCGCTATAGGTCTGTGGCCTACGTCTGTATTCCATGCTGATTTTTCTCCTTGCCCTCTCCCGGCAGCCAGATACACACATGCATGCACCTCAGCTGATTCTGCAATAGGGGAGGTCTGTCGCCATGACACTAGATTCCTTGAAAGAGCCTGGAATAAAGTAGGTTATTTAAAAATGATTGATAATAGAAGTTTCTACCAGGAGTAAGACACCAGAGAAAAAGAAAACACAAGACAATTATGCTGTATCCACCCTCAATCATTCACCAGAAATGTTCTTAAGTAAGGCAGTTGGCAGAATTTCCAGATGAGATTTAAATTTTCTAGAATGAAACGGGCTGAAACGGGCTGTTTTGAGGGCCCATTATAGTTTCCTCTAAGCCCTGTCTGGTTGTCTGTCAAAGTCACCATTTTCCTGACAGTGTTAGTGAGGAATTCCAAAACATTCTAATGCTCTAATGAATTTTTAAAAGGTAATTGGACAAGTCCTACCTTTAAGCTGTCTAGACAATGTATAAGGATCTATCTGCACAGCCATGTTTTAATTTTTTGTTATGAGTAGTAAATTTTTTTTCTCTAGTTGACCTATTTCTTTTTTTATTACTTTTATTTATTTATTTTTAATATGAAATTTATTGTCAAATTGGTTTCCATACAAAACCCAGTGCTCCTTCCAACAGGTGCCCTCCTCAAATAATCCATTGAGGAAATGGGCAGAAAACATGAACAGACACTTTTCTAAAGACATCCAGATGGCCAACAGGCACAGGAAAAGATGCTCAACGTCGCTCCTCATCAGGGAAATACAAATCAAAACCACGCTGACATATCACCTCATGCCAGTCAGAGAGGCTAAAATGAACAAATCAGGAAGCTATAGATGCTGGAGAGGATGTGGAGAAACGGGAACCCTCTTGCACTGTTGGTGGGAATGCAAACTGGTGCAGCCACTCTGGACAACAGTGTGGGGGTTCCTCAAAAAAATTAAAAATAGGGGCGCCTGGGTGGCGCAGTCGGTTGAGTGTCCGACTTCAGCCAGGTCACGATCTCGCGGTCCGTGGGTTCGAGCCCCGCGTCGGGCTCTGGGCTGATGGCTCAGAGCCTGGAGCCTGTTTCCGATTCTGTGTCTCCCTCTCTCTCTCTGCCCCTCCCCTGTTCACGCTCTGTCTCTCTCTGTCCCAAAAATAAATAAACGTTGAAAAAAAAAATTTTTTAAAAAAAATTAAAAATAGATCTACCCTATGATTTCCATTACTTTTAGAAACAAAAACCTATCTTGCCTTTTAGCTATTGTTCCTTCTTCCTTGAGCAGCTTTATAGTCTGCAGGGAGAACATGGATTTGGAAGTCATCTGACTTGAGATTAGAGGTTGGTTCTGCCACTAACTAGCTTTGTGACTTTGGGCAAGTTCACGAAATGCTCTGAGCTTTCCCCATGTATGTGACTGGGCCTATTCATGGCCATCTCTGGGGAGGATTTTGGTGAAGACCACCCGGCTAACCTGAATGGGGGCAGCCGCACAGCACTTGCCTTGTGGGAGGAGCTCCGCACCAGCTCCTTTCTTACCTACATCTAGTGCTTTGATTCTTACCACTGTGGTATCTGCTTCCATTTTGGTCTACTAAAGTTCTAGGCTTTGAAGGAGAATTTGTTCCTGGAATCATAGGCTCTTTAATCTAAGATTTGCTAATGACATCACAGGTGAAGATAGAACTTCCTTGAGCTGTATTTGTGCAAGTTTCTTGATACTCTAAAAGAAAAATATTGAGTAAATATTTGACTGCCCATTCTTCAACCTTCATCATTAGAACCTGTGTTAATCTGATTCAATCATTACCTTGTAATTCAGTTTTTCCTTTTTTGCTTCACAAATGCTTCTGCAGATAGGAATTTCAGGCTTCAGCTCTGTAGGGAAGCCATCCAGACCTTTCACTAGCTCAGATAACTCATTATGAATAGAGGGTATTGCTCCTTGTTTTACATTCTTCTTCTGATGAGATGTTTAGAAATACTCAGGCTTTTTTTTTTTTTCCTTTAGTCAAAAATAAGAGAAGGCTCTGGGCTCATTTATTTTGAAATAGAGACATTGGTTTCCTCAAAAAAAAAATGCTGACAGTGGAAACTCTTTATGATCTTGGCAATTGCAACATGTAATAACAACATGATGTTTTACATGGAAGCAGGTTTTCTCTATAAATTCTTGCTACTTTTTGGGAAAATTCACTGCAAGTTGGTGCAATAATGACATTCTGTTATATATTTGTCACAACTTGCAAGTAAAAATCATATTCTCGTATTAAGCTTGAGATTAAACAAGTCCTGTTCGAGTTCGAGATTGAACAATTTAACCCCAAACAGCCTACATTGATGAGAGAAGATGTACATCATTTCCATAATTTGGTTTTAGAAGGACTCCTCTAGAAACTGTATCATTCTTAATTAAAACTTATTGGCTAAGAGCGCTGTTGTTTTTTTTTTTTTTTACTTTGTGGAAATTATTCTTAACAGCAAAGTGTGGGTTAGTAGGTAGGAGCTATAGAGAATATAAATTCACCTGAGTGTCTGCTCTCAAGTTCATCATGGGCCTGCGAAGACAGGCACCCCAAATCCAGAAAAGCAGAATTGCAGAATCCAGAAGTATTTAAAAACGTGGATCATATTTTCATGATGTAGTTTAGCTAACTTGACCACTTCTGTCATGGTAAAATCTTGATGAAGTCTAAATTCAATCCATGTAGGGCGAGACCCACGAGCTACAATGTGTGAAAAATGGCCTCAAGTGATAGGTTTTTACAGAACAAAATTCACAGTGATACAACTGCTTACCTTTTCACAGTGACACTTATTAGAACTTATGAGAATCATAACAGGTAATCTCCTTCTAAAGGCAACATAACTTTGTATCAGCTGCAGGACTGAGTATGCTGCTGGCAAGGTGTATGGTCTGTCTCGTTTAGTCTGGACAATGCCATGTCGGTTGTCATAAAACCGATTTAAAATTCTAACCTCTACATTACACAGCCTCATTTCGTTCTGCGATTCGTAATTTTAGATGTTCTAATCTTTAATGGAGGGACTTACGATTGATTATGAGATGTGTACATTCATTCCAGTGTTCATTTGGAATATACAAGTTTTTAGCCTCTTTCAAATTCCCTGCTCAGTATTTTACGTGCTTGAAATATGAGTATAAAAATAGTAGATTTTTTAATGCTTTTGTGTAGGCTCAGGAGAGTCCTTCCTGCAATATCTAGCTGGAAAGGTAATGAACTGTAAAATATGTTGAAATGATTGGGGATTAAAAATCTCTGGTGTGTACTGACAGTGCAATTATATTCCACAGTAAAGGTTTCTTGTATTAAGAGTAATAAATAAAACTTATTTTTTCCCACTGTGATTGGTTGTCACCACCATAATGATGGCTTTGACCTTCTTCCTTTTCAAATGTCGTTAGCCTGCGACCAAGTAGTCAGGCTATAGCCAAATGCTGTGGAAACCTGAATACAAAGTGAGAGTTCTCACAACCCCCACAGTGGTGAAATCTGGGAGGACAGTAGAGACCTTTCAGAATTCTGCAAAAGTGTTGCTGGTTACGTGTGGTGCACATACTTTCTTCTTGTTATTTGTGGACTCCTGTTTCCGAGCTTTGAACTTGCTTGTGCTTCTGGGATCAGGTTTACAGCACTGCCTATCTGTGAATATACGTTGTGTAAGTAAACGGACCTTGCTAGCTTGTCTTCCCGAGGAGTCAAGCTCCTGAGCGGCACTTTTCAGGCAATAAGTTAAATAAGAATGTAAATCTATGTCTACAGACTTAAGATTTTAGAAGATCAGAATCAGGCTCATTTTTATTTAGTAAGTATGACGAGGGATTTAAGATTATATACAGACTGTTGATTAATTTTGCCTTTGTTCAAAAGTGAAGCCATTGTCAAAATTACTTCGGTGGGTCAAACTGAAGAACGTCGCATTGGCTGGCTGATGCTCGTGGCCTTTACTTCATTTTAATTCCCCTTTTTTTTTTTTTTTTTTTTTTGGAAATACATTTTCGTCTGAAATGTGAATGTCGTGGAATGTCCCCAGTGCAAGGCTCCTGAATAGCACTGGGCCATATTTATTCATTAGAATTATGTGCCAGTTTGGTCTCCCTTTCCTATTAAGCCCCATTTGTCTGTCTAGAAGGTCAAAGGAGCAGCTGCCTTCGGGGCAACCTCTCTGCACCTCTATTGTTTTGCTTCTCCAAGGGTACTAACTCTTTCCTTCTTCCTGGAGACCTGCAGGATTGTCCTTTCAAAGTGTTTACCCTTTCTCAGGTCAGGGAGCAAGAAGGACAACCGCTTACATGTCCCTGTAATCCCTGCTGCCGTAAGATACAGTGTTGTCATTGGTTGCCATCTGGCTGACTTGATGCTTTCCCTTCACAGTCTCACCGTTCGCAAGTGAAATCGGCCAAAAAATGGACACATATATGCACTACTACTGTAAAAATCTTGATGTTTTTGGAGCAGTTACTACCCTGGGTAACTGCCTCAAACTTATTTCCTCCATTGAAATGACTTGGAAGGCAAATCTGTCCTCTGTAAGCGTAACTTTGATTGCCCTACCCCCACTTTTAATAAGACTGAGAGTTTGGTAGAGCATTTACTACAAATGAGTGACCACTTACTCCAAATATCTGCGGACTTAGGATAATCAGGAAGAAATTCCTTTACTTTACCCGAACTTTGCAGTTACGTTGGGGTAGGTAGATAATGAAAGAATGAAGCATTGAGATGTGCCTAAATAACATGCTGTTACAAGCCTTATGATAGATTTGTGTTTGACTTAACAGCTTTTGGAACCTAATAAAAAGAACTTAATTGACAATTTCTTGAAATTGCTAAGAAAACCTAGTGATGTTGGTAGGGTATAATAAGGAGTTTCTCATCACTGTCTTCAAGATTGAGCCTATACAAAAAAAAAAAAAAAGAAAGAAAGAAAGAAAAAAAAAGGATTTATCTCTGTGGTAACTCTAAGTAATTGATATACAGACAAGGTTTGGTTCCAATTTGCCAGCAATAAAGTTGTAATAGGGTTTTCTCTGCAATTTTAGCCTTAATGTGCTCATTCCAAAGAGCGGTATTTTTCCAAGCGAACAAATAACATCAGTAAAGCTTACGATCAGTAATAGCCCCATACTCATGCTCGCATTAAACTTGTTAAATCAATTCACTAGACACTTTCTAAAGTGGACTGTCTGTTTACTTTGACTTGCACCCTATGTGGATGATCCATCAGTTACATTTATTTGAATGATC
Source organism: Herpailurus yagouaroundi (assembly GCF_014898765.1). Taxonomy (NCBI): domain Eukaryota; kingdom Metazoa; phylum Chordata; class Mammalia; order Carnivora; family Felidae; genus Herpailurus; species Herpailurus yagouaroundi. The sequence goes on from NW_024412396.1 coordinate 11,847,743, forward strand.
TCTACATTCAAAATTGGTAATTATTCATGCTTGATTGTGGTTATGAATGAGGCTCTTTTTTTTTCTTTTCCTCTTTTTCTGGGGCTGCTTTTTTTTCAGTCTTTGGTGTTTGAAGGATGTGAATGTTTAGCAATACAACTACCTGAGTGGGGATATTTTTGCCTCTCCAAAAATTCATATGCATACTTAGTTGCATAGTTACTGTGGATAGTATCATCCATAGTCTTCTACTCTTCTTCAGAAGGTGTTTTTCTTGAAACAAACATAGACACACACACACACACACACACACACACACACACACACTTATCAAAATGGGTATGAATTCTAATCGTGCTGCCAAAGATAGAGTATAGTCCAATGGTCACAGAAGATGTTAGACCAGAAAAAAAGTAGCTGGTGTTCTAGAAAACATTTTGGGGAGGTAGGCAGTCTCCTAACCCTGCTTCATTTTTCAGTGGAACAAGCTGAGCCTGCTATGGCACGCTGCCTTTTGTCAGTAAACACAAAGAGAAATCTGAAGCCATCAATCTTCCTTATCAATACTACTCAGTGTGATTCTTTTCCTAGCCATTTTCCTTTTTCTTTTCCTATCCAGAACTTCATTTTTCTCAGGGTCCTTTCAGTTTGTCTGTGAATGAGTTAAGGGTCAGGTAGGTAAAACAAAATGAATACTGTGTATTTGCAGAATTGTGTATTGCTTAGGGTTTGGTGGAGGGGCCTCCATATACACAAGTCCAGTATGGTAAAATGGACTTTTTGTGAATAAGCTGATTTGCCTGCTGATGTCTGCCTTGGGTATGATGATCGCCATTCTGTTGCATTGTATGGTGGGAACTCTAGTTATCCTAATGACTAGAAAGGCTGTTCCCCCAATCTATCCTACGTGTGGTTTATCTGTGTCCTTAAACCAAGTCTTTATTTTTCATACTTAACTGTATTTCATATTTTTCTTTTCTCTTAAATCAGGTATGTTACGTATCAAAGATACTATACTATCTCAGAACAAATGTGAAGTAAATCTTTAGTACGGCTGAAATTCATGACTGTAAAATGTATTAAGTCACAAAAACAATATGCCCTTGCTCCAATTTATTTTTTTTTTTAATTTTTTTTTTTTAACGTTTATTATTTTTGGGACAGAGAGAGACAGAGCATGAACGGGGGAGGGGCAGAGAGAGAGGGAGACACAGAATCGGAAACAGGCTCCAGGCTCCGAGCCATCAGCCCAGAGCCTGACGCGGGGCTCGAACTCACGGAGCGCGAGATCGTGACCTGGCTGAAGTCGGCCGCTTAACCGACTGCGCCACCCAGGCGCCCCGACCCCTTGCTCCAATTTAATATTAATAATGTTTTCTTCCATCACATGGAACAATAGTTCCATGAAGTAGTCTAGCACTAATATAGGTCTTTGACTTGCATTTTAAATTTCAATTTTAAAACTTGCCTCTGCTTTGTCCCTTATTTTAGAGGGTGCCCTGGCCCAATTTGAAGCACATGCTAATTCACTGGACTGCTTTTGACTATGCTACTCTTTGTCCTAGGTTCATAATTAGGGGGAAAAACTTAGGCTTGATGGGTATTTACACATCTCTCTTTTTTTGTAATAAATTCATTAGGTTAATAGCCACTTCTATTGTGTTTAAGCCTTGGACATGCTAGTGTGATTTATCTAGTGTCCCTGTGAGGTGAATGCAGACTCTGAAAGGAATGAGAGTGTAGCCCATAGAACTATATTTCTAAAAGAGAGAATTTTCATTCCTGTGAGTAAGCCAGTTGTTGACTCAGATGCAGCTTTGGCTCCTTATAAAATAATATTCAAATTAGGCAGATGAATTAAGACTCAATCTGATGGAAGTTTTCTCTTGGTTTGATTGATAGGTATATACACCTGCATGTATGTACCTAACAAAGTACCTAATATTTTGAGTGACTATTCGGTGATGGACAGTACACTAAGTATTTTTGTATATGTCATCTCACTGAGTTTAGTATGCAAAATAGCCATAATACAGTTACTCTTATTCCTCCTTACAGATAAGGAAACCGAGACGGCACCTTTTCTATTTAAAAATAGCTAGTAACTAGAGGACTCAGTTGAAACCTAGATCCAGCTCATTCTCAAGCCTATGATTTTTATACAGTGTTACTCTAAGGCAAGTCAGTTTTTAGGGGACAGGTTACTTGCTATTGTAAGAAGCAACTCACCACAACTGATCTCCCAGCAGTAGTCTTCCTGTGTTCCATTTCCAATTATTGCTTTTATGCCCTAATTTTTGTTGTCTACTCTGCCCCTTTTCACTCTGTTTATCACTTTCTTCTTACTAGTTTTCTCCATTGGCCTCAAATCATAATTTTTCCTGGTTTACATCTCCATGATGAGTCACTCATTGTGCTCCTTGGTGAGCTTTTTTGTTCCTTCATTTGCCTTTAAATTTAAACATTTCCCAGGTTTCTGTTATTCTTGCACCTTTAGACTGGGTGGTCTCAGTCTTTTGAGGTTTTATCTATTACACAATTGCTCATGGCAATTCTGTACTCCCACCCTAGATTTCTTTCTAGAGTTCTGGTGCATACGTTCAGCTTTCTACTGTGCATTGTGCTCTGATTTCCCATATGTTTCTCAAATTCAAAAAAAAAAAAAATGCTAAACTCTAATGCTAAACTCAGTATCCTGTAAAACCCATTTTTCCTCTTGTGTTTGCTAGCTCAGTAATAGGAATCGCCATCTACCTATGCACCCAGGCAGAAACTGGGAAGTTAACTCCTGTTCAGGTTGGTTGATATGACCCTTATCATCCCCATCTCTCTGCTTTATTTATTATTTTCTCATCTGGATTTTGCTGGAGTCTAACTGGGGTCCTTTACTGCAGCCTCTCCTCTGTCCCTCTCCACTTCGATGCCAACTTTTCATGTAGCTACATCCATAGTCCTATTCCTAGAAAGAAAACCTATATATATCACTTGTTCCCATAAAAGTTGGAGTAGTTTTGTTGTTGTTGTTTGCTTTGCTTTTCTAATACACAAAGAATATGTGGCCTTCATAACCTGAAATCTGTCTGCTTTTCTAGCCCTGTATGTATTTTTCCCCTCCTGGAATAGGGTCCCTTCCTTTGTAGTCCCATACCTGTCTGACACATTTTTATTGCTTATTTACCTGTCTCCCTCCTCAAGCATTTTATCTCTATATCCTTAATGCCTAGTCTACTGTCTGGCATACAGTAGGTGCTCATTAAGTGAACTATCTATTGAATAATGGTTTACTACTTCAGAAGAATACATCTTTGAGACAATCAAATGGCTTTATAAAAGCCATTTATAAAGTTATATAATCCAATCACTGTATTTAGCTACCTCTTCCTCTTTGCTTTTTTCAAACAATGGAAAAAACAATGAGCAGCCTATAAAATCAGTGACATTGTTCATTGGTCAAAGTTCTGGAGGACTTATCAAATAGGAAATGATTCAGAACTTGATTGTACTTCATACATGGCAAATGTATGGAGAAAACTCTTAGTGTTGGATAAAAGTCATTGTGAAAACCTGTGGAAGTCTGTATTTATGGATTATGTCAAGAGATGCTGTCATCTTTCTGGGAACATTGGAGGAATTTTGACAAGAATCCAGTTGTAGATGAACCCAGTCTTTTATTTCTCCTCATTTCTGGAAAAATATTAAGGATATGTTGGCCAGGAAAATTTAGAATAGGGAACATGGCAAAAGCTTGTATTAATAGGAAGTATGCTTTTAACCTTGTTCTTCTTCAGTAATAGATACATTCCTTTCCAACCCTAGTATACCACAGTTAACATAGGAACTTTGAAAATAACCCTGCTTTGAAATTGCTTAATGCTTATCTTTACTTTGACTATAATTTGGCTACTATGTGAGCAGAATGTCTGCCTCAGTTGGCTATGAGAATATAATCCTATTGTTCATAGGTGATACTCCTAAGTATGGTGAAAATTTGGAAATATGTCAGTATCTGTAAAACTCTTCATTCTCATTTAATTTACATATCTTTTGTAAAAAAAAAAAAAATAGAGGAGTGAATGCCCAATTGTTTGTTTGTTTCTTTTTTGTAATGTCATAATGATCACAGTAGGGATCAGATCAACCTGACCAGAGTGCTTCTAAATCATGGGCTATTTGAGTTGGAGGGACGCTGTGAAGTCATTTAAAGTGTATTTTTTCAAGGCTCAATTGCCAAGTGGGCTGTTAATTTCCTTCTTTTCCATGGTCCTAGTTTTGTTCTCAAATTTGAGCCAGCTTTCTCATTCAGTGGGGGCCATCATCTGCCCCTACTACACATAAACATCTTCAAATGTGAATTTTTGAAGACAGTCTACCCTTCGTCTTGGAAGGCCAATTTCACAGTTAAAGGTCTTTGTCTCCTACTTCCCCAGCACCCTGTGTGATATCTCTCACTAGGTGCCAGCAGCTAGATAGAATTCATTGAGGAGTGTGGTTGACTGATTAACACGTTGTGAGAGGGTTTCATATCTGTGGTTTACAAAATCTCGGGCCAGTAAAGGGAATTACTGTTAGTTGTAAAGAAAATATGACGCCCTCAAAGAGAGCTGCTTTTCAGGCCCAAAGCATAACTTAGAAATCATTTGTTTGAGGTTAATCTATGTTACGGAGACATGAAGAGTTTTCTAAAATTACTCAAAAAAATGTAGATTTTCTCTTTGTATAAAACAAGAACCAATAGATACTATAGGATTTGCTTGTAGATTTCTATTTGACCATTGAACGTGTATCTAAATATATTTAGGTAAATTTTGGTGAATTTAAATCCCTTAACAACCATAAAACCCTATCCATTTTGACCACAGAAATTGGTTTAATAAGCAATGCATTTAATCATAGAAAAGTTTCTCCCTTTCACAGGGGAGGGGGGTAAGGAGAGTATAAATAAATAATTTCACTCATTTGGAATGGATTGTAATTATTTTGATTGATTTTGTTTTCATAAATTATGAATGGTAACAGATCCAATTTAAGTCTAGGAAATGGTGAATTACCAGTAATTCTACTAATTAGATTTTAAGATCTACCCCAAGTATTATCAATTTCAGTTTGCTTGTAATTTTGTGATGAATTAGGATATAATCCAGGGAGACCCTTTCTAAACAGATCCGTTTTGTTTTGCTTCATACTGGGCATTATAATTTTTTGTTTGTTTGTTTTAGAAAAACCCAAACCAGGAGATAAATATGCTACAATTTGCTACTGCTCAACCTGAGTATATATCGTAACTTTATTTCCTTCATAATCAAATGCAGTTTAATTTGGACTTAAATATTTGTTCATTACACGGTACTTTTGGCTTTATTTTTTCTGGCATAATTTTAATGTCAGTTTTGTTTTTAAGGCAGGCACTCGGTAGATTGTGTTTTGAAAGAATGAGTGACATGTGAAGCAAAAATTATGGAAATCTGTGGCTGGATGTCTTTCAGAGGTCATTCAGTCATTGTCCTCATTTTACAGACATGAAAGCAGATCTCCAGAAAGTAAGAGGACAAAGAGAACTGAAGGCTGGCTTGAGTTCATAGATGGACTCCTCCTCGAGTGTAGTGTCAAAGGTTGGTTTGTATCTTGTGGCTGGAGATCCTTTCCTATGTTCCTAGTCAGCTTTCTCTCTCATCCTGCTGGGCCACATCCCCAAACATGACCTCATTCTTTATGCCCTAATCCTGTCTAGCTCACCCCTCCCTCTCTCCTAAGGAAGGATCTTCCTCCTTCCATCCCTTCCCAGAGACTAACGTGCCAGGCAGGACCACCTCAGCTTCTTGCTCCCATACCTGTGAGTATAGCTCTTTGTGCACTCACACTCACCTCTTCTCCTCAGACGTGGGGAAAGGGGCACCCCTACCCTTGTTTTACCACATTAACCCCTGTGTTCTCCAGGCCTTGGGCCTTGCTCCCCCAGTTAGTCCCACTCTTACATAATTTAGAGGCATCCTATAAAGGCATCCTCTCTCTATAACTTACCCAACTACAGCACTTAAGTATCTCCTTGGGCCTCAAACAGACCTAAAACACAGAGCTCCTGGTGAAATACTTGTATCCAGTAAGTCTAAAGATTTAAATTTATTCTTTATTTGACTAAAAGCTGTGACTACGTTTACACCTGCTGATGGGGTTGCTTTTTGTTCAAGTGAAGAATAAAGCATGCCATGGGAATAGATCAATTTTGGAAAATGATATGAAGAATATTTAAGTTCTCTAAACATCCTGGTTACCACTGAGTGTGGCTCTTTTCTAAAATCTGCCCTTAACGGGTCACTCCAGGGAAGGATGGCTTCTCACAATTGAAGAAATTACTCTCATTTGCTTGTTCCCCCCAATAAAAGTGCCATTTCATCTTTTAATGATTTTTTTTTTTTTTTTTTTTTTTTTTTTTTTGCTATTAGACTGCAAAGGTGGAATGCCACAGACCTTTGTCATGGGTAGATTATATGCCAGTAGACACAAAGGAGTCATTTTGGATTATATTTGGGTTCCTCTCCTTCTTTGGGAATATAATAGAGATTGTGGTAAATTTAGCTACATTGTTAGGACTTGTTAATTCTACCAGAAAGCTGAATCATATTTTGATGGGCACTTCTTGAGAGCAGCAAAACAAAATGAGAATAATCAGTTTAATATTTTATTGTCGCTGTTGTTAAGGTACTTAGGAAATCAAGAAGGTTGACCACCTCGCTAGTGCACCAATTTCTTTAAGGAAGTTATAGTAACTTAAAGTAGAGATGGCATTATGTTTTAGGACTAGCTTTTACTTTTTTTAAGTTTGTTTGTTTTGAGAGAGAGCACACGTGTAAGAGCGCGCAAGCTGGGGTGGGGCAGAGAGAGAGAATCCAAAGCGGCACTGACAGTGCAGAGCCCAGGGTGGGGCTTGATCTCACAAATCATGAGATCATGACCTGAGCTGAAATCAAGAGCCAGAAGCTTAACTGACTGAGCTATCTGGGTGCCCCTAAGACTACCTTGTATATCTGGTTCTTTGTCCTTCCTATTTGAGTAAAACTAATGTAGGTGGGACAATGATAACCTGAAAATAGAAAATTCTCCAAGCTGTTGATTAGAGTTATACTCTATACTGATGTAATCAAAGGTATACAGTGAATTATTTCAATGTTGTGAGTATTCATAGGACCTGATCTGGGTGTGTTGATTGTATCATCTCTCTTGTCTCAGACCTTCGTGGATCACCCTCATTTTTCCTCTCTACTGACAGTCTTCCATGTCTTATGTGAATGAAAGAAATACTCCCCTTTCATTCTCTTTAACTCTAGCTCTATTATATTCAGGAAAGGAAGGCCTGTAGTTTGGAATTTGATTTTTTCTGTCAGTTTGTGGTGAGTCCTGTCTTTCAATCTCCTGGCTCAGAGTTGGAGCTTCATAGTTCGTACTTCAGTTTTTTCTAGACACTAATTCCAATTTTATCTCGTGTTCCTTCATTTCATTTTTTTTTTTTACCTTGTAGAAGAGAGTACAATAAGAAGCGCTAATGACCACTCATTCCTAATTTTCCAATTCATAAAACGGTTCTCTAATTAGACTATCCACCAGATTCTTCTCTCATCCATGGAATAGAAATATGGTTTTGTTACTTAAATGATTTTACTTAAAAAAATCCATAGCTGCTTCTCTTTATTGTTACTATTTCTTTGTTTTGTTTTGTTTTGTTTTTGTTTTGTTTTGTTTTACTGTATTTTATGTTTATTTTATGTTTATTTTTGAGAGAGAGACAGAGCATGAGCAGGGGGAGGGGGTGGGGAGGAGAGAGAGGGAGACACAGATGTGAAGCAGGTTCCAAGCTCAGAGCCTGATGCAGGGCTCAAATTCATGAACGGTGAGATCATGACCTGAGCTGAAGTCAGACGCTTAACTGACTGAGCCACCCAGACGCCCTGATTCTTGCTATTTCTTATACAGATGAAATAGGCAAAACACAAGCATGAGTTATAATCCTACTTAATATTCACTGTTATCCTGATAATTCATGTTAAAGAACACCTATGATAAGCAACACTCATGAAATGTTTTGGGGGTGAGGAAATATTGTAAAAGTAAAACAGTCAAAAACAATATTTTGTTCTTGCTCTTTTTCTATTTAAAGGGAAGAATCCCACCAAAGGGGGAAGGAATAAGTCAGATCATGAAACCTTGTCTTTTGAGTTTCAACGTTAGAATGATCTGTTAATGATAATTCTCAAATGTCATGACAGGTTCATGGTGCTTGGGATGGATGGTAAAGGTATCAGCTTTATAATCAGTTAAAAACTCAGTTTGACCACATCTAGGTATTGATCTTAAAATACAAATAAGAATAATAAGCTGCTCCCGATGATAAATTAAAAATGTAAGAATATATATAAATAAGCAGTAGCAACTTAACCACGAAACCAAGTGATGAATCTGATTGAGTCAGTGCGATCCAGGAGTAGGGGAGGAGGAAGCATGGAACACAGGGACACCGTGACTGAACTGAAAGGGTCACATAGTTTGAGAACCAAAAGCATGCATGGTTATTTTGTTGGCCCTGGGATCCTCAGTGCATGGCCATTTACCTTGCATATAAATGTTTTCCAAAGACTATTATCTGTTTTTCACATCTCTTTATCCCCAACACTGCTTTTCTCCTAAGGAATAACCATAGTTCTTTTATTATGTGAAAAGATCCTTAGATCCTCATGTTTGTATCTTAAGAGATTGAACTTAGATTTTTTTTGAATATCTAGTTATGATTTATTGGCATATACTTAAATGAGCTAAACAAATCTTTACAAGAAGAACCCATTTCTACCTGTTAAACTCTTTTTGGCGGGCAGGAGGTTAAGGTCAGCCAGCATTCAGGTTGGTCTTGTGATTCTAAATTACTACGCAAGTCCCCAACTGGCCCTAAAGTAATGATAAATCTGACCATACACTTCTATATTGAGCAGCAGGACTCAAATTAAGTTTATGGTTTCTCCTAAGTTAAATCAAAGTTCTAACTGAAGGAGGGAGGAAGAGGTTAGAGAGATTAGATTCATATTTGGTATGTGCAGATAGGAGAGGAGAGGGGGCCAAGACAAACTGTTCTTGGTCAGAATCAGAGAAGAATAAACCTGAAATTGAATGGAGGTGAAATATCGTTGCGAAGTGAAATGTTACAGAGAGTGATCTGTTAATGATGATTCTCAAATTTAAAGTCTAGGTGACTGAAAGAATAGTAGGTGAGTATGTCTTCCATGCACATGAGACTTGGGAGACTGTCAGTGAGGCAGAGAGGGAAAATGAGGGTGATCCATGAAGGCCTGAGACAGTCGACATACCCAGGTCAGGTCCTATGAATACTCACAACATTGAAATAATTCACTGCGTACGCTTTATCGCAATGGTAGAATAGTGGGTTGCCATTTAGAATCCTAACCAATTTCCACTTTTGGCAGGGCAGGGGTGGAGGGGTAGAAGTTATGTTTTTCCTTTTCAGAAACCTGCAGCAACTACATTTGCCTACTGACTGAAGTCGGTTCATGTTTACTTCTAGTGAGAATCCTGTGTTCATATATGTCCAGATAACCCTTTAAAGTTTTAAAGTATGTTCTAATTGAAGTATAACTGAGATACACTGTGTTATTTTCAAGTATACAAAATGCTTTGACGTTTGCGTAGTTGTGAAATGATCACCACAGTAAGTCTGTTTACCATCTATCACCACACAAAGTTACTTTTTTTTTTTTCTTAAGATGAGAGCTTTTAAGATCTACTTAAACGGTGTTATTGACTATAGTCCCCTTGCTGGACATTACATCCCCATAACTTATTGAAGTGTTTTCAAACCCATTGCAGGGTGGATAGTAGTATTCTGCTTTTCAACATGAAGCAAACAGTACAAATCCATCTGGTATCGCTATCAGCCACCTGTATAGCTTTCCCGCTTATTTGTCCTCCCGCTTGGAATACGATCCTGCCTTTCTTGTGTTTATCCCAGTGCTAGCAGTTCTTCAAGAGGCCCCGGAAAGTGCCACCTCCTTAGTGAAGGTTTTTCCAGTCATTCTCTGTAGGCAGCATTCTTTGTTCTTCTCTCTGAGTTGTCGTATTTCCTCAATAAAATATTATATTAATTGAATTTAATCCAATAGATCATTTATTTGAAGAAAACCCAGCTCTATAAGCTTTTATTTTTAAATCACCTTGTTCCTTCCTTGTTTCTTTTTTGTTTGTTTGTTTGCTTTGGGATGTTTTGTGGTGGTGGTGTTGTTTGTTGTTGGCACCCTGTAAGCTTTTCTAATTGTCACATTGGTATTAGGAATCCGGACAAAGATTATATTAGGGTCTACTAGATACACAGACCAACTCTAGTCCGTCATTGTAAGATACATCCATTGTAACATACATTTAAGACAGTAACTCTTCAAAGAAGGAATTGTGCCCGTAAAATGCTGTTTATTTTTATATGTTCGCTATTCACAGTTTTAATACTGCATTTAAGAATTTTTCTGAGTTTAATGTAAAGTCAGAGGTGGTATTTGGACTTTTTCAGGTGTTCAGAATCTAAACCTGGTAAGTAACTGGCAATTTAACATTTCAGGTCATTGTAATACCAAGTGTGACGTAATGGTTTTATGTGTCAAAGTAATTTTCCTCCAGTATACTTTTTTTTCCGTGTAAGAAGTTAGGGACCTCTATTTCTATTCTAAAGTAGTGGACTTTGAAATTCAGACATCTTTTCATCCTAAAACAGTGCTGAGAAATAGTGGTGGAATCTATCTTATCACAGGACTTCTTGGCTCATGGGCTTAGCAACAATCATGAGGAGTCCCTGCTTGCCTTGAGAGCAAGGAGAGAAGTTTTGGAAATACACAGTATTTGATAAAAGGTAATGGAGCAGAAAGTTCAGCTCATCTGGAATTGAAAATAAACTACCCGCCAGTAGTTTGACAGAAAGAAAAAGAGTTGGCTTTAAAAATGGCTCTGTCCTCTGCTTTGTTTTAAGCTAGACATATTTGAATCAAAGGCCTAAGTAAAGAGAAGAATTTTTAACAAGTGGAAGAAAGGCATCTTTCCGTTTAGAAAGTAGCATGTGTTAAGACTTCATGGTGTTGGTATTTCTGCCTCTCTCTTTAACATCCTAGATGTTTTAATTAGAAATTAATCCTGGGAGAAACTTTTTGCCTACTTTAGTGTTGATTGTCTCATAGTTACATTGTAAAGACACGCTGTGCTTCAGAAGCCAAGAAATACAAGTGTAGTGAGTACAATTCTACTTTCTACACCATTGTTTCAGATTTCCTTCAAGTTCAATATAGAACCAGATGGATTACATGCAGAGCATGATAAAGTTGATTGATTGAGCAGCTTGCCAGGACCTGAAAGGTCATATTTTCACCTTGTTTCATTGAAATTAGGTAGGCACACAATCTAAGTGATTTCAATCAAATCATGATGAAATGTTAAAATTGTTACCTTGGACATATTTAATAACAGTTAAACATTGCCTAGTTTCACTTTGTCACAATCACTCATGGCATTTTGTTAGATTTTTTTTTTAAATTTATAGACTCATCAGCTCAATAAAAATGTTCTTTTAATTGGTAAACAAAATAGCCCAAGGACATCAAAACAAAAATTTTAGTTTTTTAATGGAAATAATGGAGCATAGTTTGTTAAAAACTGATTTGAAAAGGTAACTGATTTGAGAATGACATAATCCATGTGAGAGAGCTGCTTTTAAAGAAGATAAACCTGAACCCTTGCATTTAACACTGTATGCTATGATGTGTGGATTATTAATGGTCTGTGCACACACAGGTATGATTTAACTAGATTTTACTAGAAGAGGTAGATTTAATTAGAGGAGTTGGTGTCTGAAAAGGTACTAGGGATATTTGAGATGTGGAGGAAACTTGAGGGACTCCCTCCGCTGACCTGCCACCTTGCCTTGCTTCCTTTTAGCAAATTCCTTTCCCACAAGAAGCACGAATGATAGAAAGTGCACGTGTGTTTATTTCCTTCTTTTCCCTTTCCAGCCTTCAGCCACAACAGCATGCTTCTCTCATGACTGCCCACTTGATCAGGGTTCTCTGGCCTCCTTTTGTGACGAGTCCCTCAGAGACCCAGGATCTAAGGCCTCCAACCATAGTATACAGCCTGGTTCCAACTTCTCCTATGCCTTCCTTTTTCCTAGTGTTCGTCTCTGTGCATTTTCTTGATGATTGGTCATACTGCTTGAGAAAATAATCAGGTAAAGAGCCTAGTGCAATGGCAAGCACAGAGTAAGGGCTCTTCTACTTTCCATAATTATTGTCGCCACGACCAACCATCACCAATGGACAGCACTCTCTGCTGTCTACTCCAGAGGAACTACTTTAATAGGGGAGATCCTCACTCAAGACTAGTCCCATGGCCAGCATCTTTAAGGGGAAGGAGGCAACAAGGGCCATCTCTGGTTGGATACCAAGGATTGGCCTAATAAGTCTGGTTTCTGAAGTATACTCCTAACATTCTGCCACCAAACTCTTTGGCCTTATTTCAAAGAAATATAAAGTAGATTTAATAAGTATGGGGCTTGACATTACCTACTTCTCAATTTGCTAATAGTACTGACTCCTCTGTAGAGTTTTCCTATGGAATCCTATTGTCATTTTTACAGTAGAGTTTTCTACCTATGGACGTGGCTGTTGCTTTTGTATGGTAACAGATTGTCTTTTCTGTGATATTTACTAAAAGCAAGGTATTTAAAATTGTTTTCTCAGGTTATAATAGCAAATAAAGTAAAGGCTAAACTTTATTGTGCCAGACTTTGTTTTCAGTGCCCTACATGTGTTGGCTCACTTCTCAGAACAGTCCTAGTAAGGGAATACTATTTTTATACACTTGGAAAAGTGAGGTACAGAGAAATGAATAACTCACTCAAGGTAAATCATGGAGCCAGATGCAAACCTGAGCAGTGAGGCCTTGAAGCCCAAGTCTGATATCTTCTACAACTGCCTTTATTTTGTTTTCCTACTTGACATATTGCAAGTAGACCCTATATATTGGCTCTCTGATGGTCTGTCATTAAATTATGTTGACACTCTGAATTATTTCCTTTATTAAGGGCTTTTCAAGGAGTAGTGCATCTTAAGTATGTATGTATGTATATGTCCATATGTTTATTGAGAGAGAGAATGTGAGCATGGGCGGGGCAGAGAGAGAGAGAGAGAGAGAGAGAGAGAGAGAGAGAGAGAGGGAATCCCAAGCAGGCTCCATGCTATCAGCACAGAGCCTGACACAGAACTTGATTTCAGGCTGCCCCAAGAGTATTGCATTTTAGAGGTACACACATACATACACACACACACACACACACATACATTTATTGGTGTATCCCTTAGAGTATATTATGTCGGGGAAACATAATACCGTTTTTGAGAAGTCATTGCATTTCCCATTCTTTTTCCTTTTTCAATTGTTTATTTAAATTCTAGTTGGTTAACATACACTGCAGTATTGGTTTCAGGAGTAGAATTCAGTGCTTCATCACCTACATACAACATCCAGTGCTCATCACAAGTGTCATTTCCCATTCTTGAGGCTCATTTTCAGTCATTTGAAATTCTTTTCTTTTTTTTCCTAATATATGAAATTTATTGTCAAATTGGTTTCCATACAACACCCAGCGCTCAGCCCAAAAGATGCCCTCTTCAATACCCATCACCTACCCTTCCCTCCCTCCCACCCCCCATCAACCCTCAGTTTATAGCAGCACTCTCAACAATAGCCAAATTGTGGAAAGAGCCTAAATGTCCATCAGCTGATGAATGGATAAAAAATTGTGGTTTATATACACAATGGAGTACTACGTGGCAATGAGAAAGAACGAAATATGGCCCTTTGTAGCAACGTGGATGGAACTGGAGAGTGTGATGCTAAGTGAAATCAGCCATACAGAGAAAGACAGATACCATATGGTTTCACTCTTATGTGGATCCTGAGAAAGTTATCAATCATTTGAAATTAAAGAGGCCTACCTGTCTAAAAGAATGTAAAGGGTGAGTTGAGTACACAGTCTCCTTTTTATATCTGATAGACACCAGTGACAGGATAGGTTTTAATTTGTGGACACCAGGACCATTTCAACCACTTTGAATACCTGGAAATAAAAATTGCCAGGTCAGAATTGTCCCTCTGGTCTTGTTTTTTGTAGTTGTGTGAAATAGAATAATTCAAACTGAGAGGAGAATCTGTCTAGGTGGAAAGTCCTATAGTAAAACCTCCGCATGAGAGTCCTCAACATGGAGCCAAAAGTGATGTTTCCACTTCAGATATAATTGCTATTCTATTTCAGAAAAATGCAGAGATGAAATAAAAACAATAACTAAAATAAATCCCCCAAACTTACAATGTAATGATTGCCTACCATACATGTGATACGTGGCTATGTGCCTTGTATACGTGTGGCCCAGTCACCTCATTTTACAGATGAGATGAGAAAACTGAGGTTCCTGGAGCTTAAGTGATCTGACTGAGGTCATTTAGCCAATGCCTTTGCAAGATCTATCTATGCCCTTTATCTCCCCATCCACTGTGATTTTGAAGGACTCCCCAAGGGAAGTTCAACTATTTGTGCAGAGCACTGGTAATGGAATCACATGTGTTACAGACTCTTAGTACTTTGGCCGGTACAGGTATTTGCATTCATATTCTGGGCATTGTCAACACTTCCTATTGATCATGTTTAGAGATAGATGTTAGAAGGCTGTTAAGAGAGTTAGTGGGTTTAAAAATTCTCTCTCATTTTCTGTCCAAAAGAGACACATTTGTAATATCTGACTTAGGAAGGTGAAGAATTGTTTGGGATGGGTAATTGCCAGCTTGACATTTGTTATTATGACTTTGTCATTTTTACCCCGTAGTTTATGAAATCTGCTATTGTATATTGCCCAAAGGCTTTAAAAAATCAATGGTTGCATTTTAAAGCATATAGAATAAAATAAATTAAATGCCACAATTCACATTGTATAATTTTAAGACTTTGGGGAATCTGAGCATACCAAGGTCAGGCTATTCCTGGGGTATAAGAATACTAGAAGATATTGCTTCCAGCTCATTGTACTTTCTCTATATTTTATGGTGTGAATTTTACTACATAAATGTACAAATGAGAATATATTAAGTGAATATATATACAGGTAGAAGATTTTTTAAACTTAATGTGCTGAGGTAGTGTCACCAGCATTTAAGGGTCTTGACTTATGAGAGGCCCATAGACATCTGTTGTCCTTTCTGTCATCTCATCAAAGTGTAGAAAAGAGAATTAAGAACAGGGAGGAGCTATGTTTGTTAGAGTTGAAAGATTTTTGTAGGCGCTCCAAATGCTTATGAAATCTCAACCATGAAATTAAGCTTTTTTTTATATGCCTTTATAATATAAGCCAACATTCTTCTTCATGAAGGTAAGATAGATTTTACTGACATATTCTACTGGAGTTTGTTTCACTAAATAAAAATTTTCAAGATAATTTAAGATGGAAATAATTTAAAACACTTTTTCAAAATATATTTAAATGATTATTTCCCACCGACTAGATTGTAACCACCCTAAACTGGATTATAGGTTTCCAGAGGCCAAAATCTGCATGTCTAATTTGTCATCATGCCACGAAACACTACACCCAGTGTGGAGCATGCACGCAGGTGTGCTAGTGATACCTACTGAGATGAAATGAGCAAACTTGTGTTTCACAATTTGTGATCACTCTACGCAGACATGATCTGGAGCCAGTCCACTTTCTTTCATAGCTGTGAAGAATTTAGCACTTACTTATCCATTCAACAAGTTGCCTTTGAGATAGCATAAAAAATTAAATCATGACTCTCATATTCTTGATGGTTCTTTTCTCCAGATGCTAGGTTTCAGAATGCCTTGGGATAAGAGACTTGCCCAAAGAGAGGTGTATCTTAGGCAAACTTGGCCCAGATGATTTAAACTCCCAGTGACTTTTATAAATCTAGCACCTTCTCCTGCTTGTCTAAGGGACAGTGGTGCCTGGCCTGAGGACTGCATGCCAGCAGTTGGGTGATCCCAAGTCTTTGAATTCATTTGTCTCATTGGTTCCCTTCCCTTCCCTTCCCTTCCCTTCCCTTCCCTTCCCTTCCCTT
>NW_024412396.1:11863889-12125875 GCF_014898765.1 Herpailurus yagouaroundi
TTCCCTTCCCTTCCCTTCCCTTCCCTTCCCTTCCCTTCCCTTCCCTTCCCTTTTTTTATATGCCTTTATATTATAAGCCATATTTACTGTCCTGTCCTGCTTACCTTTGCTCTCTTTTCCTCTCCCTTATTTTCCTTCCTCTTCATGTAGTTATTTTCCCCCCAGCTTTATTGAGTTATAATTGGCAAATAAAATTGTAAGATATTTAAAGTGTACAGTGCAGTCATTTGATATACATTGTGAAAGGATTCCTCCCATTGAATTACCACATCTGTCACCTCCTGTATTTACTGTGTGTGTGTGTGTGTGTGTGTGTGTGTGTGTGTGACAGAGAGAGAGAGAGAGAGAGAGAGAGAGAGAGAGAAAGCATTTAAGTTCTACTCTCCATATCCATTTTACAAAAGTGTTATCAGCTATAGTTACGATGATGTACATTAGATCCTCAGACCTGCCTCATCTTATAACTGGAAGTTTATATACTCTTACCAACCTCTCAATTTCCTCCACTCCCAGCCGCTTTTGTACTCCCTGTTTCTTATAAATTTAACCTTGTTTTTCTTTTTCAGAGTGCTCTCCAATTTGTTTACAAACAGGAGGTTCTTTTTTTTAAAAGGCTGAATACTATTCTAATGTGTGTGTGTGTGTGCGTGTGTGTGTGTGCGCGCACGTGCATGTGTGAATATATTGCATTTTAAAAATTCATTCATCAAAGGACACTGAGGTTATTTACATATCTTGGCTGTTGTGAATAATGCTGTAATAAACATGAGAGTAGAGCTATGTCTTTGAGATGATGGTTTCATTTCCTTTGGATACATACCCAGAAGTGGAATCATTGGATCATATGGTAGTTCTGTTTTTAATTTCTTGAAGAACCTCCACACTATTGCCCATAGTGACTGTACCAATTTATATTCCTGCTCAATAGTGTGCAAATGTTCTTTTTTAATTTTTTTTACAAGTTTATTTATTTATTTTGAGAAGGACAGAGAATCTCAAGTAGGCTCTGCACTATCAGCATGAACCCCGACATGGTGCTTAAACCTACAAACCAATCATGAGATCATGATCTGAGCTGAAATCGAGAGTAGGAGGCTTAACTGACTGAGACACCCAGGCAGCCTGCAAATGTTCTTTTATGTCCATAGCATTTGCTGTTTCTTTTTGATACTAGCTATCCTAACAGGCATGAGATGGTATCTCATGGCAATGTTTTTTTTTTTTTTTTAATGTTTACTTATTTTTGAGAAAGAGATTGACAGAGTGTGAGCAGGGGAAAGGCAGACAAAGCAGGAGACATGGAATCAGAAACAGACTCCAGGCTCTGAGCTGTCAGCACAGAGCCCGACGGGGGGCTGAAACCCACAAACTGTGAGATCACAACCTGAGCTGAAGTCAGACACTCAACCGACTGAGCCACCCAGGTGCCCCTCACTGTAGTTTTAATTTGCATTTCCCTGATGATTAGTGATGTTGGGCATCTTTTCATGTACCTGTTGGCCAGTCGTATGTCATCTTTGGGAAAATGTCTATTTGGGTCCTTTGTCCATTTGTTAGTTTGGTTATTTGGGTTTTTGCTTTTGAGTTATATGAGTTACTTGTATATTTTGGATATTAACCTCTTTGGCAAATGAGGTTTGCAAGTACTTTCTCCCATTCTATAGATTGACTTTTCATTCTGTTTGTGGTTTCCTGTACAGACGTTTTTTAGTTTATGTAGTAGTCTCACTTGCTTGTTTTTGCTTCTGTTGCCTTTGCTTTCAGTGTCAAATACAAAAACTCATTGCCAAGACCAGTCTCAGAGTGCTTACCCCCTGTGTCATCCTCTAGGAGTTTTATGGTTTCAGGTATTACATTCAAATCTTCAGTTCATTTTGGTTGGTTTTTGTGTACAGAGTAAGATAGTGGTCCAGTTTCATTCTTTTGCACATGGCTGTTCAGTCTTCTCAGCACCATTCATTGAAGCAACTGTCTTTCCCCATTGTATATTCTTGGCTCCTTTGTCAAGAATTGACCATACATGTATGGTTTTATTTCTGGACTTGCGATTATTTTTCATTGATCTATGTGTCTGTCTTTATTCCAGTACCGTACTGTTTTGATTACTATAGTTTTGCAATATAGTTTGAATTCAGGAAGTGGGATGCCTCTACCTTTGTTCTTTCTCAAGACTGTTTTGGTTACACATGAGGTGTGTTGTGGTTCCATAGAAATTTTTAGATTGGTTTTCTATTTTCATGAAAAAAAAATGTCAGTGGAATTTTGATGGGGATTGCACTGAATCTGTGGAGCACTTTGGGTAGTGTGGGCATTTTAACTATATTAACTCTTCTAATCTATGAGCATGAAATATCTCGCCATTTATGTGTGTCTTCTTCAATTTCTTGCACCAATATTTTATAGTTTTTAGTATACAGATATTTCACCTCCTCAGTAAAATTTTTCATAAATATTTGATTCTTTTTTATGTCATTGTTAATGGGATTGTTTTCTTAATTTCTCTTTTTAATAGTTTATTAGAATATAGAAACACAACTTTTTTATTGCCTTTTTTTTATACTGACTTTTATATCCTTCAATTTACTGAATATATTTGTTCTAAGGGTTTTTTTTTTGGTGGTGTTTTGGGGTTTTTTTATAGAGAATATCATGTCATCTATAAATAGACAATTTAATGTTTTCCTTTCTTATCTGGATGTCTTTTTTTTTTTTTTTTTTTTCTTGCCTAGTTGCTCTGGCTAGGATTTTCAGACTGTGCTCAATAAAAGAGATGAGAGTAAGCTTCCTTGTCTTGTTCCTGACCTTAGAGGAAATACTTTCAGCTCATTGCCATTGAGTATGTTGTTAGCTATGGCCTTGCCAGATATGGGCTTTATTGTGCTGAGATATGTTCCCTTTCTACCCACTTTGTTGAGAGTTTACCATGAAAGGGTGGTGAATTTTGTTAGATGATTTTTCTGTACCGAGATACTGTTTATATGGTGTATAACCTTGATTTGCGAATGTTAAACCATGTCGTATCCCTGGAATAAATCTCACCAGATCATTTCAACGTACTGTTGAACTCAGTTTGCTAATGTTTTGTTGAGGATTTTTGCATTCTCTTAATAGAACTCTTAATGATGCCTTCCTTAGGTCAGACTCTTTGACTCCTTTCTTCATATGTTTTTGAGATACTATCTGTATGTACAATATTTTGTAAATAAAAGTAATAATATGGTAAGACATAGTTATATAAAATTGTCAAGTCTTTGAGGGGGTAGAAACCTTTATTCTTATGATTGCTTGTGGCTCATGTTGTCTTCATTGCTACATAATTGGCCTTGTCTTTGCTGTTTACTTGTAATGGATTTCTGTGTTTCTCTTTTATATATAAATCTATATAAAATACATACAAAATATATATAATATATAAGATATTTTATATACATAATATTGAAGTATAATCTTTTACTGGTATACAGATTTGCTTTAGCTCTTTTTTTCTCTACCAGCTTTCCATCAGCAATTTATCAGTCAATTATGTTATGCCTATAACTGTAACAGAGCACTGTAGGAAAGCTCCTAAAATGTATTTGGTGTAGTCTCTACCTTCAAGGAGTTCAGGAAATAGAAGAATTTTCTGTTTTTTTTCCCTGCCAACCTAAATCATGGATATTGGAAAATTAAGGGTCGTTTGCATGTGTTTAAGTCAAAGGAGAACATTGATGCTCCCCATTAGAATATTTACTATCTCTCTGGGTCTTCCCCCCTCCTCCCACACCCCATTCCCACCTTCTCTCTCTCTCTCAGAGAAAGACAGGAGGAAATGAGTCCTAGAAAGGCCTTTGCCCCTGTAATTTACATCTTCTGTGCTTGATGCCCTTATGGATTGACGTAAAGTGAAAGGTCATGACAGACTAAGGTTTTCTTGAAGCACTGGTGGTGAACCTGGGATCTATTGCATTCACTTATCCAGTTGTCCCCCTGATTTCTAGGCTAGGCCTGGAAATGCCTAGTAAGACCTGAATGTGTAACCCCCTAGAAAAAAAAGGGACTGATTTTATCTAACATGTTCTATCCTAAAGTGCACTGAGAAATTTCAGCATAAAAATGGCTCAAATCTGCTGAATGCTTACTCACTGTCACGATTTAGTGAATGCTCTTGTGTTAAAGTTTAATCCACATAAAACTTTCTAAATTGTTATCTTATTGTATTCCTCTCTTTATGGATGAGGAAACAGGCATGGGCCGGTTTATCTTTCCCAAGACCTAATCTAGTGAAGTTTCAGACCTGGAATTTGAATTCAGTCCATGATGGGTCGTGAGCCCACACTCTGAACCCCTGAATTAACTGCACTCTCCTTTGAGGGGACACTAACTGTTTGGATCCAGAGACACAAAAATAGATGACTTTATTTTGAGGGGTTCAAATGATTGACCTTAACATTTTGCAGTTTTAAGTTCCTGGCGCAGATAATTATTTATGAAAACGATTGAGGAAATGTGAAAAATATTTAGGCTGTTTGGAATAGTTTAAGGTAAAGAAGGGGCATGACTTACAAATGGCCTCAGATGTACAAAAGAACCACCTCAAATGCCAAAAACCTTTATTCATATTTTCATGTCTTTACCTTAAGGCATTAATACCTGTTAAAGTCCAAAATACCTTAGTAGATGGGAAATATAGTGAAATAACATTCATTTAAGTAACAACTTGCAGAACTACACGAGTTACAGAGTGTCACAGACTTTCACAGAGGTGTCTTAGGTCTGGTTCTCTGGAAGCAGAGCCTGAGATGGGAGTCTTGTGCAAGTCCTAGAGACAGAGAAAAAGAGAGAGACTCGCAGTTGAAACTGGTGAGGCAAGTTGAGGACAGGGAAGGGACAGCCTTAGTCCGCTCCTATGGGGGGCTCTGGAACAAGTATCCTCCATATGGTGGAGGAAAGGGGCTGGCTTTTTGTACACCAAGTAAGTCAGTTATTGACATGTCCCCCTACCACTCCCCTCTCCCCCAACCACTGAGTGTAACCTCCCAGGCTTTTGCAGAAAACTTGACTCCTGGTGGCTGAAAATAACTATCCGGAGGTTACAACTATGAATAATTGGCAGCTACATTCATGGCAGCTAGGGAATGAGTGATTGATCCTATAAAAGGAAAGGTGGTGGGGAGGCATGCCAATGCCATCTACCACAAAAGAACAAAATGCCAAGAGAACAGAGAAGAAAAACATTTAAATTCTACCTAGTGAAGATGGAATTTTTAGTTATTAACAACTTAGTATGAATAAGGCACTCAAGAGTTAAATTTAGTACAGGTGTGTGTGTGTGTGTGTGTGTGTGTGCACGTGCCAGAAAAACACCATTAAATGGAAAAATGGGGGAAAATGGGATTATCTACTTCAAAAACAGGTCTGGTATTTAATAAGTTTAATTATGTAGATTTTTATAATCATTCATCAGAATAGGAATAAGTAATGTTGGTTTGATGGCTAGACGAGTTACATTCCCCCCCCCCACCCCCGGAAGACCATAATTTAAAACCAGCTTTGTATTTCTTTTGTTATTGTTGTTTAAATAGTAACTCTGTGGCCTTAGCCTATTAAGCACATGGCACAACCATGGGTTATCATTTGACAGGCTGCTATATAATTCAGATTGTCCTCTCTGTGCACATCACAGGTCAACCAGCTTGAGAGATGAATACCTTCCTGGAGGCCAAGGTAGGCAAGGGATAGCGATCACTGGAAATACACCCTGGGAAGTTTTCCATCAGTCTTGTAGATAACATGCCTAGGAAAGGATAATCTTTCCACCAGCACTACTAGCAGAGAGCTTTGGAGCACAAACACTTGTTGAAAAATACCTGATTTAAAAAATTCCTCCATTGTTAGCGAGCTCTACCATCTGGTTCCACACTTACCGGAGCACTATTAGCATAATTAAATTAGCACTTTCCTGTCTCACCTTTCTCTGTTCTGGCATGTACTGTAACTAATATATCTATTTGGGGAGACAATATTTTTGACAAGGTATGTATAAAATGAAGATAGGAACATTCCTTATTAATTTATTGTGAAATAAAGGATGAGCCCTTTAATGATCCTTAATGATTTTTCAAAGGGAAAGGAGAAGAAAAAACTCAAGCTGATTGTTATTACTGTGATGTTGTTCTGTTTTTCTTTGTTTTTTCCCCCAAAACACGGATAAATCAAGTGACTGTAAATTTTCAACAATGAATGAGCTGATGAAGATCAAGGTGACGCCTTCAAGTGCTCATCAGATTCCAGACTTGGAGCCACCCTCCTTGTATAGCACGCGTGATCTGTTTTTCTCCTGCCAGAAACCTTCCCCCCCCCCCCGCCCCGGTCCTGTCTGGCTTAGCATCTTAGACAAATCCTGATTTGAATCCTGCACATTATTTTTTAATGTGATAATACTTAGCAGTTCTTTCTGAGACTCGGTATCCTTGCATTTTTTTTTCCCCACAGGGAACACCAGCTTCCTGATCATAATAGCCATAATTATCACAGTAGGATATTTATGACCTTTGTTTCAACTATTTGGTTTGGCTAGAGCTTCAGGTTTTGTACCAGAGTCATAATCTTAAGTACCTTATAGAAGGACCAAATAAGAAATGAAAGTGAACTACATTTAATTTTTACAAGTGTTGACTTTGTTTCCTCAAATAAAACATCACTAGAGCTCTGGCAGTTGTGACATAGCAGGAAGCGAACGGCGCTCATTCAAGGCAATTACTTGGGGAAAGGAAAAAAAAAAGCTCTCTCAAAAGATAGTGATAAATGAAAATTACGGTAAAAAATTTTGCAATCACTCTACAACTTTATAAAGCAGGATTATTTCCAATTAAACTATCGTCTCGATTCTAATTCCTCCTGCTACCATGGGCCAATATTTCTACTTTGCAATTTCTCTGCAATTAAATTACTTCTTAGGTTCCTTCAATCACTGTTGCCACTTGGGAATCTCCCATTGGTCCTCCAGGGCTGGTCTCTGGCTCTGTTCAGGCTGTTGATTTTCTAAAAGCTGACTCGGTGGGTGTTGGGCATAGATGTGCTGCACTTGACTCCTTTGGGAGCATTTAACCCTGTGCATTGTCCCAACTTCCTGCTTCCCTAAACTTGCTCAGTCCCTCTCTTCCAGTGGTTTCTGGCTTAATTTTCTTTGCTTTGAAGTCTCCTGCTCATTCTCCCTTGCATTGGTCCTGGGGTCATTCTGTGCTGGCCTTCCTTAAATTGATGCCTCTCTGAGGCTTATTATGGCTCTTCTGTTCTCACTTTATACAGTAGAGGAATTAAAAGCTTTGGAATCAAAAAAAAAAAAAAAAAAGGTTTAAATCCTAACCTTGTGACTTGCTAGGTCTATAGCTTGGAGAAAGTTACATTTTCAGAGACTTTATTTTCTTACTTATAAATTAGAAGTTATAATATTTATTCCGTCCTGAACAACAGCCTGTGAGTTACATGCTTTTTTAAAAAAGTTATCTGCACAGTGATGGCGTGTGAAATAAACTCATTAAAAATGGTCGTTTATGCTTTTATCTTTGAAAAAATACATCTATAGTCACAGGCTATAAGTGTATCAAGGCAGGGTTGGTACATGTTTTGTTCTATCTCAGCACTGGAATAAGTGTATGACACATAGTAGTCACTACATGGTTGTTGAATGAATGAATATCCAAAGAAAAACGTTTCACTAAAATACTCCAAAATTCAATTAGCTGTGGTGATTTCTCAACCTAACTCTAAATCTCTCTGCATCTGTATTTCCAAGTTCTTACTCTGTATCCCTCTGGCCGCATGAAGGTGAACCTGTCTGTGAGCCTGTTCTTGCCCCAAATTTTATCTTCTGTCCCTGTGGTAGCACCCATTAATCAGGTGTCATCCTATTCTCCCCTTCTCCCTCACCTCCAAGATCTAGCTAGTTCTCAGGTTCTAGTCATCTCTTCCCTTTTATTTCCACAGGCCTTGCCTGAGTTCAGAACTGCCCTTCTTTGTTTACTGTAGCATTAAAAGTGGCCCCTTTTCAAAAAAAGAAAGAAAGAAAAAAAAAAAAAAAGAGGCACCTGGTGGCTCAGTCGGTTAAGCGTCTGACTTCAGCTCAGGTCATGATCTCAAAGTTCATGAGTTTGAGCCTCACCTCGGGCTCTGTGCCGACAGCTAGCTCAGAGCCTTGAAGTTGTCTTTGGATTCTGTGTCTCCTTTTCTCTCTGTCCCTCCCCCTGCTTGCGCTTTCTCTCTCTCTCTCTCTCTCTCAAAAATAAATAACAACATAAAAACAATTTTTTAAAAAATTTTTTTTTCAACGTTTATTTATTTTTGGGACAGAGAGAGACAGAGCATGAACGGGGAGGGGCAGAGAGAGAGGGAGACACAGAATCGGAAACAGGCCCCAGGCTCCGAGCCATCAGCCCAGAGCCCGACGCGGGGCTCGAACTCCCAGACCGCAAGATCGTGACCTGGCTGAAGTCGGACGCTTAACCGACTGCGCCCACCCAGGCGCCCCACAACATAAAAACAATTTTAAAAAGCTGGCCCCTTTTCTTAGTTATTTCATTTTTTAATATAATTTATTGTCAAATTGGCTTGCATACAGCACCCAGTGCTCATCCCAACAAGTACCTCCTCAATGCCCATCACCCACCCTCCCCTCCCTCCCACCCCCATCCACCCTCAGTTTGTTCTCTGTATTTAAGAGTCTCTTATGGTTTGCCTCCCTCCCTTTCTGTTTGTAACTATTTTTTCCCCCTTCCCTTCCCCCATGGTCTTCTCTTAAGTTTCTCAAGATCCACATAGGAGTGAAAACATATGATATCTGTCTTGCTCTGACTTATTTTTCTTAGCATAACACTCTCCAGTTGCATCCACATTGCTGAAAATGGCATGATTTTGTTCTTTCTCATTGCCAAGTAGTATTCCATTGTATATATAAATCACATCTTTATCCACTCATCAGTTGATGGACATTTGGGCTCTTTCCATAATTTGGCTATTGTTCAAAGTGCTACTATAAACATAGGGGTACAAGTGCCCCTATGCATCAGCACTCCTGTATCCCTTGGGTAAATTCCTAGCAGTGCTATTGCTGGGTCATAGGGTAGGTCTGTTTTTAATTTTTTGAAGAACCTCCACACTGTTTTCCAGAGCGGCTGCGCCAGTTTGCATTCCTACCAACAGTGCAAGAGGGTTCCCTTTTCTCCACATCCTCGCCAGCATCTGTTGTTTCCTGAGTTGTTCATTTTAGCCACTCTGATGGGTGGTATCTCAGTGTGGTTTTGATTTGTATTTCCCTGATGATGAGTGACGTTGAGCATCGTTTCATGTGTCTGTTGGGCATCTGGATCTTATAGTTATTTCAGACAGCATTACCTGTGCCGTTCCCAGTGCAAACTTTATGAAACTCAAAATCATCCAAGTAGTACAAATGAAATAACTGAAGCCTCCATCAATCAGGGGATTGCACGTATTCTCTCGGTTGGCCAGGGGCTGAGTTTAGAGTTTAGGTGGGTTCTAGTATTAGGCTTCCTGCTGCAAATGCCTGAGCAGCTCCATTTGGACCACAGTGGCTCCCCATTACCAGATACATGGCAGGAATCCAGGAACTTTTTTTTAAGGGCCAAATTTTTATGCAAGAAAAGTTGGAGGCACCTTTTCATTATTGTATCAGTTGAAGAAATGGAAACACTGCACAGTATTTAAGTCCTAGAAGCACAATTGTGGCAGTGCCTGTGCGAGTTCTAAGATCTGAATCATGAGTTTGCTTCTTTTCTCTTGACCCTCACTGCTTCTCTTTATTTACAAATGTGCATGTGAGGAGAAATGCTTCTCTCTAAAGATCTAAGGGTAAGAGTGAAAATAAGAATCCAGATAATAAAGTGTAGCTACAAAAGGGAGCCCACTTAGTTTGGAAAAACCATTACTGTATCAGAATGATGTATCTGCAAGTGACTTGCATGAACATATTTTATGAGCCCGCCAGCATGTTTTTTGTGGTTCCTGCAGCAGATACTGCTCTTTTATTACTCGTTAGCCACTTAAAATCCAGCCCAATTTTAACAGTACTAAAAGAGCAAGAAAATTTATTTTAAAGAAAAAGGCTACATTCTTCTAAAGCGGAGTCATAATATTAATACTTAAAATGCATAGCAACATGCTGGGAAAATGGGATAGTTATTTAGATATATTATAAAATGTAGCCCACCACTTTGATGTGATTCACTACTATTTCACCAAACCAATTTAACAGTATCCTGTAGAGAGGGAATAGTGCCATTAAAATTAGTAACAGAGGTTTTCACATGCATAGATCTAAATCAGGGTAGGTTGATAATGAATTAAGTAATTTCGCTTCCTTGTGAAGTCTAAGCCAAAAGTGAAGCAGCCAGGGTAGAATTCATGTTTAAGGGGCCTGTCTACAAACAGCATTGTGACTCGACTGCCAGTATTCCCTAGGTGTTTTCCTCCTTTTTTCTTTATTTTTTCCTGTTGGTATTTGATGAAGGAATTTCGTATGTAGTCACAATAAATTAGGATAATGTGACTATTTGATCAAGTGGCCCCGTCTCACTAAAGGCCAGACCCTTTCAAAATATAATTTCACCAGTCTAATTTTTAAGAAATCAAAGCCACAAAACCACATGTGGATCTTTAGCTACTTCGATACTCTGTAACTTTTCAGTGTCAAAGCACACAGTGAAGTTACTCTCCTCTTTCAAGTACTTGGTTTCATATGAAAGCACCCAAGGGTGCCTACACTGGTTTCACCCTAGCGGATTGCTAAGGGGTTGACACCTGCAGCTTTGTGCTTTCCATCCTGAGGCTGACTAGGCCGGCAGCGGGGTGTGGGGTGCAGGCACTGTGTATTGATGACGACTGCCTTAGCCCTGGACCTAGGATTTGTTTATGATCATCATTTGCGGACTGAACGGAGGATTAATTTTCCCTGAGGAATTTGATAAAAGAGCTATGAATACACTGTTCCTATGGCTTGCGAAAAGTGTTACAGACATAATTACCAGGGGAACACAGGAGTGAGCATGGAGGTGAATGCAGTTATCACAACAATTAAAAGGAATTAATTTTTCTTCAGTCACCATGACTATCAGCTGGGTTTATGTACTATGTCCTACAGACCTTACCTGATTTCAAAAGTAACTACCAAACCAAACGTTTATTCTGATCCCCTGATCTCCCTGCTGTGAACAATGATGTTTATCCCCATGAATGCTATTCCAGTTTGGGGAAGTGATGTGGTTTATTAGAAACCTCATGGATTTCCAAGCCAGAAAAGCATTGATTCTAGGATGAATCTCCAGTTAATCATTTACTAACTCTGAGATCCTAGATAAGTAACTTATTTATTTATTTTTAATGAGCTTTATGTAGTTCCTTCATCTGTAAAATGAGCATAATAATGGAAATTAATTTCACAGGTTTTATTGTGAGGATCAGAGATAATGAACATAAAGGACTTGGCATGTAGAAAGTGC
The DNA here is from genome assembly GCF_014898765.1 of Herpailurus yagouaroundi. Taxonomy (NCBI): domain Eukaryota; kingdom Metazoa; phylum Chordata; class Mammalia; order Carnivora; family Felidae; genus Herpailurus; species Herpailurus yagouaroundi. Next base: position 11,875,379 of record NW_024412396.1, read on the forward strand.
TTACAAATTATTATAAACATAAATTATGATTATTTTTGCATGTCTTACAATAAATGATAATATGATAGTAGGAGGTTGGTAAACACATAAATATTCTTCTCCTAGAAAGTTTTGTTTGTTTCTTCTAGGTAGAGTTCTGGCCTTCTTTTTTTTTTTTTAGTAAAAAAATTTTTTTTGATGTTTATTTATTATTGAGAGACAGAGACAGAGCATGAGTATTGGAGGGGCAGAGAGAGGTGGAGACACAGAATCTGAAGCAGGCTCCAGGCTCTGAGCTGTCAGCACAGAGCCTGACGCGGCGCTCGAACTCACAAACCACGAGACCATGACCTGAGCCGAAGTTGGACGCCCAACAAACTGAGCCACCCAGGCGCCCCAAGTTCTGGCCTTCTGAAAGAGTAGCTGGTAGAATGGAAAATGGCCACGTTTATTCCTTCATTAGTTGCATGCTTTTGGAAAGTCTATTATGTGCCAGGTATTTTGAATATAGAAGTGAAAATAACAAAGTAACACCTCCCTCAAGCTTATGTTTTGTGTGAGGAGAAAGTAGGAAAATACACATGTAATGCCATGATCAATGCTACAAAGAAAAATGAAGCAGTGTGAGGGGCCAGAGAGCAATACGGGATGACATTTAGATAGTGTGCCAAGTATTTTTTTTCTTACAGAAAAAAAAAAAATCCAGAAACACAAAAATTCCAGCCTTCAAATTTACAAAAACCAAGCCTCTTCCAATTAACCACAACAACAACAACACTTGACTACTATTGTAGAGAATTACTTTAGGGACGTAATCAAGTAGGGAGGCATTGTGGTTAAATGGGAGAGGCATGGATGTTGGAAAGCAGGAAATCTTATTTCTAGTCCCAGCTCTGGCACTGATTAGCTGATACCATATGCAATTCACTTTTTCTGAGCTTCAATTTTTATTGGTAAAAACTACCAAGTACTGACTGAATGCCTACTATGTTCTAGGTACTTGGAATAGGGAAATGAATATAACAAATCCTTGCTTTCATGGAATTTAATTTTTGTCAGAGATCAATGAACAAATATACGTACATTATCAGTGATGGATGCTAGGAAAATAAAAGGCAGGCTAGAAAAAGGAAGGAATGGGATACTGTAGTGGTTGGCATTTTAGATGGTATTCCTAGTACTTAATGTCTTCCTGACAGGTAATATTAAATAAGAATCTCAGTGAAATGAGGGAGTGAGTGATACACAGCCCTGGGAAGAGACAGAGGGACCAGCATGCAGAGCCCTCATAAGAGTGGGAAGGACAGAATCTAGGAAAGGCAGGAGGTTGGTGGTGCTGAAGGCAAATAAGAAAGGAGTGAATGGGAGGCAATGAGGTTGGAGCTGTAGCCAGTGCCAGACATAGGCTTTGGATTTTATCTAAGAAGGAAGGAGACCACTGATGGCTTTCAGGTGGGGGTACAGATGATCTGAATTATGAAAAGAATCATTCTACAGTTGCATGTAGCAAATGTACTGGGTAGGGCCAAAATGGAAGCAGAGAGACTAGTTCAAGCGACTATTTGTTGCAGAGGTCTACATGAAGGAGAAGGGTAGCCTACACTCAGGTGCCAGGGTGGAGGTGAGCAGCAATCAGGATTTGGTTGAAGGTTAAGCCTACCATGATCTGATAGATTGGATGTGGATTTGAGAGAAAAAAAGGAGTCAAGGCTGCTCTAAAACTTTTGCCTGAGCTACAGAGAATAGTGGTAATTCTGGGAATCCAAAATTCAGTTTTTTACAAGTTCACATTGAAGAGCTGTTAGGTCAAGACAGTTCCATGTGAGTCTGTAGTTAGGTGGGAAGTAGGGGCTGGAGGTCCACATTTGGGAGTTACCCGTATATATCGGATATATTTACAGCCAGAGGGCTGGGAAGAGAGACTTTAGGACTCTCCAATGTTTATAAATCAAAACATTGACCCAAGCAGTGATTTGGGAGGAAAATTGGGACATTGCAGAATCCTGCAAGCCATGTGAAAAAGTATCTGAAGGATATGGGGGAAGGAGAGGGCAAAAGAAGAATAAAAAGGAAGAAGAATTATATGGAAGGTACAAAAAAATCAGGAAAACTGTGTCAAAGATATGAAAACCACTATTCTAACAGTTCTCCTAGCTTACCTTAACTATGTAATCTGGTATAAATAAATAAGTACTCATTTTCTAATTGCTTAAAGATTTAGTACATCGCAAAAGCATGAATAAAAAAGGAAGGAGAGTAAACAAAGTTAAAATTAAAGCATCCTAAATTTAGTAATTTTCAACTCAAATATATAATACTACATTTTAAAGTAAATGCTTTTACCTTAAAATTATAAAGAAGCTCAACATAAAATTTTAAGGCAAGTGGGTTTGTAATTTATATGAGCAGGAAGGATGTGAAGATTTCATTTGGAAGAACAGGATAGTAATAGATATGAAAAGAATCATACACCTCACAGTTCAGTGAGGCCAACCTTGTGGAATAACTTTGCTGTAAATATTTCTGTGTTACAAAGCTTATTCCTAAGCAAAAGCCTGAGTGCTTCTCAAACTTTGCCATCCATCAAAACCAACTGGAAAGTTTATTAAATAAAGATTACTGGGCCCCTCACTCAGCATTGCTAATTCATTAGGTCTGGTTTTGGCCCAAGAATCTGCATTTCTAACAAGTTCCTAGGATATCTGATGCTGGTGGCCCCAAGATCATATTTTAGAAATTCATGTGTAGACAACCTCCTAGGAACAGAGGTCTTCTTTGTTATGTTTATGAAATGCAATAATAATGGACTACTTCATATTCTCCATTTAATAATGTGCCAGGCACCAGGCTAATCATTTTGAGCTGATCATTTCATTGAATATTCAAACAGGCCTATGACATAGGTGTCATTTTATGTATATGAAAACTGAGGTGCAAACGAGTTCAGTAATTTGACCGGAATCATCAGCTAATGACTGATGAAGCTGGTAATAAAACTTAATGTCTGCCAGAAAAATCCGCTCTAGAGCCTTGCTCCTCAAACTGTGCATCAGCATTGGTGTCACCTGAAAACTTGTTGAAACTGCAGGGTATCTCCCGCCCCATCCCCGAACTCCTGGACTAGATGGTTTTCTTGAAGCAAGGTCCTTAGATGATTCATGTGCACACTGAAGTTTGAGAACCATAGGTGTAGAGGGCTATAAAGAATGTTTCTGAGGGGCACCTGGGTGATTCAGTCGGTTGAGCATCCAACTTCGGCTCGGGTCATGATCTCAGTTTGTGGTTCGAGCCCCGCGTGGGGCTCTGTGCTGACACCTCGGAGCTTGGAGCCTGCTTTGGATTCTATGTCTCCCTCTTTCTCTGCCCCTGCCCCGCTCACACTCTGTCTCTCTCAAAAATAAACATTAAAAAAATTTTAAAAAAAGAATGATTCTGAGCAGGTAGGCAATCAAGAGAACAGCGAGGGGAAGGAAGAGTCTAGAAAAAGTGAAAGTGACATTTGGGATTTTGTATGCTATAACATCAGAATGCAAAGCCTGCTACCCTGCAAATGAAATTGTGGAGATGCTCAAAGTATGCAGGATAAACCACACGAAATTGCCAATATTTAAGTGGTTTTGACCTGTAAAAATAGCAATGTAATAATTAGAGTCAGGAACTCAAATGGAAATGCCTCAAGATAGATTGTAAATGAGTAATGCCAGCCGATTTGCTTCATTGAGAACAGATTCAAAGGACCTGCATCCTAACACTGTGTGGGCAAACCTGTATGTTGAATAGATGTGACCTGTTACCTTGCAGTTCTTGAGCACAAGCTTGGAGTCTTAGCATACGTGAACCTTCTCTCTGAGAAGCTTCATTAGTGGTGGTAGGTTACCAGTGATAGGTACCATAGCCATATGTCCTATTTGACTGAGATCATTACCTGTTTTCAACTATTTATTCCAGGGTAATCATCAACAAACCTCTTTTACTCTCAGAGGGTTGCACTTTGGGTGGTAAATTGTGTGGTCACCCAACTAGTAAGAAAATTGGAAAAAAAAGTAATCCTTAACAAAATATTTGTATTGAAAAACAGCAATATTGGGCATGGAATATTTGAGACTTAGGCATCAATGATATAAAATAAAAGAAAGATTTGTTGATCATAGTTGGTCCTAAGATATTTTCGTATTCATGAAAAAATAGTGGAAAGAGCATATGATGAGCCTCAGAAGGACTTGGGTTTTGGTTGTAATTTTATCACTCAGAATCTGGACAAATCAGTGAAGTTCTCTGAGGCTCTGTTTTCTTATCTATGAAATGGAAATAGTAAAGTCGATTCCACTGGTCTCAAAGGCTTGCTGTGTGGATTATATGACAGAATGTAATTGGAAGCATCTTAAAAGCAGTAAGAAACTGCGCATAGTGTTACTACTGAGTCAATATCATGCTGTAAAGAAAGGAAAAATAAGGGATCAAACAGGCAAATTTTGATTAAATAAAAATAGAGATTGTTAATGATTTAAACTACCAAAGACAACTGCTAGTATCATAGCTAGTCCCTTTTCTTCATATGGGGAATGGCCAGTCATTTTCAGTGAATTGTGCTGTGTAAATATTCTGCCTATCCTAATACATCTTAAGTGTGCCCCCTAGTTAACAATTTAAATCACCATGAATTTATAAGAAGTGAAAATAACGTACCTAAACTTATTGTAAGACCATTATTCCAAAAAGATATATTTCAAATTCTCTCTGAAACAAGGTATTGACTTCTGTCTATAACTGAATTTGTACCTCTGATTAAGGAGGTAAGAGTTCACTTGATGTCTCTACTCTCCTTTTGATAATGAGGCTGTATACATTTCTTGTCTGAGGGTGTTTGGGGAAGGAACCATTTGTTTGGTAGTCAGTGACGTCCTTCCTGTTTCTAGACTTACATCTTTTTAAGGAAAGTTAGCAAACGAGGCAGACTGACTGTTGACACTCATCTTTAGAGTCTTGTGAAAAATGCATTAAGAAACAGATTTTTAAAAAATCAGGGCACCTGGGTGACTCAGGCAGTTAAGCATCCAACTCTTGATTTCTGCTCAGGTCCTGATCTCACGGTTTGTGAGATCAAGCCTCGTATGGGGCTCTGCATTGACAGTGCAGAGCCTGCTTGGGATATTCTCTCTCTCCCTCTCTCTTCTCTCTCTCACTCTCTCTCCGTCCCTCCCCTACTCTCTCTCTCTCTCTCTCAAAATAAATAAACAACAAAATAGCTGTAAAAAAATAAATTCTTTTTTTTGCTTGCTTATATGGCACAGTTCTGTATAAAACCCTTAAGTCATGCTTAAGAACATTTTTTTTTTTTGGTCACAGCTTTCATGGTTTGTTTGATACCCAGAATGGTTGAAAACATGTCATGCTAAACTGATTGACTTAAGTATCTTTAGAAAGTTCTCTAGCTTTACCATGACCTATATTTACCTAATACTTGGTCCACTGGTACTTTAATTTTACTTGTAAGCTTGACAGTTTAGGCACATGTGTGACCAGAGTTAATTGTTTTAGTCCATCATTTGTGAGTACAGGGTAGTCAGATTTGTGACTCACTTACTCTACTTCTGTGCCAAAGCTAGGTACCTCTGTATTTTCTTTTCCAGTGAAGGAGATTGTTCCAAGCCTGTCAGTGTCCCAAATGTTCATATGTTCCACCAAAGAATGACCAGGAAAGACTGTGCCTTGTGGAAACAGTGATGCTGAAGCCAGTCCATTTGCTTGAATATATTAGAGTCCATAAAAAGCTTACTCACAGTTTAAAACCCGACTTTCTTCTTATTTCTATCTTCCGGATTGTCATTGTTTGCTCGGTTATAAAGTGGCTTGTTGACACCAAATATTTTAATAATTTGCTTCCAAGGCCTTGTGCCTATGCCTTTGAGAGGCTGGTGGAGTAATTAAACTGTCTTTTAGCTGAAATGCTTGCAAAGCGTCCAGTTCTGTGCCTGGCAGCTGGTGATGCATTATAGAGACATTGAGCTAATCGATTAAAACCGCAGAGGCATGGGAGTTGTCTGACAGCACTGTACTAGGATGAAATTAGTTGGAATTGCATGGTGAAATTAAGGGGAATGCAGCTGATTGCAGCCCTTCTGGGAGAATCCTGGGTGAGAGGGACACTGTGCGTTGATCCCTGTGTAATTAGGACAGCCATGTTTTAACAGTATTTCTAAAGTATTAAAATGGACTGGATAAATCAGCAGGGCCGCTTCCAGTGAACTTGGCATCCATCCACTGTGACTGAAATAACATGAAATTTTTCGGCTGCTAGAGAATGTGAAATTGGACTAATTGTCTTTTAACTAGTCTGCCCGACTGCTAGCCTGGAGCAGGACTGAAAAGGGAATAGGCTGGTAGAACCGAGGCTGGGGGATGGGAAACTTAGATTCATGACTCTTTTTTTCAGCCTATCTGACTGGATAACATCATCACGTATTTAGACAACTCTGATTTGTACGGTCTCATCATTAGGATCCCTTCCTAAATATTTTAAATGCATTTTAAAGTGGAATGCTTTGAATCAAAGAGTGCAGAAGTCTAACCCTATCCCCTGGACTTATAATTACCATTCTTTCCATGCTTGAGCATCGTTAGAATAGGGGGGACTTAGGAACTTGTAAATCACTCATCAGCTGTCCATGTGTGGCTCTGTCCCACATTCTATTCTGAGTAGGGCTCATTATGCAGAGAAGGAACATCGATACATATTACTGATTCTTTGTGTCAAACAAAGCCTTGTTCCATAATTGCTGACTGTTATGACTGGTTCAAATTCACACTTTGCATGTGATTAGAGAGAGAGCCAGGGAAGTTAATGCCATGCCCATGGTCACAGACTTAGGTCACTCAGGCCTCAAGATTATTGTTCTACTGTTCCTTTCATCACAGTGAATTGCCAACACCAGGTAGTATTATTGGCTTAGCATCGTACTTGTCTGTGGATCCATAAATAAAAATAGAACTTCTAGGATGCAGGCATCACTAAGTCTTGGAGAATTTGGTTTCTTCTTCTTTTTCAGCATTTATGAAGTCAGTCAAACTTGTGTTGTATACAAGTATCAATTTATGTTCTAGAAGGTAAAGCGGGCATGTACACACACACACACACACACACACACACACGCACGCACGCACGCACGAATGACATGTCAAGAATTCTCAAAGAAGTGTAGGAATCATCTGACCACATTTCCTGGCCTTCAGAAAGGTACAGAGATGACTCTCCACAATCCACATATGAGGCTTTCTAATGAAAGGCTTTCATATTAGCCTGTATCATTTTGATCCAATAGACCATTTCTTGGGTTGAATTGTGTTGTGGCATTAGGTTGAGTACTAAGGGGCATTAGACAAAACAGAAAGAAAGAAAAAAAAACAATCATTGTGCTGACTGCATGAAGGCTGTGGTTGCCATATATCAGATACCCTGTCTCTTAGGACCCATGGGAAAAGTTTTCCTGGTTCTGTAAGGGAAAAATTATGCCCCTCTTGAGCCACTAGTGAGTCCGCATGTTAGAAACCTTACAAACAATGTGAAGACCAGAGTTGTAGCGTCATCTGTCAAGTTAAGAGGACTTCATGGCATATACTTGGCTTTTTCAGCCCTCTGTTACCTTCCTCTTAATTTCTCATCCCTTTTCTCCTTTCTTCAGAGTTACTATTTTTTTCATTTACTATATCTTCCTGAATTGTTTGCATCTTTGTAAACCTTTTAAATCTTTTTTAAATAAAGCCTGGTATTCAGAGAAAGCACTTCTCATACATGTTTCCCTCATCCCAACGTGTACCTAACAAATTCTAGAAGGAAAAAAAAGGTACAGTGTTAAATACACGGGTACTAACTAATACTGTTTCCAGGAGAGCTCACGCAAGCCCTCCTGTTCAGCTGCTTTTTTGAGTCATACTTTAAATGACTTAAAAGGCATTGTTTGTTCATAGGGACAGTGTCAATTTTTTAAAGGTTTAATTCTGTATAATTTATGTGACTTCCAGAATTATAAATAATTTGTATGTAGAGGCAACCCCAGAGATACATGGTGCAGAGGTGGATACTGGATGCCAGCATGGGTAGGAAACTACAGATGGTGCTCAAATATAATGACAATACTAATGGAAATGAATAGCCTCTAGTTTCTTCATTTATACTAACTGACCCTCTATATTGAATACAATGTTTATTACTGGGACAAAAATAACTGGCAGAGGATTACTTTTATAGATCACCTTAAAAGTGATTTTTCTCAAGTATGATGATAATCTTTTTTTTTTTTTAATTTTTTTTTCAACGTTTATTTATTTTTGGGACAGAGAGAGACAGAGCATGAACGGGGGAGGGGCAGAGAGAGAGGGAGACACAGAATCGGAAACAGGCTCCAGGCTCTGAGCCATCAGCCCAGAGCCTGACGCGGGGCTCGAACTCACGGACCGCGAGATCGTGACCTGGCTGAAGTCGGACGCTTAACCGACTGCGCCACCCAGGCGCCCCGATGATAAAGAATCTTTAAGCAGCACAACAAATTCACTTGAGTAATGTGTAACGTTTATGAACACTTCCCATGGACCCGTCACTCATCTACACATGTCACGTCAGTACATCATTTAAAAATGATAAACATATCCTTTAATCTTCTCAGCATTCCTCTGTAGTAGGTATTAGCTCTCTCATTTTACAGATGAGGAAGCCAATGCTTACAGAAGTGAAGGAACTTGGCCACAGGCATGTAGCTAACAAGGGTCAGGTCTGACTGTTGAGTTCATGCCATAACCATTATGCTAGCATCCACTTTGGAAAGGTCCAAGGAGATGGAAAATATGACTTCCTAATTGGCTTTCATGCACATTTCTTCTCCAAGTTTAATTAAAGGGCTTATGAAGTACTTGTTTCTATTCCTAGCATAGTCATATGGAGAATAAAAACATACTTTAAATAAAATATCCATTTGGCACTCAGAGCAATGTAAGAATCTGATTATCAGAAGTTGAGCTCAAATGGCATGGAGAATACAAACCCAATGAACGGTACTTGAGGCTGCCATAGTCAGATGGTTGTCTCTTTCCATGATTCCAAGCCTTTTGACACATGGATGGGAAATAATTTTTATAGTTACTAGTCAAATGGGAACATGGGTGGCCATCTTTTGGTTTAAGAATTAAGGAATAATTTATTGTACCTTTAAGATGACCCAGATAGTATACGGCAAATCCCTTAGCTATTGAGTAAACTGTTTTCTTATTCTGGTTCATCTGGATCATCCAAACTAAATCACCTACCCCTGGAATGGCAAATAGAACCAACAGTAAACTGAGAGAGAAATAGGAAGGCTGTTAACCTTTGTTCCATCTCAAACACTATCTAGTGGAAACTCTTGAATAGGTTTCTTTCTCCTTCCTTGTTCCTGTTCCATGCCGGGAGACTGTTCTCCTTCTCCAAGTCAGATTTGGGATAATTTTAAAGATGTGAGACAACAATTACAATAACTGTTCCCGGATTTGGCATCAGACAAAGCATAATATCTAGTCTTCAGAATCCATTCTACCTCCTTTGAACTGAGCCTCTGTGGATTGCCTTTAGACAAAAAGAAGAGGAAGGAATGGAAATAAATATTGTGCATCTCCATTGCTCTTGAAGAGTAGAATCTTTTTACTGTGGGAATCTTCAAAGCATTGTGAGTAAATATTACATAAAATTATGTGATAGTACAAGTGAGAAGGAAATGAGGAAGGTCTTGCTCATCTTTGACAGGATCTTCATGGTCAAGATTCTGCCTTTTCTTGCAGCACTGTCTTTCTCACCTCACATATTTCCCCTTCTGTGTGCCAGCCTGTTTCTCTCTTATCTTCAGGGGGTTATGCGTGTGGCACCTCTTACCTGGATTGCTCCCTACTTCCCACCCCTGCCACTCTTGTTTAAAAGCCTAAGCCTTCTTTACTTGGTGAAAACAGAATAGAATTTAAGTCTTTAGCATTCCACTCTTTCTACCATTCCGCCCTCGTTAAGGCTGAGTTAGAGGCACTCTCCTATGAACTCTGGCAGGGCCCTGTATTCGATCTCCTTCTGTCCTATCCTTCAGTCTGTCATAGAACCGATAGCACCGTTTTACGGGGTGTCTTCGGTCTGTCTCCATTCTCCAGGCCCGTACACACTTGAAGGCCGGGACTGTTATTCATTCCTTCTGTGTCATGCTGTAGGGATCAGGCAGCCATTTAAACGGTTGTACCAGGGCTTACCTCCAGCCTCTCAAGATCAATATTTTGCCAGTGTGTTCCCATGGTAGAATTACATATAATTATATCTCATAGTTGGTAGGGTTTCTTTGATTTAATTAAGCACTGCCTGGCAAGTTCTACACCTTTGTGTGGACAGCGCTTTCGATCATTCATTGGACTAACTAGCTGCGAATATAGAGGTCATTGCAGTTGATTTTAAAAACTGTGAGACAGACAAGCAAGCAGATAGTAATGGAATGGGGGTGAGTACTGTGTTGGCGCCCCTTTATACTTTCTGTTAAAGGAAGCTTCAGTTACCAGATGCTCATGCTTTTTCAGTTGAGGGAATGGTCTCCTTGTGGGGCCACAGAAGATACCACAGAAAATTGGTATGAATGACTGACTCTGTCACCTGCTTCCTATCGTCGTCTCAAGCAATTGTGGCTGCAAGCAGCACCGATGGGAGGGCCTTTCTTGACACCTCATCATCAAAATTTGGCTTTGTTCTTACTTTCCTATTAGGTGGTTTTTAAGAACACTACTTTCTTAGAACCTTTTCCACTGCAGGCCGAGGATTGACTCGCTCGGAGAATTATGTTTCTGAAATTGCCACTTTTCCCACTGTGAAGAAGATAGAAAAAGAAACAAAGGAATATCCCTTTGATGCAGCGGAAATAGGATATTTCTCCATAGTGAGATAGCAGCCATGATTTCTTTAAAATCAGCTCCTAAGTGGGAGTTGGGCTACTTCCTGTGCAGAGAACAGTGGTTATCCCTGGAGTCGTCCAGAAGATAGATACATGGTTAGCAATGCTATGGGAAAAAAAATCTAATTTGCAGATAGGATATTTATCTTTAGATAACAAAAGCCTGGAAATGCAATCTGTAATTTTAAAAATAGCTGCTATATGAATACAGGGTAAAAGAAATGAACTTTGTGGTTTTGGAATTATTTGTTGAGGGGGGAAGGTGTATAAAAAAGGCGTTTGGAATAACTCTATCTCCTGGACATGCTGCGAAGCTTTCTTTGCTTTTCATTGTATGGGCATCTTGCTACAAGCTCATTTTGTTGTGAAACATGAAGTTTTACAATGTAGATTACTCCAAGAATTTTTTTAATGGAGCAATTTAGAGCAGCTGCAAACGGCTCTGGAATTTCCAGGGATTAGTCGACAGACTTTTTTGTGATTACGAATCCCATAGCGAGAGGAGGTGAGGCATACAATCCCTGGGAAGGTGCCCATGGGAGGAACTGAGCAGGAAGAGAGATTAATGGTATGCACAGAGATGGACAGACTGCCTGGCTGACTTCACGTTCCTGCTTTTATCTACCCCATCGCCTCCACATTTACCTACCCCTTCCCTTCCACATTCACTTACTCTGTTCTTTCCAAGTTAACTTCATTCATTCTCTTCATGTCTACTTACTCCATAGTCTCTGAATTTGCTTACCCCTTTTCCTTCACCTGAATGTCTCCCTCAGTACTTGGTGCAAGTCCAGGGATGCTCCTACTCCATAGTTCAAGCTGGCACTCAACAGTGTACCTTTAATCTGGCTTTCTCTGAACTTGGAGAAGAGACTAGAATTTAGAGCTAAAAGGAATTTACTTTCTAGATGAGAAAATGGAAGCTAAGGGGGATTAGGGACTAATGTATGGCTGAAGAACCAGTTAATGGCACATCAAACTGGAACTCAGGGTTTCTTGAATTGAGTGCGTGTATGTTGCACCAAATTGGCATAACTTGTTCTATTATTTTGCACTTGGCAATGTATTGTTTGACTATGTTTTCCAGTGATTTTGCACGGGCAGGGTTTTAATTTTTTCTCCTCTCAGAGGAAATCAAAGCTTAGTGAAGGGACTAAACATATCCCTTAGCAACCGTATCTACTGTTGATTGGTCACTTGTTATGTGTGAGCGACTTGGCAAATGATTTCCCACTTCTTCCTTGTAGACTTCCTCTGATGTGGGTTCACCCAGAACAGGAAACTGGTTTACAGAGGTTAGTTAGCTGCCCGCACAGCTCAGCATTGGTGCAGGGAGGAGAGCCGTATCTGTCTGGTTGGATGCCCCATTTCTTAATGACCATTCCAGGGTCTGAGTCTGTAGCATTGCCCTACAGTGACGTCTCATCTGTTTTGGGCCTTGCATATTTTTGATCCCTCCTCTGTGCTCTCTCAGTTCTTGTTAACTAAGGACAGCCTTCCCTGAGTGTCTCTTTTTTCCAAGAGATGTACATTGTAAGAGTCGGCGCAAGCCATTTGTCTCTTCTACATCCAGGTTATCTATGTTGCCCAGGATGGATCAGATTGTTCAGAGATAGTTACATGGGAATTATTAATGAGGCAGCACCTACTTCAAAAATGTGTTGTACACATTTCGAGTCATTATAGAACCTGAGTCCAGAATGGACCGACATGGGGGAATGTTCAGTGGCACGGTACCACCTAGCACAGGGTCCGGTGTATGGAAGGTGGTCAGTTAATGCTTGTTAAGTAAACAGATGAAAGAAAAGAATAACTTTATGAAATGAGGGTATCATTCATAGAACATAACTATGTTTCCCAGTTATCAAAGGAGAGAAATAATGATATTTTTTTTTATGTTGGAGTTGTGCCAGGTACCATAGTCAGTGCCATACATAGATAATTGCACCTAATCCTTATCTCTGTCATCGTTTCTATTTTGCAGATGAGAAAATGGGGTGCTAAAGCACTTAAATCATTGGCACAAAGTACGTGCCTAGTAAGTGTTGGAGTCAGGATTGAATGCAGGTGTTCTAACCCCAGAACCTCTGCTTTTGACCAGGATGTTGCTATCATGTGAGTGTACGTGTGTGTGCATGAGCGTGTGAACACTAGCATATTTTACATATACACACAGACGTCTATCTTTCTTTCTTTATCTGTCTCTGTCTCTCTCAATCATATATATATAATTTTATGCCTGTTCCATCCCTAGAAAACTATAGGGATGACACCCTATCCTTCATGACACCCAGCATGGTGACTTTGATAACCTGTCCTCGCCGACTCCCTGTCCCTGTACACTACAGCCTGACATTGGCTGAGGTCTTTCATTGCCTGATTGCATCTTCCATTAAAGTGCTGCCCCTTCTCAGAGACTCCTGCCTAACAGGTCTGCCCATCACAGCCTTGAGTTGCCCAGTGGATGTTGTCTTTGGTACTACTGTGCATCCTCCTAAGGGAGGTGGAGTTTGAGCTCTTTTCCACAGCTCTCTGGGAGCTGCATGTTTCATGACCAATTCCATCAGGAAAAGGACAGGCTCAATATATGTGTAGTTTTTCATTCTAAAAACCTTGGACGTACCTATCACAGATTTCAAAATTAGTGTTACCTGCCAGGACTGTCCACTATTAGCCTGAGGTTCTATGTAATATTCACAGTTGATGTTATCATTGTAAACCAAAACTCTAGAAAATAGACCCTGGAGATACAAGCATGCTTTCTATTCCAGGGTTATATTTCACTTGTCTGGGTGTGTAATGGAAGAAGAGAAGAAAAATCCAAAGCAGGGATTGGTACCCCTAGGAAAGACAGCAAAGCTAGAGAGAAACTAGCCTGAAGCTTGCAGAATCTTCAAGAAAGAGGTGTTAAGCATGTTTTTCTTCTGTGTGAATGTACACTTGATGGGATTAATAACAGATTTCTGAAGTTCAAATGTATGTATGAATAAATGGACACATATGCTTAATGCTAACAGGCAGTTGTGTGGGTGTGTGAACAAAATATGCCCCGGTGCATCTCAGCAGTTGCGTTTGCTTCCTGCCAGTTGGATAATCAACTGGTTGTTTGCCCCGGAAATAAGAAAAATAACCAAAACCTTCTTGATGTACCATCCACATTAAAAAGAAAAAGAGGTTTTAAAAAATTGGATTTTTTTATAGGTGGTTTGCTTTCTTCCAATCCGTGGATGCTTTGCCCTCAGAATCTGATTTGCCACAGAGCTCAGGGACTCATTTTGTGGAAACGTAATGTTTCTACTCTGTGCAACAAGGACTGGAACTGAGAAGCATCTGAATAATCCCTTTGTGATGCAGCGATTTTAAACAGGCAGCATAATTGTTGCAGATTTCCAAAGAGATACAAAGAATGAAGTAAAGCAGATTCTCCTCCGGTAGAAAGGAATGTTCGGATCCAGTGTACTTTTTTTTGACTGGATTTACAAGTCACACGGCCAGTGGAATCTACAAGTGGCGTCTAATTGCACCTCCTTAGTATGTCCAGATTCTGCAGTATGAATGGCTTTAATCTGCAAGGTAAATGAAAGCAACCCATCTCGTTCTAGGTTGAATTGTAGGTTCAATTCACCCTACAGGGCCAGAGGGGAAAGTACAACCCCTCTGCTTAATGTACTTGGCAGGCTAGCTTCTGGTTCCAGGGTTTAAAAGTAGATCAACTTCTGTTCGGATAACAGTTGAGGAGGCTGTAAGAAAGAAGCATTATGGAGGTATGGTGATGCTGCAGATAGGTGCTTGCGCCAGGCTTTCTGTATTGTGGTTTTAAAGGCCTCATGTCTCAGCTTGGGCTTTATGTAGGGATGCCAGGTTTGAGATGCATCTGTTTCCTCTGATGGTAACTCAGGGCAGGGCTGCGTTAGGCAAGCAGTCTGTTCCTAATGCATTTAAAGTCTCAGAAAGCCACCGGTGATTTTGTAACGGCAGCCCGGATTTATTTTCCAGCTTCAGCCTCAAGATGAGGAAGAAAGAAATGAAATTTTAATAGAAGGAGGTTAGGATGAAATTCCTAGTTAGTTAAAAATTAAATTAGCGAGAGATTTTGTTTATTGTGAAAGTCATGCAAGATTTGCTGGTTTTATGTTTTTGAGGTATTTCACTTTCTGTTCAGGTACAAGCTGTCAATCAAGGCTAATCAAACTGGCACAGTTAACATGATACATCATAAAATTTCACAATAATGTCAACCTGTAATTTTGTCAATCTGGTTAAGGGAAGTGGGCTAAAAACAATATTGTCATTTTGTAATAACACTTGGAAGGTGTTACGGAATAATGTTGCCATCATCTCGTGTAACTCTGTGCCTGACTCTACTTGAGGTAGCCCTTGCTGACAAATGGCCAGGTGGTCAAGCCTTTCCTTGCTCTTGCTCCGCCTAAGATCTGGAGTAGGGCCACATAAATGAAGGACGCTGCCTCGCAGCATTTGTCCGGGCTGACCCCTCTTTGATACATCAAAAAGGATGCATTTCACAAAAACAGTGCCAGTATTTCCTACTCCTTGCCTCATGTAGTATTATATGCGTGGGCATTGAGGCATCGAGTATTCTTATTTATTCAGTCAGCATACTTATGATACATATGCTCTCTTTTTATGAACTTACGTTCTGGAGTATTTCAAAAGCATCCATTTGAAAAAGCACCGTGGTTAACAGTAAAACACAGGCTGCCCATTACACAGAGCGATTAAGCACATTTCTCTCTGCAAACTTGATGCTTTGCTTTGCAGCCAGAGGCTGTTCTGGTTTTTTTGTCGAAATTAGAGAGGGTAATAGGCTCTGTTCACTCAGGAAGCCCTTAGACTTAGGCTCTGTTTAACGTTGATGTTCCCTAGGAATCCTTGCCTGGACATGTGGACTCCCTTCAGTTGGCAGATCTTCCTTGTGGCCGGTATGGCTAAATTTTAATTCTTAAATACTCCTTTCTGTCCTCAAACACACACAAAACAGCACAGCGACAACACATATATAACCCTATACATTTCTATTACAGCTACACGCTCACATATTTTTATTTTAAATATGGCCTGGGGCACCTGGGCGGCTCACGTGGTTAAGCATCCTACTTTGGCTCGGGTCATGATCTCATGGCTCATGACTTCGAGTCCCACATCGGGTTCTCGGCTGACAGCTGAGAGCCTGGAGCCTGCTTTGGAACCTGTGTCTCTCAATCTCTCTGCCCCTCACCCACTCACGTGCATGTGTGCACACTCTCTCTCTCTCTCAAAATGAACAAACTGTACATTAACAAATAAATAAATAAATAAATAAATAAATATTCCCTGAAATATAAATATATATATATATTTTTACAGAAAAATTTTTTTTAATGTTTTTTATTTATTTTTGAGACAGAGAGAGACAGAGCATGAATGGGGGAGGGGCAGAGAGAGAGGGAGACACAGAATTGGAAGCAGGCTCCAGGCTCTGAGCCATCAGCCCAGAGCCCGACGCGGGGCTCGAACTCACGGACCGCGAGATCGTGACCTGAGCTGAAGCCGGCCGCTTAACCGACTGAGCCACCCAGGTGCCCCCAGAAAATTAATTTTTTATAAAAAGAAAAGTTTTGGCCATTGGTCAGCTTTCGATTTTTATTTTTTATTATGGTACTAAAACTGAGGAGACTTCCTGAAAAAATGTCTTTCCCCAAAGCGTAAACAAATGGGATTATGTAGATCTTCTTGGTTTGACATCACACTAGAGGTCCCAGCACAACTCCGTCTTACTCTCCCTTTCATGGGGTACACTTCGTAAATGGCTGAAGTACATGAATTCTGGTATCCCAGTCTGAGGCTCCTTATGCATTTTCTAGAATGCATTTTGTTGCAGGACAAACTACTTTGGGGGGAATGTTTTAACCAGGCACATCAAGGTTCAAGAGTGAGAAATTTTCAGCTTACCACATTTAATGGGGATATATTTAAAGTTGCAGAATGATACAAAGGAAGAGCAAGATGTAGTCTTAATACCATTAACCAGCCTTGGTAGGCTGGCATTCAGAATATAACTGCCCTGTCCTTTGTCTCAGTAGCAGCTCTGGTGACCCATCAGATACTCTAGTAATTGTTTCGTCAAAGTTGAACACCTCTTGTTGGCTATCGTAGACATGGGGCCACATCCATGTTTTCTTTTTTGACCGACTGTGCTTGCTTCTCCAGCTTGCTACCTTCTCTGCTTACTGACCCTTTAGTGGTTAAAAACCTTGGGATGTAGAAAAGAAAGCTGCAATCCAATGAGTTAGAAAACACATTTAAAAAATTCTTTCGAAAATGTGGGCCAGAATGATTATAAAACTGACTTTAAGGCAACAAAAGAGGGAAGTGGACACAGCAGAGACGGTGAAATCCATCCCTTCCTCTTTCCCTTCTTTCCTCCTTTTCTCAAGTAAACATTTATTGAGCATCGGTTTAGGCTGCAAAATGTTGATGGCAATGAAGATAGTATCATAATGTTCTAAAAACCTTTTGAAAAAAAAACAATATTATTCAAGTAATTTAATGAATATAATGATGGAAAAACAAAAGAGAAAACACTTAGGATGGCAACCAGCTTTTCCTTAATCAGTTTTTTTTTTTTAATTTTAATTCCAGTATAGTTAGCATCAGTGTTGTATTAGTTTCAGGTGTACAATATATGATTCAACATTTCCATACATTACTCAGTGCTCATCCTGTAAGTGTGCTCTTAATCCCCTTCACCCATTTCACCCATCCTCCCACCCACCTCTCCTCTGGTAAACATCTGTTTGTTCCCTAAAGTTAAGAATCTGTTTCTTGGTTTGTCTCTCTGTCTTCTTCCCTTTGTTCACTTTTGTTGTTGTTACTATTTCTTAAATTCCACATATGAGTAAGATCATATGGTATTTGTCTCTCTCTGACTGGCTCATTTTGCCTAGCAGTATACTCTCTAGATCCATCCGTGTTGTTGCAAATAGCAAGATTTCATTATTATTTGTGGCTCAGTAATATTCTATGGTTTGTGTGTGTGTGTGTGTCTGCGTGTATACACGCAGACACACACCACATTTTCTTTACCATTCCTCTATCTATGGGCACGTGGATTGCTTCCATAGTTTGGCTAGTGTAAATAATGCCTTCCTGATAAGTTCTGATAAGGGATGTTAAATAATATGATGGAAAGTTTAATATAACACCGAGTAATACACGGGAAAGGAAGATTTCTTATGCATAATAGATAAGTTACCATGAAAAGGATGAAGGATGAAGGATAAGATCTTATTATAAAAGGATATAATCGACTGAAAAGAGAGATGCAAAAATGCAGATGTTAAAGTACTGTATTTGGCTTTCTGGTCAAGTGTGAGAGGTAAAAATAATACACTGCCAGCAATAGTTCAGGGTTCAGAATTAAGAAGTTAGAGTATTAAGGCAATATATGAAAAAAACCAGGTCTGTTAGTAATTGGATAGTTTGAGGTAAAACAATCTTTGGTCACTAAACTATGGATCACTAGTCCAGTAAGATAACATTTATTGAACAGTTGTGGGCAGCGTGCTGTGCAGGTGCTAAGTGAAGAAAGGTTTGTTCACAAATAACTGTAAAACAAGGCGGATGGTGATGGTGCCATGAGAAAGATCCATCTTTCATGCAACTGAAGTTCTGAGAAGGGAATGCCTACTTCTAGCCTAAGGAGCAGGAAATAGCCCCATGGAAAATGTTTCCATGGTTTCCATTGCACTGAAGCTGTGGTTATCCAAAATCATTACCGTGAAAGCATGGTCTGACACTGGCCTACTTCTCTAGCCTTTACTCCGTCTCTGCTCTTCATACCCACAGGCCTTGTTTTCAGTGTTTTGAACTCTTCTTTCCCTCCTCTGCCTTCGGATACAGGTGCCTCTGTCTGCAATACTCCATTCCAGTGCCCCGCTCTTTGACCTATTTTTCTTTGATTGTCATTTCCCATCTCATCTAAAGGGTAACTTCCACAGGGAAGCCTTTTTGATGCCCCATTCTAGATCTTGTTCCTTTATTGTAAACTCTCAAGAGCTTACCTCTTTCCCTTCATAGCCCTTAAAATTACACATCTGTTAGCATGACGGATTATTTAATATCTCTCCCCATGACTGTATAAGCTCCATGATAGAAGGGGTAGTGTCTGTTTTGCTTGACTTTTTACTGCTAGTTCCTTGTCATTGACAATAAAGGCATCTGTACTTGTTAAATAAAGGAGTTCCTATGCTGTGAGCTTCCTTCATTCTCTCAAGTAGAGGATATGCACAAAGACTTAGATTCCTGTAAGAGATACTTTTTTTCCATTGAAGATGTTTCTGTTACTTTAATGTCCATATATATATGTATATGTGTATATATATACATATATATGTGTATATATGTATACACATATATATACACACACATATATGTATATATGTATACATATGTGTGTGTATATATATACATACACACACACACACACACACACACACACACACATATATATATTATTGGTGTATGTACATATACCCCCATGCAGTGTATGTACATGTACCCCAATGGACACACACATACCTTCCTTGGTAGTGAAAATTTCACCTAAAAGATCGTACTTTTATTTCACAAACCCATGTTCTTCTATGTCTACTTGTGTCTTTGCAACATTCCTTTCCTGGTGTTAAATATTTTAAGCCCATTGGAGTTCCGTATGTCTTGGATAATGTAGTCCTAACAGCTGAGGGCGCATGGGGTCCAGCTGAGAACCACCATGATGTCACAATTATGTCTGGATGTGGATGTAACTACGTAGATAATAGAGATCTAGATCTAGATTTGCAAAGTCTGCAAAAAAAAAAAAAAAATTGGTGTCTTACGATAGCTATAGAGTTCTGAGTAGAAGTTTTCTCAATTGCATTGGTTTGGTTCATACATAAGCTAAAATAAAGCTATACTGCCTGTAAATGAAATGAGAACATAGGTTTTAAATGCATTTTGCCTGTTTCTAATCCTATCCTAGTTGCCATTTAATGAGTGTTACCTGAGCAAGTTACCTAACTGCCATTGCCTTGGTTTCTTTACCTGTAAAAAGAGGAACTCTACCTCTGGGTTCTTGTGAGTATTAACACATTGATACACACAAAACACTTAGATTTATACTGTATATACTGTAAGTTCCCAATAAAGTACATTTATTATAATATTCTGAAAATGGTAATACTGTTACTCAGAACCTAACAAAAATCCTAGAATAAAAGTCTCTCGTTCCCATCATGAATAAAAGAAGACTTTTATGTCCTCCCTATCTCTCAACTTTACTCTCATTTATCATTCCTTTTTACTTGGAGACATGGGGTGTGCATTTCACTGAAAACAGTGTTCCCTAGCCAAATGCTACCTGTGATCTTCAGTAATTAGACTCATGGCTACTAGAGGCGACTAAATTAAAAATAAATAAAGAATCATACCAAAACAAACATACTAAAATAAATGTTTTGGGTTCTCCTTGGTCCTGCTGTCAGGAACCCTGCTGCTGGCATATAGAAAGAATCTTTACATTAGGAGGAAATGGAAGCACTGACATTTCCAGCTCTTTCAGGAGAGCCTTTCTAAGTTCGCTAGTTCGCTGGTGTCGGAATCTTGTGCCGCCAGTGCCTCAAGAGAAGCCTTATTTATCAAGGCGAGTGTCGCTTCAACTGTTCCAAGTTTCCAGGTGGCTTCAGATGAGTCCCTTGCGGCCCCCCTTTCACAATGGCTTTGTAACGGTTTACATACTAGGGGTTAATCACACATTGTGCAGTGGATGGAGCAATTGGTTATTAATATTTTTGAGGCACTTCCTCCCGTGAAAGGTCTGTTGTGGTTTCCACTAACCCACCCAGATGTTCAGTGTTTTTGGTTTGTTTGTTTTTTCCAATTAGCTCTTTCCGATGAACTTTCAGGGAAAGCTTCCCAAACTGCTCCTCGGTGACGTTTTTCTTTCTCAAGACTTAGCAGTGATCTACAAGTTTTAGAAATTACTGTAATTTCACTGACCAGTTTACTTCATATGAATAAATCAGTAGGTTGAGAACAAAGAATATGTTTATTTCTACCTCTTGCTAACCCCTTTCCTCATAACAAGCTCCGTCCTGTCCTTCATGCTTGATCTGTGAGTCTATGCCAAGTGCAGAGACACAACAGTCTTTATTTTATTTATTTTTTTTATTTTAAATTTTTTTTTCAACGTTTATTTATTTTTGGGACAGAGACAGAGCATGAACGGGGGAGGAGCAGAGAGAGAGGGAGACACAGAATCGGAAACAGGCTCCAGGCTCTGAGCCATCAGCCCAGAGCCTGATGCGGGGCTCGAACTCACGGACCGCGAGATCGTGACCTGGCTGAAGTCGGAGGCTTAACCGACTGCGCCACCCAGGCGCCCCAACAGTCTTTATTTTAAAGGATTGTGGGGAGATAGAGTATAGGCAGAAATATAGCTTAATAACCATTTGTCTAAGCTATGAAGTTTTTTCCCATATAAATGAACAAAAGCAACAAATATTAATTATAATCTGACTGCATTTTTTAACTAAGCATGATACCTAGATTTTGAAAAATGAGAAAAACAGAAACAGAAATGATGCTGCTTTCTTTCCCTATTGCCCGATCCTAACCACATCCTGTAATGGTGACTGCTTCATGGGGTGGCCTGGGAGCCTATATTCCTTTTATAAACCACATCCCCCCCAGTTACCCCAAATGGTATGCAATTTAAATAAAAGCAGTGTGCTTTCTATGCAAATGAAAATTAATGACAGGTCCGCTAGTACCCTTTCCAGTGGATTCACGCCCTAAGGCCCAGATAGGGAATTTCTGTAGTCACCATAGTTCTATGTGCATATACCACGTTACGTTGGAGTATCATAGTGAATGTGTTACTTAGGCCACCTGATACTTATCTACTTTCCTCCTAATATCTGTGTTCACAATTTTCCTCCAGGCTACTATCCTTCTACATCTAAACCCCTGAAGTTGGGTAGAGTTGTTTCCACTTGTGATATGGGGAATGATTTGTGATTCACTTTTTCCAGATAGTGCTCTGGATGCCCCTGGCTATGTCTTGTTGAATGGTTTAGCAATAGACATAAGAGCTTTTTGATGGGACTATTAGAAACACACACACACACACACACACACACACACACACACACACACACAAACACACACACTTTTCTCGGGCTTTGAACCTGAGAAGATGAGGCTTTGGTGGGTTGTCAGCCATCTTACCACTTCATAGAGTGGTAGAGACCCGAAGATGGAGAGAAACTCCATCTTGCTGATATTGAGTCCCTCAATAAAACATTGTCTAAAATTCTAGGTGGCGGGCCTGCCTGCCTCCCTTCCTCCCTTCCTCCCTTGCTCCCTTGCTCCTTCTAATGTACTTAACTCTGAGCTGAGTTGGATTTTGTGTGTGTGTGCTTAGTTTTGTGCTGAGTTGAATCTTCCCTTTCAGTTCCAAGAGCTTTAATGTCAGAAAGGGAGAGAAAAGGGTGGGGAGGAGAAAACAGAGATAAAATGTATAGGATTCTAGAGCATGTTTTCCTTAGGAATAGAACAAAATTAAGATCTAGGAAAATATTTGGAACATCATTCAGTGTCATTCAATGAATTGTTGGAATTGTTCAGTTCAATATAGTACTTTCTGAGTAGGAAGTAATTTTGTAAGCACCAAGCACACGAGTTATAGGTCAGGCAAAAGATGTGGGTTTAGTATAGATGTGGGTCATCCTTAGGATAATGCAGAACCGTGGCACAGAGGTTAATTTTTAAATTTGGAGAAGGAAAAGATTTGCCAATATTTCAGGTAACCCTGCAAGGCCACTCACGATATCTTAATTAAAATGGACTTTGGAAATCTTTCTTTGTGTGTGTGTGTGTGTGTGTGTGTGTGTGAGAGAGAGAGAGAGAGAGAGAGAGAGAGATTAAAAAGCTTTCAAAGACTTGAGTTTAAATTTGATTAGAAACTTGAGCATCTTTAACAATGTCTAGGATAGTATTATATATGTGGAAAATGTTGTTGGATAGTTTGGATAGCTGTAGAAGTCTTATTTCTAGACATATTTAGGAAAGAATTTAAAATTGCATTTTAACGTTAACAGTCAGAGGTCTACAAGTTGTGCTTTTTACTGCTTTTCATATTTTGAAGTTGGGCTAGTAAAGTGAAGCTTGCTTTTGACAACTACTGTATAATATCAGCCTAACTATCATAGTGAATGTTGATTCCTGAGATTTAATAACGTTATTTGTATCTAAAATATATTCCTTAAATTACCACAGCTTGACCTCGGTAGCATGCTACTCAAAGCATAAAAAGTATGTTCCATGGGTCACCTGGGCAGCTCAATCTGTTAAGTGTCCAACTCTTTATCTCGGCTGAGGTCATAATCTCATGGTTCATGAGATTGAGCCCCAAGTCAGGCTCTGTACTGACAGGGCAGAGCCTGCTTGGAATTCGCTCTCTCTCCCTCTCTCTGCCCCTTCCCTGCTTGTGTTTGTGGGTTTTTTTCCCTATTTCAAGATAAATAAAGTTTTTTTTAAAGTATGTTCTACTTTAAAATTTGACAAACTTTAAAATCCTACTGTCACATTAACAAACATGGGATATAGTGGGAAATCTCGTGAGACTTCAGGTCAGTGGTCTGCTCTACCTAGTCCCCCAAAGCTGAGTATAATGGGTGCTCTTGGACAACTTGAATGTTAAAATGTCATTTGGATTTGAATTCAACTGCATGAACATTTCTGAACAAGTTTATATGCTTTTGTAGTATTATTAAAACTCTCAGGCAAAGAAATTTAGATATTTTCAAGTACAAGAACAATATCAAGGATGAAACAAATCAGCAGTATAAACTGTTAATTCTCTAAGTACTGTAGTAGTGTTAACATGTGACAGCATTTGGTTTTTTTTAATGTCATAAATCAATAGGCACATTCATTTTTAGTAGTTTAATACTTACCATGTTTTTTTCATGGCTTATTGATATGCACTAACTTTCTTATAGCTATACGAATATCTTTTCATTTAATCTAAAAGAAATGGACCAACAGCCATTCCAAGTGAACATTGATCTATTTCCAACCTAATTTGTAAATGTAAGTTGGTGCGCTATCCTGCTCACTGTCTGCCTATTGGCTGTATAAAATCAGGCACTATGTGTGTTTGAGTCACCAACTTATTCTCAGGATCCAACTGGATTCTCAATAAATGTTGAATAAATGAATAATGATTCACTTAAAGTAAATAGACTTTGGAAGAGGATTTAGGAAGGGAGGATTTGAATGTAACAACAGGTAAGCAGATGAATGCAAAAACCATTTTTTTTTCTACTAGCAAGAGTCATTATTAAGAAATTAGAAAGAGTTATTAAGGGAAAAACACGGTAGTAAATAGAAACCTCAGAACACAGTGAAAGGAATAGGTTAAGGTCCGAAAGAGTGATGGTGTATCTAGTCCCTTAGTTGGGAACTGAGTGAAACTCAAAAAGTGATGGATGGGAATTCAGAAATTAACAAGGGTCAGTGGTAGCCAGAATGAAATTGAAATGAGTGGTAACATGGGAAAAAGTGGTGAAATACAATGACTGTTTTGAGTCTGTGAATCAAACTGTGGAAAGTAGTTGGTGAAAGAAACTGAAAGGGAGAATTATTTTTAGATTTTAGAAGAGGATAGTTGGAAATACACTAGAAAGTCATGAAAACAAGACATAGACCTAAGCTTTGATGAGACTAAAGTACCCCAAAGTTAAGCAGGGTTCCAGAGAAATACCTTTATTGCCACTAATGATCTGCATTACTGCATATGCTGCTTGGGATAGAGGCAACTAATGCCAGTCCTACACAGTGCTGATCTGATTAGTTGAGAAATTTCTGTAGTAGGCAGAGGTAACTGAGTTTTCACGACTCTTTTTCCCATTTCCTATTTCCACATAGGGCAATCATACTCTGTATTTTAGAGTCCTGAAATGGTGTGGTAGTGCTTCAAAGTGAGTGTAAACTTCTTCACCATTATTACCACCTTTATATTCTTTGCTGTCAGGATCAGAAAGATGGTCAGCATCTAGGACCTTCATCAAGCTGAGTCACCTATAAAAATGACTTCTCACAACTATTGTACCTGGAAAAGCTATTTATGTTTGATGATTTCTGGCCATTAGGACTTATACTTAACTGTGCAAGATATACTTTTGAACTTTATCCCCAGATGCTTGTCCTCTTTTTAATCCTCAAAGTAAGGTGGTGAAATTTAGAACCTTCATTCCAGACATTACATGTGACTTTTTATTGGTGAGTAGGATTGTTGTACACCAACAGAGAGAGAGAGAGAGAGAGAGAGAGAGAGAGAGAGGGAGTACCAGGATAATCATCAGGATAATTAATGTAAAAGAACAGGCAATTATAGATTTATAATTTACAGAGGAAAATTAGAACGCAACTGAAAGTTAACCTCCTGGAAGAAATCTGTTGAGAATCCTATAGCATTTGAAACACTGTTGTCAAATGTTGTAAAATACTGTGTAAATTTCTAACTCTTAGTCACATTATAAAAGATCAAGGCTCAGGCTACATGTATTACACTTGTAAAGAAACATTACTACATAGGATGAGATCATCAGAAGTGGTCCACCGTACTTCCATTTCTAGGTTCTTTCCTGGATTTTTCCAGGACCTTTTGGGAATAATGAAAGGTGGAAGTTGCTGAATATAGCAAAAGTAGATTGGCGTTCTAAAATAATAAATAATAGAAAACCAAATAAGAGCTGTTGTCTCAGTGTAGCTATTCATAGCATGAAGGGTTAGATGCTTTGAGGAAAGGAAGTGATAGATCCTGTGGGTATCAAGATACTGTTTTTGGAAGAACAGTCATGTTGAGTAAATAAAGAAAGTAACATATCTTCAATTCCAATAACTGGTCTAGTGCTTTTGTTGTCGATAGAAGATAGTTATTGATTGAACAAGAAGAACTGTGATTTACTATCAAGTTTTGATTCTCACTTTTATTTAATGACTCATTTTAAGGTCTTGAGAGAACCCCTGAGCTGCTCCACTTCAGTGTTCACTTCTGGAAACCTTCCATAATATTTAACGTGGAACTTGAAATTCAACTAATGATAATAGTTCCATAGTTGATGAGATGATTGGAATGCTCTATGGCAGTTGAATTCAGTTATTCTTTTAACTATTTTTAAGTTATTTCAAAGATAGAGGGTAAATTATTCGAACTATTTTACTCAAACCATTATTCAAACTATTCTATTTTGAATCTTGTTTTACAAAGTCATCTTAACCTTACTCACAGAAATTCCTCAAACACAACCCTTATTTCCTTATATTAGTAACTATGGAACATGGCAAGTCTACCAAAATGGCAGGATGTGGTGCGTGACTGAATAATATCTAGTGGCTTGGATTTTCCTCTCTCTGTACTTTTTTTTATTTTTATTTTTTTTATTTTTTAAAAAAAATTTTTTTTCAACGTTTTTTATTTATTTTTGGGACAGAGAGAAACAGAGCATGAACGGGGGAGGGGCAGAGAGAGAGGGAGACACAGAACCGGAAACAGGCTCCAGGCTCTGAGCCATCAGCCCAGAGCCTGATGCGGGGCTCGAACTCACAGACCGCGAGATCGTGACCTGGCTGAAGTCGGACGCTTAACTGACTGCGCCACCCAGGCGCCCCAGTACTTCTTTTTTTTTTTTTTTTTTAATGTCACCTTTTAACCATAAGGAATGTGAACTAAAAACAAAACATGGTAGGTTTTCTCAGAGGTACATGTGTAATGACCTATTGTTAACTTTTGAGATTTTGCTTGGAGAAATTATTAGTACTATTAATATTTTAGCTTAAAATACTCATTTCTAAGTAGCAAAATGATATTAACTGGACTCATTTAGTATAATAATAAGCAAAGAGGAAATACTTTAAGAGATTACATATGTGTGTTTATTTCAATTTGCATAATAACACCTCCCCCTATTTGAAAATAAGTCTTTTAACAAATGTTCCTAGGCTTGATAAAATTATGATGTAAATTTCACATGTATACAGACACTAAGGAAGAAGGAATTCTCACTGTCTCATTTGGAGTCAGAATTTCAGAAGTCCTAGACAATTGGAGATATTCGGTTCCCATGACATATATAGTTATGTTTTTTCCTCCAGGTTTATTGAGATATAATAGACATAAAGCATTGTGTTAAGTTTCAGGTGCACCGTGTGTTGATTCAATACACTTGTATATTGCAAAATGATGGCCATCATAGTGTTAGCTAACACCTCCATCACATCACATGGTTACTATTTCTTTTACAGTTATCTGTTAATGTCCAGCAATTGGTGTGGATTTGTCTTGAAGTAGAAGTAGATAAAAGGTGATAAGTAACTAGGCGAATAATCATGTTGCCCCAGAGAAAGGGAAGGATTTAAGAGCTAGAGAGAAGGAGGTATATGATTTTCAAAGTGTGGCATTAGGGCTAATCCAATGGATGAATTGTCTTTTTCTTGAATCATTATTGTATTCCAAATAAATAATACTGTAATTACTTTTTTCATAAATGATTACTTAATTGCTTTGCTTCCTGAATTAGCTATATTTACTTAATCAGAGAAGAAAGCAATTAGAATAACTTACTTGCCAAATTTGCCTAAATCTTCTAAGGCAATTCTGTTTTTATTAAATTTTTTTTTCAACGTTTATTTATTTTTGGGACAGAGAGAGACAGAACATGAACGGGGGAGGGGCAGAGAGAGAGGGAGACACAGAATCGGAAACAGGCTCCAGGCTCCGAGCCATCAGCCCAGAGCCTGACACGGGGCTCGAACTCACGGACCGCGAGATCGTGACCTGGCGGAAGTCGGACGCTTTACCGACTGCGCCACCCAGGCGCCCCAAGGCAATTCTGTTTTTAATGAAATATCTACCACTGTAGAAATCAGTGTAAAAGCAACTGACTTTAATCTACATTGGAAGTTCTCACTTTATTACAACTAAAAAAGGGGATTGTCATTTTTCTCCCCAAACCTATTTTGGTTTTACTGTGAATGGAGATTTTTTTATTTTATTTTATTTTTTATTTTTTAAAATTTACATTCAAATTAGTTAGCATATAGTGCAGCAATGATTTCAGGAGTAGATTCCTTAATGCCCCTTATCCATTGAGCCCATCCCCCTTCTCACACCCCCTCCAGTAACCCTCAGTTTGTTCTCCATATTTATGAGTCTCTTCTGTTTTGTCCCCCTCCCTGTTTTTTATATTATCTTTGTTTAAGGAAAACAAAAATAATATAAAAACAGTGAATGGAGTTTTTATGAACAACTTGATTTTTTGAAAGTCAGGAGCTATGCTTGATTTAAAAAAATCATGTAGGTATTTCTGATGACATGTTTACTACACTAAATAGTATGTGGGAGAACTGTTTTTAAAATAAGTATTTGGAAATGAAGAAATTGATTACAACTATATGCATGTTCTATAGCCTTTTAAAAATACCACTATCATGTTTTTAATTGAATGACTCATCAGTAGTACAGCAGATGCTACAGGGTCTCATTGGATTTTCCAAACTCTTTGCACCATTGAGTTTATATTACACTGGCACAACCACATTGCCTGTTTGAGAAACATGTCCACCGGATGTTCGAATTGACACAATAATTTGAAAGAAAAGTTTTGCTCCTGCTTGTACACCTGGTATTCGCTGAATTTGTAAGTTCATGACAAGCAATAGTATGGGATGTTAAGTTCTTGGTTTCCTTAAAATACTCTGGCGAGGATTAGGGTAGGGTGTGGTTGTCTGCTTTTGGTTTGTTAGACCATTATGTATATTTAATTTAAACACAATTGTAGTATTCTCCCCACATTCTTAAGTTATAGCCAAAATGAAAGTGAAATATTTATTTGAGAAAAAAAAACTGGCACATTAAAAGAATATTGAACCTGTAATATATAATGAAGCAAAATAGAAGCACATGAAAATTAATATTCTTAATATTTGACCAAAACCTATTGTAGGTTATTTTTATTTCTTTCCAAAAGTGCCTCGGATTTCTTTAGTGAGACATGCGAAGACACTTTTAAAATTCTATCTATAAATAGCATTTTTCTCATAAACTGACCTAGTGATATTAAATTGGTACAAAGCTCAAAATCAGTATTTAACATTTAATGGAACGAACAAACTAATTCTGCAATTTAACTCAACATTTGCAGTAAGACGACTTGTACCCTAATGGCTTGTAATTAATTTTTCTGAAAATCATATTTATGATAGTCTGCAGATTCGGGGCTTTATCTAATACATAATGTTCATTTTGAGCCTTTAATTGCATTTAAATTAAAATTGGCTTAGCAGGAAGATGAATTGTGGGAATGCATCAAACCACCCAGCATGTCCTGAAGATGTGAGCCTGAAAATGCAATTTGGTGGAGATGTGCAGAATCATTTGGAGTTCATTAATTTTTATTGCACAGGTAGTTTTACTAAAGTAGGTTATTTTCTTTGAAATTTATATTTATGTTTATGTCAATAGCTGAATATTGTATTAGCCCTTACATCTATTAGAGTTTATTAACCTGGCCTAATAGAGGTTGTTCATATTGAGAAGAGAGATAATTTGTGTCTGCCCCTCATACTGATTTGGTGAGCCTAGTACTGTAAGAATGAATTTTTTTTTTTTTTTTTTTTTTTGAGGTGGGGAGAAGGAAGGGAGTCTCGGTGAAGGAAGTCAAACAAGTGGCTGTTCAGGCTTCAGAGTAAGGGCTCTGGAAGAATCTGGTGAGGGCTCATCTGAGAAGACATTCTTATTACTGACCTTCTCGGGTCTTCCAGGCTGAATCATCTTTTTCTCTCTGCATGACTTGAGGTTCTGACCTGGCCACTGCAATGAAGGGTTATTGATGTGCAACTCTGTTTGGTGGTTTAATGCGCCTGAGCTTTGGCCAGCCAGCTTGTAAGTGATTCCTGAACTTGCAGATGCTGCCGAGGTGATCCAATTTAATTATAATGTCACTTTACAATTATAAGGGAAAAGAGGTTTCACGTTGTCTAATGAATACAAATTGTCTGCAATTTGAAAATACAAAGAAATAAAAATTAACATTTGTCCTCTTTGCCAGAGAATTTACATTTGTGCAACTGGTCCTAATAAGTAAAATAATTCCATTACCTAAATTCATTAAACACATGTGCTTTTTATTTTGGAGATAGTATATCATTCTTATTAATAAAATGATATTGTTAGCATTTGCCATTCTGGACTCATTTTTCCCCCTTTGCAGACAGTGTAATTAGGGATGGAAAAAGCTTCAGGATGAGCAAATGCCTGCTATAGAAATGAATTATATAATTGTGGTAATGATTTTCCCTAAAACTCTTTCTGCCAACTGTAACATTTTTCACCTCACCATGGTTTTTTTTTTAGTGTGTGTGTGTGTGTGTGTGTGTGTGTGTGTGTGTGTACACATCTGTGTGCTCTCTTACTTCACAAAAATGCAGAAATAGTCTCCCATTCTGACAATCTGCTGCAAGTTCCTAGTTTGTGGTCAGAGATGATAGAAGCCCATATTCATTTACCACTCGCCAATCAGAACTTGACAGAGGTATTGCTTATTTTCTCATTTCATCACTGAAGCATGCTGTTGTAGTTTAGTCCCTAATTACTCTCAGACTGAGATGATCCAAATATCCCCATGGTGGTAATATTTTCCTGCCTGGGTGAGTCATTACGTTGTTTGGCAGACTGAAACACCAGCCTTCCGTTGTTGGAACACTACCCCTCGTGTAGCACCACATCCTCCCCTCAGTGCTGTCTGCTCCTCGACTTTGGTCCTGCTGCGACATTTCAAGCCATCCTGTACGCAATCACATTTGCCTGCCTTCTCTCTGACTGATTGGACTGCTGCCAGTTCCCTTTTCAGGGCCAAGGACAGGAGAATGGGGGGTATCTGAATAGAACTGCTTAATGATCTAATGGACCAGTGCCTCTCTCCCACTGAGAGAGAGGGCTTATTTGTTTGCTGGTTACAGGAAAGGTCAGGGAAATCCTTTTCAACAAAGGCTATGACAGTGAGAATGTGCAATACCATACATTACTGGTGTTTGAATAACTTAATACCTTGGGTGCGCCCCACCCCCAACAACAACACCAGACACTTTGGGGTCTTTATTTCATTTTCACTATCCTCCAGATGGCAGAAAATGGAAGTGATGAAGCTTGGGTTCACACAATAGTTTATACCAAATGCCAAATATCAGGAAGCTTCACAGGTATTCAGTTCTGAAGAGCGTGATGAAGTTTGGAAATCTGCTAAACAGAGCCAGCCTTTCCTATAGGAGCTATTGTATAATTATTTTAAATTATGTATATCGAAACCTGCAGGGATACACAACATCTTATTTAGTGGAACTTGAACATTTGTTATTTTGGGTTTAGAGGGATGCTTCGGAAATACTTTTCCCAGCTGATCTTTTCCTCTGTTGGCACTTCCTCAAAATAACCACAAATAAGTATTTACTACAACATACGGGGGAGATTAGATGAAAGCTTTTTAAAAAGAGTTTAGATAAAGAAATAGATGCATTAAATAGATGCATTAAAAAGACATATTGAAATACTTGAGTTATATTATGAAGGATAACATTCTAAGAAACAATGCTCATCTAAGTATAGCTGGCATTTTTCTTCATGCCCTTGGTAAACACTGTTAACTGTAAAGTTTTTTAGATGGATTGTTGAAAATTATAAAAAAAAAAAAACATACTGAAAGGAAAAAGAAAAGCAAACCCAAACTTGGATGAGCCAGCTATCACCCTAGGGAGACATTTGGTGAGAAATTAACTGACTCCAGATTTAGATGAAGCCACGGAGTGGCCAATAGCTACCAAAGCCTACTTCTATTGAGATGTTTATTTAAACAAAGAAATCATCAAACAAGAGTTTGAAGGAAGTTTTTTTTTTTCTTTTTCTTTTTTATATTTTCTGGAAAAGGAACAGAGAGGCAGGAGAGGTTTGTCCCTCCATGTCACGGTTCACCTGCCCTGGAGGTGGAGGGTGGGGAGTCCCGCAGTCTGCTCACTCAACTGTATTTGACTAGGGCCGTCAGCCCCTCAGCTTTCACAAGCATTGAATATGTCAAAAAAATCTTTCAGAGAAAGTGTAAATTTTAACTGGGCTGTTTCTGGTTCATATTTAATGCTGGTTAAAAAGCTGCAAGATGTGGATGTCCAGGAAACTCGCATGTGCGCCGTGAAGTTCCGCCGAGGGGTGGTAGGTGTGTGGTTCCAAGCAATTAGGAGAAGAGATGGTTGATAGAGGTAATTTCTAAATACCTGACAAGGTTGGAGTATTTTATCAAGCAGCCTGAAGTTAACCCTTGTCTTCAAGTAGGCAGGCTGTACCTAGATGTTTCTACTGCGTGTTCCACTCGACAGGAGCTTCTCTTCTGGCGAGTGTAACTACTCATTCCCTTTAGAAGATTCCATATTTATTGCTTAATTTTTTCAAATGGACTGCAAAATGCTTTATAAGAACAAATTATTACTGTGATTAACATGGTGATAATTATTTTCTACGAGTCTGCCTTCCTCTGGCATGTTAAAAGCCTACTGCTCAGCTAGCTATGGAGCTGGCGTATTTCCCTTGTGCGAAGTCCTTGCCCTGCAGAGGGAGGATGTCTCTAGCACCCACATCCCCAGCTGGAATGCGATGGACAGGTGGCACGTGGAGAGTCATTGCGTTCAAGTTCATTGGTATGATCCAGTTTGGCTTTGGTTTCACTACTGTAAGAAATAAGAAAGAGATGTAGCTGTAAAATGTATGGAAATGGGTCCTTTGGGTGCTGGGACTTCGTGTTTTTCTCAAGCTAACGTGTAGAGAATAAAAGGGGCAGTATCCGTGTGTGTACATCTCACCCCTAATCGGAGTTTAGAGATATTCACCGATTTTTTTTTTAGAAAGGTAGCCTGTGGGCGTCCGAAAGAGTGGCCCAGTTCTCTCTTTCTCAGCTAGCAGCCTCAAACTGTATAATGCATAGCATCTTTAAAAATGTGGCTTGAAGGAGAGCTGTTTATCCTTGGCACCGAACTTCCCTGCATAATGTATTTCCAGAAAATTACTGGGGGATTTCCTGTGAAGGAAGAGGGGATGGGAGTGGAGTATTGATAAAAATGAGTAAAGAGGAAGACAGACCCTCACACATTGAAGAACAGATTCTGTAGTCGTGGGAGCTGGCAGAAATGTTCGGTGCTTTTCACAGTCAACATTCAAACAGATTATCAGATGGCATATTTCACCCTGTTGTTACTTTAAATGAAGTGACCATGAAATCAACAAATCTGCTGTCAGGTGCCTGTCACTAAGATGGTTCTTCCTGTCACACAATGCCTCACATAGCAGGTAATGTGTTTTTAAGAATCAGTCCTGTGTCACCTCATCAAGTCCTTGTTAAAAAGATGAAATAAGACGGATGGTGTTGTCTACCATGGAGTTGACTGAAATTCGGTAGAATGAAATGTACAGTCTACAAAGAAATGCTTCAAAGGGAGTCACCAGGGTATAGACAAGAATAGCTATCTCTTACTACTTTCTTATGGGCCTTTGCTTGTGTTCTTAGGATTGCTATGTCCTTTGCCTTTTTCATTGAATTCTAGTCTGCAAGTCAGTTAGATCACATTTTGAACTCAGTGATGAGGGCTCGGTAATTTAGGTTTGCACCATCTAGCATGTGATTTTGCAGAATGCTAACACAAAACTGACTCAGGATCTCTGAGATGCAATTGCTGTCTTTCCTACAAGAGGCAGATAAATTTATTGAGCTGTAAGGGAGGTCTCGGAATATTTTTGAGTTCTCTTAATGCATTTGAGTGTATTCTTCGGAATTTTGTCATTGTCCTGTTTTAGCTACTCTTTGGCAAGGTGCTCTTAGTATTTTGAAATAATAATAGAAAAAAGAAAAACCAGAAATACAAATATCAATCATGTACATACTGAGAGTCATAGGGATAGTGCAATAAGCCTGCATGTCTGAGTTTGTATACTGATTATGGTTTTTGTTTACTCATAAACTGTATTTACAAAAGAATACGTTTTGCATATAAGTGTGATCTGGTATATTATTGGTCATAAACATGATTTCTCTTTGTAAGGCACCAGTGCTAGGTATACACCAGGTACAGCCTTGAATCTATATTGCCAAGTTCAAATTGGAATCATAGATGCCATGAAGCAGTAGGTCTTTTTAATATTACCAAGTTTGTACCATCTGATTCAGTTCATATAGCTGATAGATAATTCAGCACCAAATCTTATTATAGCATCAAAGTCACAATACCGGAATGTGGATTGAAATACAAGGACCTGTTTATTCATGCATGTGTGCATCCATCCCATCCATCTAACTCTCATGGTGTAATTATTATGGAGCCATATCAGATTTGAACATTAAAAAGAATGAAAATCAATATCTGCTTTCTAGGAATTGAGCCTGGTGGTAAGAGACACACAAATGATTATTAATACACATGGGTAAGGGCTAAGGGTATAACTTAGTCTGAGAGAGTCAGGAAAGACTTCACAAACAAGGTAACATCTGAGATGGACCTGGAAGGATGAATAGGAGTTCATCTGGGAGACAGTGAAAGAAGGGTATATACATCCCAAAGCATCAAAGGGTAAAAGGGCATGATGTGTCTTAGGGAAGACTGAATAATTTGGTTGGGCTATAACACAAAGAAGATTATGTTCCAGAGACTTCATTTTGAATGGTGTAGAGGGGAGGACTGCCTTAGAGCACCACACAATGCATTTGGTATGTCGAGATACAGCAGTCAGAACTGTGGGCGCATTTTAATGTGGGTAACGTTATGGACGAATACGGAGCTATTATTAACAAATCAGCCAAAGGTCTTTGCAGAAAAGAACAGTTTTAAGAAAATTGCTGTCGTTGTTAGTCATTATTAATATTGGCACTTTGTATTTTTATTTTCCGTTTGTGTTTTGTGTGTGTAGCATTGGCCCTTTTCTTGTTTACCTCTAGATGTCCATAGATGGATTTCTAGATGTTCTTCCCCAGGTTGCATTTGTAATGAGACTTACAGTTTTCTTCACACTTCCTTACAGCTTTGCCGATAAAAATCCCAATTGTATGTGTGTGTGTATATGTGTGTGAAATATTCAGCTAGATAATGACACCTGTGGGCTTAGAAAAACCAAGAGGTGTTTTGTTCTTTTCGAAATTGCTGTATTCCAATTACTATTTGGATTAAAAAATTGCACCATTGAGTTGGCATTTTTACTGCTTAAAGTTACTGACCATAGAAATACCATTTATACTTTGACATTACCTGATCATATCTGGAGCATTATTTTTGATCAGTATTACACATTATGGAACAGGTTAACAAGCACATTTTCCTTAGCCTGTACTTCCGCCTTCTTCCTGTCCATGAAGTGAAAGTCCGTATTCGAATGTATGTGGGATAACTAGTATGTTTACTAGATACCGTGAGGACAAGTAAACCAAAATCAAATGGAAAACAAAAACCTGAGTTACACATATCCACACACGCACCACTTTGGGGGGATAGGAGAATCCGTTCATAATTTCATTAACTCCTAGACATTTGAGTTTATTATTTCCTGTTATTGGTCATTATATATAGGATTGTGGTGGTTGGTCCTTTAATTACAGCATCCATTTAGAACATTTTAGATCTTAATGTGTTTATTGGGGATTGTGGAACTTGCTTTCCTGTCCTGAAACGAGCTCATGAAAATGCATGAATGCTCTTGTCATTCGAGATGGCAGGGGGTGTTTTTGGCAGTACAATAAGTTTTTCCCTATAAAGAATAGCTAGGATGTAGCAGTGAAGTGTCGGAATGCATGGAGATCAGATTAAATGTATTTGAATTAGTATCTCTATGGGTTTTATATCTCAAAGTCAAAATAGTCATTCTCATCAGATAAAAATATTCTTGACTGGAGAAACTCTGATCCAGAAACAATCTATCATTTGAATCCCCTGATTGTAATATGAATGGATATTCAAGTTCTAACACACTGAGAGTTAATGCTGTATCCCAGTGGTTTATTGAATCACAGTGCCATCTAAAGCGATCCTCTAAGAGCAAAACCAGTCAGAATAAGTATTTAGATACCATCTACCAGTGCGCCTCGCTGTAGCACAATTCCCAGTGGTGGAATTTGTAAATGAAATGTCTGTCCCGCTGCTCATCCAGCCAGTGTTAGTTACTGAAGTACAGAAGTCCTTGCTATAAGGTGCTCTCATCTTTGAGGTCTGGTGAATATAAAATGGCAACAGCGTTATAACAAAAATTTAGTGTACGTGTGTGCCATCAGTTGCTGTGACAATCAGTGGGTAGTTGCAACTGAGGGGCCAATTGTAATTCCTTGGTGTGATCTCTGTCTTTACTTACTTTATCAGCACTTGCCACTTGAATCACTCCACCGTGTTATACTTTGGTGATGATTCCTTCAATACTAAATGGTTACTAAAGTCATCATGCCAGAGAATCTTGCCCTCTTTTCATTTTGGACAATAGGAGTCTCTATAATTGTGATATGATACTTCTACTTAAGTGTTCCTTTTGGTCATATTTGAAAAAATTTCTTTAGCATTGTTTCTCTTTTACCTCTCAAACATCACCCACAATTTGTTGAACTCTATTCAAAGTCTACAGAGGCAGTGTTTCCAATATAGATAGCCTGGAGTACTGCGTTTTTCTTGTTGTTGATTTATGTTATTTGACTGTTGCCTGCTTTTTTTTTATTCCCCTTGGGTTTCACAGTATTACATATGGCATTATTTGACTGAACCTAGAAGGCCACTTTATAAATAAGTGTCTGACTATAGATTCCTAGGTGATGATAGGTAAAATCTTAGGTAAATTTAAATAGTGTGCCCAAACATGGAATGTAAACTCAGTGAAAATCAGATAAACACTATATCCATACTGGTATAAACACTTGTGTTAAATAACAGGTTTCCAAAATTTGTTAGTGGTTACTGTTATTTGACATAGTGGAAATGATAAGGGTGGTTGTTTTCTTGTTCTTTTTTTTTTAGTGTTTATTTTAGAGAGAGAGCAAGCAAGCCGGGGAGGGGCAGAGAGAGAGGGAGACAGAATCTGAAGCAGGCTCCGTGCTGTCAGCACAGAGCCCGACACAGGGCTTGAACTCATGAACCGTGAGATCACGACCTGAGCTGAAGTCAGAAGCTTAACCAACGGAGCCACCCAGGTGCCCCAAGAACAGGGTTTTATTAATCACACAGAACAGAGGTAAAATATTAGCTCCCATTCTTAGTCAGTGTGTGATCTTGAGCAACTTACGTGAACTCTTGGACCTTTAATTGTCTCCTCTGTGAAATAAGTCAGAGATAAGATATATATGAAGTACTTGACACATAATAAGAATCCGTATGTTGTAGTGGTAGTGCCTACTATTTAAAATTAGTCTTTCCCACTGGCTTCTGAATGCATGTGCAAAACATACTCTGGGTGATAGAATATCATCTACATATAGAAAATTATCTCTATGCATAATGAATAGTTAAGTGTCCAGCAGGATGCAAGACAAAGCATCTTGAATGGATTTCAGTAATACCTAGACTTCCAGTGCTAACACAATTTAAATGACCAGGAAACTTTACTGTTTAACCTTTAGCAAAATTTGTCCTGGTTTGCTCACCAACTCAAGAAGAATTTGTGGCAAAAGAAAGCCTTCTTCAAAACAAAAAAAAACAGAAAATAACATCTGGATGCATTTATTTTATTTTTTTTTAACGTTTATTTATTTTTGAGACAGAGAGAGACAGAGCATGAACGGGGGAGGGGCAGAGAGAGAGGGAGACACAGAACCGGAAGCAGGCTCCAGGCTCTGAGCCATCAGCCCAGAGCCCGACGCGGGGCTCGAACTCACAGACCGCGAGATCGTGACCTGAGCTGAAGTCAGACGCTTAACCGACTGAGCCACCCAGGCGACCCACGATGCATTTATTTTAATCCTATGGCTTCTATTGGTAAATACTTGGCAAAAACAGAGGAAAAATAGAAACCACAACCCATCCCTTCATCAAGTTTATAACCTGCTAGCAAAGAACAAGACTCAGTGAAAGGGCTAAATAACAAGTTTACACTGTGAAATGGCAAGGTAATGTTGCAAAAACGCTGTATGTAAATACTAAAGGGATATGGAGAGAAAGATGAAAGTGCACAGTAGGCTAATGTTGGGATGCTTCATGGAAGACATAATTGGACTTATTGGCAGATAGGAAGGGAACAGGAAAACTATAAAATCACATCGATGGATGAATGGATAAGGAAGATGTGGTATACATATACAATGGAGTATTACTCGGCAACCAAAAAGAATGAAGTCTTGCCATTTGCAACTACGTGGATGGAACTGGAGGGTATTACGCTAAGTGAAATTAGTCTGTCAGAGAAAGACAAAAATCTTATGACTTCACTCATATGCAGACTTCAAGAGACAAAACAGATGAACATAAGGGAAAGGAAACAAAAATAAAATAAAAACAGGGAGGGGGACAAAACAGAAGAGTCTCATAAATATGGAGAACAGAGGGTTACTGGAGGAGTTGTGGGGGGGGGGGATGGGCTAAATGGATAAGGGGCATGAAGGAATCTACTCCTGAAACCATTGTTGCACTATATGCTAACTAACTTGGATGTAAATTTAAAAAATAAATAAAAATAAAGAAAAATGTCTTGGAGAGGCAGTAAAAAAAAAAAAAAAAAAAAGGCATAATGGTGGCTTGTGTCAAGGAACCAAGAAATAATCACCCACCTGGAATTTATGAGAAATAGTAGATCAATTTAAGAAAAATATGAAAATATGCATGAAAAATATTAACAGTTACAATTTTACTTCAGTAGTTGATACGTACTAGTTTTAGGCTTTTGAGCAATAGGTAGATTCTTGATTGCATTATCTATGTACCAAAGTTGAGGATGGAATCATTATCAAGTGCTGGGAATGTTAATTCGGGACCAGGCGAGAGAGTAATAGTAAAATTAGGCTTGTATGCTTCAGGTGAGGATTTTTGCACGAACAGAAGAATTATGGTCTGGCAGTAGTGGGATGCTCAGCTAATTGTATTACTAAGCAGATAAGCGTGCACACTCTCGTGTGTGTGTGTGTGTGTGTGTGCATGCATGAACACATGAGCACAGGAGGGTAGTAGCAGAAAGACAAGTAGCTTCTTTTTACGAGGGTTCTAAGAGAAGCAGAATTTTGCAAGGAGTTCTGGGGAGAGCTCTAAGTTAGAGCAAGTAGTAAGATACATATTCTATGACAAGTTTGAGGATGAAGGGAGCTCACATATGGTAGAATAGTTGCAAGAGGGAGACTGGCCAGTGGAAAAAGCCATGGAGACAGAGTGGGGACAGTAGGAGTGACGAGAGATACTTGCCCTTTGAATCTTGTTGAGAACTCCAGAAATGAAAGCTGTGCAGGAGACTTAGGAGCCTCGAGGTCCCCACTTATGACCGAGAGTTTGTTGGTGACAGAACTGATACCAGTTGCTGACAATCCGTGGTTTATTCACTTAATCTCAATGTGGATCACCGGTATCTTGGAAAAATTAAAATGGTGACTTCCTTTTGCAGTTTTAAACAACACATTCATGTTGGGATGAGCACTGGGTGGTGATGTATGGAAACCAATTTGACAATAAATTATATTAAAAAATATGAAGAACACATCCATGTGAGAAATGAGCTTAAGTTTTTCTCTAGTCTTTTAAGTAGAATTAGTGATTGCCAGAATCATCTAAATGAAAGGAGCTCACTGAGCATTTCTGTTAATATGTTACCTTAATTGCAGAATTGTACCTCACGTCTTAGCACAGTAATTCAAAGTTTGCATAACAGGTTTGAAATGAATGAAGTCGATAGATTTTTTTTTTCGTGTGTGAGTTTTTGTATTGAGTTCTATTCTAAAATATACATCACCCTGCAAGTGGAAAATGTATCGACCAACACAGCAGATAGATTTCTATTTCTGGTGTCACCCGGGTTTGATAGTGCAAGGCAGATCGCATGAGAGCTGGGTGGCTTTGTGGGATCGTGCAGAATCATAAACTTATATGACAACTCTTGAGATAATACTTTCAAGTCCTGAAGAATTTCCCATTTGGAAACGGGAATCTCTATTACTTTGCACAACCGCATAGCCTCAGTGTTAACTAATAAAATGAATTCAATCCGTTTCACATCAGACAAGCCCTCGTTGCATTGTTTCTCATCTAGGCTGTTAAATGTCATGAAGAGAGACACGTCTAATCTTGAACTATCACTAGAAAAAAGTTGCAGGCTCTCTTGTGCATGCTTTAGCAGAAAGAAAGCATGTCCTGTATTCTTAGAGCTGGAAGGGATGTTAGAGGTCAATTGCTTGCTCTCTAATCTAAAGCAGGAGTCCCTTCCTGAGTCCCCACAGGAGTGAGCCAGAAGGGGAGTTATTGACTTCGTCTGAGGAAGAGCCGTCACACTAAGACCTCAGAAGGGGAAGGAACTGAGCTGTGAGGTGGTTATTCAAGCAAAGTGTGGGAAATAAGTGGATGAGAAGTTCGATTAGATCACTTCTAAAGTTCCCTCTAAAAATCTACAAAAGCATCCTCCTTCAAGTTTGACTGGATTTCAGCTTCTGTGTAGGAATAAGGGGTTGGGGGAAAGAGAATGCTCATCTTGCTGGAGGATTTAAGCACAACAAGGTTACATGGAAAAAGAAAACATGATCCTGAAGACTCTAGCTTTCCCTTTTAAGAACATCTGAAAATGATGAGTGAAGAGCATAGCAAATGCCTATTTGGTGCTATCATGATAAAACAACACCAGTTTGCCCTGTGGCAGGAATATTTTATCACAGCAGCCTCTGTGTTCTCAGAACATACACCCTCTCTTAGGCCCTGGGCTGCGTGCTTTTTCTGTGCTGCTTTCTTACAGTGTTCCCGTCTCTATAAGGGAGACATTCTTATTACCCCATTTTATAGATGGGGGGACCAAGCCTTAACAAGGCTAAGGAGCTTAAGTTCTGTCACCAGTGAATGGAAGGGCTAGAATGCAAATTCTGGGTGCCAGCTAACAGTTACTATAATTTGAACCTTTAACCCATAAAAGAAAAAGAAAAAGGGGGCACAACAGAATAACCTCATTCTTAGGTCCTGCATATTGAAGTATTCAGGAGTCACATGCCTCAGCATATGATCCAGTAATTTCACTTCTGAGTATATAACCACAAGAATTGAAAGCAGAGTCGCAAAGAGATAGGTATACACCCGTGTTCACAGGAGCATTATTCACAATAGCCAAAGGTGAAAGCAGCCCCAGTATCCATTGACAGGTAAATGGAGAAACAAACTGGTATATACATACAAGGGGATATTATTTAGCCTTGAAAGGAAGGAATCACTGACACATGCTGAGGCTCCATGGGGTTAAGAACCTGCTGACCCTAAGTGTACAGAGTGGAGAAATTCAACTCCAAGTTGGCTTTCCTCTTTCCTCTTTATTTATGCTTCCCATGGAAAATAAAAGAAAAAGAAAATAGGCCTCATCAGTTTCCAAGATCCTTTCTAGTTTACAGCCATACTGATCAGATACTGTATAGTGAATGTATTATAACTTGAAGCCCTGCCTCCTTTTCCTTCTGTACCACTAATACACAGCCTCCATTCTGAGATCCTCGGGAACATCATTCAGTGTTTCATTTCCATGCCTTCACTAAGGCCTGATATGCCCACACCACCCTCATTCTCAGGTGTCGTTCACCTCCCAGGGTCCTGCTGTATTACCACCTCGTGAGACATACCTCTCCCAGGCCTGCCTGCCTTGTATATCTCCAGCACACTTAGTGACACCCTGTAATGCAGTTGTTTTCAACTAGATGCAGTTTGGCCCCCAAGAGACATTTAGCAGTGTCTGAAGACATTTTGGGCTGTCACAGCTATCTAATAGGTAGAGGCTAGGGATACTGCTAAACATCCTGTGATGCACAGGAACGCCACTACCCCCAGCCCCCTCCCACACACAACAAAGAATTATACCCAGCCCAAAATGTCAATAGTGCCAAGGTTGAGAAACCCCACACAGAGCATTTGTCACATTGGCTTGTTAGTTGTATACGTGTCGGGCTTCTCCTGATACATTTGGAGCTTTTTGTGAATGTTTTATTTTTCATTTTTGAATCACCAGTGCATAGCTCATCACGGGCACTCAGTAAATGTTTGCTGACAATGAATCAAAACCCGGATATGACCAATGCCTCATGGGAGGTAGAGCTAGAGGGTGATGAAGTTGAAGGAAAAGGGAGATTGCTTCCAACTTTGACTCATCAATCAGGAGGGACTTTGCAGAGAAGGCAGGGTTGGAGCAGCCATTAAGGGACAGGTAGAATGTGGAGGGGCAGAAAAGCAGGTTTGGGGAGAAAAAAGGCCACTATGTGCTTAGGTGAGAGAGCTGAACAGTGTGGCTGGAGCATGGTTATGTGGAAGGGAAGAGTAAGACACACACCTGGGAATTTTGACTTGGAGCAACTGCCTAGAAAGGGTACATTTCAGGAGTCAGTGAAAACCTTAGAAGGTTTTTAACTGGGGGAAGGGTCAGGGTTGTTGTTAGCAAGCCTCCTTTGGTAACAGGGCATCCAAGAGACAGATACAGACTAGCTGGGCCATCACTGGAGGTTCAAGTAATGCACATCTCCTCAGAGATGACGCCTTTGGAGGCAGAAAGGAGAGTGTGGGCACAGATAGGATATGACTCCCCACGTAAGTGGCAAGCTAGGTGGGAACGAAAACTGTGATGTCTACATCTGTGTCATCTAAGGCACTTCACATGGCAAAGGGAGACACATAGAATACATGTTGAATACATGCATGAGGCAGATGTAATCTAGTGAGACTGATTACCATATATAATTGGGGAAACTAATCTCATTTCTTTCTGGAAAACAAAGCATATTCTTTGTTGATTGACTAGCATTTTGTTAATCAGTGGTGAGATAGATGGTCAGATATATAAACTGCCAGTAAGATAAAGAGACCACAGTTTGGAGGATTGAATCAAGAAGGGCTAGAACGTCCTCTGGCTTCTCCAGTTAGTGTCTCCACGCCCAATGTTTTCCTTGTTCCTGCAAACTGCAGAGAACGTCACCTCTCAGAGTGATGTGAAGCACCACGCTAAGATGAGTTTCTTTAACCTTCGTGTATTTATTTTGTTATCAGGGTTTTGCACACCTCCCCTAGGGTGGAAGAGGTAATTAAATTTTAGTATAAAAGTCTTCCTAGTAGACATCAGGCTTCATGGGGGAATAAAAGTAAATAATAGATAGCAAGGAATATGAACCAATGATTAGAGCCCATCCTGCTTAATTAGTTCAAAATAACTTCAAGGCAAGATTGTGGAGATTGGTAGATACTCTAGAGTTGACCAATAGAGTGGGATTCAAAATGGGGTGGAATTTATCCTCAAGAGGTGGTGTAGGCTGGGAAAGATGGAAAATAGAGTGTTCTGAGCATTTTGGCTTTTTCCAGTAACTCCTGAGGCAACCTGGGTAAAGCATACCTTTATGCAGATTCTTTGGTCTCATTATGAATAAGAGTAGAACAATGTGGTCTTTACCCTCTCCTTGGGGAAGTTTGGGGGTTCATATAATTTACGTCCATAGCCATGATAACACAGCCAAAAGAGAGCATGGGTT
The DNA here is from genome assembly GCF_014898765.1 of Herpailurus yagouaroundi. Lineage (NCBI taxonomy): Eukaryota > Metazoa > Chordata > Mammalia > Carnivora > Felidae > Herpailurus > Herpailurus yagouaroundi. The sequence continues at coordinate 11,919,066 of NW_024412396.1, forward strand.
TTGAAACCAGACTGCATGGGTTTGACTCTTAGCTCTGTCAATTCCTAGCTGGGTGACCTTGAACAGATGACTCAGCAGTTTTCTGTTTCTCAACTGTGAAATAGAGATGATTGTCCCAACCTGTATGTGTATGGCAATGAGCTAATACATGTAAAACTCGTAAAAGACAGCCGAGCGCGAAGTAGGTGCTCAGTAAATGTAAGTCCCTGATGCTAATCCCTATTACTATTGTTATTTTACTGTTTCTTTAGAGCGATATATAAGACATGAGTCAGTATATAGATAACACTATCCAACAACTGGAACGTCCTAAGACACAAGCAAAACCCGGCACGGTTACTATTCTCATGATCCAAAATTATATTGTGTGCCTTGAAAAACCGCTAGGATTAGACAAGCGAAAGGGAGCAGGTGTCCCATAGGTGGCTGACAAACCTATGAGAGTAGAGAATGAGCCAGTTGGGTTTCCTGAGAAAGAAGCCTGGTCTTTGCAGAGACAGGGTTGCTTTACCGAGCTGTGGAAAATACAAGACCTCTGAGCACAAGGGCTGATGCTCACATAGTGACTCCCCAATATAGTGCCATGGACATAGTAGACACTTGGTGAGAGGTGTATTGATTAAATGACCAAGAATGATGAAAATTACTGGTAGTGATAATATCAAGGTGCCTTTTGATGAACTGCAGTGTCAGTGGGTTTGATGTTCTGAAGTGCTTCTGACTCCCTTCTGCTCCATTGTTACCCTCTGATTAAATGCATCTGCCCGGATTGATGCAGTCATGGTAATGGAACCATAATGGCTGGCTTTATTTTTTAATCTATAAACTGGCTGCGAAATTATATGCATGGTATTCAGATCTGCCTTTTGCATTTTCGAGGAATAATTATGTCCCTGTATAACTGTAGACTATGTGTATGTGTATGCTGTATATATGTGTGTGTGTGTGTGTGTGTGTGTGTGTGTGTATACACACACACACACACACATGCATAGGTACCTATAAAGGTAAAACTTTTTTACACAAAATTTTAAAGAAGGCTGTGTGTCATTGAGGCCCTCTCATCTTTGCCTTTTTGGTGAACATTTAGCTTTTTTAAATTTACATTCCCATAGGCCTATGTTCTCTCCATGTGTTTATCTAATCCCAAACTCAAAGTTCCTATGAACTGTTAATCCTTGAGAGGTAAAGCTCTGATAGGTGCAAACTGAAAACATAGTATTGGAGTGACTTAGTAGTAGTGAAATTTCCAGCTGTACAGAAGAGATTTTTCAGTAAGACATCCTGCCCCTCAGGCAGCATTCTGTCCTGACCATGGACGTGAAGATACTTTCTACATATTTGTGTATATGACCCATTCGATAAAAATCATAAAATATTTTTCTGACCTAACTTGAACCAGAGGTTATGCCTATAGACTAGAGTGTCGCCTACTTTCTTGTGGACACTGCTATCACTTCTCTTTACCAAAACTGAGCTTCTCAAAGACAAGGGCCATGCCTGACTCACTGATGTTTAACTGGCTTCTAATAGCACCTGGCACATATAGCTGCTTAATAATTATTGGTTGATGGAATGCTTCCATAATGCAGCAGGCTCTCCAAGGCTGTTCACCCAAAGGTCTCTCCTGGATCTCTTTTTAAACAGCCTCATGACCTATGAACTAAGGTCTCATTTATCTACGTATTCCATCCATACCCTTTGTACCTTCCCTCCCAACTTTTGCAGAGTATTCATTAATGTTTGTATAGAAAAGAAGAAACACGTTAGTTTGTAATGACAACAATCCCTTTCCTCAGTGTTGGGTATCTTGACACTCTGAGAAAAGTGGTGGTTGTTGAATCTGAAGAATGCCAAATAAGTAGCAGAGGAAAAGTTTGGCTGAAAGAGTCCAGTCAATCCCTGTGCTCTGAGGCACAGAGCGTAATACCGTGTTCAGTTAATAGTTGTTAAAGTGATGAGTGCATGGAAGATGATAATGCTTCTGTATGTTTTGCTCCTTAGAGAGTCTGAATGGGGCATTGCTATATGAGGACTTGGGTAAATGTGGGCACATAGAATGAGGGGAAAGGGAGTGAGGAGAAACAGCTATTTAAGATCACAAGCACGGCTGGCTGGGTGACTCCTCACTGTCACTTCAAAAGCATAGGAGCTACTAGGGGGAGAAAAGTTGGCCACCCAATTCACACTGAGAATTAATACTGTAGGGGCACCTGGGTGGCTCAGTCAGTTAAGCATCCGACTTTGGCTCAGGTCATGATCTCATGGTTCGTGGGTTCGAGCCCTGCATCGGGCTCTGTGCTGACAGCTCAAAGCCTGGAGCCTGCTTGAGATTTTGTGTCTCCCTCTCTGTCTGCCCCTCCCCTGCTCATGCTTGGTCTCTCTCTGTCTCTCAAAAATAAATAAATGTTGAAAAAAATGTTTTTAATTAATACTGTATACATTTGTGGGGGACAAAAGGCTTATGCAGTTCTTTAGTAAAATGAAAGAATGCTGTGGCTTATTAAATTATCCTCATATAAATTATTCTGCCCTTGCTACCTCTCAAGGCAGGCAGGTAACAAGTTCTCTTCTTTCTATGTAAACCTAGTATTCAATCCTGATTTAATATTCCCACTCTGTTTTTGTAATTAAAACATCATTTATACTGAGAATAATTAAGACAACTGTACATTTGATTTTAAAATCAGTTTTGAGTATTGTGCCTTGTCAAGCTACAAGAATGGTTCCTGCAGCTTTTACAACGTAGCATTAAGAAGCAGACAGTGACCGCAGGCACCTGAGTGGAAGGTTTGACAGTTTGATAAATTAGGAATGACACTTGCCAAAATGGCTGTCCTTCCTGCAGTCTGCCGGTGGAGCATTTGCACACTGTTAATTGAATTGGCAATTTGTGTAACAGTGCCTGCCCCTGAGCTTTTGTAACGCTGGATCTGCCATTTAACTCTGATAATCCAGGACTTGGGAATAAGGACGAAAAGCTTCACATGATATTACTGCAGATTTAAAATGACAGTCGGGGACCTTGTTGCCAATTTCCCATTAAATGAGAAATAATTAACAATAGCAATAACAAAGTCTTATAAAGCTGGAAAGTTAAATTGACTTTTCAGCACTAGTATCGTACAAAATTGCTTCTAGTGTGATTATCGGATTGCCCTTTCAAGATTATATACCCTAAATAGTATCGTATGATGAACCAAACATAGGATGTTTTGCGAGCCAACCTGTTTTATTACTGTGAAAATCTTCTGATTATCTACAGGGATTGTATTGTCATTAAGGATTTGTTTTATGCTATAAGATTTCATAGAGATAGAGACCTTAATGAAATGATAGAGTTTCTTATTTCCTCACTTTTGCTAGTAATTTAATCATAGCTGCAGCAAAACGTTGAACTACAGCTAAATAATGCCATTTATAAATTTCATGCAGTAATATATGAGGCTTTTGGGGGGTATGGGGGTATCTTTCCTTGATGCTTCCCAGAGTTTTAAGATCTCCTGACTATTTGTGTGTGTGTGTGTGTGTGTGTGTGTGTGTGTGTGTCTGCTACCATCATATTTGGAATAATGGTTTTAAACAACACCAATTCCTGGTACACGGTTCTTTAAAAAAATTATAAAATGTCAAGTTTCCATGATTCTCAAAGCCATGGTTATAGCCATTCACAGTTGTTTGCTCAATTCTGAAGTTGAAAGTCTTTTAAAGGATGTGGTATTGAGTTGGTTATGTTAGTTTGGAACAGGATGATATTTAGCTGGTACTTTATGGATGGCCATACCCAATGTGTGCAGTCAGTGTCTGTGGTTACATATTTTGTCTGCCACTTTTGGCTTATGTATTGGTGCGTGGGTAGCGGCTAGGTAAGGTGTGGACATCAGATCAGCTAGAGGGGTTTCAGAAACTAATTAGGTGGCAAAAGATTACCGTTTTCAAAGATTTTAAAGTTACTTTTTATTATAGACTCTCACCTCACAAGTGTCCGTTAAAGTATTTGACCAAGAAAAAGAAGCGTTTCCTTAAATAGTCAGGATATTCAAGAATAGAATGAAGCCTTCCATTCTGTTTTTTTTTACTGTGGTTAGAAAATAAGATGGTCTTTGCTCTGTTTTTTTTAGAATTTGCTAGTTTTTCTTGACAAATGAATATATTTCATTAATCTGATGACAGGATATACAAATGAACATCTCCAGATAGAGTGGCAATTGAGGGACTGTCATGCCCGCTAGAAATCAGGGCTTTTCTAGAGGTTCTGTTTGAAGCCAGAAACCATGGTGCCTGCAAGGGGACAACGCAAGGAGACAAAATGTTAGGAGCACTAACACTTAGGGCTCAGGAGGAAAGTAGAAGTCAGCAAAGGAAACCATAAATGCAGAAGAGAAGAAGGGAGAGAATCTGAGATACAAGGGGTGGGCCTGAACTCGACAACAAAAAGCAGTGTATGTGGACTCAGAATTCCTGGGTGTCTTTATACCTTAACTCTATACAATTTGGCAAATCAGGAAATCTCTTCTTTGCTTCTATCTTTTCATTGAGAAATGGTAATAAATAAATATATGCCCATTTTGGGGCACCTGGGTGACTCAGTGGGTTAAGCGTCCGACTCTTGATTTCGGCTCAAGTCATGATCTCTCACAGTTCATTTCATGAGATGGAGCCCCATGTTGGGCTCTCTGCTAATGGCTCAGAGCCTGCTTGGGATATTCTCTCTCTCTCTCTCTCTCTCTCTCTCTTCCTGTCTCTCTACCCCTCAACCACTAGCATGCACATGCTCTCTCTCTCTCTGTCAAATAATTACACTTTAAAAAAAGCCCATTTTTACCTCATGAGGGTGTGTGCATGTGCAAATGAAGTGGATTATTATATGTGAAAACATTTTACAAATGGTAAAGTCCTATATTAAAATTTAAGCTGTTAACCCAGGTAGCAGCATAGTAACAGCATATTTTAGCAAGGAGTGGTCAAAACTTTCAAAAACCACAGAACTGCCTAAGAAAACGAAGAGGAGGGATGCCCAGTGGAAAATGGGATGGAAGCGCGTTCTCTGGTACCACCATGGAGAGTTCATTTTTAGCACAGTGGCGAGGACACAGAGGGCTGGGCTCAGAACGTCACAAAGAGGCTGAGTCTGTAAAGAAGCATGGGTTGTGGGTGTGTAGGTCAAGGTGGTGGTGGATGCTGCCTGTTAACCCCAGAAGGATGGGGATGCATGTGCAAAGGATTGATGAGTGTTCGGGAACAAGAGAGGAACTTGGCATGAAAATTGCTGCATTTCTGTGCTTTGAAATGTCTCTGAAACTGAAAATGGGTCTTGTAATTGACGTATATATTTAGTATGATGGTTTTTCTTTTTTTCTTTTCCTCAGGAGAATAGAAGGTAAATTGATGGCATGTTCAAAAATTAATGGTGCTTTAGGATTGTTGCATTGTGACAAAATGTTAATATGGATATAGCTTGCCAATGGCCTATTTTTGCATATTTAATTATCAAAATATTTGATATCGATTAGGAAAGGCTTCTGTGCTTTTCCTTATCCAAGGTTAGGATGTTACTTCATTCATCATTTCTTGCATGCATGTCCTATGGAGAGCTTACTACTATCACACTAGATGCTGTGTTAAGAGTTGTATGTACATGATATCATTTAATTCTCGAAATACCACCAGAAGCTGCAATTGTTTTTAGCTTCCCATATTATATATGAGGAGACTGAGGCTCAGAGGTTATGTTACTTAAACTCTTGGCTTGATACAAAGCCTGATGCTGGGTTGGATGCTGTGGAGAAAAAAAAGCGACACTTGCAGTGGCCCGTTCCTCTGCCCGAGGCACACATTGTTCAGAAAAAGGTACACTGTTGTATTGTAAATGCCACAACAGAGGCACCAGCAAGCTAGGATTGCAGAAGTGAGGGGCATCATTTCTAACCAGGAAGTAAGGAGAAGTTTTTTTACAGGGTGAAATTTAAACAAGTAGAGATAAGGCAGGTGGTAACACAAGCAAAGAAAACCAGCTGAGTGGAAGAAGTGGAAGCAACAAAACACTATCAGAGTTGAGAGGACAGCAAGTTACCAAGGCTGGCTGGACAGGAGCATGACTGAAGAGGAATGGTGGGAAATGAAAGCAAGACAATGGGTGCATTTCAAAAGGACATCACCCAGTGTTTTGCTGGTGTAATTGTGACGTCGCTAGTAATTGGTGTTCTTTTTTTTTCCTGCTCGTTATTTTGGTTTTGTGTTTCCAACCACTTGGTAAAACCATCTCTGGGATTATAGTAGGTATCTAGTTTGTTCTTCGTTCTTTCGTGCCTTCAAAATGTTCTACCGTTCTTCTGTCGCTAGGAAAGATCATGGTGGACATTATTTTATACAGTTTTAAACAGTTTAGTTCTCATGACATGTGTACCTGAAAATGTCCACTGGGATATAGAAAATTTATTTTAAATTTAATGGAAAGAAATACCCTGACTTTTACTATCACATCATGATGGGGAAAGTCTGGGATAAAATCACCTGAGCAGAGGGCTGGGGGAAACTGGGCAATGTTCTTCCCATTTTTAAATCTTATTTTGTGATTTTCAATCCCTGGGCATTTTGGGGGGAATGATGTGTATCTTTTTATGTCTACATTTTCTTATAGAGGTTATGTACACACAGCTGCAAATTCTTGTTTGTCCATCTTATTCTTTAAAAGTATATTTTCGGGGCACCTGGGTGGCTCAGTCAGTTAAGCATCCAACTCCAGCTCCGGGGATCTCAGAGTTCGTAGGTTTGAGCCCCACGTCAGGCTCTGTGCTGATAGCTCAGAACCTGGAGCCTGCTTCAAACTCTGTGTCTCCCTCTCTCTTTCTGGCCCTCCCCCACTTGTGCCTGCAAGCTGTCTCTCTTTCTCTCTCTCTCTCAAAAATAAATAAATAAAATTAAATTCATTTTCCTTTATGAATCTTTACTATTTTTTTCTCTATTTATGCTTGTAAAGTAAAGGTGACTTAAACTGTCTTGCTTCTTTGTTGTTTTGGGCTTTCTCTAAATTTTTTCTTACTTTTTTACCTTTTGAGCTTCCTGATAGCTGCATTTAAAGGTATAGATTGACCTCTGAGTACGACTTAAGCTGTGCCCCACAAATTTTGACATGAGTGTTTTCAACATTATTCTATTCAAAACCTTTTAAAATCTCTGATTTTTATTAACTCAGTAGATTTTTTTAAGGTAATACGTTATTTAGTTCCCAAACATGTAAGGATTATCTCTCCTCTTTTGGATATTCATTTTATTGTCATATACATATTTAAATTTTTTAATGTTTATTTTTGAGACAGAGAGAGACACACAGCGTGAGTGGGGGAGGGCCAGAGAGAGAGGGAGACACAAAATCCGAAGCAGGCTCCAGTCTCTGAGCTATTAGCACAGAACCCAATGCGGGGCTCCAATTCACAAACCGTGAGATCATGACCTGAGCTGAAGTCTGACACTTAACCTACTGAGCCACCAGGCGTCCCTTGTTATATCCATATTTAAATACTCCTTATCTCTCACAGGGGGCCTTCAAAACTCCCTAAGGTCATAGCTCATGTATGATGCTTGCTATTTGCCTTAAGGATTGGACACATGCCACAGATAGTGGTAAGCAGGTGTTATGTGACAAGACTTACTCACCAAGCTCTTATTCTGGAGTGGGGTAAGGATAGGAGGCAGTCAACCAGCAAATGCCCTAACAGCATGACTGAGCATAGTGTTGAGTACTATGAAGCAATGAAACAGGATGAGGTGATAGAAGAACCCTGATAGGGGCAGGTGTGCTACTTTTTACTGAGCGTGCAAGGAAGGCCTTCCTCGTTCGACATTTGGATTGAGACCTGGATGACTGGAAGCAGCCAGCCACATCTAGTTTGTAAATAAAACAGTCCAGAGCAAGCAACAAACACAGAACTCAGGTGGGAGCTGACTTGGTATCTTATAGGAACAGACTTTTAAAAAACAAAACAAAGCAAAATAGTGTAGGTTTGGTGTAGGAAGTGGGAGAATAGTTTTAGGCAAGCAAGGGCACAATCATGCAGACCTTCTAGGACATGGTGGGAGATGGATTCTATTCTAAGTAGGCTGGGAAGCCATTTGATGGTTCTAAACATGGAATAAGATTAGTAAGCCTTTTGCCTAAATTTGTTTGGAAGATTAGTATGAGGTTGAGCGTGTGTGTGTGTGTGTGTGTGTGTGTGTTTGTGTGCGCGCGCGCTCATGTGCATGCACTATAGGAAAGGGAGAAAGAAGGATGCCTGGAGTATGGTAAGCTTTACATTAGTTTGTGTTACTGTTATATGACAGTGAGCAATCATTTCTTATTTCTTGTAAATGTTTTGGTACATTTTAGGCAATATAAATGTTTACTTGAATAAATACAAATTTACAGCATGGCTATGCTAACTTCACTCCCACCCTTTTAAATATGTTCTTTTTTTTTTTTTTTTTTTTCCAGAGAGACAGAGAGAACATGTGGGGGAGGTATAGAGGGAGAGAGACAGAGATGGTACGGGGCAGAGAGAGAGAATGAATGAATGAATGAATCAATCAATCAATCAGTCTTATGCAGGCTTCATGGTCAGCACAGAGCCCTACCCAGCCTGAATCCCATGACCCTGGGATCATGACCTGAACCAAAATCAACAGTTGGACATTCCACTGACTGAACCACCCAGGCACCCCACTGAATTTGATTCCTACAAACATTTGTGTTCTTTGAATTAATAATCTGTAGGTTCATTTTAGTATGCCTTCTGTGTGAACTTGGGCAAGTCACCTCTACAGAGCTGTTATGAGGATTAAATGAGATAATGTCAGGCAGCGGACATGATGATGGGCACATAATATTTACCCAGTGGGGGCTATTTTTTTTTTAATTTTTTTTTTAACGTTTATTTATTTTTGAGATAGAGAGAGAGACAGAGCATGAATGGGGGAGGGTCAGAGAGAGGGAGACACAGAATCCGAAACAGGCTCCAGGCTCCGAGCTGTCAGCCCAGAGCCCGACGCGGGGCTTGAACTCACAGACCGCGAGATCATGACCTGAGCCGAAGTCGGCCGCCCAACCGACTGAGCCACCCAGGCGCCCCCAGTGGGGGCTATTTTAATGATCTAATGACATTTCATTACACTCTGTTTAGGTTCACAATTCCTTCAAGTTGTGATTTAATTGGTTGGAAGGATAATTCCATGCACTGGATGTTAAATATCTGCAAGTATAAAATGAGACTACAAACCATTCTGTCTTCATAGGTGTATTTTTAGTTATTAGACATCTCATATTCCAGAGGCCTTCTCAGAAGCACACAAGTAAATTGATAGTCACTTTACATTCAGTTTGGAGGGTCAGGGAGTAGAATTTTATGGAAAAGGTTATTCAAAAAGTCTGTTTTCCCTGGATTTATTTGTTTGTGAGGACAAAGAGAGAAGCTTGCAATTTATATTTCTATTGAGCAATGAATGACCTAGCTGTAAAGAGATATTTTACTTATTTATGAAGAATAATTAATTATTTCCCAGCGTGAAGGAAGAAAGCATTCTAATGAAGGCATACATTTTAAAGCTTGAGGTGGAAGAGAAGAAACAAAAGTTGGCAAAATTTAAACTATTTACATTTAGATGATTTAATATGAAGGAGATAAAACATCCCTCAAACTAGTACAGCACTAAGGGTAGAAGTGAGTTGCAATTTATAATAACGTTTTATATGCTGCATCGTAACTCTTGAAATTCAAGCTTCTAAATCAGGAATCATCTTATCAGGGTAAGATCTCATCAGTATCCAGACATTTTTAAGGCTATAAAGTTGTTCATAATTTACACATATGAATATAGTACATGTGCAAGAAAACTTCAGCTATCTGGAATTTAAAGGAAATTATTTTGGATAAAAGAGGGCCTATTCTTTAATCACCAAACTTTTTCTTTTTTCTTTAAATCATTTTGGAAAGACTTTTTTGTGGGGAAGATAATTGAGCCTTTTCTTTATGACTTAGGAGCATCATTATGTATGCATTTCATTACCATGAAAATAATATGGTGTGATGTCCTCAGGGACCATTGGACGATGAGCGCTGCTTTGACTGTATACCAAATTGGCCCAGATTATAGTGCATTTTGAGGATTTCTTTTCCTGTTGTTTATCCCCCCCCCGCCGGGGCGCCCCCCCCCCGTTCCTCTCTTATTGTCAGCCGTAACTCCTCTCTGCCATTAGCATTTCTGGATTTCCCTTTTAGTCTGGGGCTTCAGAAACGCGTTTAGCTTGGACACCTAAGTTTGTTGGAATTACATATTAAACTAAGCGTGAAAGAAATCTGATAGAGGACAAAAGGGCTCCTGTGTGAATAAAGTAGTTGCACTTTGTGATACCACTTTTGACTCTGCAGAGGCATTTTTCACAGTTGATCTCATTTGCATTTTGGATGATTAAAATATCTTTACAGAAGGTACAGGGACATTCTGTGGAATAAGCCAGCTATTCTACCCGTGTGTGTGTGTGTGTGTGTGTGTGCATGCGCACGCGCGCGCATGTGTGCACCTAGCACTTCTCTAGCTGTGCGATATATTTATGTGCGGTTCCCCGCCCTATAATACCTACTACCTCAAAAAGAAGTGCTCCTCCCAACTGTGCTCTTAGAGAACTAGGGAAAACGATCTTACCACTTCGCCAATCTTCTTTGCAGCCCTTGTTCCTGAAAATATTTTAGCCTATGTTTGGTACACTATGTAAATGAAATCTTTGATGGGTCTACAAAAATCTGTCAGGACACAACCCCCCCCCCCCCCACACACACACCACCAGTTTTAAGTAATTAAAGCTACATGCTCCAAACCTGAAACTCACAGAAAATTATTATAAAACCCCCAAACTGATTTTCTTTTTCTAACTAAATTTCTTAGTGCAGTTCTGCTGCTTGGCTTGCCCTCTTGACTAAAATAAGTTTACCAGCATCTCTCCATAACGATACTTATCTTTACAAAGATAAATATGGCCATATTTCTCAAAAATTCAGATTAAGAATGTAGGTTACTGGGATTTATGAAGACTATTTTTCTTTTCAAATATTTGATCAGTATCATGGAATGTAGTTAGACACCTTGGAAAGCCATTAAATAGAAATACATCATGATTTTTAAGGGGAGAAAGGCAAACTCAGAACAGTGTCTGTTAGACGATTCACCCATGTACCCAACTGACCATTGGGGGCCAAGGAGGCTGATTTTTATGTTTAAAATGAATCCGTCCTAGATTAACCATGTCATGTCCCCTTAGCCACAGGCGTATGAATCTCAGGGTAGACAGCTGTTCGGATGTCCCACACTGGGACTGCTGCCCTCAACAAACGCTTCTGCTTCTCCTACATGGTCACTTGGCAGCATCCATGTGCACCCATATGGCTGGATGGCATCATGCCTATTTACAAGCCAGTCGAATTGTTTCACCAGGACCCAGGTGCCAAGCAAACATGGGTTTGGTCTCACTGCCTACTGAACTATGTGGCTTCTTTCTCAGAAACAAGTCTTTTCTTGCTAATGACCTCCAGGTTTCTAGCAATATATTTGTTGGCATTGTGTTGCTTTCTCTACCACTTGGACACTTTGTAAAGATAACGAAGGAAAGAAGAATGATGTCTCTTGCAGTTACTAAGCAGACAGTACCCAAAACAGCAACAGACACATTTGGTCTGTCACCTGTGGCCTCAGTATCGCTCAATTCCCATTGAAGTCCTTGGTAGTCCTGCTTGAAGACTGAATGGAACATTTGTGTACATTCCATGACAGTGAGACTGGTCATTTAACTTTTGTTTTTTAAATGGCTTCACTAAAGTAGGGATAATAGCTTTCATATAAGGAAATGATGCAAAGAAATTATACGTTTGCCCTGGAATTAGCGAACAGATATTTAATATTTTTCTACTTTTGCTCTAACTAGTTGATTGTTGTATACCACTTGAGTTTATGGAACATTTTGACCTGTATTGCTTTAGTTAGTCCTCATGTAAACTTTATGAAGTGGGTAGGTCAAGTATTACTATTCATTTTACTTTACAAATAGGGGAATAATAATGAATTGTTCATTTTACTTACAAATATGGGCTAAGAACAGTATTGTGACTTACACAAGGCTGTCCAAGTTTAAGTGGCAGAGCCAAGACTCAAACCCAGACTTTTTCTGGGAGTCTATTACCTTTAGTATTGAAAAATCCTTGAGGAAAAAAAAAAAAAAGAAAAATGCTTGAGAGAGTATGTTCTTCAGGATGGATTCAATCTCATTTCATTTTTAAGGAAAGCCTCCAAATAGTTAAGATGTTGATTGGAAAATATATATTAACTTTCTCATTATAAGTGACTTTAATAGAAAATATCCCCTACAGCTGCCATTGTAATTTATTGCTTTTATTTTCTCTTTTGACTTGCTTCCTGAGTAACATCTTGGGTCATTTTCATGGCAACAGCCTTGTTTCAGTTGTTTGTTTTTGTTAGGAGGTCAAAGAATTTCATTTGCCTCAAAGGAAGGACATTTTTCAGGATTCCAGAAACCCATACTACCATACTCCTCCTCGATGTGACATAAAACTTCAAATCTGCATCTCTTCTAGTTAATACCCATTGATGAACACTGGCATGGCTTTCCTTGTGTTGAAACAATTGAACATCAGAAAAGTTACGGGTAAAGGAGTTTTGAAGGACGTATAGCCTAATTTGGCTGTTGTTATTCACCTTCTTTTTTTAGATAGCGCACATGTCAAAATTCTCCACTAAAAAATTTCAAGTCAGAAGTATAATGTAAATGGGGAAAAAAATTTTGTAACCAGGGAGATGACAAGGTAAATTTTTAATGTTGAGTAGAAATAAGAATGAAGTGAAGAGTTGACTTGTCATTGAGTCATTGTTTGACATCTGAATATTTGGAAATACTTAGCAAGTAGGTATAGTATAGCAAGTTCACTTTGTCTTTTTATAGTATAAATACCCCTCTGTTTCACTCTTACCCATAATGGTTTTGATATGAAAAAGGCTTTTTTCGCTTTTAAGAGCTTATTGGAGTATATTTTACATACTCTACCATTCACCCACTGTAAGTTGGATAATTTGTAGTAAACTTAAAGGGGTGTGACCATCACAACAATCCAGTTTTAAAAGACTTTTTCCATCATCATGAAGCTCACGGCCACTTGGAGTCAGTCCTGCTCCCACCTCAACTCCAGGCAAATACCAGACACTTTCTGTTTCTCTATATTTCTACCTTTTCTAAAGATTGCCTGTAGGTGTAATCATACAATATGTAGTCTTCTGTGCCCAGCTTCTTTCACTTAGTATAATGTTCTTGAGTCTGTTTCAAATTTTATGTGTGTGTAGTTAGTTCTTTTTTATTGCTGAGTAGTAGTTTATTGCATGTATGCACCACACATTATTTACTTATTCACCAGTTGATAGACATTTAGATTGCTTCCAATTTTTGCTATTTTGAGTAATGCTACCATGAACATTTATGAACAAGTCTTTGTATGGAATTATGTTCTCATTTCTTTTGAATAGATAAATAGTAGCAGAATTTCTGAGTGTTAAGGCAAATGCATGTTTGATTTTTAAAGAAAATGCAAAAGTTGTTTTCCAAAGTAGTAATTGGATTGGACCATTTTACATTCCCACCAGCGACATATGACAGTTACAGCTTTTTTATTTTCATTACAGCCAGTTCTAATTTTTTTTGATTGTATAGTGGTATCTCGTTGTGATTTTAATTTGTATTTCTGTTTTAGTTTTCTGTTTCTGTGTAACAAATTACCACACACTTAGCAACTTGAAAACAACATACTACATTTTAATCCCCAGTATCTGTGGGTCAGGAGTCTGAATATAGGTTCATCGAGTTTACAGTTGAGAATCTCACTGGCTGAGATCGAAGTGTTGGCTTAGACCATGATTTTATTTGAGACTTGAGGTCCTTTTCCAAATTCACTGGTTGCTGGGAGAATTTACCTTCTTGAAGTTGTAGGGCTGAAGTCCCCATTTTCTTGCTGACTACCCACTGGGAACCACTCTTAACTTCCAGGGTCCAAGGGGGTCCTTGCCACATGGCCCACTCCAGAGGCAGCTTACAACATGGTTGTTTGCTTTTCAAGGCCAGCAGAAGAATCCCTCTCACTTTGAATCTTTGTTTCAGGGAAGACTGACTGATCATGTCAAGCCCACCCAGGATAGTTTCTCTTTCGATTAACTCAAAGTTAACTGATTGGGGACCTTTGTTCCATCCACAGAATCCCTTCGCTTTACTGTATTATTCACCCTAATCATGGGTGTGAAACTCTATCACATTCACAAGTAGTGTCCATACTGACAGGGATGGGATGTACAGCACATATATACCAGGCAGCAAGAATTTTGAGAGCTGTTTTAGGATTATGCCTACCTCTGTTTCCTTAACAGCATCTTGCCTGTAATCATTAGCCATTCCTATGTCCTTTGAAACCCTATTAAAATATTTTGCCCATTTTTTACTGGGTGGTTTTCTTCTTACTGACTTATAAAAGGTCTTTATATATTTAGGACCTAAGTCCTTTATCACACTCATGATTTGCAAATACTCTCTTCTTTCATTCTGTGACTTGTCTGTTCATTTTCTTAATGGTGTCTTTTGACAAGACAAGGGTTCGCTCATTTTGAGGACATCCAGTGTATCATAATTTTTAGTAGATCATACTTTGAGTGTCATAGCTGAGAAATCTTTATCTAACCTGAAGTAAAAAACATCTTCTCTTAGGTTTTCTAGTATTTTATAGATTTCATAGGCTGTAGATCTGATACATTTTGAGTTAATTTTTGTGCAAAGTATGAGAGTATCTATGTTATTTTATCGAGGCATGTATATACCCAATTGTTATGGAAACTTTTGTTGAAAAGACTATATTTTTCCTCTCAAATTACCTTGGCGTTTTTGTTGAAAATCAACATTTTGTTGAAATTGAGCATAGATGTAAGGGTTTACTTGGACTCTCGGCTGCTCCATTGATCAATGTGTTTATCCTTATGCCAATACCACATTGTCTTGATTTCTGTAACTTTAAGTTTTGAGGTCAGGTGATATTAGTCCTAAGACTTTGTTTTTCTTTTTTTTAAGTTGCTTTAGCAATTGTAGCTCATTTGCATTTTCATACGAATTTTAAGATCAAGTTGTTAGTTTCTATGAAAAAGCTTGTTGCATTTTTAAATTCCATTGGGATCAATTTGAGCACAATTGGTGTCCTAACAATACTGAGTGACCCAACCTAGGTATATAGCCTATAACTCCATTTATTTAAATCTTCTTTAATATCTATAAGCAATGGCTTATAGTTCTTAGTGTACATACAGGCATTGAACTTTTTTTGTTAAATGTATTCCCAAGCGGTTCATTCTTTTTGATGTCTATTGTGAATGGAATTGTTTTCTTAATTTAAAATATTGGATAAGAGTTCAAAATATATACTTGATTTTTATATATAGATCTTTTATCCTATTGTTTTTTATCCTATTGTTTTTATCCTATTGTTTAACTTGTGTATTATTTCTAAAATTATTTTCTAGATTTTTTATATTTTACATAAAGGATTATGTCATCTATGAATAAACACAGTTTTAACTATTTCTTTCTAACTTCAATGGCTTTAATGTCTTTTTTTTTTTTTTTTTTTTTTTTTTTTTTGCCTTACCACACTGGTTAGAACTTCTAGCATAGTGTTAAAGAGCCCTGTAAAAAGCAAGCTTTGTAAGTTAGGGTGTAGCTTCAATATAAAACTTGAATCAAACCTGGTAAGTGTATTTGCTTCTTAGATGTAAATGACTTTTCTGAATAGGTATACTAAAAACTATTTTTTTCCTAAGAGCCATCTTTTTAAATTTTTTTTTACTTTTTAAGAATTGTGATAAATTTGGGTTTTGTATAGATAGTTCAATATGCAGGGCTTAGGGGGTTGGTGGAGAGTTCCTTTTAAGTCTTTGCCAAGATTCCTATGATTCCCAGTTCTTAGGTATCTTTATCGATACCAGGTAACATCTTTAGAATGTTACCAATTCTTTTAGGCGTGTTTTGGTGTACTACTTATTACAGCTTATACTCAAATATGCCATGTTTTTCTTTCAAATCTTTTTTTCTTTCTTTCTTTCTTTCTTTTTTTTTTCCCCAAGGAAGAAACAGAAAGCACACTGGCCTGAAAGTGGGAAGACTTGGAATCTAGTTGCTGGATAGCAGTTTGATTTCTGGCAAATCTCTTGTCTTCTCTGAGCTTGTATTTTTCTTCTGTATTAGTAAGATAATCGATTGAGTCTTACATTATAAGCTCAGTAGTATTTTGTGCTTTAATATTTTATGGTTCTGAGGACATACTATGCATCTTAAGCAAAATAAGATTAATTTTATTTACAATTTTTTTATTCTTTTAAAGTTTATTTATTTTGAGAGAGATAGAGCAAGCGGGGAGGGGCAGAGAGAGATAAAGGGAGAGAGAGAGAAGAATCCTAGGCAGGCTCTACACCATCGGCACAAAGCCCAATGCGGGGCTTGAACCCATGAACTGCAGATCATGTTCTGAGCCAAAGTCGGAAGCTTAACTGACTAAGCCACCCAGGTGCCCCAAAAGACTTTTTTTATTTCAAATTTGTTTTCTATTAAGGAATCGAAAAGGCTCCAACTCATATACAGTCACAGAAGATACCTATGTTAAAACACAAATTCTTCTCAAAGAGCATGGTTATGAAATAGGCAAATTTAGGATGAACATTAGACCTTCTGAAAAATTGCATATTTTGAAGCTTATACACCTTTTCTCATTTCTTTTAAGATACAAACTATATTATTGTAGGAATCTTCAAGGAAGGCCTCCAAATTATTTTGCTTAGTGATATTGTATGGCATCAGTGATGTAGAATTTTGTTTTCATTATATTGTGTTGGCCACACATAATTTAACTGTGTAATTAAACATGTGATAACATATGCCATAAAGTTTTCTGCTAGTCTACCACTTATTTATTATTGTTACACCAAATTCATTATCATCATAGTGATAAATCTGAATATGGTGCATGATTGCATTTGAACCTGATTCATATTGACCTTTCAACGGAAGGCAGTATGTTGTCTCATTTAAGACCACAATTATTCGACCTTAAACTACTGAAGGCGATGGTTTTTATTTCCATGGGGCTGGAGAGGCACTGGGGCAAAGCACAGTACAGCAGTATCAGCTTAGAGTGTTTAGCAGTAGCTCAGCTTTTTCAAAGCCTCTTTTTTTTTTCAAGAGATGCTAAAAGGGTGTTCAAAAAAGATGAAAGCTACATGATTAAAATGAAGCACGCTATAATGTTTAACTGGCAGTTTATGCTACATAGTCTATATACTCTGGTCTAATCATCTTGTATTGTGTCTGACTAGTTTATAGTGGTTGAAAGTTTCTTGGCCAGAAAGGACCTTGTAAAATTAGTTCTTATTAGAAAAAGCATGGATGGCTGCAAAATTTGGAGACAGGCTGATTTTAGTCCTGTCAAATGACATAAATAATCAGCAGGAAGGTTTTGGTTTAATGAAGAGTGAAAAAAAAAAAATCAAGTGGTGTTTGTGTTTAGAATTTCCTAAAAGATAGAATTCTCATCAAACTAACATTTCACTTCTTTCTCTAGATTTGTCCCTGAGCCCACGTTTCAAGAAAATCTAATAGGTGTTTGTGTGTGTATTTCAGAATCTAAAGTTAACATATGACAGATAAAATGATAAAAGACAAACATAATACCTTGGGGTCGTCAAATGAAATAAGGATATAAGATGCTGTTCTAGGATATCAGGATGCAATATGTGAATTCCTAATACCTTGTGAGCCAGAGACATAAAGCTTAATTATTTACCGTCCATCCTCTAGTTGCAAGTTTGTGGGTTTTGGGGGTTGGCGGCAGTTTGCAGCTTTATTTAATTTTTGTTCTTTTGGTATTACCTGTGATCTCCATTTCCTAAGTGAGAAAGCATCTAGTTACTTGATTTATGGCCATCTGAACAGAATAAAGAATTTATATCAGAATAGTGTTTTGGTGTCTTCTAAATGTGTCAGATTCATTTAGCTTCTTTCTACTTGGGCAGGAATAGTATTTTACTTGCATTGTGTGAAGTTAAGCATTTGACGTTTTGTTAATTTACCAATTATTAGGACTGCCCACCACTGCTTGAGTGTTATATGTAGGTTAGAAGATAAAATCTGAAAGTACCTGAATACATTGTTTCAGGGAAAGCAACAAGACCATCATTTTTTTAAGGTTTCCCAAATTTGTAATCCTAAAACCCAAACCTTGCCTGATCAGTTCTGTAAAATTCCATTTTGGCATGTTAATGGGTTAACTCCACAGATGTAGTGTGGCTAGGTATGATTTCTTAGATCATTTATCTGAATGGTGGTTAAGCTGTTAGCTCAAGGGACTTGTGAAAGGAACCTAGAAATAATTAGAGCAGAGAGGAGATTGTTTTATTTTTGTGATCTTAAGTAAACATGTTTGTTCCTTCTAGTGAGAGCGCCACATCGCTATCACCACTGATCTTAGAATAAAACAAACAAATACACAAATCTTCCAAGATATTTTATTTCTCATCTGCTTTGATCTCCACTTTCAGCTGAGGGATGTGTAGTTTTCCTGTGCCAAACTCTACTTGAGCAGGAAAAATTTCCTTTGACCTATAAATTGCAAGCATGTGTTACTTCCAATTAATCTTTATAAGCTAGTGAAAAGAAATGTAGTGGCTTTTATAGTTTGACAGTTTTAAAAACAAATTATCTGTGAGTAGATCAACTTTTGAAATTAGGGAAAAAACCACATGTAATCTCAAAATTGTACATTTTATTGGCACCTGCTAAGTATCAGGTGTTTATCACTGGGCCATAAAAATTCATTCCAGTCTAGAATCTAAAGTCTCAGCCCAGAAGGAATATGGAAAAAATTTTGGCTAAAATGATTTATTTTTTTGTTCTATAATCTAAGAGCTACAGAAATAGAAGGCTAAGGTCTTGGGCATGATTTTATGAAAAAACTTTAAAGGGAGGCCATTTGTCCACGCTATGGGCCAGTGCCCCTATAAATTAAAGAGAGGGAAGTGGAAAGTAAAGGAGAAATAGAAATAGGTGGTGGGGGATCTTGAGTGTTAATGGGAATGGCTGCTTTATCACAAGCTTTTTGGGTGGATACATGTTGAATTACAAAATATGGTATATGCCCATATTGTAAGCCTGGCAGGTCGGAAGGGGTTCATGGCTACCCTGGTTTCTGTAGGTTTCTTATCTCCAGTTCTACTTCTGTCACCCTGCATCTTACTGATCTGAGGAAAATTCCAGATAGCACAGTTTTGCCTATAAAAGCTAGGAAATTATTCCGGAGAGACGAGAAGGGCTTATTTCAAGCAGTCGTCATTAGTTTTGTCTTGGCTACTTGAGAATCAGTACAAGCAGTCTCAAGTCCTCTTAAGCATAGTTTATCTCCAGGGCTCTATTTTTATTTCAGGCATCTTTTCTGTTTTATAAGCATCTTGGCACCATCCCTTGTGCCATCATGATGCCCTGGGAGACAAGATTTTCCTTTTTCCTTTTTCCCCTGATCTCCTGCCCAGCTGCTGAAACTTCTTCCAACTTCCTATCTTGTCTCTCAGTGAAGGTAGCAGGAAAAAATCTGGTCAATAACCATTTGCTAAAAGGCTAAACAGAGAGCTTTCATATCTCTCAAATGGCCTTATTAAGGATAATATGTCCAGGGAATTCTAAAGAAATTTTTAAGGGCAGATAGTTCAAATCCTCAGGGAGAAGCAGAGGTAGAAAAGAGTTTGGAGGCAAGATGTATGGATGCCTTCTGTGCTTGGAGGTGCCCTAAACTATACCCAGAACCGGCAGTTCAAGCAGGATTACTCGTTGAACCACCCAGAAATATGGGGGGATATGGGTTAGAGGCAAGGTTCCTCATGCCTACCAGTTGAGAGATACTAGTGTTCTCTACATCACTGGGAGTAGAATATGTGTGGCCCTGTTTTCAGTTAACTTTTGTGTCCATAGCTGGAGCAGTGTCTCGGATACCTGCCAACACCGCATTTGGGTAGGTTACCTGTTGTGAAGCTCTTCTGGACCAGCCTTTCCATGTGGCAACCTGTTTTTTTTTGTTTTGTTTTGTTTTGTTTTGTTTTTTTGTTTGTTTGTTTGTTTTGCTGGCCCTCAGCAGGTCAGCTTTGACATCTCAAGGGTGGTTTTGCAGAATGTGAATTTCAATGCAAGAAGCATGTGTGGTTTTAATGAAGTGTTTGCACTTACGTATTAACACACTCATTTTATAAATTGGGCTGACATTTCCATTGTTGCCTCCTTGTATTATCGCTTTGTTGCATGCTTTAATAATTTTTATAAAGTTTATTGCCCCCTGCTGCTCAATATCTTCATATGCTGTGTGTTGTTCTTTACATCCTGCTGGGGTGCAGTTTAATGAATTATTTTTCAATGAGAATGATATGATTTTTACAGCCTGCCCACAGAGATAGTGATTTTATAATATAGTATTTGTTTGATTCTGTGCCCTTGCCCATTTTTTTTTTAGCCTACACATGTCACCATTACTAGCATCTGAGTGTTGCAAGGCACCGACTGTCCAAGCTTGATGCCATGCGTGTAATGGTCTCTTTTATTGCATGTTTAATTCTTTATCTCTTCTGATCTTCACCCTGAATCTCTGTCTTCATTTCCATCTCAGACAGTTTGGCTTTTATGCCAACATCTGTACATTTGCTTTGCATTGAAATTCCAAGAATAACATCTTTGCTGCTAGTGGTCTCTCTCGCTCAGTAATTGAATCCACACATTCCTAGGATGTGTTATGTGGGGTGATTTAGCAACTTTAAGTTTTTGTCAAACTCAGGCTTAGTTGAAACTATAGAAATGAGCTAGGGTTTATTTTGTGGGCACTGCTGCTTTATTTTCTTCTCTTTGTGCCCAGTCTTAACACCTACAACTCTTTTTTCCCTGATCTGGTTGAACTGTAGAGAGTCTCCTTTCTATTTCCAGAAAAGCAGTTAATATTTAAGCACTGCCACTTCTACTTTCTGCCATGCCTTTGAGTTTAATCTTCATCCCCTGTGTGCTTTGCCTGTACACATCACTCCCACCCCTTTCTGTCCCCCATACAATGTATTCCTCTAGTGTTAGCCTGAGATTAATTACTGTAGGCATTCATGACAAGGGATGTCTTAAGCTTGGAACATAAAATGAAAAACTTAAAAAGTCCCAATATTGAGGGATACTTGTCAACATTGACCATGCAAGGTCTTGTCTGGGGTTTAAATACAGAATTTACCAAGGGTGTCAGTTAAAATGTGTTAAGTGCACAGAGTATGCAACCTACAGTTTGCTAATCAGTAACAGAATTTAGTTATTTGTTGGTAAGAGAAATCTCTTTTGGGTAGATGGGTAGGTACAGCACTGGCTCAACAAGGTCAGCCAGGACCCAGATTTGTTCTGTTTTGCTGCTCTGCCATCCTCAATGAATTGCCTTTTCCACTCAAGGCTTGTCACATCACGTCATGGTGGGAAAATGATTGTTGGATCTCCAAGCATTGGTCCCTATACAACAGCTTTGAGGTAACATGAAGTGTGAAATACTTCCCAGAAGCATCATAGGGGAGTTCCCTTTATGTCTTATTGGGCAGAATTGCGTCCCGGTCCCATGCTTGAAGTGATCACAGAGACGGGAGAATTGTTTTAAGACCGTTATTACTCATTTCCTAGAAGTGGGAACATTATCTGCCCAAGAAAATCAGGATTATATTGCAAAGAAGAAGGAATAGCTCAACAGACATGGTTCGTTTTGGATGGGCAACATGTTTGTTTACTTAACCAGTGATTGGACGTTGTTGGATAAAAATTAAATATAGGCTTGTGTGAAATTGCCCTCTAATTCTCAATGTAAGTAGTGAATGTGGAATTTATTCCTTCATTTTAGAGCCATCAAGTTCCATGTGTGAAATTATTCTATATTCTTACAGAACATACTCTATTTGCAACCATTTACTTTACTACTAAGCAAATTTCTTTTTCAACACAGTGACATGCATATTTTGGCATTTTGAGAATATATGATAATAGGTATGGCGTGACCAATGCTGAGCTTTTAGTTGGGTTCCATTTGCTGCAACCCTAATGCAGAAGACTGTAATCCCTATGAAAGTAGGGGCCTCATCTCTTTTTGTTCCTAATAATTTCCTTAATCTATCTGAGTCCCTGGAATATAGTGGGTGATCAATACATTACTTACTGAATAAATGAACCTCAGGCATGAGTGAATGACATTTTTGAACTTCTATTACTTGCTCAGATAATAAAATGCTGTGTGCTAGGGTGAAACTTAACATTCGAATCAAATAATAAAGCAGGTTTCTTTGTCCGCCTTGATCTCCCTGTATAGTTAAGAGGATTTAGTTGCTTAGAGTTTCATCAGATCCTTTTCATAAGTCAATAAGCAACTCCCTTCCGCTTCCCTGGGCCAGCCCATTGCATACTTAATGCCATCATGAAATACCAGAAGGAGAGAAGGAAGGCACAGTTTTAATGTTACTCATGTGTGACACTACAGAGTCAAATGTCACCCTGCCTCCTACTCCTTGATCTCCAAGGGAAAGGGAGGGTGCTGAGAATAGTAAAGGGCAACAGTCAATAGTGAAAGGATTGGAAAGGAATTTAGTGTAAGCTCTGATGTGCCTTTTTCTCTCCTTCCTCTTCACTTGGCCAGGTAGTTAAGGGAAATGTTAACGGCAGGCATGTGACAAAGGGATATGTTCCAGAATATTGGTGTTTTCCCAAAGGAGCACAAACAATAACTAATTCGCTCTGGAAGAACATGCATCAAGCTGAAACAAATGTAAACTTGAGCCTATGCAAAACTCTCTTCTAAACTTAGCTTTTACATAATGAAACTTGCCCTAAAAGTTAAGAACCGCCTAAGAGAGGCAAGGGGGTGAATCTGGTTTCAAGGGCATAAACACTGAATTGCCATTTGTACTGGTTTTCAGATGCAATTTAAAAATTAATCCAGAATGTTCAGGTCATGGGTATTATGAAAGCTTTTTATTGTAATCCTAGGCAAAACTTTATTATGCCATAAAGAAGTCAGGAGTCTTTAGTGAAAATTGTAGTTGACAGGAAAATAAAGTCGATTCCATTTAAAGCTAAAAGGTATAGTAGGCCAGGAGATGCTTATATGTATCTTTTACTTTAGAGTGCATTTATAGCTCATGAAAGGAAGTAGATTGATATTCTCAAAGTGAACTTCTTTTGCTTGTGTTCACAAAACCTGAGCTAGCCAGGTGGAAGGACGTTGAATTAAGCCTTTATTACTCTGCCTGGGGCACACGAGCTTGTGTAAGCAACCCAAGGATGAATGTGCAGCTCCAGAGCCACGCGCCCTCTGCTGAGACCACAGATATCCCTCCCTTAGTTTCTACATCTCAGCTAAGTACTTAAATAAAAATATCTTGAATGCTACCATTTCTTGGAATCTCATTTCATTCTTCACTAGCCATTCTCAGTTGCTGGAAATTAAACATTATCATCATCACATATTAATAGAAAGACTCTGGGGTACCTTGAAATGTTGATTCAGGGTTAGGAGCATTTCATCTGTGATCTTTGCCCTCAAGGAAATTACGATTTATGAGAAAGATTTGTAAACATAAATTCTCAGTGTTCAGTTTATAATGCCGGTGCATTCCTTTCAGGAAAAAAAAAAAAGTGTAAATGGAGATTAGACTCCTAGCTGGGTCCTCAGAGCGAGTTTACCCATAATGGAACCCAGCGATAAAACTGACCATCCTTTCATGCCTTACAGGTCCTGGGAGCAGCTTTGCTTGTGCCTGGGAGCATTAGCGTGGTGCTGGGCAACATTTTGAAATAGGTCAGAACTGTTGGGAATACCTTTCTATCAGTATTGCTGATGCCTGCTTCACCTGCTAGTAAGGTTTCCTCAGACCTGTGGTACCCAGTTCTCCTGAGGTTATTCTGTGACTACCCTAAGCCCACCATTTGGGGAAAAGAGAGGTACAGTAGCCTCCTTACCTTGCAAGAGCGCCATTGTTGAGAAACTTTTATTTGTTTTTTTGTTTGTTTGTTTTTGTTTTCTTGTAGGTTTTGTGTGTGTGTGTGTGTGTGTGTGTGTGTGTGTGTGTGTGTGTTGTTTTTTACATTATCAAAATCCCAGCTCTCTTAGTACAGCTCAGTTCCTCTAGGGATGAAGGGAAAAAAGCAAACTGGTGGCATCAATGCACACTACTGTGTGAATTATTAATAATCTTTCTACCTACTCAAAAGAGTCACTTTCTAAGCAAGTATGTTTGTTAAATCAGACAACTCTCTAACCAGAGTTACTTACTTTATTCCAGACACTGTAGCAGACAAGAAGAAAAAAGCCCAAAATATTTCTTAAATGTTTTTAGAAGACTGCTCAAAAATATTAATTGGCACTGTGGGTTATAAATGAGGACAGTCATATCCCAAATTAAAATGTAGGCACAAACGCACACAAGAAAACTCTAAACAAGGTATAAAGTGAAAGCTAGAAGAACAGTATGGAATAGGGTGTAGGGGCTAAGAGCAGAACAAGATGTCTTCCAACTGTCCATTGAAGGAAGGCTGCGTGGGTGAGGCATGTGGGTAAGGCTGGAATGACAGGGTCTGTATAAGCTGAGGTAAGGGTGATAGTCTAGGATGGGTCAAGACAATAGTATTCAGCAAGAGCCCTGCCATGCTGTCCTCCAGGGAGGTCCCTATTTCTCAAGAGTTGTTCTGCTGTGGAAAGAGGCTTGGAAATCAACACCTGAGTACCTTGCGCTTTTAGTACATGAATTCTCTTCTCAACCCTCTGAGGAGGCATGTTAGGAGGAAATCAAGGGTCAGCAAAATCAAGTCACTTGCCTGGAATTCTATAATTGGTGAATAGCAGGACAGTGATTATGATCTTGATCTGCCTGATGTTAGAGCCCATATTCTTATCATTGCGAAGCTTTTGCCTACTTATCCCCTGTGGGGACTCGGCCCAGCAGCCACGAGGGAGGGATGGGGCAGTCATGAATATGTGTAAGTTGAGAATTGTCCGCATGGGTATGGATATACTTACTTAAATTCTGTGCAAATCGAGAAGACTTACTAACGTTACTTTTCACAGAAATAATGTCATAATTTACCAAACCTTCTAAAGCAGGGAAGCAGCACTGGAAACCCTCATTTTGAAACCAGTGGTACAAATGACTTATTTTTAACCATTTTGAGTTCATTCAGAAACCAGGAAGGGTGCCCAGGTGGCTCAGTCAGTTAAGGTCCAACTCTGGATTTCACCTCAGGTCATGATCTCACAGTCTTGAGATCGAGCCTTGCATTGAGCTCTGTGCTGAGTGGGGGTCTGCTTGAGATTCTTTTTCTCCCCTCCCCTGCTCTCTCTCTCTCTCTCTCTCTCTCTCTCTCTCTCTCTCTCTCCCTCTCAATTAAAAAAAAAGTGATTTGTCTAGCAGAATTATTCATTTTTTTTGAAAATGTGTCTAGTCTGTTTTTTTAAGACCTTTTCTGTAAAAGGCATCACAATTCTGCTGCTGGAATACCTCCATTCACATGGTGGTTCCAGCATTTTCAGTCATTCCGAGAGCCCAGTGGTCATGTCAAGGTCTGGAGGTACCCTTCATGTCCATCTCTTCAGTTGTACAATAACCTTCATCTTACATCACATTATAAAAGTTTATTTTGTCTTTAAGGATAAGCATGCTTTCTGTTTTAGAAAGAAGTAGCCCAGATTACAGTTGACATTTGAACAGCATGGGTTTGAACTTCACAGATCCACTTATACACAGAATTTTTCCGATAAATACGGTGCAATACTGTAAATGTATTTTATCGTTATGCTTTTCTTAATATTTTCTTGTGTCTAGTTTATTGTAAGAATACAGTGTATAATCCATGTAACATACGTAATATGTGTTAATCAACTGCTGATGTTATCAGTAAGGCTTCAGATAAATAGGCTGTTAAATTTGGGGGAGTCAGAAGTTATGGATATATGTTCAACTCAACTGCATGGGGGTCAGCACCCCCAGCCCCTATGCTCTTCAATAGTCCACACTATTTTGTTGGGAGAGAGGGACTATATGGTGACACTGTTTGATGTGACTTAAGTGCCTCCAGTTGGAGTGTGATCCCAGCTCACTCCCATTCCTTCTGACCTGAGTTTTCAGTTGGGCACTGCCCAGGTTCATGGTGCTTCCTCTGCCCCTCTCGTGGCCCCTTAGTACTTCCTTTAAGAGTGACTGTCAGAAATTTAAAAAATCAAAACTTGGGAGAATTTTGTTGAGGAAGGAGATTAGAAGCATGTGTTTAGTAATAAGCAATGTGGGGATCGTCCATGGCTGTCTTGATTGAGGCTGTCTCTATGCTATTGTGATTAGGGGGATTTGTGTGCATTTTAATTGTTGGTAGGGATTTTATAGTTAAAAATAGATCTTTCATGTACTTTTTTAGCTTATTTGTGTTGTTAACCATTTTTTTTTTAAATTTTTTTTTTCAACGTTTATTTATTTTTGGGACAGAGAGAGACAGAGCATGAACAGGGGAGGGGCAGAGACAGAGGGAGACACAGAGTCGGAAACAGGCTCCTGGCTCTGAGCCATCAGCCCAGAGCTCGACGCGGGGCTCGAACTCACGGACCGCGAGATCGTGACCTGGCTGAAGTCGGACGCTTAACCGACTGCGCCACCCAGGCGCCCCTGTGTTGTTAACCATTTTTATTCAGGAATGGAAATAGGATAGGGCCCTGAATGCAAACTACTAAAAGACAGTTAGAATCTAATGGTTTTTTTTTTTAATTTTTTTAAAATTTATTTATTTTTGAGAAACAGAGTGAGACAAAGCGTGAGTGGGGGAGGGGCAGAGAGAGAAGGAGACACAGAATCTGAAGCAGGCTCCAGGCTCTGAGCAAGCGGTCAGCACAGAGCTTGATGCGGGGCTCGAACCCGCAAACTGTGAGATCATGACCTGAGCCGAAGTCAGATGCTCAACCAACTAAGCCACCCAGGCGCCCCTATAACCAAATATGTTTTGTGATAGAATCGTTTTAATTACTTATGGAAAGTCAGTATATATAATCATATTTACAGACCCCCATATTGTATTTAACAAATTAACCAGCTAACTGACCAGTGCTCTGATCATCATGAGTATATTAACCAGTGAGATTTTTGTGCTCATTTCTGGATGTCTCTCGTATTCAGATTCCAAGTAGGAATTTTTCATCACTAAAGAGGTTTGCAAACATCATTATAATTGTTCCTGCCCATCCCCCTTCTTTTGTTTTGTTTTCGGTTTCTTTGAAAAGAATAAATATTCTGAATGGTTACTTCTTTCCTTTTTCTGGCATCTGACAGTAAACTTAGTTATGCACAAATCATTCTGGGCATTATGAGTCACTTGCTGTTAGGCTCATTTCTGGTGAAATTGAATTTGTCCTTTTCTTTCACTGATGGGAATATCAGCTTATCGTGTTGGCTCCCTTCTCAAAGAGAGTGGGGATGCTAGTGGCGTAACTGGAGGGAATAACTTTATATCCTTTCAGAAAGTCTCAGGGTGGAATTATTGAAGGACAGAAGATTTTTCCCTAGCAGGAGAGATACGTTTCTCCCTTGATACAGAAATCTCACACTCCAGGTCCTTTGACACATCACTGCCTGTTGGAGAGCATGGAGCCAGTGTTTACTGCTGGTTCTTGGGTGTTAAACAGCCCTCCACTGCTTTTATTGTACCATTAATTGCACTTAATGCAGCTGCATTTCTAGTACGCTTGGCTAGGCTCTGAAAATTAAGTAGAGGGTACTTTGTTATAAAATTCACTGTAATGAGCTCTGGTGGGACAGGGTCTGTTAAGTTTGAAATTACCTCGGGCCATTTCTAAAGGACTTCTTAAAATATTTCACATCTATAAAAGTTTGTAACTAGATAAATAGCCGTGGAGTGTGTTAGACCAGGCAGAGGGAAATCCGCATTTCTCCTCCGTGCATCTTTGGAAAAAAAAAAAAAAGTGAACATTTTGAATATTTGAGAGCGGGGCTTGTGTTCTACATTTTCCTCTGCCTCCCCTGTTCACTAAATTCCAACTTTTCAGCTGTCCTTAACGTAAGCTCAGCTTTAGCTATTTGCACTATAATTTATATATACAGACGTTGTCCTTTTTGGTTTCTGTTTTGTGTTTGAATCCAAATCATACACTGAACTAGAATAAATATAGGACCCCTCTCTGGGTGTACATAAATTGGTCCAAGAAGAGGTCACACCTCTAAGAACAAAAACACTGAAGAGACAGCTGTAACTATTAGCCAATTAGTCTAATGTTTCAACTATGAGCCAGGGCCTGAAACAGATTCCTGGTACCTGGCTAATAGATGCTTAAAATGACTTTAATTTCCCCAAGATTCCCGGGCTATGTGACTGACTGCTGTAATGCTTTGAGGCTAATAAAATTTCAGATGGACTAATTTACCGGGTAGCTTTACCAAAACATCCAAGTAATCCGTACATACTCATTAGAGACAGGTCCAGAACATACTCTCTGAGGACTGATTTGAGAAACCTCGCTGGGATCAGCCTCACTGAGCTTTAGATGCACTGGCACAAATCAGGTGGAGGATCTTCTATGGTTTTAGTGCAGCAATTTATCTGAGTTTTGTAGTTAAAGTTTGAGCATGAGGTAATTAGAGCCCTCCAAGCTTGAAATTCATGAACCTTATTCCCCCTTTAATAGACTCTACACAAGCTTGCCAAACTCACTGTTTGACTGATAGTATATACGGAGGCTTTGTTAAAAGCCTCTGGTCAAAATGTAGTTTTAGAAATTTCCAAATCGGTTTTCTTTTCTATGTAGCTCTTGCATGTGTAAACAGGGAAGACGGCCGCGTGTTATTAAGGAGGGTCAGTCAGCAGTCTGTTGTGCCCTTTGGAAATACTCACTAGTCAATAATCAAATACACGCAGCCGGGCAGCACCACACCTGCTGTCCAGATGGGTCTGACAACAAACACGACACGACCAATCAGGACTGAAGAATAGAGGGGGCTGAACGCCGTGGGTCTGTTTGGTTTCTTGCACTGTTTCTCCCTCCTGGCAAAAAAAATGGAAGGTAACCTTTACGCTGCTACCATTGTTGCAGCAGGCAGTGCTTGAGCGCACGTGTCTCTGCATTAAGAGCCGTAATTTAATCAAGTTTCCCAGTACCTACCTTGGATACATTGGTTAAGAAGTTGAGAATAGGTGTATAGATTTTTTAAGTATGTATATGGCCGCATACACACCTGCTTCTACAGGTACGTGCACATAGGTATTCGTACGCCCCACGCGAGCACATCACCTTTTCCATTTACTTTTCAACTTTTTTTTTTTAACATTTATTCATTTTTGAGAGAGCACAAGTGGAAGAGGGGCAGGAAGAGAGGGAGACACAGAATCTGAAGCACGCTCCAGGCTCTGAGCTGTCAGCACAGAGCCCGATGCAGGGCTCGAACTCAGGAACCATGAGATCATGACCTGAGCCATAGTCGGACGCTTAACTGACAAAAAGAGTTATAGAGACTCCACTCAAGCGCCTCACAGGCGTGTTGGCTTTCATAAAAGTTTATTATGCTAAAAATAGACATTATGGCACTAAAGTTCAGCGACAGTCTTGAGGATTTTCATGTATGCCAAAACATTCTATCTCCAGTAACTGTTTTCATCACTCCTGTTTGTGAACAAAGCCACAGCATGTGATTTATTTAGCCAGAGATGCAGAGGTTTTTGTTTCTGGCTTTTTGATTTTCATGTGATTTTTAGACTACACATCTTTGAGAAAGGAAAGGGAGCTAACAGTTTATTACTACCTCAACTGTGTCCGATACTGTGCGAGGCACTTCACACACATCATCTCATTTAATCCTTAACCAACATTCTGGAATGGCTAGTGTTACGTTCATCTTTTTGGTAACCATGTTTCTCTGACATTTTGCTACCTGACTCAAGGTCACACACAACCTAGGAGGTAACAGATAAGTTCTATTTATATAATATCGCCTTACCGACTCTCTTTAATCTTCTTCATCAAAAGCATTTTACCAGAACCCATTTCTTTCTCAATATATGAAATTTATCGTCAAAATGGTTTCCATACAACACCCAGTGCCCATCCCAAAAGGTGCCCTCCTCAATACCCATCACCCACCCTCCCCTCCCTCCCACCCCCCCATCAACCCTCAGTTTGTTCTCAGTTTTTAAGAGTCTCTTACGCTTTGGCTCTCTCCCACTCTAACCTCTTTTTTTTTTTTCCTTCCCCTCCCCCATGGGTTTCTGTTAAGTTTCTCAGGATCCACATAAGAGTGAAACCATATGGTATCTGTCTCTCTCTGTATGGCTTATTTCACTTAGCATCACACTCTCCAGTTCCATCCACGTTGCTACAAAGGGCCATATTTCGTTCTTTCTCATTGCCCTGTAATACTCCATTGAACCAGCACCCATTTTTATTTTGCTGCAGAGAGATTTTTAAAAACCCAGATTGCATTAAGATTTATTTACTCCTTACTGTTGACTATGCTAGAAAATGGTCACAAATACTGATATTGAGCCCTTTCCACAACTCTTTGGACAAGGAATTGTTACCTCATTCTACAGATGGGGAAACCAAGGCCCGGACGTCGCGTGTTTTACCCTTGTTCGCCATGTGGTAAATGATACAGCTGAGACTAAAAGCAAGGCCTTTGTCCCAAACATTTATGCTCTTTCTACTAAACCATAACTGTCTGTCCATCTTTTTAAGTACTTGTAAATACTCAGATGAATAAAGACATGAAGACCCTTTGATGAGTATTACAGAGGCCAGAGCTAGACCCATGGTGAGATGCTACCTATGGAAGAGGTTCCTTCTAAAAGAGTAACGTCAGTAAAATGAGGTAAATACACTTCTGAAGACAATACATGGAGCTTACTCTGTCTCTCAACCGTGGGTTCATTGATGAAGACCGAAGAGGAAATGGTAGCAATGACACAAATCAAAGTGAAGTGGGCCCAGAAAATAAGCGACCGCATCATCCTTGTCACATTCTGGAAGCCCCAAAGTGAGCTGTGTTCAAAGGGAAGAAGAGAGAGAAGCTAAGAGGAGTGAGTTCAAGGAGCCAAATGGATGTTTTCTATTTTCTGCTGAGTGCTGAGGGTGACGTTTGTTTCAACAATATTTTTGAAATTCCAGGAGACATGGTCTTTCTCCCTTGCCATCTAGTTGTTTTCTGTAAGACATAATTCTTGAGAAACAAGGCTTTGTTCTCTCCTACACAGAGCACTTCTTGGTTTCTTTCTTTACTGGCTTAATCAAAACTCACTCAATAATGCGGAAGGAATATGAGGTCCTTCTTGGCCCTTTCAATTGTTTTTCCAACAAATAAAAGACACTTTTGTTTTCTCTGATTACTTAATATTCTTCTAGGTCACACCTAGGTGTATTAATAATCTGTTGCAATAGTTGCCTATGGGTATTTGACAGATCTTGGCTGCAAGGAAGAATTATTTACTGCTCTTGTGATCGAAGAGTTATAGAGACTCCAAAAACAGCTCCAGGTAACTTCTCCATTTACAACATTTTAAAGGCACCTGCCATCGTGAGAGATACAAGGAAAGAGAGACTGATGACCAAGTGGACCAAGAAAGAGCATCCTCTTTGATGAGTGAAATGAAGGACAGTGTTGGTAGTGTGAGGTGAGGGGAAGGCCTTAAAGTTGCCCTTTCTATAGCACATTGGCATCTCTGTAAGCCCATAGGGAGAGTTTCATGTTTTCATGAAATTAGGAAGGAAAGTCACTCTAGCGGTGGAGACCTGGATCTTAGGAAACAATGCTTGATTTCCCAACTTACATGGTGGAGAGAAGGAAGAATAAGACTGGTCTGAAACGATGAGCCTGAAAAGCAGCAGAATGGAGACTCCAGACCATACAGGGAAAAAGGATGGTTTCAGGGGAACAATGATGCCTTGGTTTAGATGTATTTAGATGTATTTCCCTATAGAGATATACTTATGAATGCAAATCGTAGGTGACTATGTTGTTTGACCATCATCTAGAAGCACTCGATCTGAAGCTGATACCCTGTTGGCTGGATGAGGCACCTCTTCACCGAGCATCATTTTTGTAGATTCCGGTTATAGAAAAATGATTTTTTTTTTTAAGTTATGTGTTACCTATTTCTCGGCCTAACCTAAACTCTGGACAGTTCTATAGCTTCTCTGAGGTTGTCCATCTTCTATATCTTGGGCCTGTAGCTTGTTGCTTCTTCTCAGGATGTAAACTTTCTCAGGTCACTTATTTAAAAAGTTTTTGGGGTGGCTGGGTGGCTCAGTTGGTTAAGTGTCTGACTTTGGCTCAGGTCATGATCTCACGTTTCGTGAGTTCGAGCCCTGCGGGGAGCCCTCTGCTATCTGAGCAGAGCCCATTTTGGATTCTGTGTCTCCCTCTCTCTCTGCCCCACTCACATGCTTGCGTTCTCTCTCTCACATGCTTGCGCTCTCTCTCTCTCTCTCTCGTAAATAAACATTTATAAAAAAGGTTTTCATCCCAGGTGTTCTCTCACTTGTATTCTTTGCCCGTCCTTTTGCCCTTACTCTCCTTCCCTTCACTTACAGATTTCTAAAAAACGAATTTAAAGTGTGTAACTCATGGTTGTCACCTCTCATTTACTGCTCAGTGGATGGCAGTGCCTCCACCCAAGGTCATCATTGCATTTGACGTAGCTGAAGAGTCATTCCTTTAAATGTTCTGGCTCTTCTTCTTTGTAGGTAGGACACTGTCACCTCTTTATCCACCTTCTACCCCTCTGATGGTTCATTCTCAGGCTCTTTGCTGACTCCCCTTCCTCTCTATGAATGCAGTTGTTCCCCAGGCCGGCCCCCAGCTCTGCCTTATTCTGCCCTTCTGTGGCTTCTCCGCCTACTGTACCCCGATGACCTGCATTCTTGTCCTCACCTCTGCCATGCCTCTCCGTGAGGCCTCTTCTCTCACTGGGCCTGTCCTCAAGCCACCCAGTTCAACGACCCATCTTCTTAGCACCTTCTCTTCTAAATGTCCCGTGGAATGATTGAACCATCTACACTGTTTGCCGCCCAAACACCTGGCCTTCATTCACGCTGACTCTTCTTTTTCCCTTAATAGTCAATTGCAAACTCTCCCAAACTCACCTTCTGAATGTCTTTAGGACCGACTCCTCACTGCAATCTTTCTGACTTCCTTCCCGGGATTAAATTACCATCCTTTCTTGCCTAGACTTTGCAGTAGCTACATTTTCATCTTGCCTGCAAACCCATTTCTACCCTGTGCAGCACCACAGTGTTGCCAGCCTACTCGCATGTGCTCGTGTCCCTCTTCTCCTCGGACTCTTAGGAGGCGTCCCAGTTACTGTGTGTAAATTATGAACTCCTTTGCGGTGTTGGTAAGGCCGCGTGTGGCTCGGCCTATAAATGTGACATTTGTTTCCCTGCAGGGGAACTCACGTGTCTTGCTCAATTTGTGCCATCGTGTGTTTCCTTCTCCCTGCCTCAGCCATGCCTGCCACCCACATCGGTCCCTGGCTTGTATTCCTGGGAAATTTCTACTCATTTCTATCTGAAGCATCCTCTTCTCTC
This sequence comes from Herpailurus yagouaroundi, assembly GCF_014898765.1. Lineage (NCBI taxonomy): Eukaryota > Metazoa > Chordata > Mammalia > Carnivora > Felidae > Herpailurus > Herpailurus yagouaroundi. The sequence goes on from NW_024412396.1 coordinate 11,952,785, forward strand.
TTAAATCCTTGAATTTCACTGGAGTCAGATGCTCCCTTTCCTGAGATCTTCCAAGAGAACGATCGTTTTATGACAGTTCATATTTTTGTCTCCTCACAATCTAGGTTCCTTGACAGCACTGATGCCTTGCCATTTCCTGAACCTGACAAGTGTCTCCCATCTCAGGGACTTTATACTTTGTCCCCCCTTCACCTGGACATCATATCATTCCTTTATTTTATCTGTATCTCTACTCTGGTATATTGTTAGAGAGGTCTTTCCTGATTTTTCTGTCTTACCCAGAAATCCCTACCACCTTCCACCTTTTCCCCTTCTTCCCTTTATTTTTTTCTTCATGCTAATTACATAATTAGATGAGTATGTATTGTCATTATCTCACCCCCCCCCAAGAGTCAGCTCCATGTAGTCAAGTGTGTCTTATTTGCTCACTCTTCTATGCCTTGTCACTAGAGTGCCTGGCACTTAGTAGGCCCTCAGTTAATATTTAGACGAGGGTTTGAATTGTATCCTTTCCAACCGGCATAATAGTTGGCACAGAGTCAATGCTCGGTAAAGGTTTATTAAAAGAATAAACATGGAGTATGCATTTGACCGTGGTTAAATGAATTGCCATGTCTGAACCCACTAAACTGAAGAGCCCAGTAGCTTCCTGGAATAAAAGAATCAAGACAGCTGGAAGACAAATAAAAATGACTGGCTAGTGGCAAAGTCCATTCTCATCAGAATGCTGGTTCAGTTATTCAGTTCAGATTTTTGGCAAGTGATGCAGATTCTTTTTCAGAAAATGTTGATTGATTGCACAGTTGTACCCACTTCATTTGCAAACCTTCATTATCTCTTTTTCCTTTCCTCCCTCCGTCTGCATTTAGAAGGGGAGGAGCTGTGTATAATTCTACAAAGCAATTTTTGTGAATAAACCAACTTACTGGCTGCGGCTTTCAGTCTCGCGGTTCCACACAGAATACAAGTGTCTGCTTGAGTTCTGTGTTCTCTCTTGCCTGGGTCTCTTGCATTCATTCATTTAAGTATTCATTTGATTACTTATTCATTCAAGGAATCATTTGTTCAATCGCCTTTAGTGCCAGCCTGGTACAGGATGTATGTGGACGCTTGGCTGTTGTCTAAAGAAGAGTTCTTGACCTGAGGTCGGTAGATGTGTTGCTGGGGCTCTCTGGGATTTTTGTAACGGTATACACACAATTTTGTGTTTGAGTATCGCCTCAGGAAGAGGGTTTGTTGAGACGGCTCTGTTACTCAAGAAAGCAGCACGTTAAGCACCTCTGATAGAGGCTTGAGCTGAGCCTTAAATCTAAATACTAGGTTCTCACATTAGAGGTTTTCTCCTTGTTAAGTTTCATGGTGGTGAGAAGGGTGAAAGCATATGCTTGTGTGTGTTCTTCAGTCTAGGTCTGACAGTCTTGTCAGCCTGTTTACTATCTGTACGCTCCAAATGGGGCCCACATTTCTTAGTTTCTAACTCTGCCTAAATCATAGACGCTCTAGGTTCCTAAGAGGCAGATGGCAATGATGATGCAGACCTTGATCTGCTAACATAAGCAAGACCTAGCGCCTGCTCATTTACCATTGATAATTGTGTGGGCTTTTGTTTATATGAAATCAGAAGGAAGATGGTGGGGTTGTAAGAGCTGATTTGGGTTTCCAGTGGTGGTGGCTGTGTACATTTACCTAATCAAGTTATGTCTGAGGCATTCAGCATCTTAAAATGAATGCCAATTACCGCTGGAATAGGCCATGAGTGAATCCTTCAAAGGAAAATTCACTGGGCAGTTGCTGACACTCAGTGAATTTCTGGCTCTTTGCCCAAGTATGTGTGAAATGTTTGCACTGGTTTGAGGCCCTGATTGCAGTTGGCTCACAGGGTTTGTGGTGACACTGTAGATTTGATATCATGCCACAGGAAAGGCAGACACCGGGGACAACATACAGAGGAACAAAATATTCCTAATATCAAAAAAAAAAAATAATAAGTCCTAAGTATTTCTAATATTTAGGCAAAATGTAGTCCCGATATCCTGTTAAAATTGGAATAAAGATAGAGATTTAGAACAGCCATCTTTGGCCTACCCTCTGCTTTTCATACCAAGGAGGAGAAAGGTGATATGTCCTGAACGCCTCCCTTGGGCTCAGCACTGGGCTCTAGAAAGTTCATTTCTTCACAGTTACTTGCTGTTCACGCTCTGTGTTCCAGGCCCTATTCTGTCGGGGTTTCAGCAGTACACAAAACAGTTTCTCTAGCTATGAAGGTAAAAGACCAGTGGAGGAAGAGACAATAGGTGAAGAAGTTCCAGAAGGAAAATTAAGGCAGGGCAGGGGTTTGCCACATGGCTTGCATATGAAACAGTGACCCTTCTGACAGAACGGGAAGTTGGGGTCCACAGGGCCTACGTTATTCAAAAACACCCAGCTAATTAGGGATAAATGAAGGATTCAAAACGGGGCCAGCCTGACTTCAGAACCCAAAACCTTTCCCCTGTTCATAACCGTCTGCCATTGAACTCTTCCTGCAAGCAGAGGGCAGGCAGCATTTGGGGAAGGAATCAGGCATCCTACAATAAGGACCTGAATCACTGTCATCCCTTTCAGAACTCCCCAGGTGATGTGACAGCCCATTTGGTGACTGAGTCATCTCACACAATGATGTTCTGGGTCCTGTGAGGTGGGTGTTTGCTTCAGGGGCTTTGCCATAAGCTGTGTGTTTACGTATTTCGGGAGCAGCGTGAAGTCAGGGATTTCACACCAAGCTCAGTGGACCTTCGTCTTCATTGGTGGAATCATGTGACTATGAAGCAATAGTATTGAGCCTCAAGAAAGTGCTGTGGTATTGGGCGGTGAGTACCCAGCCTCGCAAGTGACTGTAGGAGTGTGACAGTCCAGTGGTGTGGCCACTTAGGGGAAAGCAGGTTGGAGTGGGCAAGAAGATGAGCCTACCGCCTTGCTATTCATAACTACGTTAACATGCACTTGTCCTTCACATATGACCAGTAGATCCCAGAATCTTTTTTTTTTTTTTTCAGTATATGATGCCAAAAGGAGCACTCGGGGTCTTGACTGCTGTATTTCACTGTCCTTGTGACCTCATCTTCCATACCCCAGCTCCTCTATACCCCTTTTCTGAGGCCTCTCCTGCCCCGATTTTCCCTGCACCCATCCCGAGTTGAGTTGGTAGTTGCACATGTATTGTATGTTATTCATTTGTTGGTGTCTCTTTCTGCTTACTAGACCCTGATCGCCTGGAGGGTCAGGATGGTGGTACCTTTTCATTTGAATATTCTCTAACCGTGCCCAGCCCAGAACAGAGCCTCAATGCATATTTTCCATGGATGCTTTTAGCTTTCTTCAGCTGACATAAAAAGAAAGCATCTATAAATGAAAGTAGGAGCCTGGCCTAGATCTCCAGCACCTAGGTCAGCGAGGTTAATATCTTTCATATTGCTAAGGGTTCACTGAGTTCTGGATGAATAAATGTAATACCGTAGCCTGAGACGGTTAGGCTTTGGAAATTGATCAGAATGACTTTCAAGCAGGTGCTATTATCAGCAGAACATTGTGTCATTTGGGCCAACACCCCAGTGCCTCATGGAGCTATTTATGTTGACCATACTTTGGGAAGAAAGAAAGTCCCTAAATGCACTGCCAAGCTTTGTGGCACAAAAGGGGGGGGGGCGTGTAGGGGAGGAAATACAAATATGATTGAATACATGAATGGATGCGTAAGGAAGAGAAGAGGGAGAGGGCCAGAGACATTGCCTTCTTCCTCCCACAGAAACACAAGCTGCTTCCTTCCAATCCAGCGTTTCTTCACTCCCTGTCATATCAGTGGCCTGGGAAAGCCTGAAGGATGAATGGAGCATTAGACTAGAAGTAATAAGGTTGTGCCTGACTTACCTCAGAATTTGTAGCAGATGTTACAAATGTCATAACATGAAATTTTGGGATCAGGCTTGGGAAAAAAATCAAGATAACAGATGTGGACCTCTTCCTTTTACCATCAAGTGCTGACCTACATCATAGTGATTCATGGCTAATCTCTACCCCTTCCTGTTGGGTTAGGATCATGTCCCTAACAGTCTTTGAGCCCCTGAGGTCAGAAGGGGTGACAACAATATGGTAGCACTCAACTGAAAAGATTTTAAGAGCATTTTCAAAATGAAAGTATAAGCCTTGCATTTTCTCTCCAGACCCTACTGAGGGAGCAAACCAAATCCAGCCCCCATTAAAAATTGAAAATTCTGAAAATATTTTCAGCTTGTTAGTGAGGAAGATCATTTCTATCAATTAAAAGATAAGCATTAAATTTTGCAGAGTGACTCTGGCATTGAAATCTCAAATTTGATGTGATCTCTTTTTCCCTTTAAGTGCTGTGATCAGAGAGTACTTGGTGTCCTTTTTGTAAACTATGCACTTAATTCATGAGAACACACAGTATTTCTTCCTGACAAAGAGTGGGCGATTTGTAGAGGAAAGTGGTCATTGGAAGCAGGGGAATTTGAATAAGAACAAAAACAATAATAACAACAAAAGAAGAAACTCAAAACTATAGCCTGCCCATCGTAGTCAGGAAGCAGGCATCTGTTCAGGCTCGGAGCCCCAGCCAGTGTCTGTATGGCCCACTTGGCCTCTATTACACAGCATGGCCTCACGCAGTGGATTGCATCTTATATCATCTTTGTATGCCTAGTACCTAGAAGAGCAGCTGCCGTGTGTTAAGGGTCAGTATGTGTTTGTTGCTGTAGCCTGAAGCCAGAAATCGTTTCTCTCTTCTGGCTGGGTTCATGTTAGGTAACAGTCAAGACTCCCACCACTCAAAGATTCTACATCCTTCATTCTGAAGTCACCTTATAACTGCCACACTCCTTAAGCTTCCCCGGGTGGAGAGGGAGTGCAAGCCACCATATTCCATATCTCTGCTGGGAATTGAAAGACTGGAATCAGTCATGATCAATAACCTTCCTACCTTTATTTATTTTGTAAAGAAAAGAGGAAATGCTCATACCCTTTGCTGTGCAAAGAGGATGAAATTAGCTTTAAACTTTACACCCCAAAGCAGCCCATGTAGCAAGTTGTTGAAGCCAAGAAACATTCTGTAAAGTCTTGGATGTCTTTTAAGTTACTGTAGGACTTTGGTCCTTTAAAAGTGCCCTCTTTATATATATATATATTGTTATTTTGACACAATGAAGAAAGTAAAATGGCAATAATCAAGTAACACCATCTTCCTTTTTTTGCAAAGTCCTGTTAGATTTCTAACAAGCATTTTCTCATCTGTTGTCCGGTCTGATGCTCTGCTCTTCTCTGCCTGTGTCTTCTGGAATCACTTAAAGATTCCCCGCATGTACCCCACACAGACTGTGGATCACGCCTGCATCTTCCCGCGGTTTCTTTCCAAGAGATGCTGATGTTAGAGCTTCATCATTCTCTCAGGTGCTGTCACTCTAAGCAGCAGCTTAACCCTTTGCCTTAAGAATTTCATTGTCAACGGGAAGTTTCAGTTCTCTCATGAAGAATGTTAATCACCCTTTATCGCAGCCCTTATGAGGGACATCTAATAGTTCCAGTCGTAACTACCAGATTGTCAGACAAAGGCTATGTTTCCTTTTCCCCAGCTACAGATGGAGAAATGCCTTATTTGGTAGCTAGAAACTCTCATTTCCTTCAAGGAAAAGGAAGGCAGAGGGGACAAAGTCTTTGAAAGGAAACAATGGCGTGCAAGAAGTCCCTGTAACTTGTTGCTGACCAAATGCGCAGAAGCATTGTCCAGACTTATTACAGCAGTGCTTGGGTGCTATTTCCCTCTTAGATGACTTTACCATTTTGATGTCAAAAATCATAAGGAAACGTCTTTCAAAATCATATGGCCACTATTTAGTTCTTCAGAAGATAAGAAATGCATGAGGTACAAACCCTAAGCTAACCAGGTTTATTGAAGTTTGCATGTTTTCCCCTTAGTTCTTACTAGTTAAAGCCATATAGGTATCCCTCCCCCCCCCCCTTTTTTTGAGAAAAGCAGACATGGTTTCTTTTTCCCAAATTAAACAATGTATTTATATTTATTAATACTTTCACAGTCATATCATCTCTAATGCTTTTGGCTAATGCATTCAATCCATACTCAAATTGTGGGAGAAGTTTCAACATGTGTTGCATCAAAGAATTTTTAAATCGGCATAAGACCTTTTAGAGTTTCAATTATTTTAGTGGATTAAATACCTCTCTTTTGTCTCAATTTGTAATGTAATGTGTTCATAGGGTTCTGGGATATGAACTATAAAGATGTATTTTGTGATGTTTAAAAATTACTAGGGCGCCTGGGTGGCTCAGTTGGTTAAGTGTCCGCCTCTTGATTTTGGTCATCTGTATTTTAGAAAGAAAAAAAAAACCAACAACTAATATTGGTGAAAGTATATTGAAAAAGCTTCGTTATTATTGCTTTTCAGATATTAACATGATGAATTGTGTGGAAACACCATATATTGTGCTGGGGACAACAGAGTTTCAGTGACAGTGCTGCTGTATTTGTTAAGTTGGTATTGAGCTCTACTTTTTCCAGTGTCCCTTCTCCTTCCCAACCTGAAATTCCCTTGGTTTCTAAGCCATGCACAACCAGTGAAGGGTTTACGGTTGAAAGGATGCAAATTGTGATATGGGCAGTAGGCAAAGCAGTGAGGACCAGTTTCAGATTGAAGATTAGGTCCCATATTAAGTAAAGACGTAGAAATTGTTATTTTGATAGGGAAACACAGGCACACACACTCTCCTTGTAAACTTCTTAGGCTCCTGGGAAAACCCTTCCTGGTTTCCCTTGGCCTACAGTGAGGGGAGGCTAATTGAGATTCTTCAAGGGAAATCCCTTTTCTTTTCTTCGGTAGCCATGGAAAGACTCATTAAGCATTCTATACTTCATTCTTTCCCAGACCTGACTTTGCTCAGCCCAAGTGCTAAAGCCCAGGGAGTGATGTCCGAGATTCCATTAAGCATGCCCTTACGTCCTCCCTACCCCCCATGCTTAGTGTGGGAACAGAGCCTTGCCCCTCGAAGGATGGGTTCAGAGGGCAGCCATAAAGTTTGCCTTTTTACTAGGTGGGTGATTCTGTTCTTGAAATACTACCTGCATTTATCCATTTTGCCATTCTGCTCCCCATGGAGGGGGGCTGGATGTGAAAATGCCTCTGCCGTGGTCTTTCCTACTTGCCAATGACCACTTCTTCCTAATAAAACCATCCTTTGGAAACCCTGACTCACAATGTCATCTTCCTCTTCACATATCTTTTTTCAAATGATCTCTTAAGAAACAAGCCCCCTTCTCTCTCCTGCCTGTGGTTTACCTTCCCATTGTGAACTGTGCTGGTGAGACAGCAACCACCCTGCGTGCTGGGAGCTGGGGCAGCTCCACCCTTTCTGGAAATGGGGGTTGGGGAGAGTTAGGAAGGAAAAGGGCAGTGCAGGACACAAGGCAAGTAGGGCCCTAGACTTTTCCTCTTTCATTATGTGTGTCCACTGAGCTGTCCTGTTTCTGTTTTGTAATGGGTTCTTCTGTGGCAAGCTGACCTTTTGGCTGAATAGGTCAAACTCCCACTGAGCGCTAATCCTCAGCCTTCCTGGCGATTGTGTATCCCCGAAGGTGACAAGTGCTGGGTAGGAATATGACTGGGGGTGTGTGGTCTATTTCCCAAAAGGGGGATCATCTTTTACTGCACCGAATTAATTCTCAAAGACCACCTCACGAGCTAGGCAGAGTCTATACTGGAATATTTTTGCTGACATTGTTGAGGGACAGAACTAATTTTTCAGGTACATGTTTCAGATTGTGGTTTCCTTCTGTGTCTTCCATTTTTTAATGAGAAAAAAGTCAAATTCACAGTTCTCATGATTCATCGTATCTTTTTAGATTCCTGAAACAATCAGAATTTCTCTGGTTGATATTTAAAAATCCCTCGCTCTATATATTTCTTGCATTTAAAGTCTCTTAAAACTCTAGGTGCTTTATTTTTAACCCTGGCAAAACATGAGTGTTGCGGTGTTTGTTGATAATTAGGTGCTGAGCCTAGGTTTGTTTTGAATTGCTTACAATTTTCTTTTGGACTGTTTATAAGGATTTATGACACCAGCTACCTTACAGTAGTTAGCGATTTTCAACAGCAAGTTGATACTCAGTAAATGCTGAATCAGATTTGAAGTTGAATTACTGTATTGCTGTTTTTTTTTCTTTCTTTCAACTGTTTGTATAAGCTGTTCAATTAACACAATTATCACACTTCACTGTCCGTGAGTCAGGGACACATTAGTCACAGATAAGGGTTCCATGTTCCATTTGTTGAGCAATGTGTTGTTTTGTGGTTTTGTTCGGTTAATTTAATTAGTGCTCTTTAAATTTCAAAAGGTAATGTCTTTTATCTGAGGAGACAAATAAGTGAAATATGTCTGTAAATGAGATGAAACAGTGACCCATTCATCAATAAGTGTACATTGCGTCTAGACAACCACATGGTTTTAGAAACTGTTAACTTCCAAACATCAAAAATCTGAGAGAGCCTCATACATAAGCTGTGTATTACTTTGCTGAAAATGATGGACTCACGGAGGAAACACCTCTTTAGTTTTTCTTAGGCTTTAATGATACTCTGTTAGCGGAATGAGATGAACGTAGAGGAACAGAGTAACTGCATCTGCATTGTTCCTGAGTTACCAGATTATTGTCTCCATTCTCCAAATGCGATAGGCTACAAAATACAAAACAAGAAGCGCATATTTAACATCTATTCGTTACCAGTAATGCTGGAGTCAGAGCTGGGCTTCAACCGGGGGCATAATGGGCTCCTGTTTAACATATTTATGTTGGTTGTAAAATTAGGAACTGTCATTACAGCCCCACATCACCTGCATAAGTGCAAAACATATAAATCAAGAGAAGTTCCAGTGCCATAAAAATGCCATGGGATAGAATAGCATGAAACCACTTACAAGATACTTGTGTGTGATGCTAGCATGTACTGGGACGCACCCTTTCGTTTCTAGAGGATCTGAGGAACAAAGAAGAATAACTATGCAGGTAGGGCTCATGGATGGAAGACCTGATGAAGACATGTGGGATCCCCAGACTGACTAATAATTTTTTTTAATAAAATTCCGTACTATTTATGCATTGGCAGCATTTACTGAGAGTAGAGCCTGAGCCCTACGTGAAGAAAAGGCAGGAAAAGAAAGGCCATCAATGGCCAGGCTTGAATAACCCCTGCAGCACTACACTAAAGTCAATGTTCCTATCATTCCAGGAGGCAGTTGGCCTGCCATCTGTTGTTACTGGAGCATGCCTCTTGGGCCTCCTAGTAAATAAACCTCTCCTTATATTTTCTGTGAAGCTTTAGGGTCCTCTGTAGGTTGGTGGCTGTTGCTCTCCTGACCTTCTTCTGAATCCAGCTTTTTGGAGAACAGTCTATGTTCTCTCAAACCAGCCCATTTCTTCTGTGAAGTGCAGTGGTTTATTTTGAACTTGATAATTGGGAGTCCTGAGATGCCCATAAATTATGAACTGTTATTAATAAGGAGTTTTCTGGATCCTAATTACTGCCTCAAAAAGAGAGTGGACACTTTTGAAGTTTTTCAACCCTCCTGCCTCCCAGAAGCTCCCCCCAACAATCTTAAAAAAAAAAAAAAAAGACTGCAGATTTTATTCATGTGGGATCATTCACACCAAGCTACCATAATGTGCAATTAACACTCTAGAAACTGAAAACAGTATTCAGCAAGACAGCTGCATTATCAAAAATGCCAAAGGAGTTTTGAAGGGAGTAATGTGCATGTTAGAATAGGAATTTAATCAGAAATGTGCACATACACACACAGTAGTAGTGTCTTAAATATATCTGAATATTAAATTTTTAAAAATCCCAAGTCTATACTTATAGCAAAGATTAATGTTAGGATAGAAAACTGAGTTTTCTATTTTAAAATTATTGTGTGTTTTGCTTCTGAGGCAATTGAGGAAGTTGGAATAGAGATTTCTAAGATCCCTTCCAGCTGGAATATTCTTTGATAATAATCACTCTTCAATTATATTTTATAAATTTTCCCATTGAAAAAAAATGCCCCTTTTATTTCCTCTTGCCAGTCATAATGATACTTAACACCCATGCTATTTTCAAAGTGCCTTTCAGACACTGCAGACACTAACTCACAATTGCGGGGGTAAACTGCCTACTTCTGCACAGCACAATAATCATAAGTACATTTATATTATAATCCCTACTAAGCTATGGATCCAACTGACTGACTTAGTAACTGAAATGAAGCAGAATTATCCCAGCAGCATTTTGCTGGAATTTTCTTGTCAACTAGCTGAAAGTGTTCTTAGAAGTAAGAAGGTAGGGATTTGGTTTTTGTTTTTGTTTTTTTTTTTTCAATTCATAGTGTGTAGGTTTGAGGAAGGTAGAGGTTCATAATAACATTGTCAAGAAAAGCAAGAACACTTGAGAAATTGACTTGCTGGAAATAAGGGAAAGATCTAAATATATCCTTGACAAATTATGGTAAAGCAGAATTTTGTGTTTGAGAACTTATTTAAAAAAAGAAGGAGAAGGAGGAGAAGGAGAAGGAGAAAGAGAAAAGAAAAAATACCCGGAACAGATTTGAAAGCAAATCATGACCTCATGCGAAAATATTAGTGAAGGAAAGACCCTTGATCCTGGATCTGAGAAATATCCTGCATTAAGCTCCCCTTTGTTGAGGATTGGTGGGGGCTCCTTGAGTGCAGGTGCCCACGGACAACACACGGTGGGCATTCAGGAAGGGAAGCACCAACGAGAAGTTAGTAGGGGAACCGGAGGATTCAGATAAGAAAACGGTCACTGACCTGGTGAGGCACGCTGGAGGCAAGGGTCCGCCTGGGCTTCGTGTGGGTCCTGTAGGAATAGTTGCATGTGAGTGTTGGCTAAATATGAGATCCAGCCATCCTGAGACATTTAACGCTAGTGCAAACAGTCATTAATCGGAATCTCTTATCCGACATGTTGTGCTTATTAAATTGTAATAAAATTATTGCCCTAGAACGTGAAAAAATTTTCCTGTTTGCTTTTTCCTAGCCTAGACGATAGGAAAAGTTTAGGTCTCTGGGGTGATGGCTCAGGGGGTGGGGGAGGCAGTACACGTATGCTTTAAAAATGACAATCCTTACGTTTGAAGAAAAATAGTTTACCCATTTGTTTTAAAGGAATGTTGTAAACGTTCAGGTTTTTGCTCCAGTGTAGGAAAAACAGTCCAAAATGAAAATTTAAAAGAACAAACGTCTGAATGTAGTTGGTTAGTGTTTGCATAAATTAATATTCTGAGTTGAAAATTTAGCCTAGTCTCTGCTTTTGCTCAGCAACGCAGAATCGAAATGAACACGAGGCTGGGTTTCTTTCAGATGTTTCGTGTAGTAACTAGATGAGTGATGTAATTAGAAATTAAAAGGTGTGATTCAGAGCTCCAACTTAACTTTTTTTCTTCTTTTTTCTTTCTTTTTCTTCTTCTTTGTTTTTTAATAAGTTATAGGTGCACAACGAAGGAGAAGCCCCAGTGCACTGGCCATTGAAGTATTTGAAGCACATTTGGGAAGTCACATTTTGCAGGTAACTAAAAGAGAAAGGAGCTTGCTTATATTTTACTGAGAAAAATCCATGTGTTTAGTCTTGATTTAAAATACATTTTTAGATATCAGCTGTGTATATGACTATTGTTTTATGTTGCAATTATGAAATTCTTATGAATTTATTTTTTTCTTTTTAGAAAGCCATCTCTTGAGAGAATATTAATGAGAAAGGGAGGGCAAGTATTATTTGTGCTGTAATAATTGAGATAAATTGCACTATGCAGTTGATGTGCAATGTATAGTAGCTGGCTGTTCCCAGAATGATTGTGTGTGTGCTGCATTTATAAGTGGATATATGTGTGTGTCTTTGGAGCTATATATATTGTTTTTGGAAGAGCAAAATTTTGTTGTGACAGTAATGTGACATTTTTATGTGTTGCCAAATTTCAGTTGTTCTTTGCTTGAGTTTGTATTCATAAGCGCTTTCAATCCTCACGTTTGCCTCCCCAAATTATAAGCTTTCTCAGAATGAAATTTTAAGGTACATTTGTAAGTAAAAGGAGACAAATAATAATAACTGATTTGGCCAATGAATTCCATGACAAGTAAATGCGAGGGTTACGAAGACAGAACTACAGTTATTTAGTCCTGGATAAGATGCATCCCAAGCTCAGCATCTGGCTTACTCCAAAACAATTTCCCCTTACGACGTTGCCGTGAGTTCAACACATCCAGGGATAATTGTTTTACAGTGTTTCTGCTACCAGGATAAATGTTGACATGGCCCAAGATTGTTCTTTTTAAACTATGTAAGATACATTTCTTATATAGGATTAGAAAAGCAGACATGTTTGGGTTATGTAGGCAGCTTATTTGAAAAAACTAGTTATGCTTTTCATTGGATCTAGCATATTGTTTCTGAGAGTATGTACCCAGGAAAACGGTGAGCATCAGCTTCTCCCTGGTCAAATCCCAGTAGTTCTGTGAGCTGGCTCATTGGCTGGCAACTTCAGAATCAACTGAGATACTTGTTTGAAGAACACATTCTTACTAAAGCAGAATCTTCAGGGTGAGGCCCAGAAGTTTATGATTTTTAACAGACTTTTGAGATAATTTTGATGTTTCCTTAGGTCTGAGATGTCACAATTTACATTTGCACATTTAAGCCCTGAAAATCCTTACTTGACTTATTTTTGTTTATTCTGACATTTCTCTGCTAATGTCTGTTAAGTTCCTATATAGCTGATGTTTACTGAAGTACACTTTGGGATTTGTTATTCTATCATGCACACATTTGCAGTTCCTTTGTGGTAGATTGGTTTCAGGGATACAGAGGGGATGTTTCTTCCTATGTCTTTAAATTTTTATTTCCTTTTTTCCTGTACATACTTTGTTCAGAATCTCCTTTGTAAGTTTTGTATGAGCCATGCTGTATACGTTGTTAGATTCTGATGTGATTCAGGATGACTTCAGTTTATATTCTGAAGCAATCAGTGCATAAGACTTAGTCACTGAAACAAATGGTCTAAACAGTAGCCCCAGATTATTATCCTCTCAATCCTTTCTGAAATTTGAGTCCAAAGTCTTTAAGGAAGGGTGACGTGGGAGCTGCAAGAATTTAATATAAAATGCAAAACTTAGGAGTTTAATGTAAGCTTAATGGAAATAGGATATATAATGGTTGTTCCAAATGTCAGTTCCACAGTTGGCATCATTGAGAGAATAAGGGTTCTAGAATGAGGCTGCTAAGTTCTTTTGCTCTTAGGATTGGTCACACCCAACTTAGACAACATGCTTTAAGAAAAATATAGACAACTGAGTGTCATTTGGAATAGAATAACCAGACTGGTGCATGAACTAGAAAGTCATGTTACATGAGGAGTGGACAGAGAGTTTAGTGAAATTTAGTTTGGAAAAGACATGATTTAAAAGGGATATTAATGTCCTCTCTACTTGAAGATGTCGTGTGAAAAAAGTATTAGCTATTCCATGTGGCTTCAGAGTGCAGGAGAGAGAAATGGATGAAAAAAATCACCTTTATTCAAGAAAACTAAATAGGGCTGTCCACATTTGGAATATGTTCAAAGTCTTTGGCTCCAAGGGGAAGCATAAGTATCCTGGTAGGGAGGCTTTCAAGAAATTCAGGCCCGCAAGCATGGTTGCAGTAGATAATTTTGAAATTGTCATAGAAACTAGAATTTCATATCATTTGATTCTAACACCAGTACTTAAGGAGTGGGAAAAGCTGTATGTATTCTTCTAAATGAAATATTAGAATTGTGGGTAAGAAGGGCTTGGAAAGTCATAGTAACAAGAAAAGCCTTCTCTAAGCTGTCTTAGTTTTCTTCCCTCCTTGCAGGAGACTGTTGAGCCCCTAGACCCTTGACAGAACCACATTGAACAATATCCCACTGGGTCTGCAAGCATAAGATGGTTTCCATATTTTCCTTCAGGAGGGTTCCTGGTGAAGTCTGGTTGATTCACCAGGAGGGTTCCTGGTGAAGTCTGGAGACTTCCTGATGAAGTACTTCATGAGAACAGGGATGAATTCTTTCTTTGCTCTTTCCTCCCCTTCCTTCCCTAGCAAACATCTCATAAAAACCGATGTGGTCAAAAAGGTAGGCATGGGAACCGTGGCATTTGGAAGGTGACATAGAAGTCAGTTCAGAATGCCAGAATGGGGCTCAGAAAATGCCTATGATTTCTCTGCACCAAGTGCCCAGGCTTCCCTGCTGCCTGTGTCCCCAGTGACGTTTCATGGGATGGTGGGCTAAGGACTCCTTTGTGTAGAGAGTTGGGGGTGAGGGATGAACATAGACTCATTAATTTTTGCTTCACCCATCCTGCGGACTGCAGTGTGTGTTTTTGCTACGTATATCCTATTAGCCATTTTTCTCTAAGGAAAATATAAAAATGTTGTTGTGTCCTCTACAGTTTGACTTCTTTCCTGCTGAGATGGGGGAACATTTAACTTAATGGTGTTTTATCAATATAAAATCAACTGCTGCAGTGTTATTTTCCACTTTAATGGTCTACTACTGGTTGGTGGAGGCAAGGCCATCGCCTAGGCTGTGCCCTGTGCGATTCTGGGGTGGCCATTCACATCATTCCCGTGAAAGCTTCCATAATGATTCTGACCAGTACTATGGCCCCAGTGAACCTGTAGCTGTTTCAGGCATGACTTTTAAGGCAGAGGGATCTTCTGCAGGAGTGTTGAGGGTTCAGGTGATGCCAGCCTTGCACATGCAGGACTGTGGAGTGTATGTATTAGGCCTGAGTCAAGTCATTTTAGTTCACTTTGTTCTTCTTTGACTTGTATTAATCAGATGAGGAGCAGAAGGGCAAGGGGTCAAGAATAGGAGTTGTGCTTCTTGCACAAGCTAAGAAAAAAAAAATTCAAGAACTTCAGGTCATTATGTGGGATCTTTCCTGAATATAGTATATGTGACTAAGCACCCATTTGGTTCCTGCTTTAGAAGCTCTCTTAGGGCGTTGTTATTCCCACTTCATGATTCCCTTAATACCAAGAAATATGAGTGATATTTACTTTTACTTTCCCAATTTAGAGATCAGATAGAATATTCATATGTTCTTATCAGAGTTAATGAAACACAAAATAGTCACAAATATCATCTTCGTACCTCATAAAATTAACTAGTAGAATGACTTTCCCTTAGGTGCAGATTTATGAATGGAGTACTTTAATTATTTGCATGCCCTTAGCAGACGGTTTTAAGGGTTTTTTTTTCTTTCTGTAAATAATGCTTACATAATTGTTAGTTAAAATTGCAGTATTGTTTTTGCATTTACTCACCTCACAGGTGTTAAAACAAAACAATCACATCAAACCTTGTACCTGGAAGATTTTAAGGTTCATGTTTGTATTCACTATTAGCACATTATGGTGAACCACAGAGAGAGACATATATGTTATATTACATTGGGCAATACAGATCACTGCTAGCAGCTATTACATACTATAAGTATATATAAGTGAGCGAAAAGTGGTTTTTAGCCCTAACTAGTTGTAGATATTACAATAAAATTTTGTGAGCTAGATGAATACAATCCTAATAAGTACCCACATGTTTTATTATTGAAGCTGTCTTGGGAGAATAAAAAGAATATTCTTTAAGAAATGCCCTAAGGAGAGATAATGGTGGAAGCATGATATCTATGTGTCACTTTGCGCTTGGCCGTGTTCCATGAACCCTCCCATATCTGTGTCATTGACCCTGCAATATTTCTGGACATGAAGAAATTTTGCATTGCTCTTAAAACATTCAAGCCCCAAGCTACCAGAGGATCCTGTGGACAGGTCTCCTGAGAGAGACCAAGGGAGAACCATCAAAAACATTGTAGGATTATAACACCTGAGTTTCTCTGACTGCTGGTGGATCAGAAAAGGCTGGGAAGAATGGTTGCATGACTGCCTGTCTTCCCCAGAAAAACTAGGGGAGTGTTTTTGGAAGGCTCATTTATTGGTAGAACAACCTTCTTGTAGAAGAAGGCCATAAATCTGGCCATTACCTTAGCAGAGCAGTTGAATTAAGGTATGTATTTACCTAAAATGGTGGGAAGGAAGGGAACTCAAATGTAGCTATTTTTCTCTGTGATAGGCAAAGCAGTCATAGATTTATGTGGGTGAGATGGATGGCACCAGATACCTCAATAAAATGTCAGATTTTAATCATGATGGTTTTCTTTCTCTCAACATCTCATCCATAGTATACAGAGTAGAGTCATATCTCAAGTAAAAGAGGAGGCTAGGTTTTTTAAAAAGCTGTTTGGGGTCAAATTTGGGGGAAAAAATCAAATCAAGATTTACATTGAAATGTCCATGTTTCCATTATTCATCACATTGTGAAGACTGGTTAGGGACATATCCTGGAGTCCTGTCTAGTTTGTCTGTATACTATTTTGGTCCTGCAGCATTATTATTAGAAGAAAACATCTAAGTTCCCTGCCAGAAATATTTAAAAATTTGTAGCTGGTGTAGTAAGGAAAACAAAATAAACAGTATCTTGTGACATTTTATATCTTTGTTATTATTCAAGTATTCTAGGCACAGTCCTGCTCCCATCTCTAGGCCTGGTTCAGTTGTAGAAGACTAAGAAAACGATTCTTTAGAGATGAGCTGTATAGGCAGAGGAAGCTGTCTAGAACAACGTCGAGGTTGGAAGTAGAGAATGCCAAATGTATTGGTACCAAGCATCTCCTTGAATCTCATTGGGCAAGAGACTATGAAAAGGTTGAGTAGTACGATTCAAACATCTGGACAAAGCGAAGTGAATAATTCCTAAAATAGCTCCAAAGCTGACGCCTGCAAAGATCCAAATTATTTTATTTAAGCTTCCGCCTAGCCAAGCCAACATTCATTTTACATTTGATGGCACTGTTTTTAAAACATCTATGAAAGAGAATGATAATGTTCAAGTCTGTTTTCCATTTTATTGGTGAATTGGAATTTCACCCTTATTTATTATTTTCTTGAAACTTACAAAAGAAATGATTATCTCTAAGAAGTTGCATATTCTTACTCCTGGTGGTCCTTGTTGGCAAAGTGACATCCTGCTGGATATCAGTGCTAAAATAAAATACAAGAACTTCAAATAATAGAGGTATTCTTTAGCCGTGATAGAAGAAGGAGAGAAAGGTGAGAGACCCTTTGGTCTCCCTGTGATCCAGAATGTTAAGAAAATGTAAAACTAAATATAGAAAAAGAGAAAGTTAGTGAATATATTTGCATATGCAAATTAGCTTAATTGATACTGCTTGCCTCTACAGGGATTTTTCATTACAAACTGGAGTGCTACATTGTTCAGCTCATATTGAGTAATTTAGTAACTAATGAGACCAGTTTGCACTAATTTGCATATGATAAATGAGCTTAATTGCAGTAAATAACTTGGAGGCATAATTACTTAATTTTCCTGTGTTGCACGGCTTTTAAGTTCACTTGTATGAACAACTCAAGATAATTTTGCATATTTAAATTAGTTGCTTTTAAATTTTCTTGAACAACAAAAAAAAAAGGAACACACCTTATCAATTGAGCTGTAAAACAATTGCAAGTAAGGTTTACAGTGTTTTTATTTAAAAAGAAAAGAAAGAGAAGTAGAAATTTCTTAACTCTATTGTTCACCTGTCTCCCTTCCTTACCTCATATAAGGTATCAGCATTGATAGGAAAATGTTTTTAATGTTGGAAGCTAATTCACAGCTTCTATTAGAAACTGACCTGAGTTTAAACTGAAAAACGTAGATGAGTGACTCATAACTTTTGAAAGAGAGTTTATAAAAGAGATGTGTATGTCCTTTATCTAATTTGACAAATGAACGTTAGAGGAGTCATGTGGGTCTCCTACCGGCAATGTACACGTCCTTGAAGATGCCGGGCCATGATGAAGCAGGCATTGCTCTGCATTTCACATGTATTTTCTGTCTAGATTAATGTTTTATACTTAGGAAATTGGTTTCATTGGAGAATCTCAGTGCGGTTTGCCAAGGATTAGCTCACTGGTCTTCACATTAACCAAAGAATGTATATTTTATCAAAATCCCCATTCACAAAATTGAAAAACGAAAGCATGTGGAAGTTGATGGCCAAACCATTATTTGACAGTACTGTATTGCCTGAGCATTGCATTTTAAGGGAAAAAGTATGATTTACTCTTCAAAATTAACAAGTCATATAAAATCATATTCATGATTGAGTGTGAGAAAATATTTTATGCTTGTGAAAGTTTAAAACCTGTCCTTAAAAAAAATCCTTGCTGCCTTAACTCATGTGTGTGTGTGTGTGTGTGTGTGTGCGCGCGCACGCGTGTGTGGTATGTATTACACCACACACACATATGTACACACATATGAAACATACATATGAAACATTAAGGCTCTTGATTTGCCATACTTTGGAAAACTAAGTCATGAAACTTTGTTCTAAAAAGGTCAAATCCCGGGGCGCCTGGGTGGCTCAGTCGGTTAAGCCTCTGACTTCGGCTCAGGTCATGATCTCATGGTCCGTGAGTTCGAGCCCTGAGTCGAACTCTGACGGCTCAGAGCCTGGAGCCTGCTTCGGATTCTGTGTCTCCCTCTCTCTGACCCTTCCCTGTTCATGCTCTGTCTCTCCCTGTCTCAAAAATAAATAAAAACATTAAAAAAATTTTTTTTAAATAAAATAAATAAAAAGGTCAAATCCCATTAAATGTAGTATAAGTTTCCCATATCCTTCAGAGGTGGGCCAGAACAAGTGGTAATAGTAGAATATTCTAAGTGTAAAATTTCAATCTTTCCTATAATAAATGCTCAAGAAATAACTGTTGAGTAAATGAAAGAAAAAAAAAGTTATTAGCAAAATCAGAGTTAACCCCAGAGTTAGGGCTTCATCTCACCTCTCTGTTTCCAGGTCGGTTTGTATCCATTTCCTCTAGATGCGGGACAGAGTATGGAAGATTCTTTTATTGCATGGATTTGGGCATCCAGCTAACTTGAGTTCACATCCCAATTTCATCACCTAGTAATTGTGTAGACCCAGAACCGTCTCTTGCCCTCTCTATGCCTCAATTTCCTCATCTTGAAAATGGAGAAAATCATAAATAGTAGCCAACGGCAGGCATGTTGTGAGGATTGAATGAGATAGTACAGTTAAAAGTGCGTAATCCAGAAACCTGATATATAGAATGTGTTGAAGTTTCTGCTAATATTTGTCTGTATGTTGGGTAGTCCAGAATCATGCCCAAGACTTTGAGGAAAAATGTTAATACTTATCAGTATCATTACGAATACAGGAATACAGGAGCATTATTAATATAATCCTCTCAGGTTAAAAGCAAGTTAAGTATTTTTATTGAACACAATGTCAATTATCTGTTTACATAAATGGTGTTTATATTTGGTAGTGTAAGCTAGTTAACGGTAAAAATTCTAAATTTGGTAGTAAGAATATATTTTCACCTTGAGAATGAAAATCATTCTCTGAACAACCAAAGGAGTTGTCAGAATAATCTCATTAGCAACCTAGAAGGAACTAGAAAAAGTAGAGTTTATAAAGAGACTCCAGAATCAACATTTCCTTTAGGCCAAAATGGGATATGCCATTATTCTTCTCATCATACTGTACAGTCACCTTGATTTGCTTAGAAAAGCGGAAATAAGCCAGTTGCAAGTCCCAAAAAACCAGAAGGTAAAAGCAATCATCATCCATTGCTACCAAATTGTGTGGAGGAGACCTTGAAGTGCACATATGATTCTCCTCATACATGTTGCACAAAATCTATTACCTGTAATGCCAGAATGGGCATCTTTCCACATCAAGAGCCGAAGGAAGAACTTCGCAGGATTTTTACGATGGCACGCGTACCTATAAGACAGGTACATACATGGGGCGCCTGGGTGGCACAGTCGGTTAAGCGTCCGACTTCAGCCAGGTCACGATCTCGCAGTCCGTGAGTTCGAGCCCCGCGTCGGGCTCTGGGCTGATGGCTCGGAGCCTGGAGCCTGTTTCCGATTCTGTGCCTCCCTCTCTCTCTGCCCCTCCCCCATTCATGCTCTGTCTCTCTTTATCCCAAAAATAAATAAACGTTGAAAAAAAAATTAAAAAAAAAGACAGGTACATACATATACCTTCAGGTTTTCAGATACCTTGCTAACTTTGATTTGCAAAATAGACAAAAGGCACCGTTCACTGAGAAGTAGTATGAGAGGTGTGGGGAAGGGGAGAGGTTTGAGGTAACTTACTGAGGAGGGAAGATGTGGGTTTTTGCTACATGACTAGAACTAGTGCTAACAGTGAGGGATTGCTGATCACAAAATTACCTGAGGGGGTCCAGAATCTAGGAAAATGAGACCATGAATCTCAATACTAATTCTAGGCTTCGGTAAATATTTATGGGGTGTCTTATTTGCATCAGAGAGTGGAGAAAACGCTGAGATACAAATGTGAGTCATGGTTTTGTCTCCCAGCATTCCCAGTAAAAGTTGAGAAGACTAATAACAGAACAGACCAACACAGTTTGGTACAATGTAGACTAGAGGCTTTTGAATCAGTTATACCTGGGTTTGGATTCAAACCCCCCCCCCCCCCGATCTTGATTGTGTAGATCTGGGCAATTTATTTACACTCTTGAAGCCTCATTTTTCTCACCCCCAAATGAAGACGGCAGTGATTTTTACCTCCTAGACTGCTGTAAGAATTAGATGAGATACTATACACAGCACCCGGTGCATGATGACTACTTAACAGAAGTTGGCCCAGTTGGGCTTCATCCTGAAGCAACAGGTGGGAATCTGGTTCTACAGTTTGGAGCTGGTCAACCAGCACTTCTTGGGCCTACAAACTTACTGTTACACGGTTCGCCATCCTCACTCACCACACACATCCACCTTTAAGTCTGATGTTCACGTGGGTCTCTGTGGGAGTCTTTGAGGGTCCTGGCCTCGCTAGAATATAGGAGTTCAGTAGCATGGTCACGTACGTTCGAGGTCAGGGAGGAAGAAAAAGAGCAGCAATGTTGTGGTTGCACAGCTTTTGCTCAGTGTGTGCTGACAGGAAGATTGCGTCGAAGGTATGGAAACATACCCTTCTTTCTCGGCTCTAAGGGTTGCTGCGTTATTTGGAGATTAAAGTGGAGCAAAAGGATACTTGTACTTCCAATTTTCAAAGTGGACAGAGGTCTTGGCATATCTTAGGGTTATGTGTCAAATATCAATATGAATAATTTCCCGATGCATGTAGACACCTACAAATCTGGGTCATGTTACAGTGTGCTTTTAGGCTTTAGAGTAGGCCTTGGTGGTAGTAAACATTATATTCTTGTTACCAGCATCAGCTGTGGATGACAGGAGACAGTGATACCAGCTGACTATCATTGACCATGGAACCAAATCACAGTCGGTATCGCCAGACTTGCTTTCTCAGCTGAGTATCCAGAATTTCACAAGCCTTTTGGACCCTCTGAGCTTTTGGGTTTGAGGAAAGCTTTGCAGGCGTGGATTGGGGAGCAGTGATATGCTTTGTTTCCCAAACTAAGCTGATTGCAGACACTTGTGAGCATCCGGGAACACTGGGCTTCTACAAAACGCTTGGGGAAAGTCTGGCTCAGAAGAATTGAATCAAAATTGGTTTAAGATATTAAAAAATTCTCTAAATACAATAAGAGCTAAATTGAACACATAATTGAACAATTATTATACGATAATGTCACATCTGCAGTCTACTTCACTAGCCTTTTGAAGACCGAAAGTTTATTACAGAAGAATCTTCCATAAGTAGTTGTGCCACTTTGTGCGTGTATGTGTGCACACGTATGTGATCAAATACCTCTAACATGCAAAATTCCAGAAAAAAAAAATGAAAACAATGTTGAAAGGTCAAAAAATACAGCTGCGAAAAATGAAAGTAAATAAAATATTGTCTCACTATCAAAGGTTATTTTTCCCTTTGTACATTTGACTTTCTGTAAATCGAGCGAGGTGGCACTGTGATCCTTGTCCTTTGAAAACAGTTATGGGAAAAACAGCTGATTTCAAGAGAGAGATTACACAGCACATCTTAGCTGATACATGTTGGCAAATGGTTTTCTTCTTCTGAGCCAGACTTGGGTAATACTATATCTATTAAAAGACCACAGTAATGGATATCTGTAGGAACTAGTAAGAGGAAGGCTCTATAGGGGGCCTGCTAGAGGGTCCAGGGGTTACTACTAGGCTCCATTCTCGCTCTGCCACAGGCAGGCACACACCTGTGGGCCAGCCCTGGAGCTGCCTCAGATGTTCCAGGTTACGGAGACTCCTGCTCTTTGCATTAGGTCCGCTAGTGCCTTGTGAATGTCACTTCCCAGACACTTGCTGATGGAGGGTCTGAGGATTGAGGATTGCAAGGTAAGAGATCCATGACGCAGTGTTATTTTGTGAGAGCAGAATAGAATCCTGTGGAAGAGAAGAAAAAGCCATACGGTGTTGTTTTGCCTCTGTTGGGAAAAAGAAGCATTTGGGTGAATTAGTGAAATTATTGGAAGCATTTCTTATACTGGGCGAATAAAATGTGTATGGTTAGAATTACCCTCACAGAAGAGCCTAGTCAAATTCCCACGAGGCTAGATAGCTACTGCAGGAATTGTCAGGTCAGAGCAGCTGTTTGCCTGATTTCTAAAGATATAAAAAATGCAGGTGACCCTTCAGGGCACCAGAAAAATACCCTCTGAGATAATCCACTCTCATACTTCCGTTTAGGGCGATACCATGTTTTAGTAAATTTAGTCTGGTGTGGAGATTACACCAAGGGTAGAACTGACCTAAAGAAACAGAAATTTCTTTTTTTCTGAGTGGGAAGTCTGTGAGTTCTACATAAATACAAAGGCAAATGATAATATCAATGACTATTTTAATTGCATCTTTAATCCGTAAGGATAGTTCAATGACATTTTAAATTATACTTTTAGAATTGTAGTCACATAGGAGATAAAACTCAGTAACTATTTAATAATGCATAGTAAGATCAACTGTATCCTCTCTTGAGATCACGTTTAGGTGGACTGAATGTAAAAGCCCAATCCAGAATTTAGACAGCATTTAATCTTCTGGAAGACATTCTTGGGTCTTTCTAAATATAAAGTACCCAGGCCTGGTCCTTTGAGTTGGTACCAGTTATCTTGGCTGAATGATGAGTTTCCCTGGATTCACAGTTAAGCTCTATTATTTTCTTTTCAGAAGGAATCGGATTGTTACAGATCAAACTACTGGAAGGTTACTAAACAGCATGTGCCAGACTGGTAACTAACTGATAATCATCTAACCTGGCTTTCTTTGAAGACTACGATGTAGTTATATTGGGGGAAAACTTGAGACTGAAATAAATCAGTCCCCTCTCAGGACGTGTCATGCACTGAAATTGGTGGGATACCTCCCTTGCCACTGTTTACTTCAGTCTTCACTGTAGAACATCTGAAGGATTTCATTTAAATAAGAATGGAAACTTTGTATGAAAAACGTTTCATTCTGCTAAGAACATTGGAAAGTAAAGTAACTTGTGGATTCTCTAAAATTGAACGGTTAAAATTGGATCCGAGCACAAAGTAATTTGGGTGGATGCAGACTTCTAAACGCAACTATGCAAAATCTGGGAAGAATAATAATTATGTGTACTAGCACACATTTATTGAGACTTAACTGTGTGACAGGTACTCGCTGAGCCAGCTGCTTATATGCGTTATCCCAATTGGTCCCCTGACCCATCTTTTGAATTAGGTACTGTTACCCTTTCCCACTTAAGGATGAAGAAACTGAGGTCCAGAGAGGTAAAGTGCCTCGCTAAGGACCCACAGCCTTTAGTGACAGACACAGCCGGTATTAGAACTCCAAAGTGGACGTGGGGAAGAGACGGAGAAGAATTATAAGGGAAACATTAGGTATTAAATCATTTTACTGTTAAAGTTTTTCAAGTGACATACTTAAAGCTATGGTTTGAATGGAAACGAGAGGACGTGCACTTTTGTTTAATAAAGAAATATTTGCCCTGAGCAGAAGACAACATTTTAAAGCTTGTCATTTCATTCCTGGGAAAGTATTTGAGGAAAATGACATGGCTCAGCCCTGTTTGCTGACCATTTTGTTGTCTCCTGCTGAGACTTGCCATTTCCATAGCCAGTGGGCTGTATTGAATCAGACAGAAGCAATAGGTCATTAACAGAAATGGAGACTTGGGACAGCCTGCAGAGGCTGAAAGACGAGGAAAATCATTTTGGGCCACATCAACAAAGCTGTGTCTAATAGAATCTCATGCAACTGTGTTTGGAGCATTTACCCTGATTTTCAGAAAAACTTAGAAACTTTAAAAAGCAGGAAGTAATTTTTCCCCAAAGAGTGCCATGCTTAACATGAAAATACAGGTGGGAGAGGATATTCTTCTTGGTTTTACATCTGCATTTTCCCCCTTAGTCACATCCATTGAAAATAACAGTTTAAAATCCATTTAGTTAAACAAAAATACCAGTTTTGCCACTAACATCTGCATTAACCTTGAGATCTTTAACTCCTAGCATTAATCCGAAGGGAGATTATATTACTTAATTTGATCAATATCTAAATTGTAGATGGTGTTTCCTTGATCTTTGAAGATTGTTCTGAATTATTATAATTGGGAGATGGGGTTGGGGGGACAGGTTTTGCCACTGAGATCACTGTCCATTATTTTTTAAAACATAGAATACATAGAAAACCTAGGAAACCTATATAACTAGCCTCTTTTTTACAAATATTTTTAATGTTTATTTTTGAGAGAGAGAGAGAGAGAGAGAGAGAGAGAGACAGAGCACGAGCAGGGGAGGGGCAGAGAGAGAGGGACACAGAATCCCAAGCAGGCTCCAGGCTCCCAGCTGTCAGCACAGAGCCTGACACGAGGCTTGAACTCAGGAACCGCGAGACCATGACCTGAGCTGAAGTCAGACGCTTAACAGACTGAGCTACTCAGGTGCCCCATAACTAGCCTCTTAAATGTAGTCCAGTTCAGAGGAAAAATGCAGACCCTCAATATATTCATATTGAACAAGTATTCATAGATAGCCTACTGTATATAAGACACAGCTAATATGGCTATGGAGAATATTTAGGTGTTATTCCTTCTCTCAAAGAATTCATAATAAGTTTTTGTATTCTAAACTGGAATGACAGGTGCAGGTCTGGAGATTGGATCTAGAATCCCAGTGAATTCATTTACAATTAAAACTTAGGAAATAGAACACCATTTTCAGGGCCAGCTATCACTCATATACTTAAAAACTCTCCATTTAGATATACATGAATGTACCCTTGTGAAAAAAACTCTAAAAGGTTGGCATATGTGTCTTGTATCTCCTAGTAGATTGTAAGCAATTTGAAAATTGGAATCATGTCTTGTTCATCTTTGTGTCCTCTCCTGTGTTGTACTTTCAGTAGGTGCTCCATATGTTTGTAGAATGACTTGAATTTATTTAAACACATTTATTTAAACACGTTTATTTAAATACATCTTAACTTATAGCAGATTGATCTTTAATTCCATTTCTGTTTTGGGCAGTGTTGTTAAGAAGTCAGAGATACTGGAGGGCCTGGGTAGCTCAGTTGGTTAAGCATCTACCACTTGATTTCGGCTCAGGTCATGATCTCCGTGTTCGTGGGAATGAGTATCACATCGGGCTCTGTGCTGACAGTATGGAGCCTGCTTGGGACTTTTCTCTCCCTCTCTCTGCCCCACCTTTCTGTCTCAAAATTAATAAATAAACTTAGAAAAAATTAAATAAGTCAGAGATACTATTTGATTCCAAGGTGTATTGCAGTCACTTGAAGAAGACATTTACATGTTGGGATCTTAGTAGGGTTAATGCATTATGCACCAAAGTCCCTAAGCACCAATGTAAAAATGTCCTTCTCAGCCAAGAGGTCATTAAAGAAAACAGTCTCATCATAATGTCATTTCCCCCTTAATTTTCTGATTACTTACATTTGGTTTAGTCCTAATTATGAATACCTTTAATTGTTTTATCACAGTGATGATTAACTGTGCCCAAGTCAAACCCCTTTGAAAGAGAGGACAGTTCCTTCTAAAGGCTTTGCATGATTGCACTTAGGAAGAATACCAAACAAAGGAATAGAGGTTTTCCAACTTCCTAAAGGTTGGTCAACCCATCTACATTCCTAAAATACCCAGCAGGGATTTTTATTTTTGAGTTTTTCAGAACTGGAAAAACTTAACCTTCTGCATGTTTCTGTTCCCAACATGCTAATCTGCTACTTTATTTACATGAATCATTCTGCCAGCAGACAATATTGGGAATAAAATACATGCCAGCTGTTCCCCAGAGTATTAAAAAAATAATAAATAAACTTTGAGATCCACATGTTGTCACTGAAGGAGTAGTTGGCTCTGTTTGCCTTCATTGTTTTCTTTTTATGTGTGTAAAATAGCCATGAGTGAGAGTTTCCATGTTTTGTAAAATAAGTTTAAAACACCAAATGTAAGTTATTTCATGCTGAAATGCTTGGTAGCCCAGGTTTGTTTTAAGCAATCTCTATATAGTCATCGATAAAAGTGGCTTAGTTTCATTGTTAAATGAAGGCACCAACCTTAAGGTAGAAACGAAATAAAACCTTGAAAAGGTGTATTTTAATTCTGTATTTTAATTCAATTTCTTAAAAAAATGGACAGATTTTAAGATTTTTATTTATTTTTTTTTTAATTTTTTTTTCAACGTTTATTTATTTTTGGGACAGAGAGAGACAGAGCATGAACAGGGGAGGGGCAAAGAGAGAGGAAGACACAGAATCGGAAACAGGCTCCAGGCTCTGAGCCATCAGCCCAGAGCCTGACGCGGGGCTCGAACTCACAGACTGCGAGATAGTGACCTGGCTGAAGTCGGACGCTTAACCGACTGAGCCACCCAGGCGCCCCTAAGATTTTTATTTAGTTTGAGATTAAATCATTTGAATCGGAAGTCAGCACGCAGTGTTAAAGCTTCTATGTGTATTTTGAAAACAATATCATCGTACAATATTTATTTAAGTCTTAATCAGTTTCATGTTCTTGTCAGAGATAGCAGCATATGTACCACATTTGCATCTATCACCCAGAAGGTTAATTGATGGAGTTCCTAACAGTCAAACAAAGCTCCTTTCTCTCTGTTCTCCCTCACTGAGGCCTGGGCCACACACTGGGGATCAGAATGGAGACTCTGTTCGTCCCTTGAAAAAGGAGTAGGTTTGGTGTGCAGAGAAGGGAGGGTCTTTGCTTCGGGAAGGCTGGCACAGATGAGCGGGAGGACACGTCATTGTCAATTTATTATCAAGCTATTCTTTCTCCCTGGAGGAAGGCTTTAGAATTTTTAATCTGTGATGATTCACACTTGGGAAGCATCTCTTTTTCTCATTTGTTACTCCCACCTGGAAGGAAACGTTCATCCAATGGCTCATTTGCAAAGGAGCAAGTAAAGAGAAGTGATGTGTAGATAAAGACCCTCCCTTGCTTTTTTTTCCCCCGAGGTAGGTGCCTGTGCCACACAGCTGTTCGAGTGCTGTGGAGAAGCTGCCACAGAATCAGAGAAACACAGACACAAGTTTATCTGCCACACTGCATTTTATTTTCATGCTAATTTTCCCTGCTGGAAACTTCGTACATAAAAATACAAGGTTACCAGTACCCATTGTAGACGCAGTGCTCTATGTTCGTGATCTTTGGAGTTGTGCTGTTTTGTTTTGTTTTGTTTTGTTTTTTAATTTATAAAAAGTAAGAAATGGCACCAATATTTTTCAGATTTCCCGTACATACAAAAGCTGATGAAACAGGTAAATTCCTGGTGTGCTGCAGCGTAAGGTGATTATCTAGCTATTGTTTTCAAACACTCAGAAGTCTAGAAGTGCCACTGAATACAACAGGGTGGGAGCAGACCGACCCCCAGCAGAGAAACAATCAGGTCTAGCAGAACATTCAGCTGTGGGGCCAGGAAAGAAAAGCTGACATCCAGATGCCAGTGCTTTGGAAATTTTATCTGGAGTTGCACATATGGGTTCTGCATCTGCTCGGGTTATGCCAGCAGTCGGTGTCCAAATTGACACAGCTACCATGGCATGAGCAAGCAGAGGCATGACTGTATGTCTGGGTCTCTGCTAAGACAGCTGTCAAAAGCAGTGATGTTGGCCTTATGATAGCTAATTTTCACAGGACCAACCTGGGCTCTGTGAGTGATAGGTTTTAAGCACCCACAGCAAGTCGTTTCTGAAAGGCCCTCCTTGGAGGAAGGTGGTGATGGTGAGGAGCGTATACACATAGATGCGTGTGCGTGTTCTTGTGAGCACTTCTGTAACTAAGGATTTTTTTGGCCACTGTAGTAGTGCTCAAGGAAAATTGGGATCGAATGCTTTATGCCAATGGCTTAGCTCAGTGCATGTGAATTGTTGTTCATATCCATCGTAGAAAAATGGTCAACAAATCTAAAAGCTACAAAAAGTTTTTTCCTCTTTGCATGTGAAAAAAAGAGACTCAAGTCCCTAAAATAGGAGTATTTGCCTTTCAGTAAGTTCTTTTCTTACCTAATCATAGTTGCCCTAATAGCAAGCTGAGTGACTCAACATAACTAATTCATCTTTTCATCTCTTGCATTCCCCAGAAGTCTTCTTAAAAACAGAAAAGGGCGGATTTGTCTCGGGTTAGTATCTTGAGCGGGAAAAACCAATGGGCAAGAGTTATGCATTGCGGGGCAATGTATAGCTCTATTTCACTTTCAACCATTTGCTTATGTAACCTTCTATTTTTATTGAAATCATCAATTCCTAATAGGTAACTGGTTAGGTATAAGAGAAAACAATGATTTATGTTGTCTGTTCTTTTTAATCTGTTGCTGTATTTGGAACCTATTTATAAATAGTTTTGGAGACTTTGGTTAAATGGCTATGTTCCTTCTATTTCATTATGATAAATTTTGCACTTAAGTTATAAAACACATTGGGGTGCCTGGGTGGCTCAGTCAGTTAAGCGGCCCACTTCGGCTCAGGTCCTGATCTCAGGGTTCATGGCTTCAAGCCCCGTGTCAGGCTCTGTGCTGACAGTTCAGAGCCTGGAGCCTGCTTTGGATTCTGTGTCTCCCTCTCTCTCTCTCTCTCTCTCTGCCCCTCCATCACTTGTGCTCTCTCTCTCAAAAATAAATAAACATAAAAAAATTAAAAAAACATTTACTAAGCTTTAAATATGTTAGGGAAGTTCACAGATTTTGCAAGGTGATATAAAACAGTGATTGACATTAATAGGAATCAGGTGATCATCCTTACATGCTTTGTATACTGTATTCTGATTTCTCTTTTGCAAGCAGATATTTTAGTGAAGAAAATAGGCACTCCGCATTAATGACGTTCTGGGGCATTCTTAAATGTATTATGTCAGTCTTGGGTGTGGCCATGTCTGTGGTATTCCTGTTGATCTAGTGTATACAGTCAGGCTTGATTTGGTCCCCTTGATTCAGGTCCTTTGGTCTTAGCATTGAAGCATTTATGTTGAGGTGAAGAAACCAACATGGACCCAGGACCTCAAATGAAATGACTTGTAAGCCTAGACAAGGGCCTGGGCTTTATAATTTTTGGTTTGTTGTAACTCAAAGTCTCACACATATTTGCATACATTTCCTACCCAGAGGTTGGTCTATATACAACATTAGATGAGTGATGGTCCTTTTTAGATACCTCAGGATTCTATGGTCTAGAATATCCTGTCTTCAAGGGGAATGATTAGCTCATCTTCCATGAAGGCAGCCTCACTATTTGGGTTTGGGTGCTTAGGGTAGCAGTCGGCTTTGCTAAAGAAAAATAGATCCCCTCCTCCAACTCCACTGTTCACGCGGGCAAAATTCAGAAGTGTGGAGCTTACCCAAGGAGAACCTCTGTGCTGCTGTCCAGCAACAGTATTTAATTATCCTTTTCTTCTGGCCTAAATTGCTGGTAATGGTTAGATTATGACTAAAAATGGAGAATTCTCTCAGGATATCAGATGTATCATGTACCCAGGAGGTCATCAAAGCAGGTCTCTGTCTTTACTCAGCTCAGGCATCCAGATGCAGAAGTTGAATGGCCCGGCGGCTGCCAGCCCTTATACCTAAATCCTACAAGATGGGGCAGGAGAAGAAGGGGAGAGGTATGGAAAGTGTGGCCTCCCACAGTCACCAGAGTAAAGGGTTGGTGTGGTGGTGGAGCCACTGTCACAAGGGCCTCTAAGCCAAATGATGGTTGGTTTATCACTAATTTGCATACTCATTCAACACATACGTGTTTCTGTAATCATTGACTACTGGATTTTGCAATCAGTTACTGCAAATGCCAAGAAATAGTTATGGTCCTCATTCTTGTGGACTTTTCCAGTCAGGCTAAGGAGACAGATAAAAAATAAGACATTGTGATAAAATCTTTGAGGACCAGACCTAGAGAAATGAAAGACTCAAAACATAAAGGAAGCCTTGAGACAGAAGTCTTGAGTTCTACACTGAAAATCAGAGAAGGTGCCACACGTTGTGTGATCCTTGAGCAGGACTTGGTGGGTGAGCATGATTCTACCAAGTGCAGGAGGACAGAAAGATCCTCGAGGTTGCAAGAATGGAATGTCCAGGTGCTCAGAGCTTTGCAAAGATGTGGGAAGAGGTTCTGTGGGGATACAGTATGGGGGCTCTATGAAAGTTAGTGTTGGCATTCTATTCATTTTGACTGAAAAAGAATTTATGAGTGCTTTTTTTTGTGCTAGTCCAGAGTTGAAGCTTGGGGATATTGATAAGAGATCTCCCTCCTTCAGGGAGAATATAGTATTATAAGAAAGATATTCACATAGTGATTTCAACATGGTAGGTAAAAAAGGGTCAGGAGAGATGAGTCTAGATAGAATGTCAGGTTGAAACCAAATGCCAGGGCGTAGGGTTTAGACTTTACCTGAAGTCCTTGGGGAACCATGAAAATTTTTGAATCTAAGGTATGGTTGGGATCTCCATGGGAGATGGATGCCCATGGTGGATGGGGGAAGAACATGTGGGAAGGGGGAACAGCCAGCTCTGGGTGGGATTGTCTCAGGCAAAGTTATTGAGACTTGAACTGGGAGGTGATGATGAGACTGCAGTGGAGACAGAGCTGATAGATGTCTCAGAAAAAATAAGTTTGCTCTTTACAGACTGTGAAACTGAAGCTTAGAAGAGTTAAGTGACTTAGTCAAGTTCACAGAGAGAGCAAGTAATAGAGCTGAAATTTGAACTCAGACAACCTGATGTGGAGAATGTAGTCTAAGGCAGTGGGAAAGAGAATGAGATCTTGAGTTTTAAAACAACAGATTTTTATCATGCCTATTTCCTAGATGTGATACAAGCATTAAATAATATAACTCATGGAAGCCCTTTGTGTCATGCCTGGCAACTAGTAAGGGCTCCGTAGCTGATACATTTATTACTATTTTCATCATTATTGTAAAACCTTCATTCCTTGTCTCCCATTCATGAGGCACATCACCTCTGCTTATGCTATAGATTCTTGAGCCTCAGAGTGCTAATGAAAGAAATAGCCCCTGCAGAAGACACTGTGAGTGCTCCGTCCTTACAAAGACAGACGTGTTGGTATTGTGTAAGATACCTAACACATTCCTGGCAAGACAGTGTAAGGAGGTAAATAATGATAATACTTTAGAACAAATGAGCAATCATTATTAACACATTTGGAATATAAAAAATGTTAGTCATTTGGAACAAATGTCACAAAAATATTCTACCATGGGTACTTGGCTTTAGAAACTAAGTGTGTTTCCTTTAAAGTCCTTTTAATAATGACAAAGTCACTTCTCTCCAGTGACTTTGCCACCAGCCTTACCATGGGGAAAGAAGAACTTGCTAGGGGAGCACACTGGCCTTCCTAGTAACCCTCAAAATGTGTATGCTATTAGAAAATGAGCTTCGTGTGAAGTTATCTGTTCAAATCCAAAAGTGAAGGAATTGGAGACACCTCAGTTTTGTTCTTTCCTTCATATGTCATATATGAAGGGACATTTGCCACTCTCACATCTTAGAAGGCTTGAGTGTGTTTAGCAGGGCTGCTGCCTGGGGTCGAAGCCACAATCTCAGTTTTATCGAACAGGTTTTAGTGGGACATTATGATGAAGCAAAAGGTTTTAAGTTTATCTTACTTATTCTTTACGTTAGAAAAAAAACCCCAAGTTTAATTTAATACTTGTTTGTGATTTCATTTTAGAGTGAAAACATGATTGCTATCTCTCGTTTTTAAAAGACAACATTTTTTCTTTTCTTTCTTTCTTTCTTTCTTTTTTTTTTTTTTTTTGTAAACCAAACACAATTTTTGAGTGAGACATGTTGTTTCCTCTCTTTATGTGTGTTCATACTAAGTGCTGGTATAATTCCATTATGTTTTGACTTGAACATTAAATATTACCTTGAAGATACACTTCCCAGCAGCCGTGTTCTGATAGTGACATATTGTACTGTTTGAAGGGTGTCATATGGTCATCTGTCAGCCGAATGTTGTTCCATGCAAAAAAATTGTATTCTTCATATGTCATCTAGAATGCCTCATGTTAAAAAAAAAAAAAAGACAAATCTAACAGTATTCACCAAATCTGCATGTGAGGAAATGAGACAGGGGTGGGATGGACCTAAGGTAGGTGGAAAGGGGTTAGTCCACTCAGAATGTAGTCACTGTGTAAGAAACATGAAGCATTGTTTCACTTGGAGTAGTTTACATTTGATAGGATTATATTTTATGGCAGAAAAGCACACACTTCCTTTAAGGACTTGCAGTACCTATAGCTCCTTGTCTCTTGACATGCGGACAAAGATGCAAACAAGATTCCTGGTAGGAACAGGGGAGAAAAAGCGGCACCTCCCCCACAAAAAAACAAACAAAAAACAAAAACAAAAACAAAAACACCCCAGCAATCTGAGAAAAATGTGGGAGACTGAGGCTTGCTTTATCAGAGATGAGAGTGATAGAGAAAAGAAGAACGTGTTCTTGCCTCAGAATAATTTAGCAGTCAATATTTCTACTGGCAATATTTCTTTCAACAGGAATTAAGATGCTGGCCTTTATCCAAAGACACCTCATCCCCTATTACATTATAGATCTGATCCAGCTGTGGCTGCTTCTATACAGAGATGAGGGCAGGTCTAATAGCCAATTTGTAGGGTATACTGCGCCAAATACGTAGACGATGGATGACCCCCCCCCCACCATGAATTTTCCTTCTCTCTGATCTTTGCCTGGAATATATCTAGAAATTCATGGATGCTATTATGTTCCCGTCTTTAAAATGCAGGGGAAAGATGCATCTGTGTTTGTATGTTACCTTGCATTTTTAGCATCTAGAATCTATACCCACACTAAGAAAGGAAGGGTGGCACCTGTTTGTTTCTTATTTTATCGCTGCATTTCATTCCTGAATTCTCTCAAAGTTAAAATAACTACATTTATTCCTCCCCCCCAACTTTTTTTTTTTTTTGCAATTTAATTTAAAATTGTAGTCCCTTAAAAGAAAAACTAAAAAGACACACTGTATATCCCGAAATTTTGGATTTTTTAAAATATAATTTATTGTCAAATTAGCTAACATACAGTATGTAAAGTGTGCTCTTGGTTTTTCAGGTAGATTTCTGTGGTTCATCGCTTACATACCATACCCAATGCTCATCCCAACAAGTGCCCTCCTAAATGTGTACCTCGGAACATTTACAGATTTTCTTCTTCACCTGCTCTTACCATTTATATTATGCATCTCTTTGAACTATGTAATGTCCATCAAGGTAAGAATAAAGGGAATCCTAAGGCACAGAAGTCTGATACATCGCAATACGAAGGCAATCAAGTATTAAAAGACAAGAGTAGGGGCACCTGGGTGGCTCAGTGGGTTAGGCATCCGACTTCAACTCAGGTCATGATCTCGTGGCTCTTGAGTTCAAGCCCCGCGTCGGGCTCTGTGCTGACAACTCAGAGCCTGGAGCCTTTTTCAGATTCTGCGTCTCCCTGTCTCTCTGCCCTCTCCTGCTTGTGCTTTCTCTCTTTCTTTCTCAAAAAACATAAATAAATAAACATTTAAAAATTTTTTTAAAGAGACAAGATAGGTATTTAAGCAAAGGGTAAATAGAAGTCCATGATTTTTTTTTTAATTTTTTTTTCAATGTAGAAGTCCATGATTTTTGACCTGTATTTTAATTCACTACCAACATTATTAACTTGATTTTTGATTCAGGTTCATGCTATCTCAAAGGCTCTTCTAATTGATTAAGAGAAGGGAGAGAGAAAGGGAGACAGAAGGAGAGGTGATATTTTTTTTTCAGGGCTGAGAAAACATTGTGTTGAAGTTTTTATGGTCAGATATAGAAAAAGCACAAAGTGAGGCCAATGGTAATAACCTTGCAGTTAATCCTACGGGATGCCATGTTATTTTTCTTGG
This sequence comes from Herpailurus yagouaroundi, assembly GCF_014898765.1. Taxonomy (NCBI): domain Eukaryota; kingdom Metazoa; phylum Chordata; class Mammalia; order Carnivora; family Felidae; genus Herpailurus; species Herpailurus yagouaroundi. Next base: position 11,987,310 of record NW_024412396.1, read on the forward strand.
CTTTTCCGGAACTTCAGAGAAAGGTTCACCCCTGGGTATATTGATGGCAGTAGAAGGTCTTGGATCAAACTCCCAGATATACTTTATCTCAAACCTGCCACAATTTTAAAATGGCTAATTGAATTTCACATGAAGAGAATAGTTGTATCAATGAAGATGAATAAAAACATTTCCTAATAAATCAGCAAGAGAAACATTTGTGGGGCTTTGTTTTCAGGTTAGGGTTGACATTTTCAGTTCAAGGAAAGCAAGTTAAAGTGACAGTTCTTATGAGATTGTTATACATTTGTCGAGAAAGCTAGTTTGACTAATACACGGGTTATTTCAATAGTTCAAGGACAGGTGGGTAATAATCCTCTTGTCATAGTCTACTTTGTACAGAAGTAAAAAGCGGCCCATTTTTCCTGCTATTAAGGAAAAGTTTTAAGTTTATCTTACTTATTCTTTATGTTAGAAAAAAAAACCAATATATACATGGATTGCAACATGTATATATTAAATATAAACTAGAGGGAGAAGGAAGAAATTAATATTTACTGAGCATTCATCATATGCTATATAACTGAGTCTTAACATTCTAACTCTCTCAATGAAACAGCTGCCCATTTTATAGATAAGAGAAAAAAAGCTCAAGGTCATTTAGCTAGTAATTGATCATGATCAGATCTGTACCTACATCTCTCTGAGCCTGGTGACTATGCTTTTTGTTTTGTGTTTTTTTGCATATAAATTTTAATAAAAATAATGCAATAATAGCTTAAAGTGTAGAGAAGCTCAGAATCGATCTAAAAATTTGTCTGCATAAGACCTGTAATAATAGCATATTTTCTTCTGAAACTAGTAGGACATTCTTTTGTGTTTTGTCATGATTGTTTCCATGTTTCCAAAGGGTCTAGAAGCCTTGAAAGCCACTACAAGCTAGTAGATGAAACTCTGTTGTAGTGTGTTGTTTGCATAGTATCTCCTAAAACGAAGACTTACCTTGTGCCATTCATGTTATCTTATTTTCTTCTTCACTTCTGATCTTCTGCCATTTGAATTTTGCCTATTTGCACTCCATGTTTTTTCTTTCTCTCTTCCTCCATGTCTCCTCAATTCATAAAATGTGAACTTGGAACCTGGAGGTTAACAGCAGAAAATGATCCTATCAGTCTTACGGCCATGGCCGTGTGCTTTGATTGCTGAGAATCTGAAGGAAATCACAACTCTGGTGGATGCAAAGTCTCCCCCTTAACTCCCCCTTTGTGATATCGATGAGAAAAAATGTCCTTTCTCTAGAATACGTTTTTCAAAGTAAATACATTTATTTGAAAATTATTTTGTAGTACCTAATATGGCAACATTTTATATGTATCGATGAGCAGGAGAGTAATGGCTAAAGTCTGTCAGATAGCAACTTGTTAACAAAGTGTGCCTGTATCAATACGCTTTATTTCATAGGAGTCATTATTATTAATTGATAATTTCCCTTACCCATCAAAATGTTACCTGTTAAGCTTAGCGTGGCCTTACTTCTAATTTTTTAAAAGTGGGGAGGGAGAGACTTCTCTTGAAGAGAGTTAAATAAAGGAATAAGGAAGTCCTACAAAAACAGCTGCTATGAATTTGCATTTCTATGGACGGCATACTTTAGCCAGAGGATAGAAGCCACCCACAGCTATGCATCACATCTAGGGAGCTCTGTCGGAGTGTCTGTGCCATTTCTAAGGCCCAGTGTGTCTTCTGCTTCCAGGTCTTTGCACTTCAGCTAGCTGCTACCAGTTACGTATATTTTAGGTAATACTCTTCCTTGACTTTTCCAAAAAATAAAAATAAAAAAAAAGAGGGGGTAGAAAATTTTATTTACTCAGGAAACAAACTGAAATAGAGTTAATTTTCAGGTTTGCCGCTGAATTATCAGAGGTTACTATGTTACAAATGGCAAAAGAAGGGCCCTTTGCCCGTGTGGTAATGCTGTCAGGGACCCTGCGGCTGTTGGCTCAGTTCATGATGTATTATACTGCAAGCATTTCAGCGCTCTCGGGGGATCTCTGGTCCTACCATAAGGTCAAGAGTTAACTACTTGTAGTTTAGCTGTGTACCGCTATCAATACCGCTCCTATGGAAACCTCACTTGACGTCATTTTTGAATCTTTGTGACCGTAGTCAAGCCTTAGTAAAAGTCAATAAGAACATTAGACTGTTGTCTATATTATTACTTGCCACTTCCTGCCAGCAATCCACCAATTCATTAGCAGAGAGTTTTGGAACTCTTGCTTGATTATTTATGCAGTCAATAGCAAGGCTTGTCTGCATTCATAATTGTTTGATTTTATGGCCTCTTCTTTAAACAAACATTGTCTATGGTAATGTGATGCCCTGATGGATGGGAAAGGTTTTGTCTGTGAATATCATTTAGATAATTAAAAATGACAGATGAAATCGCCCGCTGTCTTGACCTGTACTTTGTTCCCTCAGTGATGCTGAAGAGATGCTGATTGCTGTCAATCAAAACCCATTGGAGGTTTGTAAATTCTGGCTGCTGTGAACTCTGACCCCTACTGTTGATCTGAAATAGATAATAACCTTGAAATTCTATTAGAATTTAAAAACAGTTTTACTAAAGGGGCACGGTATATATTTCTTTTCCTCTAGAACACAGTTACTTAATGTCACTCTTCACAATATCCAGAAGTAAAGTGAAATATAATGCTTAGCAAAGCTTAATGTAACAAATCAGAACAAAGATCTTACTCTGTAATCCCAAACTCCTGATTAGGAATCCCATCTTCTGGCTAGGAGGGGATGAAAACTTCAGTTTTGCTACTTCACTGGCTCTGAATGGTTAGCCCTTTTTTTTTTTTTTTTTTGGCTCATGTTTACCGATTCTGTTGTTGAATGAATTATTTTCATGCCAGCATGATTTTCATTTAGTATACTTTTTCCTATATTCCCATATTTATCCTATACATCTTTCAAACCACTATTTTTCCCGAGCCAAAGGAAATAACACAACTAGAATTTTGAAGACAATAGAGATCCAAAGGCCACTGTTGATGTCCAGAGTTCTTAACAAACATCATCAAAACCTTAGGTCAAGAGATCAGGCTGATAAATATATTTGCCTTGCAAATTGTTTTTTATCATTACCCAGACACTTAAAATATATTCAGAAACCCCACTAGTGTTTAAAATACACATTCAGGTAGATAGATGATCATGGGAATGGAGGAAGGGAGTACTTGGATTTCTCAATATAGGAACCATCAAACTAGCCAACAGAAAAAAAAAATCAATAGCACATTCTACAGCTCAAAAATTATAACAATTAGGCTTCGACAGTTTTTAGTGCAGTGGTTGTCACAAATGTATGTAATAGCAAGAACAGTGCAATAAGAGAATTGAAAATAGCAGAGATCTCTTGAAAGGTGATTGTAAAGTAATGTTGGGTTTTCTGCTAGAGAAACTTCTTCAGAGTTTAATGAGTTTGTGGAGGGTCATATGAAGAGTTGTTATCCTTGTTTTGCATTTGGTAATCAGCGGATCCTCTGAAATAATATTAGTTATGTCAGTGCCTCAGCGACAATGGAAAATAAATATTATCATTGATACTTGGCAGTTGATGAAAGTATCAGAAGCAGAATTCTTAACTTTATTTTGAGGGCATTTGTCCAGAATCAACCATTAGCTGTCTAAGGATAATACCGTGTCACAATTCAAGTGTTCTTTTGTTAACCTTGAGAAATGAATTTGGGATAAATTTATTATTGCCTAATAGAAACTAGGACAGGAAACATAAATGTGACTATGTGTACTTTCAGAAGCTGTTCTCAAAAGCTTAGCACAAGTCCACCTCTTCAGTGATGATTTCCTTGGTCTTCCAAGTGCCCTGGGGTGACCTCTTCCTCTGACGTTTTGGCACTTACTATGTTTTGCCTTATTAGTACTTTCATTTCTTCATCCATTCATGTGATCATTTACTTTTTTATTCACTAAAAAGTATTAATTAAAGAACATTCAGGTATTAAGCACTTTTCATATACTAATTATTCTGCATTTTCATCTTACCCACCCCCCCCCATCTTATCTAGGCAAACAAACTTGAAGACCTACTGTTGCCCTTCCCAGGCTAGGTTCCTGCTTTTGCATGAGTATCTTGGTCTCTCTTGAGTTGGCTTTACCCTTGCAGGTTCTCATGAGGCCTCTAATGACGTGGGCTTTTTTTTCACTTGGGGTTTGTGAGAAAGGGAGAGTGAAGAGCCTATGAACTCCATTGAGACAATTGGCTGATGATTTTTTTTTTTTTTTTTTTTTTTTTTTAGCCCAGGCTCTGTGGAGGTTTCTCTAATGATGGTTGGGTCTCAGCTCATGTGGATCATAAACATCACAACTATAGTTGAATCACGAACATGATGACTCATTTTTCCATCCCAAATTCTCCTTTCCTTGCGCCTTTGCCATAGCAACATTTGATTTAATGGTGACACTGTAGTCTCTCTTTCCCTGGACTCTGAGCAGAGGAAAGGGTTAAACATGCGAGATTCCAGTTTTCTTATTTGGCTCTGTGTATTCCAGATTTCTCTGTTAGCTTGCTAGACCAAGTAAGTTTTGTATAGCAGAACACTTATGTGTTTCAGGATTAATTCATGCCAACTCCACTAATATTTTAAGCCTGTTTTGCCAGGAGAGAAAACCACTTAGCTACTAAAAATCTTCATGCTTCCAGACCTTTTTGTTCCTTCTTCTGTTCCCTGTGCTATCATCTTCACAAATAATGCACAATCTCCTAAATCCTAAATTTCTTGGAAAAGAATTTTTGTGCTTATTTTGTTCAATTTCTTTTTGGACCTTTGATGACATTTAAGACAGAGTTGAAAGAATTTCAGCTGAACTTACTACCTTATATTTACTATATATTGAGTGTATGCTATATATAGTATATCTGCCCGTGAGAAAATGTCTCTAATCTGACGCAACATGCACAAATTCTTTATTTATGGGAATTTTGTAACGTATAAACATGGCCAGTTGTCACTTATTTCATGGTAACCTTATTTCGATGCCTAAGACTTTCATTCTATTGTATGATATGGATGCAAATATAAAATGGTAGTGTTAGAACAGATTTTCATAGTATACAGGGAGTATATCAAATCCATAGGAAATGGTAAGCTTGACACCACATTAAGACAAGGGTGGTTTCTTGCGTTTTAAAAATAAGTTGTATAGGGGTGCCTAGGTAGCTTAGTAGGTTAGGTGTCCGATTCTTGGTTTTGACCCAGGTCATGATCTGAGGGTTTGTGAGTTCGAGCCTCCAGCCTCGCATCGGGATCAATGCCGTCTGTGTGGGGAGTCTGCTGGGCATCTCTTTCTCTCTGCCCCTCCTCTGCTCACGCCTACATGCACACATATGCATGCTCTCTCAACGTAAATAAACTCAAAAAAAAAATAAAAATAAAATAAAAAGAAGTTGGATATTGGTATCTTTTTTTAAAATAACCATTTGTTAAATAACTTTTTATAATATTTATTTATTATATCTGATAGACAGAGTGTGTGTGAACAAGCAGGGAAGGGGCACAGAGAGGGGGAGACACAAAATCCCAAGCAGGCTCCAGGCTCTGAGTTATCAGCACAGAGCCCGATATGGAGCTCGAACTCACCGAGTGTGAGATCATTACCTGAACCGAAGTCAGACGCTTAACCAACTGAGCCACCCAGATGCCCCCTGCATATTAGCATCTTAAGAGGCCAATGTTTGCCAAATTCATGCCAGTTACAGATCCAGGACTTTCTACTGACCTGGTTTTCTGTGTGTTATCTCCTGGAAGAGAGGCTTGTAAATAGAGCTCTACAGAGAGATTGAACTTCTGCTAATATTTGTTAAGCACTTACTAAGTGTTAAGTCACTGTGCTAGGCACTTTCAAACTGACATTGTCTCCTTTATTTTGTGTTGAAAACAATGATTATTCCCATTATTCATAGAGAGAAACTAAAATTCAGAGAACCTATGTAATATGCTCTAAGTCCCATAGTTAACCAAGCAGCAGAAATGGGATTCTGTCTTTAATGTTTTCTGGAACTAAATCCAGGGTTCTTTATTCTACAACACAATACTTTTAGGTGTATCATTATATCAGCACTTTATTCTAATTAGTCTCTTGCATGAAGTTAATAATAATAATTTTTTCTGGTTTCAAATAATCGTTGTTGCACTGTGTGTGCCAAGCTTTCTACTAAGTGTCTTAACTGAATTCGGTTGGTCCTCTAAAGAAGTATAGGAGGCAAGTATCATAATCTACATTTTTTGGAACAGAAAATTGGTGTTTAGAGATGAACTTATCCAAAGGACAGAATAATCCAGCCAGAATCCAAATCCAGCTCTGCCTCTGTCCAGAGCTTATGCTCTTGACCGTCCCACCCAGAGACATAGCATGTATACAGCACAGCAGGCGCTTAATCAGGCACTTAATCAGACCTCTGATTCCAGCCCTAGCAGTGGATGGTTCCGTGCAGATCAGAAATAGACATGCAGGTCCTCTGCTTATTTAACTGAATTCAATCCATTTGGGGGGAGGTGGTAATTTTTGTTTGGCTTCATTTTACCAAGTTCAGCCAAACTGATTTATATGAATCCTTGTTCAGCCAAACTGATTTATATGAATCCTCCAATTATCTTTTCAGTATGCCTATGCCAGAAATTTTGTTAGAGAAATGTTCTTTTCATTTCACCCTCTCAGGGAGGGACAATTAAGAAAAATCAAGTGCTAGTGACAGCTGTGTCTCAGAGAGGAGGTTTTTCCTACCTGATTATCCAGTTGTTTTGAGGATGGCAGTTCACACTGCTCAGAGAAGAGTCTAATTTCCCAAAGATTAATAATATTAAAGAAAGTTAAATGAAGCAAACAGCATACATGCCATCGGTACAGGGCCCCAGTCAAAACCACACTGCCCAATTCCCCTCTGCTATTGGGGAGATAATTACTGAACCTTTGTTCAAGTGAAGTGAATGAAGTGAATGAATTTTGAATCCTCTGTATATTTAATTATCCAAGACTGAACCTTTGTTATTTTCCTTAAAACGCGCGCGCGCGCACACACACACACACACACACACACACACACAACCAATCCAGGTAATCCCCTGTGGTATATTCTGAGCACTAATTACTTCCCCAAATCTCAACATTATTTTAACTTGCTCTTAGTAATATGCTGTAAGTATTATTTGGATTTATTAGCATGCTTTTATAAGTCTTTGCTCTTGACAAGGATGTTTATTTTGCCAATCTACTTCTAGTTTAACATTGACTTGTTGTTGGTCTCTAAACGTGCTTTGGCCTCGAATAAGTACAGATTTTGAAACATTTGTGACACAGATCTAAAAGAGTAGATCTGTGAAATACTGGGAGTATTTTGCCCATGAATAGGCACCATCTATTCTTTGGAAATGGAATTTTTATGGCTTTGGTCATTATTCTCAAGTAGCAAAGAAGTGTTGATTGTTCATTTTGAAGAGATGGAGGTAGTTTAAAATCACCAAAATTTGTTTAAAGCACATAAACTCTACATTTGAGTACAAAGTGATTTTTTTTTAATTCTGAGGGGCTCCCGGGGTTATATTTTGCTACAATATGAAAATTAATTGTGACAATAAAGGCCATGATTATAAGCCTTTCACACTGTCCCACTGTGACAATTAGCTCCCAATTGTTAGACCATTTATTTATTAGAACATTAAGAATTGGAGCTGTCTTGACTTGTAACTGAAAATGGATTATTATTGGGGGTAGTTATGAACCCAAAGGACATACCATAAAGTGTTTTTACTGGTTGAAGATAACAGTGCATTTCAAGATAATACAGTTGGGTCACCTCTGATAGATTTCAGGAGCAACGTTATAAAAGGTGTCTAACAGGTGACTTGCCTCCAAACTCTGTCATACAGTTAGTTTTCTTTGGCGAGAATGAACTTTTAAAATAAGTGTATTGTTTGTGAAGCGAGTCTGACATGCAGGCAGCATGATCAAAGGGACCGTTTTTTCCTTAGGAACATGGAGAGCGTGCCTCTTCCAGCACAACAAGGTAAGACAGACGTCCCTGAAAGTATGCAGGCTGTTTCCTAAAGAGCAACAAGGAGAATGAGGAAAAAGCCTCCATTAAACTTTCAAAGAGACATGTGTTTCAAACAGACTTGTTCAGCACTTACTCCCTCTGTAAGAGCACAGGAACTCTATAGATGTCTGTGCACCTGTGGATGGAAACCCCACTGCATGCCCCGAGAAGGAGGACATTACAAAGATAAGCAAGAAATTGACTGCGTCCTTTCTAAAAACACTGTCCTGAACTCCCGATGTGTTGTAGTTGAAGTATAGGTGCCCTCTTCCTTTTCTTTGTAAGTAGTTATTTTGATGTGTTTTGGGCTTCTGTTTTTTTTTTTTTAACTCACTAGCATTAGTTCAGGAAGATTTCTTAATATTTACTCTAAATTTATATTCAAAGACAGTTTAAGGTAGTGGTTAAGGGTATGCGTATTAACTGTGTGATCCTAAGCAGGTTGCTTCAATTATCTGCCTCAGTTTCCTCAAATGAAAAATGGAAACCAAACCAGATATTTAAAATCTGAAGGGAGAAAACATTTAGAATAATAGCAGACACATCATCAGTGCACTGTGCATGCTAGTATAGTATTTTTATTACCCGGAATAATCATTTTGGTAACTTAAGAAGCTTTTTTTTGAGGCTAATCAGCAAATATATTTATGTTATATATTATGCAGATATATATATTATATATTGCCGTTTCTGATAATTTTGTCATTTTCCTTCACCTTGAATTTTATAAGAATTTTCTTTATATTTTTGAAGATAGCTTGTAAATCCATTATAGACTAAATATCTTTTAAAATTTTTCATACCCACTTGTCATTAAGAGGGATTAGTGAAGTACCTGAATCCAAGCACTCAAATTCCAGAAATAATATTTGAATTCCAAGAAAAGAAAATATCTTGAAGGATAGAGGGAAATAATAACAAATATTCACCTACGAGTGTGGAAATCCTGCTCACACCTATCCCTGTAGAAGATCCAAGTCAAGTTCTAACTTGTTGGGGCTGAGAGAGAAAGAGTAAAAAAAAAAAATCTGGCACTATATGGATTGATTTTAAATCTAAATTCTCACAGCATTAAGTAAAGGCTAAAGCTGGTGATTGGTTAGAAAAGTACAGGTATAGTCTTGCTGTAAAATTGTTCTACCAGATACATTAATGGCCCTAATTAACAGAGACAGAAATGGCTCTAGAAAGAATAGGGACTAGAATTTAGTTAAACAACATATTCAGAGACACTCTTAGTATCTGGAGGAAAATTCAGCTGTGAAGTTCTCTCTTACTTGTCTAAACAGTTCACATTCAGTGGCATTTGGAAACGTTTTTAACTAGATGAGTGGTGGTGTGGGATTGTCCATTGGAAGGAAAAAAAAAAGTCACATGAAACAACTTATGTATACCTGTCTAGGATTTTAGTTTTATCAAAGCAGACCTGTGTTGCAAACCAACTCACACGTTTTTTGTCCTTTCTCTTATGATGCTTTTCCCTTCTCTTGAGAAGGGATTCCCAAGTGGAAAAATGAAGCCTTGATAGATTTCGTACATATTACATATTGCAGGATGCAAAGTTAGGATGGGTAAGTTAGCATACTGTTTTCAGGATGTCACAAAATTGCCTTTTAGGCATCATTTACCCCTTTCAGAGCCTTATGAAAATCAGTCTCGTGATATACCTTAAGGTGTGTGTTGACTTAATTCCAGAAATCTGGCAAGTCTGAAAATTGGATTTCTACTGTCAAGGATTGATAGAGGCCAGTGCAGAGGGGGCAGGATGGGAACTCCCCTCCCCTTTTGCAGGTGTGTGTTACCCTAGCCTTGGCCACATTCCAGTCACAGGGCTCAGGACTTCCAGGAAGCTCTACGCACAGCTGCCTTACTTTCAAGAAAGTGGACTTCGTATTATTCAATAGGAAAGTGTTACATAGAGAAGGTTGTAATTTGCTGGGTCCTTTACTCAAATCTTTGGAGAGTGCATTCTAGAACATTTTGTCATGTCTGACTACCGCCCATGTTAGAATATAGAGTCAGGTACGGTTTTGGCTTGGCTCTGCCATGTGTCTTTGAGCACGTTTCATTACTCATTGTAATTAAAAAAAAACTTCTCAGGCATCTAGGTGGCTCAGTCACTTGTGCGTCTGACTCTTGATTTCAGCTCAAGTCATGGTCCCAGGGTCATGGGATTGAGCCCTGCCTCGGGTTCTGCACTGAACATGAAGCCTGCTTATCTCTTTCTCTCAGTCTCTCTCTCTTTCTCTGTTTCTCTCTCTCCTCCCCCACCTCTGTCCCTCTTCCCCTCTCCTGCCCTGTTTGCATGGGTATGTACTCTCTCACGTACTCTCTCTTAAAAAAAAGAAAGGCCTCTTTTGAGAGGAGGGTGTATTTTTAAGATTAAATGAGATGATACATTTATTTTTTTTTTAAATGCGTTTTTTTTTACCTTTGTTTATTTTTGAGGGAGGGAGAGAGAGAGCACGTGAGCATGAGTTGGGGAGGGGCAGAGAGAGAGGGAGATACAGAATTCAAAGCAAGCTCCAGGTTCTGAGCTGTCAGCACATAGCTCGACACGGGGCTTGAACTCATGAATGGTGAGATTATGACCTGAGCTGAAGTCTAATGCTCAACTGACTGAGCCACCCAGGCTCCCCAAGATAATGTGTTCAAAGCACCACTAAGTAAGTATTCAATCAGTCTTGGTTATTATAAAATGTATCTATTCATTTTGTTATTGTTGCACATATTTTTGTGTAGTAACCATACCACAAAGAGACTTCTCCACTACATGTTTTGAAGAGTAGACCACTGCTCAACACGCTGTCCAAAGTCTTTCATCGCTGGCAGAGCTGGCAGGTATTTGGTGGAAACACTCTCCCTAGCTGTGTAGAAGGAAGCCCCAAGGCTGGCAATGCCACGAGAATCAACTCTATTTCAAGTTAAAAGACTTGTGTGTGTGTGTGTGTGTGTGTGTGTGTGTGTGTGTGTGTTTTCCTTTGGAGGAAAAAGAAATGTAACTTTTCTGTGGGCTGGAAAGGACCACCAAAGACCAAGGCTTATCCCTACAAACAGATATTAATCTGGAAAGGACGTGGCTGATCTCATATCCACCATGAGTCGTACAATTGATTGTCCAGTACACATTCTAGTCAGAAAGTCCTTTTGTGTTTCTAACTTAGGTACCTCATAATAACTGAGATGTTTTTTTCTGCTTTCCTAGTACTCCAAGTCCCTTTCCAAAAACATACACTCCGTTTAGTGGTGTCCTGCGAGCCTCACATTCTTCCCTGGCATTTTTCTTCTCTGACTGAAAAGCCCCACTGAAAGTATCAAAGATAAATTAGTACATTTCTCCAATATCCCCAATATCAAATGAGATTTTAAGTAACGTGACCACCAAGAAATGGGGTGAAAAAAGTCTTGGGCCTGCGCAACCTCTGACTGTATGTTACAGGTGTTCCTCTAAGTAGGCATTGAACCCTGTGAAAAACACCCCCAGATGCTCATTTTCCACTGAGCTGACTCTGAACTCAGTTAGCAGGCCTGCAGAATCATCTCCAGTCTATCCTTTGGGGCTGGGAACATCTACCCAATTCTCCATGGTCACAATCCTTTCCTGACTTTTTTTATGAATATAATTTATTGTCAAATTGGCTTACATACAACACCTGGTGCTCATCCCAGCAAGTGACCTCCAACAGGTGCCATCACCTGTTTTCCCTCTCCCCCATGCTCCCATCCACCCTTAGTTTGTTCTCCGCACTTAATAGTCTCTTGTGGTTTTTCCTGACTTTTGAATCAGGGAGTAAGAAAGCTTGAGTATCACCACAGTGGCCTCCTGCCTGACCTTCCCCAACTCGATCGCCCTCAGGAACCATGGCCAGTTTTGTGCATTTCTGTCCTCATCCTGTTACTTTTATATTTATTCATTTATGCATTCTCTCATTGAGTATGACATGCCTGCTCTGTGCCTCAGTGCTGCCTACAGAGACCTTAGGCATTGGCACAAAGCCCCGGGAGTCTAACACTGCAGAGAAGCACCATCTTTGACAAGGGCTACTAAGTGCTTCTGCGTGTGTGCTACTTTGGTGGCCGATCAAGTTCCAGCAAATAATATTAGAGAGTGTCAGCTATGCCTGTGTGGAGTAGGGCTGGAGAATAGTGCTTCTGTGCCTCTGTAGGTGAGCACATTTACCGTGGATGCTGAGACCTGGAACTGGTGGGGGCATAAGAATTTTTAGATCAGAGAGGAACACCAGAAGAGATCTGTGAACAATAGGAAGTCACCAGACAAAACCTTCAATCCCAGTTTTCATTTTTTTATCAGTCATTGCATTGCCCTACAATTGCAGCATTTTTTAAAAGAAATGTTTCCAAAGCTACAAAGCTTTGAAATATTAAAGGGAAATAAATGAACCAGAACTTGGAAAGTTGGTTTGCTCACAGGAAAATTGTGGGGTTTCTTTTTTCATTTGAAATTAATGTAAAGGCAGTTCCCCCACTCGAATGGAAAGCTTATTTGTTTGTTTTTGTAAATAGGCATAAAAAAAGAGCATAGAAAATTTGTACCTCACTCTTTGATGCTTAGCAGGAGGTTTGTGGGTTTTTTTTCATAACTGAGGCCTAAGAAAAATGCAGTAGCACAATACATCACTGATACAACAGTCTGATAGATTTATAAAATGTTTAGTGAATGTATTCTGCTTAGACCAGCAGGAACACCTGCTTCTATTATTCCATCACTGATAAAATGGTAAATAGCTTCTGTCAGTCATGCAGTTTGCATAAAGCCACATAGTTTACTTGTGGGATTGGCCATTTGTATGGAATTACATGGAGTTTGTGTTCAATCTCTTCGTTAAATGATTCAGTAAAATTATGGGGTCATAAATGGACAGTGACACCATTTTCATCTTTGTTCATCTTATCTTTTCTATCCACTCCCTATTTCTCTTGATTGCACTTCCTCCAGTGTAAGCTGCAAGATGTACCTTCAAGGATTAACTGTTATTGTTCCGTGGGTCATAGTGGGCATCTAGGTGGTCAGCCTGATGTCATTTCTTTTCTTTTTTCTTTTTTTTTTTTCCCCCGGTACAGTTTGATTTCTCTCTTCATCAATGAGAACCATAACTTAAAATCTGACAGTTCTATATCCTGCCACTAACCAATTTAATGAAGCAGTAACCACCGATATTTGAGAAGAAAAAGTGCACCTATATTCAAATGTTATAAAGATAGTGCTATAAAATAACAACACTCGTGATGCTCAATGTCCCTTCACTGACCTGGAAAATGGGAAAACACACTTTTTTTTTTTCTTTTTAACTGAAAACACTTCCCTGTTCTAGCTGGAAAGACTGACGATTTCCTTTTGCCAGGTCTAATTAGCACTTGGTGCTTCTTACTCTCCTTGGACTGAGGGACTGAAATCAAATTCTTCAGAGAGGTGTGAGTTCTTGTTGGGACACAAGTGGTAAGCATTTGGCTTTTCCTTAGAAACTTAGAAGGAAAAACACTTCCGTGTTGGGGCCTTCCTCTTTTACTTTCTTGGATTATGGAAGGGGCCTCTGGTAGTCCAGGTAAAACACAGGGCACCGAACAGACTTGGACTTTACTGATGGACTATGTAACACATCCAGACAGAAATCACCGTTGTTCAGACAGAGTTCTGTAGTTAGTCCTGTTCCCCTCCTTTTCATTCTCTTTAAGTAGTATAGCTAGTCTAGTATCTGTTTTATTTTAGACCAGTGATCTCAAATGCTATTTAGCTGTTCTTAACAACTGATAGTAAATATTTTCACGCTCACTGAGATGTCTGCCTTTTTAAATCAGTGACCTAGTTTTTACACCTTTGGCTATCAGCTTCTTGAATAGTCATTAGAGCCACCTAACTCAGATATCTACATTTAGCAATATCTGAAAATGATATACAATTTGCACGTTCCTGTATAATAGAGACTACGTCAAAATGACAGAGGAGTTTGTGGATTATGATAGACTGTACCCTCTGGGATGAGAATTCTAGGTAGTTTACTCAGCCTTACTTGATTAAATCAGGCATAGAACATATTTAGTGGGTTCTGATACCCACCTCCTCCTTCCTGGAAGACTGGTAATGTGAATAAAGACATTCTCACGTGTGGTCCAGTCTTTGTCTGTCTGCCTCATGTTGCTCCTGTTCCCCTGTCTGTATTGTAATGCCTGCATCTATCTTGGGGGCTTGTTTACTAAACCCAGAGAACTCTGAGTTTTTGCTTTTGCCTCTATGCAAGTCCTTGGTCTTGATCCTTTGGTTCCCATAGGAGGCTTTGCTTCTAGTATGCTCTGCACAGCGCTGGCTGCCTGCTTTCCTCTTCAGTGGGAATGGCTGAAATGGCTGCATGTTGCTGCAGCTCTCTGTCCCAAGCGCCTGGATGATGTGCACCTGTGGCCTTTGTCAGCTGCCTCCTATCTGCACTGTCAGCATTTGGCATTGCTGTGACATGGGGCCAGGGGGAGGGGGTGGAAGCCGTTTAGGCAGGAAGAAGTCATTTCTGGACAAAACAAGAGCTGAAATTGGATCTTCCATTGGGCAGAGTCATCACGCTATTTATGAAGGACGTTTTCTTTTCTTCCTTCCTCTTGCCTCAGAAGTAATTTGTAAGTGATTAATTGGGAAGCGTTTCGTGCCCTCATGCATTGACTAGTAAATAATAAGTATACATCAAATGAATGTGAATGAAACCATGAAGCTGACTACTTCTGTGTACATTTGATGGGGTTTGACCACATCACATCTTTGTTACAGAAGGCTTCTGTGAGACAACCTCTTTTACTAACTCCAACTTGTAAATAAACCTGAATTATTTATGGTATTTTATGATTATTTTGCTTTGTCTTAGGAAAAAATTTTAAAAACCCCTAGAAAATCCCATCTTTAAAAATCTCTGGCATCTGTAGGAGCATGATTAAGATACATCACAGATTTCTTTTTCCGTAACAGTAGGAGATTTAAATTAAAGTATTGGAAAACCATTTGCCCCCACCCCCATCCTAACACCCTGTTTAGAGTCTTCTCTTAGATGAATAGCATGTAACTCAGTCTATTACTGAGGGTGTGTTTTGCAGTGGCATTCCTTTTTCAGAAAGCTGTGTATGAGAAGTTCCCTTCATAGATGGGTTACTCATTGATTCACAAATAAGAAGAAGAATAAAAAAAAACCTGTGTATTTATTTAAATCTGATTAGGCTCCCTTTTCATTATTTTTGTATAAAGCCACCTTCTTGGCAATAATAATAATAATAATAACAATAATAATAATAAAAGAAATTTGGTAGTCTACAGTGTAATAAACTTCTTCCCCATGTAATATAAGAGCTGAAGGAAAGAATGTCTTTCAAAAGTGAACTGTCTTAAACTAACATATAGGAAATAAAGTAGATGTATTCAGTCTTGATAAAAGTATACCTTCCGCATTAAAGCTTCCGTCTTTGGAACGTAACTACTTTGGCAGAATCTATTGCTTTCTCTGTTTATGATCAACCTGACCCTGGCAGTCTGTCTTAGAATATTGAGACGTGCCCTTAACACCACCTCTTCTCTAAACAAAATAGTCAATAAATATGAGCACGTGTGTAGGAAGAGAGTGGAGTGTGAAAGAGATAGAAAAAGAGACTAAGGTAAGAATTGGAAAGGATTACCAAGAGCAAAAGAAGATTTCCTCTACTTTGCTAGAAATCCATGGAAGAGTCAAGAATGTATTGGCCACGGAGTGTTCTGACCTCAGTGTCTGTGACTCTGGTAGAAGCTGGTGTGAGCTTTCCACATACCTCATGGGCCTCTGGCAGGAGGATGCCAAGAAGGGAAAATGGATAATCCTGGGCCAGCTGGTTTCCTTCAGCCCTTCATTCATGCCTTGCCTTGTTCCAAAGGGCTTAAGTCAAAGTGTATCGCTTACTTTAGTCAGATTGTTAGGTAGCAAAGTAATCTTACTCAAAAGTACACTTAAACTTACAAAATCAGCACCATAGCATGAAGCTCGCAGTGTGCTGTTTCTGGTAGATTTTCCTCTCTGCTCACATCTGTGATTAGACAAGTACACTAGTTTTAATCAACTACTCCATTTCTCTAACCTAGAATCACAATTTATGAATACCTTCAGAGAGAGTGCTTAGAAGGGCAGACCCTTCTAATGACTTGTTAGCTTAAAAATAAACCATTGAAGCTCCTAATTTGCCTATAAACACATGATCCCACTGGCATTGCCCTACACAGTACAGTTCAAAGGGCCTAATAACTGCCCTGTTCTTTTATATGGAACTGTTTCAACCCCTGCTGAGACCTAGAAGATTAAGAATGTAAAGGGAAGTAAAGCTTCATTCCCTGTAAATTTGGCTCAAGACCTACAAATTATCTGTGGCCGCTAATTGAACTCTTTATTTCGTCCTCAATGAAGCTCTTCAGTGGATGATGCATTTACAAGTTTTTCATTTCTACCCTCCGCTGGATGATGTGCATCTCAGTCTAGAGGCAGTGTCCTTCTTGGTAACTCCCCACAGAACGTAGAAAGCCATTGCAAAGGCACAGGTGATATTCTTCTTGACTGCAGAACATCTAGGAAAATCATCTCCTCGATTTCCACTGGACTTAGGTATTTATGGTCTCTAGTGTCATTGATTAATACTTCAAAAGGTCTTCAGAGCAAAAGTATGAAGTCACTCCTGAACTGGCTTGTCATTTCCTTCTAAAACGTATCCTTTGATCTTCAGGTCTAAATTAAAACAAATCTTTTGTGGCACCTATAGGTAAATCTCTTCCAGTTTTTAGTATTATGTTGACTCATACTATTTATCATTTGTAGAGTAAAAAAAAAACATTTTAAGTGTTAGCAATGGCATATGGTTCAATATGATAGAAATGGAGACTGGCTGATGCCAGTCTAATAAATTACGACTTACACCCTTCTTAAAAATTTGAGTGCCTTTATTTTTCTCAGTCTTCATTGTCTCTAGTTTATTCTATTCTTTTTCTCTTTCAAGTTCTATTTGGATTGAATAGGAGTACTAAACAGATAGCCCTAGGGATTGTGGCCTTTCCCTGCCCATCTAATGTAAGGAGGAGAAATTATTCTAACCCAGATGAACATTTCACTACCTTGTTCTGTAGCCAGGGTACACTCAAGAAACATGGATGGTATCAGGAGGATACTTCTCAGCTGCAGTGAATCTCTCAAGTGGGTGGCCAAAATGAAAAAGAAACCCTAAAAAGTTCTGAGTTAACAAAATAAATAAATGTTAAAATATTGTGCCCTTGATTAAAATTGAATATGTAAGCAGGCAGAAAATAAGAAATTCTGCTGTGGAATTTAGTGAAATACTAACTCTTTATAATATTCTTTATGAACTATAGCAACAAAACTCTTAATATAGTTTTCAAAATGGTGGTTAGAGGATGTTGTAAATTTATGTGGTTCTCTTTGGCAAGGAACTTTAGAAATGAGCATTTTTTCCCCAAGTTTTACCCCAGATTTATCAGTACTAGATTATCCTTATTTGTAAAGTCTAATTATGAAAACTTGACTTCTTATCAGGAGTTCTCCCTTCAAGTCTTCGTGACAATTCACTTAACCTTCCCTATAGGAGTTGGGTCCTTTCCAATCAGTTTGCCCTTGGTTAAGGGTTGGTAGGAAAACATCCCGAGGTTGAACACTTCGCCACTGGCCAAATGGTTGCAGATCATCCCTGACTCAACCTTGTCCTAACCTGTGTTTGCTCTCATGCCATGCACATGGAAAAGGGAAAAAATAACTCTGCCCCCCCCTTTTTTTTTAATCAGTTCTTTTTGGGAAACAGCCAAACATCCTTTCATAATCAAATGCCTGTGTATCCACAGGCACTGGCCACAATCCAAACATTTATTGGTCATTGAACACCTTGCATGAGGTAATTTTCAATTATCTTATTAAACCGGAACAGGGATCTGGTCATGTTTCCTTTGATTATAAATGTAGCTCATGTTCTTATTACTGTTAATAGCAGTGCTCATGGGGTGCCAGCAGTTTTCTGGGCACTGTCCCATAGGAAATGCTGTCCTGTGTCCTTTGTGAAGAAAGGCACCAGGAACAAAGAAGCTGAGGGTGGGACCATTCAGTCATTGTTTATTTCGGAGGAGGGGGGGCTGGGATGGGTAATCGCATGTGACCGAACATGGTGGTGGTGCCATAAGCATGGGGAAAGTTTGAGATTGCCATAATCGAGTCCCTGGGAGGAAGTCGAAAATGCGAATGTCTTGAAGGAAAGTGACTACCAATTTTTTTGTTGAGACACAGCTTTATCTGTGGACACATGGCTTAAGCAGTAACAGAACACTCAGACCAAGAAGAGACTTGAGAAACATAAAACTTGTCACCCCAGGGCTTCTAGGTTCTCCCTACTGATGCATTCATTTAACTATTTCCTGCTTTTGAATTAAATACTTCAGTTGCTTTATTTGCCTAGAAATTTCTAGAATAGGGTCCATGCCTTAAGCTACAGATGATTGTCTAAATAAAAGTTAGGGGTGCCTAGATGACTCAGTCCTTTAAGTGTCTGGCTCTTGATTTCAGCTGAGGTCATGACCTCGCGGTTCGTGATGGAACCCCACATCAGGCTCTGTGCTGACAGTGTGGAGCCTGCTTGGGATTCTGTCTCCCTCTCTCTGTGCCCCTCCCCCACTTGCTCTCTTTCTCTCTCTGAAACTTGAAAAAAAAATAAACTTTCAACATATAAAATAGCATACAAAATAAAAAAGTTTTAAAAAAAGTGTTAGGAACTCGTTAAGTTTGTGGTAAAGGAGAGTTCAGGAGCCACATTTAGTGATTTTGAGACGATGTCAAAGGGCAATAGCTGATAAGAGGAGCAGTGATAGAAACAGAAAATCTTGGGGCGCCTGGGTGGCGCAGTCGGTTAAGCGTCCGACTTCAGCCAGGTCACGATCTCACGGTCCGTGAGTTCGAGCCCCGCGTCGGGCTCTGGGCTGATGGCTCGGAGCCTGGAGCCTGTTTCCGATTCTGTGTCTCCCTCTCTCTCTGCCCCTCCCCCGTTCACGCTCTGTCTCTCTCTGTCCCCAAAATAAATAAACGTTGAAAAAAAAAAATTAAAAAAAAAAAAAGAAACAGAAAATCTTAGTGCCCATAACAGGAATTTATCACAGAAGAATAATTATTTTCTCACTTTAGTGGCCTTGATACTAAAAACAAAACCAAACCAACACAAAACATCTAATTCTCTATGAAATATAAATGGTTATTATATATATTTAAACAAGTACACATTTTAAAGAAATTGTGTGGTTTGTTTCATTTTAACTTATAATTTTAGTTATCATTACTACATTTTCATAATTTTCATAATTTTAAAAGATGACAGATTACTTGTCTCTCTCTAATCACATTGTTTTAAAGTAAACCTCTGGCTTAATTGAAAAAAAAAAAGGTACATAATATAATTAAATTTTGCTCTGATCTTTGTCTTTTGTAATGCGGGAAAGCATGGTTTATTCGGGTCACCAGCTTAATTTGAAAGCAGAAAGTGCAGAAAGTTCAGGGAGATGCATTCACAAACTGTGATTCCAGCAATCCTGTCCCTAAGCCTTTCTGCTTTACCCCAGCTGACCACTCCAGAAAGCAGTAAGAATGTGGATTTCCAGAGCCCTACTAGAATGGAGTTGCCTCACGCTGTGCCCGAAGTGAATTTTGGCAAAAACCAAGCCCAGACAGCAACTGCGGAGGATAGCCCTGTGAAAACATCCAACATATCCCAGTACTCTGCAAGGAGTTCATGGGCCAAATGCAAGAACGCATCAAGTTCCCGATGACTGGGGTACTTTACTGTCCTCTTTGTAGCCCTAACGTTGGCAGTCCCAAGTTAGGTTACTTTCTGCAAAATTGCTGCATAAATAAAATCACTTTATAAATATTTATAAACTTATTTCATTAATCCTTTTCTGGTCTAGTGTCATGAAGCTGCATAAGTCCAAGGAATTAAAAATAATAAATAAAAGCAACTCTTGAAGGAGTCTTCCTGTGGTACTGAAATTTACCAAATGTGGCCAAGCTCATGCAGCTTTTCTGCTCATAGTTAAATTGTAGTGACAGCTAGAATTTCCAGAAGCTAGGATTGGATGCAGTGCATTTATTTCTTTCAATTTTTGATGATACTCTTCGATTTTGACCTCCTTTATTCATCCTTTTCCTATATGTCACAGTATTTCAGGCTTTTTTTTTTTTTCTCACACCCAAATGATTACTCCCCACTTCTAAATTGTCTCCTGTCTTCCTGCCTTTAGGTGCTGGCTGATTTAATCCAGCCTATACACAGTCCTTGCATTGATCACTGGAATCTGCTCATTCTTTTTATCAGTTTCCCAGTTTAGACAACAGAAAAGTCATTACTCACCAGTCTTCTTGAGTAGTTATTCAAGGCTCCTTCT
Source organism: Herpailurus yagouaroundi (assembly GCF_014898765.1). Classification (NCBI taxonomy): domain Eukaryota; kingdom Metazoa; phylum Chordata; class Mammalia; order Carnivora; family Felidae; genus Herpailurus; species Herpailurus yagouaroundi. The sequence continues at coordinate 12,007,838 of NW_024412396.1, forward strand.
ATCCTCATCACAGAGATGGGCCTAAACCTACCGTCTAGCCCAGGAATAAAAAAGTACCAGCTCTGCTCAGCTCCATGTCTCTTGTGGATTTCAGTGATGTGCATTCCAAGTGTAGACTTAGAATCAGTCTTTCTTAGTGTTCCAGGTATACCATTCACTGTTAGCTGGGACTCACCCTTTGGCCGAAACCATGTTTCCATCTGGGATTCTAGCCTAGTATTTCTCCACCAGCGGTGTTTTTTGCCCTCCAGGAGACGTTTGGCCATGTCTGGAGACATTTTTGTTGGTCCCAGCTGGGGAATTACTACTGGCATCTAGTGGGTAGAGGCCAGGAATGTTGCTGCACGTCCTGCAGTACACATGACAGCTCTCAAAACAAATTTTCCACCTCAAAGTGTCAGTGGTGCTAAGGTGGAGAAACTCTTTAGCCATATTGCTCACTATGATTTGTCTATACTTCAGACCAGTTCTTTTACTATGGTTACCTGCCACTTGAATATGCATTGCTCCCCCACCTCCTCTTTGCCTTCGTCCCCGCCCATCTTCCCAACCATCTATACGTGCTTAGCTTTAACCTACTGAAATTCGGCCCACTTTTTTTTGCAAACTCAGCTGGATAGATGCTGTCTCCTCAAAACCAAACCAACCAACCAACCAACCAACCAAAAAACCTCCCCTTGTCATTCCACTTGACAATGATGCCCGCTCTTCTGAATTCCTACAGTGTTTAGTATTCACTATAGTCTAATACCATTCAGGCAAATCCCCTTGTAGGGTGGTTATGTCTCTATCTTATTTTCCATTTTAGACAGTTCTAGATACTTAGCTTCTAACTTGATGTACGTTGCAAAGCCAAGCAACATAGCCCCCTGAAACCCTGTAGAATTTTGCCTGGTTTTAATCGTACCAGAATCACAACTTAGCATGTATCTTTTTTTTTTTTTTTTTTTTTTTTTACTTTCCATTAGGATATGCTTTTTCATATTGCTTGGAAGTCTCCAAAATTATTTTTAATAACTGTATAATGACATTCATTCAAGTTGATATGCTCTAATTGACTTAACTAATCTCCTCTTCCTTTAGAGTTAATTCAATTTTAGTTTTTGACAAAATAAGTAATACCAACTTGGATATCTTTGGTACATAGCTTTCTCCGCTTTCATCTGTAATATTCCCTTCGAATGAATTCCAAGGAATGGTCCAAATGGTTGGGTGTGTTTTTATTGCTAGTGATATGTATTGCCAAAGTTACTCCAAAGTGATTTACCAGTTAAATAGCCAGTAACAATATTTAAGGAAACCATATATTAGAAACAGTCAGGAGGCCCAAGTTCAAGTAACATTCAGATTTTCACGAATAGCATGGTCTTAGGCAAACCACTTAATCAGTTTGATCATATTTTCTTACCTGTAGAGTGGGGATAATGAATCTTTATCATAGGGCCATGAATATGAAATCAGATAATATCTTTGGAAATAAGCTATAAACTGTAATTACCAATGTTCATTCAATAAATATTGATTTAAAGACTTCTTTAGACCAGATTCTTTACCAAGAACTAGGGACATAGACATAAACACAGTCTTGGCTTCAAGGAGTTCTCAGTTAAGTGCTATGTAATTTTCAAAATATTATTTTAGATACTAAATTGAAAGAACGTTACTTTTTAGGAAGTACAAGGGATTGAAAGTAAAGGCTGTCCATATAGCAGGACATACAAATATGAAAAGCTCACCAATTGAATAAGGTGATTATTAGTTTTCTTTTGCTACCACTTGGTCAGTTTATCTCTCTAGCCTAAACCAAAACTGCATTTCCTTGCTGAAATACATTTTTAGGTTTGGTTGTTTTTTGTTTGTTTTGTTTTGTTCCATTTTGTTTTAGCGTTGCTGGATTTTGTTTTTTGGTTTTTGTTTTTTGTGGGGTTTTTTTTTTTTTTTTTTTGCCCCTTCATGTATTATGACAGCACTTCCCTTACTGCTGTACTCAGTTGGGCACTTTTGTTCCTCATTTTTTTCTCCCTGGGAAAATTCAAAGCATTTTTTAAAAAGTCCCATTTGCTGCTGACGGCATTTCTTTGTCCTTTTCTGAGTCACAGGTCTCTAGAAGCTGACGAGGGCATGGCCCCACTTGTGGCTGTTGTGTGACTCTCCCATCAAGACTGCTTTTCTTCAGAGTAACTGAAAGTATTTGGAACTCCACTGTCCTTAGATCTATCTTCTGGAAATAGATAATGATTTTCCTGCCTTTGAATGTAGACCTACAGTGAGCCCTTTAGCTCCTCGTCTCTGAGTTTGCTGGGGCATCAGAAGCTGAGGCTAGAGGAGTAACTGTATGTAGTACAATGCATCAGAACCGGCTGTGTCAGAACTGCTAGTGTGAGCAGGCACTGTAACAGGAGTCCTGGCCTAAGGACCAGAGGCCACAAAAACAGGGAGTTCGTGGGCTGGGGCAGCTTATGCGGATGGAGATAATAAAAAATATTACCACTTTGTGGATGCTCCCAGAAAGACTTCAGACTGGCAGAATGCAAGGTGCTTTTTCTGCCTGATACAAATTCTGCTTTTAGTTACTTGATTGACTTAATCAGATCTAGGATCTCAATGATCTTAGAGAAAAACTCCCTTCTTTCTGGATTGAGCTCTGGAGTAATGCCCATCACAGTCAGCCTCTACCCATTGTTGCTGTTACAACGTACCTATATTTCTTGACTCATTCTTTTTATATTAGGTCATAAATGAAAATCAGCCTTCCTCTTTTGATGGGTGTATTTTTTTCTTTCTTTCATTTTTTACTTTTCTCAGACTCAAGCGGAACAGATTATATCCTTAGTTGGAGGCCCATGCTATGTGAATATTACAATACTTCCTGGCATTTTACTAAAATGTGCAAATGAAAAAAGAGCAAGCTTACAGACGGCAGGTGCATGGGAAGGAGTGGAGACATCAGGTTAAAGTACCTCCCACATCCACTTCCTTCCAACAACAAACATTTGTTTTCTCTACTCCAAGTCAGCAAAACATGAGAGTAAATAGAAGTTTAGTTGGTGGAGAGAAGTAGAAATCCTTATTAACCTCTTGTCTTGAATTCCTAAGTATTTCAGTATTTAGTATTTTCTTACTTATCTAGTATTTAACTTAAACCAGAGGGCATCCCTGTGAGAGACAATGAAGGGTACCAACCTCATTTTATAACCCTAGAGCATCAGTTAGTAGGTTGCTTCAATTATGTCATCAGTGGATCAGTGACAAAAGAAGAAAAATTGAGCCTGTAACCAAAAATCTTCTTAATGCCCCACACCAAGCATTTCTGCTTCAACACTCCTGTCTTTACTGACAGTTTATGCTTCAAATCTGAGAAACCACTGAGACTTTGACCCACAGTCCTTTCTGAACCTGGATCTGTTTTAGAGCTTCGCTTTAAATTTCTTTTTGAGAATTTAATTATTGATTTCTGACAAGCATTGCCCTGACACAAATATGATACTAGAAATTCTACCCTCTCCGAGAAGAATACTTCACAGAGAAGAGTGAGGGGAAGACAGTTTGAGGGCAACGGGGTTACCTCTTCCCACAGTGGCAGGCAGGGCGACTGGATTCTGACACCATCTCCTCCTCATGAATGACTGGTCCACAAAAAACAGTCAACTTTTAAGCAGTAAAGGTAGTGCAGAATTGCCTTTTTGGCATTAACTTGTGGGTGTCTATGGTAAATAGAGATAAGAAAGTTGAATGGTGGAATTTTCTTTTCCTCCTCCTGCCCTTCAGTCCCGACAATGCACCAAAGGACAATTCTCTATGACCTATGAAGTGTGAATTCAGTATCCCAGTTTTTCCTGAGATGTGCCAAACACTCAAGTTTCATTACCAAATCTAGTTTGCAGCCAAGGCCCATAAGACTGTATTGATGCCTGGACGCACGTTTTTTTTTTTTTATGCCGTAGATGGACAAGCTCCATGCTGAGCCTTAGACTTGGTTTTGAAGGATTCCAACTCCCCTTCATAGAATCTGGTAGGGAGAGTTTATCTGTATTTTTTATCCATAAATGGTGGCATTCCCATTCTCACTGTGTCCGTCTTGTTGGGGAGATTCCATTCTTACCAGGTAGATTCTGTACATTATTCTGCAGACGGTATTTTTAAGAGTCTCGCATAGGCCTCATTGAAAAATCCATGAATTCTGCCGAAGAGCATAAATCCACACAGGCAAAAGGAAAAAAGAACACTCTTAGAACTCATTTTTAGTTAGTGTTTCTCAAGAACAAAACCTTTTACTTTTCTTGTTGTTCCTGGATTGGACATTTTCTGGCCTTTCAGCTTAACCACACCTTTGCCTCTTTGAGCCAGCCTTTTATTTATTTTTGTCCTCTTAGATGTTTCTATCCAAATCTTATACTTTCTTCAAAGTTCACCTCAAAGCCCACTTAGCCTTCAAGGAGATTTCTCTGATACTGTTACTCTTAGTTATATCAAACACTTCCGTCAATCTTCTGTCAATAGTATTCTGTGTATAAATCACATGCACACACATAAATACTGTAGCACATTTGAGACACAGACTAGGTCTCTTAGAGCATCTGTGTATCTTGTCTTCACTGTGGTTTCTCCATATCATAGCTGTCACATATTTTCTGTCCAAGATAATCACGGCCCTACATGTAAAAATTTCTCACTCTGCCAGTTCTGTGTTTCTGACTCTCTTGCCTATTCAGACTGTTCATTTCTCTCCTTCTTGTCAGTATATGTCCTTTGCATTCTGTAAGATGATGCTCCCGAATTACCTTTTCTAGAAAGTTCTCATTAATACCTTCGCTTTCAAAAATATTTTGGATGTGGTTTGCCTCAGCACTTACTGTTGCTATCTAGAAAAAAAGAACTTTCATGGACTGAACTGTTTAATTGGTCTCTTGGATTGTACAGTATTCACATTTCTCTCAGCTCTCCAATTCCATGAAGCTCCCAGGATGCCTTTGTTCCCAGCTGTATGGGATCACCTCTGCGGCAAACCCTTCTCTTCTTTTGTATTTTTAAAATCAACCTCAGCACACATCAAGCATACAATAATAAGGGATTATGAACCAACTTCATCTTCACAAGTAGGAAGCTACATGAGATGGCTTAGGCTTCAACATGCATGATTTAGGTTGAACATAAGGGATAAATTCCCTGATAATAAAATTGATTGAAGGTGAGAACAAGGACTCTATTCCCTAGATATCTCTAATGGGAAAAAAAATAATAATAATTTCTCTTGGTGGAGTCCAGGCACTAGACTAGAAGATGTGCCGAGATTTTATCTGGCCCCAGGATTTTATTAAACTCTTCATTGATAACACTCCTTTCATAACATGTTTTCTGGTAAGGGGTTTCTGTCTTTCTTTTTTTCTGTTAAAAAATACTAAATAAAAGACATAGGAAAGCTTCAATTATTTTTAGAATTAAATACAGATTTTGAGTAATTAAACATGGGGGGGGGACTACATGTCTCTATGATATATTTGTCCAACACTATTGAGGCCATTTTGTTTTGTTTGCCTAGTTTCTTTAAAAATCCAAGGGAAAAATATTTTTAAAAATATTATTTTTTTCCTGCCAAGTAAATGACAATATTTCTCTTAGAAGTAGACGCTCATTTTATAGAAATCAGAGAAGCTGAAAAGTGAATCCAACATTTTTTTTTTCTAGAACTTAATACTTTCTAGTTATGGGTATTAGTATTTGTGCCCATGTGCATATTTATTCTCAGATTTATTTTCCCCATTTAATTCATTCATTTTTGGTTGTTTTAGTATGGTTTCCAATTATAGCAGTGAGGTTTCTGGAGAGAAAAAAATGAACTGCCAATGAGATGAGACTCTGGCTTTGCTTTCCTGAATAGCTTTTATTTTTATATGATTCTTATTAAGGAAATGGTGCTAAAAGTTGGTACTTCATACTTTCAGGCAAGTGTATGTAAGACGATGTAATTAAGAACCCTATTCATATTAATTGATTGATACAGATTTTATAAATAAAACTTTAGAGTGTGAATCCATTTCATCTCAGACTATGGAACATTGCCACTGATAGCTAGAAATATTAAATGCATGTTCCTGGAAAATCCTCAAAAATCACTTATTTGTGAAATAATAGTTTTGAATCGATAACTATTAAATCCTCTATTGTAATAGGAATTGTCACTTAACTGGTAATGGCATAATGTGGGCTAAATCGTGACTAAAATACAAGTGCGAGGTAGTAACAGCCTGATTGGATGTGAACACTTACCTGTTCCCTTAGAATTCCTTATTGATATTGCATGACGCAGTAGTGAAGTTGCCATTCCAACTCTGTGTGAATATTTTCTAAGTGTGGGAAGGGATTAGCATACCCCAAATAAAATACCCTATTAAAACAACCGAAGGAAGATGTGTTTGGATTCATAGGAAATGTTTCTAATTATTTAGAGGAACAAGGGCACCAACTCTTGTGTTTTGAACTACGTTGCCACATTAGATATTACTTCTCTTCTCTGAATTCCCATCAGATCAGTGGTGCTGTTGTCTTCGAAAATACCCTCTGCCTTTCCGAGGACAACTTTTAGGAGTTCTAAATCAACCTGGTTAGTATGAGTACGTTTCTGAAAAGAAAAATGAGATTTGACTGGAGTAAATGGGAGTAAGAAAAAAAAATCATTACTAAATAACTCTAAGAATTAGAACTATTTTCAAACCTTTGTTGATGGAGGACCTTTTTGTCTTCCACAGCGTATTTTCCTTCTCATTGGTGGTTTCAGTTCCCAGGAATTATATACAAACACACACACAGGCATGCATGCTTTAGTCAGGCTAAATGTTTGCGAGGACATAGATTGTTACATATTAAAAGGTTATTCAGCCAAGGCAATGTGTTTTCGGAAATCCACTTCTAATTGTACACACACACACAATTTAGTTCCAGAGGAACCAATGAGGTTGATGCAACCTAAAACTTTATAGCTTGTGTCCTCTACAGGCATCTCCCCACCTAGTGTCCCACCTAATCTTGTTGCTAGGCCCTCATGTAACCTATAAAATAATTGATGTGGGTCCCCCTTTTGCCCTGAATATCCGAGGGAAAGGGCTGATAAGCAGTGAGATTATTAGCAAACAAGAGGAAGAAGGATCAGAGGCTAACCAGCTCTTCACCCGGATACCTGCTTCAGAAAAATCCGGAGTGTGCCATAAAGAATGATAACAGATGGGGTGGGAGCCTCCCAAGCTTCTGTGGTACTACCCGTGGGCAGTGTATTAACCACTAGTCCTGAGAATGTCCACAGAGAGAGTTCCTGTGGCATTGAAAATAAACTGTTTACTTTTAAGGGACTGTCAAGACAGGCAAATATTTTTACAAACATTTCCATGGACTCTTTGCTTTCCCTCCCCTACATTCCTCTGTATAAAAAATATTTGTATTTCTCTGTTGATGACTTTTAAGAGAATATGTTAATATAGTTGTAAGATTTTTTTTTTTCTATTTAGGATGTCCTATTAGGATGCCCATATATAGATGGGGCCAGGGTGCAGATGGAAAAGAAATTCTTAGGAAAAGTCCTTTTGGAGTTAAAAACAGTTTCATTTGAATATTTCCGTGATCATTGATCTTCCACGCAGGGCTCCATTTATCACTTTAGACAGCCCTGCACTTGCTTCTGTTTCTTAATATGTTACCAGAGGCTTGTCCTACCATACGCAAATCAGTTATTTTAGCATAAATTCTCCTTTGTTCAGGTATTATCAGTTATTTTACCACCTCCTATGGGACCAGGTGCTACAGATTATAAAGAATAACCTCTCCACCTACTAGGTACTTACAGTCTAGTCAGAGGGACAAATCATATACATAAAAAACAATTAGAATGTAATAATACAGTGTCCTATTAAGCACGGCTTAAATTGGTATTGTAAGGCACTGCATTGTGCATTATAGGAAATTGTGATGAAAGTCTAACATCTGATAAGAGGGAGGAATCAGAAAAGAAAAATTAAGAAAGAAGTCCATGCGACTGGCTCATGAAGGAAAAACATTTAGGCTGGGCATAAAGGTAGTCTAGAGGTAGGGGTGCCTGGGTGGTTAAGCACCTGGCTTCGGCTTAGGTTGTGGTCTCACAGTTTGTGAGTTCGAGCCCCACATTGGGCTCTGTGCTCTCAGCACGGAGCCTGTTTCAGATCCTGTCTCCCTCTCTGCCCCTCCGCCACTCATGCTAGTGCTCTCTCTCTCTCTCTCTCTCTCTCTCAAAAATAAATAAACATTGAAAAAAAAGTAGTCTAGAGATAATATGAGTAGTAAGATAGAGCAGTTAGGGATAGCCTTAGGGAAAGGACCAAGGTAAGAATAATTTTTTTTTAAATAGTCTCCATACATTAGTGTAGGGTCAACTCATTTTTACACTGTATACTTGAAAATTACGTATATTTATATAGTGATATGCTTTGCTATTTCAAAACCATCAAAACCGTGATTTTGTGGGTGATGGGTAAAGAAAGCCACAGGATATAGACTTTGAGAGAAACTTCACGAGACGCTGATGGAAAAGGTAAATCCTTATTTACTTGCATTTGTAGGAGCTGCTTCCCAAAACGCATTTTATTAGAGATTTTGATGAAAAATTCTTGTTTAACATCCAGGAATGAGACTAGAGGAGAAGATAATCTTTTCAGATAGGAAAATGAGAAGATAAAGATCAATTTATTTTTAGAGGGAAATCTTTCACTTTCTGGATAATTAAAGTGTTTTTATCTGATAAGGAGCTGAGAGTAACAATTTCCGGGTCTTATGATAATCTACTTTGTCTCTTTTAGTGACAAAAACAAGAAATAAGATGAACTGTCTCCTGAAATAGTGGGAAGCCAAGTGAGAGGGAACTTGCAAAAAAAAGTGTTGGAAGTGCAGGCGCTCCCCTCATGGCACCTGTTTAGAGTGGGAGAATATACCAGCGTTTGAAAGAGGTTTGCATGGAAAATACACTTTGAAGTTACTTTATTTGAACACTGAAAGCTGAACTTTAAAATGCAAGGTATTTGTCAACATTATCTGAAACACCGGACTGGAGGCAAATGTTCCAACATATTTGTTTTCTTACAATTAAAGCTAAGCTGACATGTTGAAAAGATGGTCTTCAAAGACATTCGGAGGCTGCGAAATTTTTGTCAATAATTAGCCTTCACTTTGCTTTTTAGACAAGGAAGTCAGATTTTTTTTTTCTCCTCACATTTGCCAAGTAAGGATTTTCACTTTTAAATTTCCTCATCCTGGTGTTTGCATTTAAGCATTTCAAACAGCCTCTCTCACCCTCAGCCACCATGTGTAGTGTTGCATTTATGCATTCAACTTCTTCTTACTCAAGTGATGCTATTTTTTTCTGCCTCAGCCTGACAGCCACTAATAATAACACATGAGGACAGTCAGACAAAATGAAGACAAATGCTGCTTGTCGCAGCAGAATCATAATGTCTCCAGACTCAGTAAAGACAGTCTAACTGTATGTGGATGCTCTTTATAGCTTATTTAGACCTGTGGTTTTTCCCTGTGGTTTTTTTTTTTTAAAGCACAAACATTGTGCAGAAATACATTAAGGCAACATATGGGCCTGTTAGTTAGCCAAAACAATGTGGAACCATGGAGAATAGAGATTGCAAAGCACAGATGGATACTGTAAAAAATTCATGAGTGGCATAACAGATCTAAAAGGTAAATTTTAGTCAAAATTCAAGTGGAAAGCACAGGAAATACTTAGGAATTTGGCTTTATGAGGTTTTTCCCATCACGCAAGATGAAACATTGTGAATATCCTGCAGATTTGTTTATGCCATAATGTGAAAATCAGAGCTCATCATTCAACAATAATTATGTCTATATAGATTCATGCCATCAGAAATAGATTGCTGATAAACAATAGTGCTTTGCTTCTATTTGCTGTAAACGCTGCAGTATTAAATATCCATATTATTTCCAGCTCAATATTAGAAAGTGTCAGTCATTGTGACAAGTCAGGCAGGAGGGGCTCACTGAGCTGTCCTCTGTGTAGCCACGTGCTGTCGAATAACCGGGTTTTCATGCTCTATCACTTTGTTGTTAAAATTGTGTTCTAAGCAGTAAACTGGCAAATCATCCTACCCCCCCCCAACCTTTTACATTTGGTTCTTTTAACCAAAACTGAAGCCTCAAGGAGACACTGGATTCTTATGTGCACACAGTCAAGCTGCACCTTGAGTTTTGCACAACGTTTGTCATTCGAAGTTGTCATCACTACGGCTTGGCATTGTTGTCTTGTCTTCCAAAAAAAAAAGCGATCCAAATCTGTGAGATCAGCCTAAGGAAGGTCTATGTCTTGGAGCCTCACTACAGCCCATCTCATTCATAAAATTTATTTGAGAGTAATTGGTGAGGAAAAGAATTCTGCCTCCTGAAATGATTCATCAGGGTCCTAAATTTCTGTCGGGGTGAAAGGTAGAGAAAAGCAGAAAGGAAACAGGACTCTTCAACCCATCAACCTGAGAAGCATTTCCCCTTCAGAAGCTTTCAGATGTCTAGTTGAGAATGATACCATGTGGAATTCAGATATGTTTTGTCATTTGGTTGCCCGAAAGGCAAAGTGTAGTAAACTATTCTCTGTATTAAGGTTTAAGTGATTTTCCAACTGATCCGCCAGATACGTTGAAAGTCTTAAACATGATAGAAAGTTGTGTTGGACTTACTTTATAGTTAATGAGATTGTTATTGAAGAGATTTACACAGGGCCTCATTATACCTTGGAAAGACACTGGTACATTATTTAAACAACTAGAAAATTATTTGACACTAAGAAGAGAGATGATTAGATTTAAGGTAGACATTAAGAACTGAAAGTAAATGAGATCACTTATTGAACTGGACTAATTTTTGAGGATTTTTTTTTCTATAGGTAACATAAAATGGAGCAGGTTTTGTAGCTGGCTCTTTATTCTTGGCACTAACACCACTGTCGGGACCTGGAGACAGCAAATTGAACTTTCCGATAGTTGTCCTAATAGCCCTTTTAGGCGGTTTTTGGTGTCCTCGGTGAATTAAAGTTTGCATTAGTGAACCCACTGAGCAGCGGCCAAGACTAATTCTCGGCTCTGAATGACATTTCACACGTTGTCAGTTCTTGGTAAGTGTTATATGATAACATTTTGAGATCCTCATCTGAGAGTTGATGGGGAAATATCAAATAGCGTATATGAGGTTTGCCAACTAAGTTGAGCCCAGTTCAAAAGTATATCGTAGCGGATAAAGATGGCAACGTTGTGTCTCCTTTAAATAAAAGATAGATTTACTCCTAAAATTTGACAGTGAGCCTAAGATGCCAAGCAAGAGAAAAGAATGAAGAAACAAAGAAAGAGAGGAAAAAGGAAATGGGATAAAGTTGCAGGGTGTAAAGAAAATGGAGAACTATCTTTCCTTCATGACTGATTATAACCCCCGTCCCTATGGAGATTCTAAGAAGGGTATGGAAGATGTCAGGTGTGTTAGAAATGTGTGTGTGTGTGTCCGTGTACATACACACACACACACGTTTGTATTTGTGTCTTCTATTAAACCACAAGCCTCATGAGGACAGGCTCACTTTGATCCATTGCTATGGTCTCAGGACCGAGAAGAGTACATGCTACAAAGTAGAAACTGAATGTTTGTTGAATTAATGCATTTTCTTACACTTTTCCATATGTTTCCACTATTATTTAGGAATTACAGTAACCCTCCCCCCCCAAAAAAACATGGAGTTTATGTTCCAAGATTCCCCAGTGGATGCCTGAAACTGTGGATAGTGCTAAACCTTGTATATACTTTTTTCCCTATACTTACATACCTATGGTAATGTTTAATTTATAAACGAAGCACAGTAAGAGATTAACAAGTAATAACTAATAAGAAAATAGAACACTTACAAAAATATACTGTGATAAAAGTTATGTGAATGAGGTCTCTTTCTTTCTCAAAATATCTTACTGTAATGTATTCATGTGAGGTGATAAAATGCCTTTGTGATGAGATGAAGTGAGGTGAATGATGTGGGCATTGTGATGTAGCATTAGGCCACTATTGACCTTCTGAGAATGTCAGAAGAAGAATCATCTGCTTCTACACAGCGATTGACTGCAGGTCACTGAAACTGCAGAAAGCAAAACCACGGATAATGGGGAACTACTGTATAGATTTGTTGATCTCTCTTTAAAAATATTGGTTTGGTTAATACTTAACAACTAAGACAGCTGCAAAGTAGCCTGTTTTAGCTCAGAGAGGAAACATCTGGGGTAGATTGAAGAGAATGGGCTAGAGAACTTTTTAAATTCAGTAGAATGAATTTGTTCCTTTCCTCCATTAGAGGAGCCCATAATGGTCAGATCATTTGGTGTATTTGTTCTATAATATAGTCTGGGGAAGAGACCATCCAGCAAGAAATGTTTGGTAGGGATATACTTCACACTGTTCTGAGAAAATGAAGAGTCACCCATGACTTCCCCATCTCCATAGTGTGAAGAGCAGAATCACTAGACATTGTGAAGGCAGGTGGTAGGCAAGTTGGATTGTCTGAAGAAGTCAGGAATTAGAATTTCAGACCAGAGTAACCAGAGACCAAGAAAGGCACAGAGTTTGTTGACAGTCAAGACATTTTGAATTGATTCTCCCTGCTTCCGTCATCTTTTTTGCCTTTTTATGGGATTCAAATTATTTAATTTAATTTTGCTTAATTTATGCACCATCACTAGATTCACTCCAGGGAGATGTGAGATGCAATTGTTTGCGCTAGATGTTGTCTTCCAACACAACAGTTTTTCCCAAAAACCCTTGCTGAAAGTCACCAAAAGCAGAATCTGTAACAGGAAAGCCACATTTTAATTTTGATCCCACCTTGACCAATGTCAGAGTAGCTTGAGAAGTCAAGTTAGTATACATATTAATATCCACTGTATTCATTATTCCTTGCATTATATATGGCATTTTTAAGGAAATACTGAAAAAAGGAAAAGGTACTTTAACTTAACACACATATTTTGAGCACCTGTTATATGCCAGACACCAAGTGATTCAGTGGTAACGAGCAAAGGTCTTCTTGTAGTCAAGGGAGAAAAACAGACTTTTAACACATAATTACAGATGTGATGGATGTTAAAGAACGCTGCAGAAGTTTTTAGCAAAGGTATTTAAGTCGAAAGCAAGTCAACATAGCTTGACAAGATCAAGGAAATTGGGCTGTAGTGAGGAGTGACTTGAAAAGAAACCAAATTTCCTTCCTTCCTTCCTTCCTTCCTTCCGTAATTGAATATTTAGCAAATATTGGTGAATGTGAGTCATAAATCAAGCAAACTCAACTCTGATGAGCAAAAACCAACAATAAGCATGGCTCTCATGAAAGAGACAAAACACTCCTTAAGCTATCACAGATTAAAAACAAACAAACAAAAAAACGCGTGCAATTTTCACAAGTGTTCCCAAGGAGAAGCAAATGGTACCTCATGATCATGAGTTGATTTGGTCTGGTTTGGAAGGTCAAGTTTCTTTGCTAAAGTGATACTTGAGTTGAAATCTAAATAGCAAGTGAAAGGGCCTGACCATCGGAAGAAACATGTTGAGTATGAAGAGCTTGAAAGAAAGCTAATGTAGCTACGGCTGAAAGAACCAAAGGGCCAAAGGAGAAGCTGACTGGGGATGCCCCTATATACCCTTGAGAACCAAGTTTGGATTCCAAACAAAGGTCAAGGGTGCCTTTGAGGGGTTTTGAGCATAGTGTTGTAATCAAATGCAGCTACTCTGACTACAGTCAGAGAAGGAATTGGCTGCAAACAGTATTAGGACACTGGTGGTGGGTCTTGCAGGAGCCTAGGCAATGTGTCATAAGAGTCCTGACGGGAATGTGCTGGAACTCACAGAGAGAACTGACTAGAGATACTTAAGAAATAGAATTTATGGCTGATTGGAAACAAGGGGATAAGGAAAAGGATCCATGGATGTTGCCCACATTTGTCAGTTGGATGGCAAAGTAAGGTCAGTGTTAGTCCATGAAATAGGGATTAAGGAAGGAAAACGAGGAATGAGAACTATATGGGTGGAAATGATGAATTCATTTTGGGTCGTGTTGATTTTGAAATGTCACAGGCATTGAGTGGAGGAAAAGGCACTTGAATGTCTTTAACATCAGAGCCTGGAGCTCACAGGGAGGACTGGTTAAGAGGGTACAGGTGTGGAAACCATCTGCCTATAGATACAATTGAAGCAACTTAGAGAATGTGTGAGTTTAAGGGACTGAGTATGAAAGAGATGTATGTGACTTCTAAACAATGCAGTACTTGAGGTCGGAATAGGGGAAAGACTAAGAAGTAATAGAGATGTAGGAAGAAACCAGGAGAGGATGTCAGTACCATGGAAACCAAGAGAAATAAAATGAGAGGCTCAACAGTATCAAGTGTTGCAGAAGAGCAAATAGGACCAGGTCGGGGAAAATGTCTATTACAATCAAGAGGGTTATGGTGAGAACCCAGGGAGAATGTTTTTGGTGGAATGAAAAGAGTGCAACACATACTGGAAAGGGCTGAAGGGCCAAAAAGAGATAACAAAATGGAGGACCCTTGTCATTCTAGAAATTTGTATTAAAATGAAAGAGCAAAATAGAATTCTATCTAGAGGAGGATTTGGAATTTTTAGATGTCCAGGAGTTGATGAATTAGTTGCATTTGATTGCAACTAAATATCTAATGGTGGTTGTATTAAATGCCTTTATTATTTATCTCACGTAAAGAGAAAACTGGAGATTGTTGGATCCAGGCTTGCTGTAGTTGCCTAAAAATATACTCAAGCCAGGTTTTCACTGTTTCCACTCTACCTTCCTCTTGGATTTTGTCTTTGTGCTTGACACTTAATGAACACTAGAAGGTTTCTTCAATTCCATGTTACCATTTCAGAGCAAAAACAACAAAAGTGATCCTTGTTCTCTCTTTATAAGGGAACAAAATTCTTTCCCAGACTTTTTTTTTTTTAACCCCTACTCCATTAGACTTCTATTTATATCTTGTTGGCTAGAACTGGGTTATTTGCCCATTCTAAATGAATCATTAGCAAAGGTTAATGTGATAATCAAGTCTGATTTGGACCAGGGGTTCTCAAAGGGTTGACTCTGGACCAGCAGCATCAGGATCCCCTGGGAACTTATTAGAGAAATACAAATTCTTCGACTGCATATCAGTCCCACTGAAAGAGAAATTGTGGGGATGGGGCTTAGCAGTCTGGTTCAAATAATCCATCTAGACAAATCTGATGCATTTTCAGGTTTGAGAACAACTGGTTTAGAGTAATCAACTCATCCTCTTGTGCTGGGGAGAGGACTCCTGTTCCCTGAACTGCATGCTTTCTTAGGATAAGTGGAGCCTGGCTGTCGATAGACACAGAAAAGCACCTGCCATCCTTGGCTTTGAATGTTAAGAAGAATGAGCCACTAAAAAGAGGATGAAGATAAGAGAAGGGATAATTGAGAAGGAAGAGGAGAGTGAAGAAGATTAATGAACCTGGGTGGAGGGGATGGCCTTCCCTTAGAGGATTCTGCCTCCATGTTAAGAGAGCTTGAAGAAAAGAGTAGAGGCAGAAGCAGCCTGGTGGTAGAAAGGTTAGAGGTTCCCTGATGTTCATCTCTGGGAATAGCGGTAACGTCACTTGCTGAGAGAGAGAGACAGAGAAGTGGGGTGCGGTACAGAGGTGGAGATAAGATCTGAGGGAGCAGAGGTTTAAAATACAGGGAAGGGGAGGGACGCCTGGGTGGCTCAGTCATTTAAGCATCAGACTTAGGTTCAGGTCATGATCTCATGGTTTGTGGGTTCAAGCCCTGTGTCGGGTTCTGAGCTGATAGGGCTCTGTGCTGACAGCTCAGAGCCTGGAGCCTGCTTCAGATTCTGAGTCTCCCTCTTTCTCTACCCCTCCCCCACTTGCACTTGCTGCCTCCCTCCCTTCCTCCCACCCCACCTCAAAAAATTAAAATACAGGAAGGGGAGAGCTTACTAACCTGGAACCTACTAGAATATATAAAAGGTTTTCAACTTGAGTTTGAGTAACCCTGATCTCTGAGTAGGATAATCACACGCCTGGCTGTGTGATCGGCAGCAAAGGGATATAGGCTTGGAGCTCAAAGGTAGTTTGATTCTTCTAGAGTTATGGTTTTACCAAAAGGAACTAATAGAAGGTCATGGGCAAGGATATTTAGCATGCTGTTAAGAGGTGGATTGAAGTGATAAACCCAACAGTTCAAGCTGAAGGGGAGTGTGAGTGAAGATGGGGGATGAGAGAGGTATGTACCCCAACAAGTCCTGCTGCCATCTTCCTCTTCATACATTGGGTAAGAACTGTTCTAAAGAATAGGCCCAACTGTTTCTATATTCTTAAATGAAGGAAATTAACACTCCATATCTGTTGAATCAACATTCCTGGGAGTGAGATCAGGGAACGTGTGTGTGTTTTGTTTTTAAAGAAAAGAAAATTAAAGTCTTATTTGTATTATGTTCTTCTATCATGGGAATTTGAGATTTGTTTGAAGGTGTCGCATTTGCAGTGAGTTATGGCAGATTTTTCCTTATCGCTTGGTTGTAGGACATTATGCAAAAAAATAAGCCAGAGGCTTTAATTTGGCTTACCTTGACTGCTTTTTGACCTGTTTTATTTTTATTTATTGATGGATAACACTTTGTACAGGCATGATTTTATAGGCCTTGCACAAATCTTGGTAAGTCATATGTATCATATAAGGTAGAAGACTGCATTTTATCCAGCTGGATTTATCATTTCCTTAGCCTGGCAGAGAGATAGTTTTAATTTCCTAAAGCACTTGATGATTCGAAAGATAATAACATTTAATTGTTTATGGAAGCAATCTCCTAAGAGCTAAGGAGAAGTCCTTGTCTGGAAGATGGTTATACAGTGGCCAGGTAGCCCCTGGACATTGCCATTGTGGCCACACTGAACCTTGAGCCCGTTTCCTCTGCCACCGGACGTGTTCATCCCTGGGTTGTCTTCAAAGAGTACAAACCAATTGTAGTAATCTGAACTGAAAATGATTAGGCACACATTTCCTGCTACAAAATTATAGTCAATTCCACAATCAGAAAGGTATTACTTCCATATTGTGCCATGTATGAGAACATCCGTCATCAACTTTTGTGGCGTTCCCCACAGCATCTAGTATGGAAGGCTCACTCTCTCCGTGAATATGACTAGGGAAGTCAGCTGCCAGCATCTAGACATTCATGATGCATGGAGAGCATAATGATTCTCTGTTCCTATGGAACTTTGAATCTGCTTCTAAAGGCAATTATAAGAAAAAAGAGCCAAGAACTTTGAAAGTCAGCAAAATTGTTTGAAGATAAGTTCCACAAGGACAAGGATTTTGCTGATTTGTTCACAGCTATATTCCCAGTGCTCAGAATAGGGCCTGGTACATATAGGCACTCAAGAAATATTTGTTGAATGAATAAGTGGCTCTTTGAAGGTCAATATTCTTCTGTAGATTCTGGTGTCTGTTAACAAATTGGGTTTTATTTCTTGGCACTTCTGTTGATGATGGAGACCCCACAGGGAAAGGAACACACATACAGTATATTCATATACTTATCACATTTATAGTAATGGTGATTCTTCAAAGTTTATCTCTAGTTGAACTAATTCTTAACTGGTAGTATTTGTGCCTACCTACATGTTGCTGTGAATGAGTATGCGCACATAGGTAGTAGACCCTTGCAGTGACAGTTTGAGTATTTTATTCTAGTGGTAGTTGATGGGTCACAGTTATGCCTCATGGAGTAATAAGATGGAGAATCTGTGGGCTCAGCCATAATACATGATAACTCAGAATTTACTTCCAGTCTTCCAGAGAGGCTGTTCATTCCCTGGAGAGATGACCTTTGCTATAGTCACTGGAGGGGAAGTACCACGAGTTGATCATGTGCATGGATGTGGAAGTGAGGTAGACCTGTGTTCAGTTCCCACATCGCGCTGCTTGTTGGTTGTGTGACCGTTGGCACATTTATTTAACTTCTCTAACTTTAGTGTTTTTCATCTGTAAAATAAGGGTGATAATGAAGTAATAATAATAATGTCATCTATCTCATAGGATTAGTGAGATTGACTGAAATACTCTATGTCATTCATTCACACACTTAGCAGAGTGCCTGGCACATATTAAGTACTTGACAAATATTAACTGTTTCTATCAGCTACAGTTCTTAAAATCTGCATAGGGGTTTGTTTAAAGACATAGGGGTTTGTTTAAAGACATGTACAAGTCCATACGTGTGTGTGCTGGCGTTAAATTCAAGCAAAGTAGTGTTTCCTACAAGGTTGCTAATGTTGAACATTAACGTTCATTATAGATTGAAACATGAGAATCTCACATCCTCCAGAAACTTGTTTAATCTAGTTGATTAGGAAATGCTCTTTTACGAAAATGATATATTCACACTTCAGGTGACTATTTACAGGTGTTTAGAGTCACATTGAACACTAGGCCAGTCCTGAGACTAACGGTGGACTTCCAACCATTTGTAAACGTAAACCCTGTTATCAATATGAAGAAATGACCTTTCTTTAAATCCCCTGGGCCTTGTGATTGTGACCAGTCTTCTTTGTCAGACTGTACCATTGACTTCGGTAATTTTATTTATTAAGGTCAATCAGTCTGTTGCATAGAAAGTTCTGAGACTAGAAGAATCAGCTTTGTCGGTTATTTTTTTCCCCTATATTGTTATAGGAGAGCAGCAACAATAGAGACTATTGGAAGAAAAGAAACAAAGATGAGGAGGAGCTTGGAAATCATGCTCTTTGATGAATACTGGAAAATACTATAGATACTTGAGCTAGAGAGAGAGAGAGAGAGAGAGAGAGAGAGAGAGAGGACTTACTAGGAATATGGAAGTTATTCCTAAGTATTTATGAGGATATCTTGTATAAGAGGACAAAAATGACAACTTTGTATTTACAGAAAAAAAAATGAAGCATAAATAGGTAGGCGTTAAAGGCTGTCACATTTTGGTAAGAATTAGTCCAAAGAAATAGCATCTGTGAAGTATGTAATAGTGTTCTCAGGTACCAGTCAGCTAATACTTCTACCTAGGGGTGGAGTCAAAATTCACTTTTTTCTGACTTCAAATTCATATTGTACTGGATGTTTAACCCTGTGCTTCATGAAGACACTGGGGAGGGACCTGTACTGTTGTGATCAAGTCCCAGGATCCAGTTTTCTCTGGGAGAATTCATTTATATCCAATGCTAAAACCATACCTGATATACTGACCCTAGTCATCTAGCTTCCATGGAATACAGGGGACACAGTATGTATGGCATTCTTGCCATTAATAAAAAAAAAAAAAAAAGCCATTTAGAGGGTATTTCCTTTAGACCGTGGGCCAGTGATGTAATCTTGACATGTGAAGGACAATATACTAACTTGAGGGCAACTTGTGAAAAGCTTCCCAGTAACACCTTATTTAGGGATGTCCTCTGTTCTCTGTTCTCATATGAGCACAAGTAATGAGAAAGTTCAAAAGAATGACCTTAAATAAATGGAATGAAAGAAAAGATGCACTTTGAAAGTTTGGCTGTGACGATGATAATGATGCTGATTTGTGCCGCCGGCGATCCCTTACTTCAGGGAAATTCCTCTTGTCAGTTGTTTCGTTCTCCGTGTTTCTATGTAGACAGTGGCAGCGCTAAAATTTCTTCCCTATTGCAGATGCCCTTCAGGGCTGAACCAAGAGCCTAAGGGCAGAATGGAGCTCAGGATTCTCTGCAGGTCATTTGCTCAACTCAATGGGGGTGTGAGCACTTTATCATTTAGGTTTAGGGAGGTGTTGCCAGTGTCATTATGGAACTGTGGGTTTAGAAAATTGCAGAGTAATCTGAGTGTCCTGACAACCCTTATGCATAAAGTTTTCAGGGAAATGCAACTCTGCCAAGACTGTAAAATCAGGGGTGCTTGTCATTGCTCTTGCATGCTGGTGGAGTAGCTCAGGATCATAATGCAACTAACAGGATGAGAAGCAGACTTCTGTCCCCCCCCCCCTTTTGAAAGAAAAGAACCAAATGCCTCCTAGGAGTAGTGAGTAAACTGGTAGGTTATGCTAAGCTACGACTTGCTGACGACCACACAGAGCCCTTCTGGAGTCTCTGAGTCTTTGTTCATGCAATTCCCCTCGGATCTGTTCTGATTCTCGAAAGCACTGGAAGCCCTGGAAAATCACGTATTATGGCATGATTGCAGCGGTATTTTCCTTCTCCCCTCTCCCAACCACACTCCCACTCCTGGAGTGTCTACACTGTGACAAGACAACCCTTCCTAGCCCAGTGGAATGAAAACACCAATTCGCTGACACCTTGATATCATCCCAGAGACATGAGTCAGGCGGCCGAATTGGCATCAGATTTCCTCAGACACTAAGGTGAGCGCTCAGGGAAGGTTGTAGACTTACGTTTGATTTCCACATCCATCTTCTCCCTGCAAATTAAATTATTAATTTTCCCACATGCCTGCTTGTTTAATGAGAAGAGTGGTGGCCTTTATCTGTGCATGTGTGCAAACAAAACATCACAGCAGGGGCTCCTGAACTTCCCAGGCACGCTGAGGGGTTAAGCAATCAGATGTAACTGCCTTGGTACAGTCTCTGTCGTTTGCAAAAGCCTGGCTGGCTGTTGGCATCATAAACATGGAAGGACACACCTCCCCCAACACACATCTAGAGATGAAAGCTTCTTTTACAAATACAAAGAAAAGATCAAAAGAGGGAAAAATAATGGCATTTAAAATGCACATGTGAAATGCAAAGTTGTACCATGTTTGTTTTTCCAGGTTCCATTAGAGTGGCGCTGTTTTTGGAGATGATACAATGTTGGCTGATTACTTCGTCATGTTTCAGATAATAAATACACTAACATGATTTTGGATTTGTTACCATAGATGTTCTACTACATATGGCTTCTCCAGCTTTTTGCAGTGATAGATCACTAGTTCAATAAGGGTGTTAACTTTGTCTGGTCTCCAGTACCCTCAATACCAGGGCCCAGCTCCCATCTGCCAAAACAAAACAAAAAGACCCACATATATGTACATAGGTTGTTAATTATAACAATTATTTAATCATGAAAATTTTACCTATACTTTCTGCTTGTGTAAGGGTCAGTTTCTGGTTTTATTTCATGGATTTGAGTACTAGAATTGCTGCCAGCTCTAGAGCAATGTGATTCCTGTATCCTGATTCTAGCATGTTGGGTTTATGGCTGTGTGACACAGAACAAATTTCACTTCAGTGATTACAAAGGATTTTAGATTGTTTTTTTTAAAGATTTGTTATCCTTACCTTTGTTTTATAAATGTCAATATCTTCTTTGGGGATCTAAAGTTCGCCTTTTCTCAACAGGTACCAGTGATGTATCCATTAAAATTAAGTGCAAACTTTAAGGTTGAGCTGAATGACGTCAATTTTGGCGAGGATTTATGATACCTCAGAAGCTGTCTGTAACGCTCAGATTAAGAACATGATAGTTTCAGTGAGCCTCCACTCTTGCCCCCCACCTGTTATTCCAATGGAAAAAAAAAAAAACAGCATTTTTTGAGTTGTTAGATGACCTAGCCTTTCCTCTGTGGGAAAGTGAAATCACTCACCAGTTCATATGAAAAGTATTGATCATTTGCATCCCTATAGCATTTTTTATATCACTCAATCATGCATAATATGACATACATCATTTTATTTTTAGCAACGCACGAAGTTGGTTTTTCAATTAGAAATAAGAATCATTTATATGAAGAGACAATTCTTTGTCTTATTTAAGTGTATCTAATCATATATAAAGGAAAAAAATCTACAGAACTCCCAACTTCTCCACATTGGGGGAAGGGGATAATATCTCAATGACAACCATAGTTTCTAATAAAAGGGAAACGTTTATACAGTCTTGTTTTTAACACAATATATTATTCTGGAAAAAAAGTCCACTTTAATATTTTGATACATTTTGTTTGGGTTGCTATATAAATATAATTAAATGTACATCTACTGATAAACTTGTGGGCACTTATTTGTTGGTTTTACTTATTTATTTATTTGTAAGAATATCTGGTCTTAATCATCTTATGTTTTTATAGAACAAGTATCATGAAAATCACATTAATTTAACAATACATGAAATTTCAACCTCTAGGAAAATAGATTGTGAACCATTGGCTGATTTGGAATAAACGTTTTCTAAGCCTCAGTATGTTTTATTAAAAGTACCATGTTGGCTCCAGTTTGAACGGCAGCCTCATTTTTCACGTTCTGTTTCAAAGGAGCCCTCTGCTGGACAGCTCCGCATGATATCACAAGCACAACATATTTATATATGATTTATAGGCTATAGCTAATATAACCCAAAAGCCATTTGTGATTGAAACTCTATCGTCGCAAATTGAATGCATCACTGAAACCTGTTTTGTCATCATTTTTTCATATTTAATGAACACACAATTGTCTAAAAATAAAATGATCATCCTTAAAGTTTACTGTAAATCACTGTACATCAGCATATTCCCACACATGAGATAATCGTACTAAATTAACATTCATTACCAATAATTCTAGTAATGAATTATTCAGCTGATACGCAATTATCACACACATTTCTAAAGCAATTACTTTATTACATAGGTACTCCATGTCATTGGTTTTACTTGTCTGTATTGCATATGTAAAGGTAAGGAATCTTTGCATTTCCACTTTTAAATGCTAAGGCCTGTTTCCTGTTCGATTTTTCAATGTCATCAGGTTGTGGGGATGTATACGTAGTATTAACTACATTTTAAGAAACTTGTAGTTCCAGAAAAATGCTGTGATGAAATGAGACCCAAAAGACCCCCCAAACCACACAATGCAGTTACAGGAATGGAATGTTTTTTTCCGAGTAGTGTATCTGTAGGCTCATATCATCATTGACTATCTAAAATCTCTTATTTGTCAAGCAAATGATTTTAAAACTGACATCAAATAATAGTTTCATCAGCATTTAGCCTTAGATTCAAGACAGTGTAGAGAGACCACGTGGCATTATGAAACACACACATTCTTTAAAATTAAGAAGACTGAGTTCAAAACCCTGCTTTGGTGACCCTGAATTATTTAACCTCATCTTCAGAAAGGAAACAGTGAGAAGATCTTAGAATGTTGTGGGTAAGGATTAATGACATAGTATAGGTAAAGGGCCTAGCACAATATCCAGGTAATTGTGAGACATGCTGCTGGAATGTGCTCTGTATATTTGGAGGCAACTACTTGATTTCTTGGAGCAGGCTTATGTTTCTTTTGTTAGCAAGTAGCTGCTAGTAGTAGCAAGTAGTCCTTTGTTCTTGGACTTGATTTGTATGTAGCGAGTTGAGTACAGCGAAGGAACAATCATGAAGAGTATGGGTAGTAGTTCTAGGCAATGTCGTAACCTGCAGACTTTACAGTTAGACCGAATTCTAAGTCAAAAGCCTGAAAGGAACCTTTTTCTAAACAGCCAGGAGCCATGAAGATTTTATTCAGTGTAGGCAGACTTAAAAAAAAAAAAAAAAAAAAAAAAAAAAAAAAAAAAAATGTTCAGAATGAAAAGTAGTAGTTGCTTTGGGATAGTTTAGTAAAATACAGTAATCACATTTTCATGGTTAAGAATGTAACAGAAATGAGGGAGAGCATGATCTGAGAAAGTATTGTTAGGTGACCCCCCTCCCCTCCCCCAATTTGTTCTGTCTCTGTCAGATTGCTCGCCCATTGAAATTCACGTTGCACCAAGCTGATTTTTTTGAACATGGCTTAAGAAAGTTCTATATATAGCTTTGCAGTAGTTTATATATGTGAGTGTATTTTTTTTTCACAGAAATCTAGACAAGTAGCAAGAATATAGTATGAGTTGAATGAATTCTGTTTGAGTGAATAAAAAGAATGAACAAATGGATCATTCTTTCTCTTAGTAGCTAACTTTAAGATATTCTTTATTATTATTAATTATTATTATTATTATTATTATTATTATTATTATTTTAGAAAAACAGATCACAAGTGGGAGAGAGAATCTCAAGCAGGCTCCATGCTCAACATGGAGCTCAATCCCTTAACCTTGGGATCATAACCTGAGCTGAAATCAAGTGTCAGACACTCAACCAAGTCACCCAGACGCCCCAAGACATTCTTCGATAGATGATGCACCCAACCAGACTCTCAGTGGAGGGAAACTGCGTCAGAGTCATTGACTCCGTACAGAGTCATTGACTCAAATTGTTTGACCACTTTTTTTTTTTTTTTTTAATCTGTACACAGAAGCAGGCAAAATGTCTTCGAGGCCAAAAGAATTTGGGGAAGTAGACTCACCTAAAGATTGAAATGTTAAATTCGGGGCGCCTGGGTGGCTCAGTCAGTTAAGCGTCCGACTTCAGCTCAGGTCACGATCTTGCAGGCTGTGAGTTCGAGCCCCGCATGGGGCTCTGTGCTGATGGCTCGGAGCCTCGAGCCTGTTTCGGATTCTGTGTCTCCCTCTCTCTCTGCCCCTCCCCTGTTCATGCTCTGTCTCTCTCTGTCTCAAAAATAAATAAATGTTAAAAATAAAATGAAATGTTAAATTCAGCGATATCCTGTCTCAGTCCTCTGTAAAAAAAGTTAGGAGTCCAATATGAACAGAAATATATTAATTTTTATTCAAAAAACATTTATTAAATATCCAATAATGTATCCAGTGCCCTGCTGGATACTCTGAGGGATACAATGAAGAATAAGACTCATTGTTTGCTTTTAAGGAGCTTATAGTCCCTTTGGGGGAAATATAAATTACGTTGATGAACAAGTTCCAGGTGGCACAGGCCAGAACATTGTAGAGTAGTGTCAGGCTTGGAGGCTCATGGAGGTTGTACATCTTTAATCAGACCTAGAATTGTCACTATTAAGGATTTAGGTGGGCACCTTACGTTTACAAATGGCTATGCTTATGGGGTCTACAAAGTATTTGTCCATTATGAAATCCATCAGCCATACCCACTAGCCGTCACCCATGGAATCAGATGGCAAATTGCCCTCTAGATTGAAGGGCAAGACCTGATCAAACAAGATGTGGTAAAAAGTCTTAGATTTGATGATCAGCTTGGCTAGCATTACATTGGGGTATTTGTATAAAGTTTTAAAATTTTATTTTTTTTGTTGTTTATTTTTTTATTTTTTATTTTTTTTCAATATATGAAATTTATTGCCAAGTGGGTTTCCATACAACACCCAGTGCTCATCCCAAAAGGTGCCCTCCTCAATAACCATCACCCACCCTCCCCTCCCTCCCACCCATCAACCCTCAGTTTGTTCTCAGTTTTTAAGAGATTACAGAGGATTTTGGAAGTAAAAGACTAAAATGATAGCAACATTATTTACTTTTCACAGGATATTTTTTTAAAATTTTAATAAAATATCCTGTGAAAAGTAAATAATGTTGCTATCATTTTAGTCTTTTACTTCCAAAATCTTCTGTGATCATTCTGTACATAAATCCATTAATAATTTAGGATTTTATCAGGTCCTGTCTTTGATGCTTCCCTTTAAGAAGGAAGGCACATTATTTTTTTTCATACAATTAAAATATTTCTACCTTAATATATTAAGTATTGTCACAGTATTTTGGATATATATCACATAGAATGCTTGAAATATTTCAACACCCTTGGTGTTAAATGGTTATCAGATACTCTCTAATATAGTGCCCATATGCTTCTAACTTTTAGGCAATGGCTTAGGCCCTGGGAGAACATAAATTGGATTTCTTTACCCAAGGGTGGAGGTAGGTAAATGAACATGATTAAAAAAGAATGTGAGTGGTTTTATTAACAAACATGCTAAAACTCACCTGCCCCAGTATGTCCTGTCCCTTTCAGTGTATATAATGTTATTGCCAGCGTGTACAGTGTTAGTTACTTGTGCCATGACCATCTTCATCATCATGCTACATTTCCATTCCCATTCTACAATTTGTGTAGAACAAGGCCTGATTCACCTCTTGTATCCACACAGAACAGTGTCCCTTAGGCCTCATAGCCATTACAGGATGGCCTCATCAGGGGCCATTGTGTCTGAGAGAAGTTGCTGGTGCCCTACTACAGTGATTCCATAATAGCTCCAACCAGTCTCTGAAGAGGAAGCAGGTACATTTGTCAGAACTAAATATCCCTTGGCTCATTTCTCTGTTACACAATGTCAGTATGCCTGGAGCTGAGGATTCTTAGGGAGAAGGAGGGGAGGAAAGAAAGCCTGAAGAACTGGTGATTTAGAGAGATGACTCCCTCCTTGTGCATGTCAAGTACCATCATGCTAGTAAGTCTTGTACTGACCAGCACGTACATGCAACCATGACCTCTGTAAGTAGAATGAACTAAACTTACACCTGAGCTTCAGTAAGAACTTCAGTAGATACATCGACTTTCTGAATCCCTAATAGCTAATTAAAAGGATGAAGGAACGAATGTGATAATATTTCAACATCTCTTTACACCTTTTGAAGTTACTATCTTGGACGTATGAACCGCTTATTTAAGTGATTTGTGGCAGGTACATATCAGTGTGTTGGATCACAGTGTGTTGGAACCTAGACCACCAAAAATTTCTCCCTGAAGATTCTGCCCAAATCTTTTATCTTAATTTTATTTCATTGTGTGGAAAAGAAACTGCTGTTTTTATAAAGCAGCGTTTTAAGTGCTGTCTACCATTCTCTGTCCATGTTCCCGAAAGGTCAATGCATGTATTTAAATTTCCCCCGAATATCCAAGCATTGCTGCATATTTTCATCCAATTTACAGCCTATTTCATCAGTGTAAACAATTAATTTTCCTGAATAAATATGTATATTTGGTTCAGATGCCCTTGAGGCTCCCAAGGCACAATTCAGATGCATACATGGAAACTGTTCAACTAACTCGCAACTAGTTAGAAATCTGAGAAACCAAGGACATGGACTTTTTTAATTAGGAAAAACAATAACTGTTCCTTCTTGAAATTTTAGCTGCTGTGCCCTAATTTTCTATTCTGATGTTTTCATTTTGAGGCTACCTATGCTACCCTGACAGCGTTTTGCTTCATAGTGGACTTCCAAAAGGCTTATTTGAAGTTATTCTAGGAGAAGGAAAACATTCACCAAGTAATAGCCTTTAGTGGTGATTATATCTTATGAGCCAGGAAACTGCAGTCCATCGTGAGCACAAAGGAGGCCCAGGAGTTAGATGATTGATTGATTGTTGATTTTGTTTATTTCTTTAATTTAAAGCTATCAGAGTACGTGGTCAGTTTCTGTTTTGTGTTGTGTTGTCTTCTAATTAGCCTGTCTCGGCAGCAATCTAACCAGGGAATTGGTTTCAAAAATTCACAGGCAGGGGCTCCTGGGTAGCTCAGTCTTTTCAGCGTCAGGTTACACATCTGACTCTTGATTTCAGTTCAAGTTACGATCTCATGGTTCGTGAGATCGCATCCCGCATCAGGCTCTGAGCTGACAGCACAGGGCCTGCTTGGGATTCTGTCTCTACCCTTTGCAAGTTCTTTCTCTTTGTCTCTCTCTCTCAAAATAAATAAACATTAAAAAAAATTACAGGCACAGTGACACAAATGTAAATCTCTAAAACAAAATAGAACTAATTTTTTCAAGCTTGCCTGCTTGAGGAAGAGAAAGTACTGAGTTACCTGTTATATCTGTGGTTATAGAGAGAGTCCAGTTAAGAAAGAAGTGACTTATAATTGAAACCCTTGGTCCCTAAACTTTTATCCATTCAGTGGTTTTCTACCATCTAGATTGCAGTAGAGTATTCAAGGAATTCAATTGACTGTCCCAAATAGAATGGCCTTTAATCTTCCCACAAGATTGATAAAGAGAGGGAGAGTTCCTTACTGTACTTGAATAAATAGCCCTTCCTTTTCAAAGGACGACTTGGGGATTGAGCTGGGTTGAAGGATGGAAGAGAAAGTAGCATAGTTTGACTTTAGTGATTCAAATATTGCATATACTTACAGCGACACAGATAAATGTCAAATAGACATTATACCCCAGCACATTCACATAGACTTACAGAAGGAAGGGCCACGGCTACAGGCTTCCATGTCACAACTGCATATGTGGCAGGGCAGAGCCCATGTTCATGGCCCATGAGAATTTGCCAGGCCCTGGACAAAATCTTCATATGTTTCAGTGTAGCCTATTTCTCTCCCTTTATTTCCCAGTACATTTCCAGCATTGTTTTTTTTTTTTTTTATAGTTGTTGTTAAAGTGTGCCTCATTTAAATTTATCAGCAATTTGATAATAAAGATAAAGTGGAGAATTAAGCTAGAAGGCACTGAAGTGCTGAAAATACACTGTAAAGCATTTGGGAAATAATATATGTATGTCAGTCAAATGATGATAGAAATTGTCTTGATATTTAAAAAAACATAACTGATATTGTGATTTCATGAGAAATTTCTTGACGGTTACTGAGCCTAAAAAATAAATGATAATGCGATTTCACGTGGGATTCCTGATGCTTACCAAGCATAGGAGAGGTGATATGCACTACATTGAGATAGATCGTGCTCTCACCCCATTTTTATTATTTAGCAAAATAAAGCATGTAAGCAGTTTGTCTACAGTTAAGAGAAAGAAGACTCTCCAAGAGGCAGGGAAATGTACCTGAAGGAGGAGCTACTAAGGAGCCGTACCTTTCCTGGTAGAGTGGGGGAAGCAAAGGAGGGAAAAAGCCATCGTAGCCAGATTTTCCAATACTTACACAGGAGTATGCTGCAGCGGAGGCTGAATTGCAAAGCTATATCAGGGACAGAAGGACTACTGCAGGCTTATAGGATAGTTGTTCAAAAAGGAAAAGAAGTCTTCTGCGTGATGACAAGCCATTTGCCCATCTGGATTCTTGCATTATTAACGACTCAGGCAGGGTATTGTATTAGGGATGACTTCTTCACCAGCTCGGGAACCTCCGTGCTCAAGACTCCCTAAGCACCCCTGCCTCTAATTTGATACTAAACACATGGTATCGTCTTTTACCATCAACTTTACCTTTAAGACAAAATACAAAAAAAATGAATTCCCACCATGTGTAAAAATGTCCTACACTGGCTAGCAGAGGACACAGACAAAATGAAAGGCGTGGTCACACCTAAAGGAAATGCTTTTGTTTTTGTGTCTCTTTTGCACTCAGACAAGTCTGGATCTTAGCTGGTGTGGACTGTCAGTGACATACTTACCTGATGGAAATCCTCGATGAATTCCTTCAACATTTTCTAGGTCTGTGGTCCAAAGGTTGGAAAAGTACAGTATATGCAGGAACTAATTTTTTTGCAATTGTTTGATTTCCGAATTTATCCAACTTCAAAAAGACATAAATAACATCTTGGGAAAATAGTACCTTTTCTTCATTTTATAGAAACAGGTTTTTATTTTTTTTCAACATTTTTACTATAGCCTTTGTGAAGTCAATAGAGCATTTTGCATAGTGTTTATTTTATGTGGTGGATAGGAAAGTTATAGAGGGAGCCTCAATACCCACTCCCTGGACTAAGCGAATTATTTTCTTCACTGTGGTGGTGATGTGGGACATGAAGGTGACCTTGAGTCCTAAAAGTCCATTTTCCACTTGGGACTGTGGCCACACTCATGCCCAGTCAATGAATCTTGAGGAAACAGTAATGAGAAATAAGAATTCTAATAAAAAAACAATTAGCATTCCTTTGAATAATAAATTAGGCCATTGTAAAAAATAAAATAAAAACCTGCAGGATTCCCAAGTAGTCAGTGATAGAGAATACAAGAACTAGTCAATCCTAGTGGAAGTTAAACTTGCTGGGTGTTTAAAAGAGGTCAAAAAACAACCCAAGTGAAAAATGTCCTCACTTTGGTCAATAGCTGGGAAGAAGATAAAAACAGAATGCTTAGTTCAGTGTTGTAACTAAGAATTCCTGTGCAGAAAGATCTTTTCACAGTTGAACTCCATACTTAGACTCCGGAGGCCAGCCACTTGTGGAGACACAGTGAAAACGTGCAAGTCTCCACTTGGCCTGGTTATGTTAAGCTATGGTTTAAGGAAGTGAGTTAACTTAAGACCAGCGTGGGAGGGACACCTCCCTCCCTCCCTCCCTCCCACAGAATATTAAAGCTAGATGGAAGCTTTGAAGTCCCCCTACACCTCATGTTACAAATGAGACCATGGAGAAGAGATCTCACCCTGATGCAGGGCCTTGTCACTGGACCATGCCGCCCTTCTTGATGATGCGCAGGGGATGCTGAGATAGAACAGCTTCTCTGGGCCAGCTCAGGCTGCTCCTCAAGCCCAGGCGGGGAATGGGTGCAGAGACTATGACTGTCCAGTTGACTGCACCCCTTCCAGAGAGCGCTGACTGCTTTCACTGGGGTTCCATGCCACGGAAGATACTGACCAAGTATGGTTCAGGGGTGATGCTAAATGGATTACTTTATACCAGTTCTTCTGTAACTTAATAATTAACTTCATAGATTTTTTTATAATGCCAACATTTTATTATGATTTGAATAGCACACGTTGATTTCCCCCCCCCCACACACACACACATTCCCAGCAAGATATAGGAAATAGAGACATTTTATCTAAAAAGTGCAAATGGTTGTTTTTCTTACAAGGACTTTTTTTCATTACCTTTTTTTAAAATTTTAATTATTTTGAGAGAGACAGCATGAGTGGGGAAGGAACAGAGAGAAAAAGAGAGAGAGAGAGAGAGAGAGAGAGAGAGAATCCTTGATATGGGGCCATGAATCCATGAACCGTGAGATCATGACCTGAGCCGGAATCAAGAGCAGGCTGCTTAGCTGACTGAGCCACCCAGGCACCCCCTGTATTTTGTTAAGAATGTTTTCTTAGTGTCCCATAGTAATAACTAATTTAACAGGTCATATAACCCCTATGGTCATTAGGTATCTCATCAATAAAGTTACATCACTGGGATGGAATAGATGCATCATAGCTCTGTGATTCAGAAGATCGTGCTATAATGTTGAGTATCTTTTATTTAATTTCTGTCTGACTCCTGGCACTGTTACTCCCTTAGGAGTAAATTAGAAAAAATAAATATAGTTACGTGGATATTTTCTGTGAAATTTTTACTGTACAAATAAAAACTAGTATCGTTAAATACATTGCCTTTCCTAACATGAAATCTCATGGATAGTTCTCTGCAACATTCTTTATCAAACCAAATGAAAGTAAGAGCCTTTTAAGAGGAAAGCATGGAATCTTAGAGTCACATGGAACTTTTCAGACTATCTAACATTTCCTTCCAAAGCAATAATCCCTTTCAAAATATCCTTGACAGAAGTCGCTTGACCACTGTTCAGATATTTCCAATGATAGGCTGCCTTAAAATGGAGCAAGTTTACTATCTTGTTATTATACTACTTTCATGTTGAAGAGCATCTTTATATTTTTCATGTTTCAATCCCAGTTTTTCCTTTTTTACCAACTTCTTTTTTTTCCTGGGAACTCTCTTCTACAAGGTCTCTCCTTAGTAGATTCTTTAGTGATTCATCCTATGGCTCAGTGAACTACTTCAGACTCTGACACAACACAATATTCTGATACAGTCCAGGTAGAGCAAAGACTAGGGGAAGGACTAAATCCCTTGATCTGAAAATTATACTTCTGATGTGGCTTCAAAATCATACCAGCCATTTAGCAATCACTTCATTGTTGACTCTTCTGAAACTTGTGGTCAGCTCGGAGCCCTAGACCTTAGTCATAGGAGCTGCAGTAAAGCCAGGTTTCCCCATCTTGCACTTAAGGGAAATGATTTTTCTGTTGACTTTACTGTTTCCTGAACTTTGTTCTAACACACTGAGGTCACTTTGAATCGGATGTTTTACCTCTTAGGCCAGTTATCCTTCTGAAATACATTTTATCTGTATCTTGGATTGTCTTTAAGAAGCTGTTGATAAAAATGCTGAATGATTCAGGGTAATTCCAGAGCAAACGATAAAAGAGGGATCTTCACAGGATGTCATTCTTCCCTCAATTAGCACCGAATTCAGTTGTTTGGCTAGTTGTTATTTTACTTAACTGTATTTTATCTACTTAGTCTTCCTAAATTTTGAAACTATCAAATTTGCTGCTAAAAACAATATTATAATTAGAAAAATTGGCTGCAAGTGTAGAAATCTTGTTTCAAAAGGGGAAAATGTTGGGGTGCCTTGGTGGCCCAGTCAGTTGAGTGTCCAACTTTGGCTCAGGTCATGATCTCACGGTTTGTGAGTTGGAGCCCCGTTTTGGGCATTGGGCTCTGTGCTGACAGCTCAGAGCCTGGATCCTGCTTCCAATTCTGTGTTTCTGTCTCTTTCTGCACCTCCCCCCCACTCATGCTCTGTCTCTCTCTCTGTATATATCCAAAAATAAATAAATAAATAAATAAATAAACAAACAAGCATTTTTAATAAATAAAATAAATAAAAGGTTTAAAATGTTGATTCACCTTAAAGTATATACTTGCTGGCTTCTAGTGATTATTGGTGATAAAAGATGTTCATTAAGTATTTTTAATAAAATGTTAAAATTACCAACCATTGTATTGGATCTTTAGGTTATGGTTTGCCTATATAGTAAAACATGAATATATTTAATTTGGTATATTTGTATTCTTACACTCTTTTCTACTCAAGTATATGAAATCTATATGTGTAGATATACGTATATATCTAATATAAACATCTACACATGCACGTACCCACATACACACACCATGCCAAATCCTTTTTAAAGATTCTCTTGACCTTTTAAGAATTTTTTTTTAAAAACTTCTGTACTCTCTTCTTGATGGAGAACCTGGAAAAAAAAAAAAACAGTAATTTTACCCCTTTCCCCTGTGGCAAATCAGCATTATATAATCCTCCTAATGAAGTGTCCCTATCCTTTCCAGATTTATTGTCTTATACTGGCTATAATGTGTGTGTGTGGAGGGGGGGAGGAATGCATACTTATTTTACTGTCTTTAGAAGTTTTTATAAGCCCAAGATCATTCCAACTTTAGCCTTGCTGACATTTGTATTTCAGTTCCATGTGATGTTTTTTTTTTTTTACCCCATTCTACTTAACTGTACTCCTCCTCATTTTACATGTCCTTTTAATATATACATTAATAAGTCTGCTTCAGCTCAGCAATTTTCACTGATTCTGATGCCTTTCTCTTTTTTACTTCTTCATGTGGATCATTGGAACCATACTTCCTTTTTTAGAATCTCCACGTTTCCTTGAGAAATAGCCTATTTTAGAATCTCTAATCATGGGATGATGCCTGTCTGTTCATGACGTGTTCTGCATCTGCACACCTGGAACTCGGGATATGTGACCGAGGATACTCAGCCTTGCCTTTCTGCATAGTATTAAAACTTCTTCTCAAAGTTCTTGCCTATTCCTCATCAGTAGCCACCCCTCAATTCTGTCAAGAGGTAAACAGGCAGGGGTGAAAACATGCAAAACAAGTCATGTGGATTGTGACAGACAAAAATGGGGCTTAAGCCTTGGAAAAAGAAAGCTTCAGGGAATAGGAAACTGTCTTCAAATATTCGATGGACTGACTTGAGGCAAAAGAGTTAGTTTCACCTATGTACTCAGAGAAATTAGAGTTAAGACTAGTAACTGAACAGATACTAACCTTGCTATAAAGGCAACTCAGTCTAAATTGCCTGAATATGGAATGACTGGTCTCATAACCTGAATATGGAATGACCAGTCTCATAACCATCTTGTAACTGGAAGAGCTCAATGACTGCTGGGCCATCACAGCAGGGTCACATAGACGGCATTCACTTGTTGGCCTGGGTGACATTTACAGTTCCTTCTACTCTGAGATGATGTGATTTTTATGCTATCATTTTTATACCATGTTCAAAAGAGATTTAGTTAACTCTATGAAAATCAGTGCACATGTATACACATTTCTTCCTTTTCCTTCTGAAAGCTGAAATTGCCTACAAGGCAAGACTTTATCAGATGCTCTGCTTTTAGCTGAGTAATACTCCCAGCAGATATGCCAATACTTGAGATCCCCTCACCATGTTATCCTTCTGCTGCCCAATTGGATAATCTACTTTCTGAAATAATCCTTATCTCCCACCGCATCTGTAATCCTCCCCCATAGCAGTCTCAGTGATTTCTTCCTTAACCCAAATACTCCCCATTGTGCTCCCATCTTTTAGAATTATTTTTCCCTCTAGATTTATGTTTACATTTTTGTATGTTTGAAACAAGACTATACTACCCCTCCCCAATTTGTTGGTTGTATTTCTTTTGATCAGTGTGTGCCCTCTGTCCCCATTCTCCATGTATGAGCCACATCCCACTGAGTCTTGTTGTAACTGTGATATACTGCTCACTTCTGTGTGTTAAAATTTATATTATTCAACATGGTGCTAATATTTCAGGTTTATTTTCTTTTATTGCCTATCCTTTATGCATTAGTATATGTACTCCTAAAGCCGTAACTATTAGGTGCAAAACTTCTGTGAACATTTTATCTTTGCTAAATATACTATCTTGTGTAGTACGCCCTTAGAGACTTTTACCTGGGCCTCACTCAAGCTCTGTGATGTGCCTCCAATTTCCCCTTTAAATTCTCTTGATCTGCCAAACACACGTTTCCTGTTCTTCATAAGAGTTTCTGTATCTTGAGCCAGAAAAATGAATTATAACCCTGTTACACGATTAAAAAAATATTTTTAATTAAAAAAAAATATGTTAACACTCTTCTTCCAACCAGCTTTCTTATACCAAATCATTACCTCAATGATGGAAATATTTCACCAGTACCTCTTATTTGAGACCTAAAGCTTTAAAAGTCCTAGAGGCAAATTGAAGCACTTCGTGTAACTATTATTTATTGTCACTACAGTCAATAGTAGTGGGTAGGAGTTTGCAGAGTCAGTGGCATTTTATTTTGAAAAGCTATGAACATCTTGATTGACCATGTTGAATCATCAACCCGTCAGCCAGCAAAGAGTCCCCAGCTACCCCACCAACCCTCTTTCTCTGGGGGCTATACCAGGAACTCCCCCTGGACTGGTACCTGTGCCTATGGCCTGGACTGTGACACTTTCTTTAGAACATCTGAACTCACAGGTAGTGGTCCGTGCCATTTATAGATTTTTATGGCTTTAGTGACATCTAGTTTTCTCCTGTCCTTTTCCCTGATGATAGCTTCAATTCTCTAATCTCCTGATATTCCATTTGATTCAACATCAACCCTACTGAAATCTTTTTCTTCCAGTTTTTATCTTGGATTATTTTTTCCATCTTCTCTAGGAACACTTCATCCTCTCTAATAAGCTGGAGGATACATAGATATTCCTCAAATTCTTTCACTTTATTTGCTAGATAGTTTTTTTTTTTTTAAGTCTCATTCTGTTCTCAGAGAAGACGGGTAAAAACTTGTTACCAACTCAGCAGAAAATTCTCGATTCAACTCAACAGTTTATATTAAATAAGTCTTGGCCTTTTTTTTAATGAAATAATTCTAATCTACTGCCTAATTTCTTGTAAGTTTTATTTTCCAAATTCTTTATGGTTTCCTTTAAGTTCTAGTCATGTTTTATGTGACTTTAATTATCGAACGCAAGGTCTATAGATTTATTCATGCATGATCTGACAAACGCTGAAAAATGAGAGAGGAAATAATATTTTGCATGCTACCTAATGTTTGCTAATACTATGTTTACTTGAAGTAAAATGCTATGTTTCAGGCTGATGGTAAGGCCATTAACTAATACAACTACATTTGCATGTAGCCATTTATTGCATAATGCATTTTACAGATATTTACCAGATGGTAGTATACACCAGATGGTATTCTGAATGGTGGGATACACTTATGAACAAGGCAGGTGTCTTCATCTAAAGGAGTTCACAATCTGCAGAGACAGAACTGTAGTTACAGTAGAAACCCAGTATGCCAAGTGCTATCATGTGAGCATGTGTACAGAACAATGGGGACCCAAAGAACCCTCTTAGCCTTGTGGTAGAATGTTTAGAGTCTTTGTAGAGAGGGCACTTTGAAGCTAAATTTTGATGGTTGGTCAACTGAGCAAAAGAATTCTAAGCAAAAGAAATTTCTGTGTCTATGCAAAAGCACAGAAACACAAAAAGCATGGCCGGCCTGCAACGGGAGCTATTAAGAAGTACGCCATGGTTGCAATCAAGAGACGGAAGGAGGGGAGAGAGAGAATGTGTGAGTGTCTGTCTGTAGGAAGGAGGGAGAAGAGTATTGACATAGCGTGAGATGATCTTGAACCTTGTATGACGTGGAATGCAATTTGACCTTTTTTATTCTAGGCAATGACTTTTTCAGTTTCAAAGTGTGACTATAACATGAAGGAGGACATAGATGTCAGAAATAGGTCAACCACTCTGGAGGGATAAAAAGTTGTGAGGACTCGAAGCTAAGGTTGAAGCAGTGAAAATAGAGGAAGGGTGAATTCAAATGACACTTAGAAAGTAGAAGAGGCTGGATTTGAGGACTGAGAAGACATATATCTGGTGGAGAGGAAAGGCTGACTCCAGTGTGTCTGGCCAGCATACTGGGCTAGATGGTGGTAAAAATGAGTCGAATTGTGTAGCAGAAGGCATAATTTGGGGAGCAGTGGAGAGGATGACTGATTTAAATGGGGAGGTCAAGAGTTTGAGGTGTCTGTAATAAATAAGGTAGAGATATTCCTGATTAGGGTCTTAAATGTAGGAGGCTTAGGGATGCTGATTTGAGGGCCATCTGGATAGGGGTAGGTTGTGGCGAAAGTCATGGGCTTGGGGGAAATCATCCCAGAATATGCAAAGTTTGAAGAGAAGAAAATCAAAGATCCAGAACCCTAGGGAATTCCATAATGTCAAAGGAAAACTGATGTTGTCTCTCTAGGAGACAGGGAAAGGATAGAATAGGAACCTCAGAGAGAACAGTGAAGATTTGGAGTGCCAGTTGGAAAAGAAGCTCATGAAGTCTACGTGAAGGGATTGCCGAGTGTAGAGCAGGTGCTAAGGGCCCGTCTGAGTTCGGACAGCATACGTTTTGTGTCTTGCTTTGTGCAGGAGGCTAATCTTCCTGATACACAATGTTTCAGTTGTCCTTACCAACTTGATTATATTTCTGAGTCACATTGCCCCTCGTTGGCAAGATCATGTTAAGCTGAGGTTATCTTGCAAGGAGGAATTCTATGTACACTTAAATTTTGGTGATCTGCAGTCATAGGATCATCTCTCTGCCATCATCTAGATCCTTGATGACAATGTCAAAGAGCCCCTGAGACAAGGATCGAACACTGCTGAAAACTGCTTTCCCACTTCCAAACCTCAGCACAGATGTGGTTGCAAAATAGCAACATCTAAGCATCCGGCCTGGCTTGGTCAGCACATGAGCCGCAGAGTGAACAGGCCAAAATCTGTCAGCACCAGACACCGGCCAAATCCAAGAGATGGCTGAAATGATCTGATTGAAAAGAGGAAACCCTGGGGCGCCTGGGTGGCGCAGTCGGTTAAGCGTCCGACTTCAGCCAGGTCACGATCTCGCGGTCCGTGAGTTCGAGCCCCGCGTCAGGTTCTGGGCTGATGGCTCGGAGCCTGGAGCCTGTTTCCGATTCTGTGTCTCCCTCTCTCTCTGCCCCTCCCCCGTTCATGCTCTGTCTCTCTCTGTCCCAAAAATAAATAAACGTTAAAAAAAAAAAAAAAAAAAAAGAGGAAACCCTGACATATTTGTGGCCAAAATAATCAGGAGTGCAATTGGAAAGGCCCTTGGAGGGAGAAGATGGAATAAAAGAGGAAAGAAGAGAAAGGAAACAATTTTTAATAAGAAAATATCGCCGATGCCCAGGGAGAGTTGACTACCCCAGCAATATCTAGGGTAGTGCTGTATGTGGCATGTCTGTAGGGTGCAGACTCCCCTTCCCCACCTCGCCCCCAACCAAGGATAAGGCTGAGTCTTAGGACAACTGAATGTGTTTAAGTCCTACATGTCCTTGCCAACTCTACCCCTACACCCTTCACTCTTGCCCCTGTTCATCTGGGGAGTTTTCTGGGTAGATGGAATACCCCGTACCTTGCTACACCACAGGGGCCACATTCCAGCCCTCTGCCTATTTTTATTTTTGTTTTATAAATAAAGTTTTGTTGGAACACGGCCATGCTCACTCATTTATGTATTGAAATGGCTGCTTTCACGCAAAATGGTGGGCTTGAGTAGTTGCAACAGTGACTGTATGGCCTTTAGTGCCTAATATATTTTATACTCTGGCCCTCTGCAGAACAAGCCTGATGACCTTTGTCTCAGTATGAAGATACCCTGGCTAGAAAAACAGCTGTGCCTAAATGCCTCTTATATGGTTGAACCAGTCTATAGCATAAACACACACGCACACAGGAAACTGAGATTTAAATGACTAAAAACTGCATTCTAACTCTAAATTATATACTTTTTAAATGTTGCATAGACTTTGTTTGGATTCTCCTCCTTTCCCCAACCCCCAAGGCTTCATCTTAATCTTCCCAAGTGAAATCTGTCCTTTGCTTCATGTTGTCTTGTAACCATATTTCAATAGCACTTAATCAGTGATAAAACTGCTTTGATTTATTCCCAGCTGTGGATATTATTGTTGAAATCTGTGTAAGTGTTCCGACGTGTTATGATTGGAGCAATAGCATTTAAGAGTCCAGAGGCAAGTCAGAAAATTAACAACTGAGTTTTCTGATGCCTAAATTAACTGCACAGACAGCGCTGAGTACAATGAGAAAGTTGAGTAGAAACTTGCTCGGCAATATGTGAAAGTTCGGAATGGCTCACCCATTGAAAGTATTATATCTCAAGGACAAGTTCTCATTGGCTATACTCCCCAAAGGCAGGACCAGAATTTCTTATAGAGGACAGCTGGCTTCTCTTTTATTCTGGGACACTTTTCTTTGTGCAACGTATAGATTGTTGACGCTATATGCACCAAACGTGGTATTTCTCCATTCTGCAGTGAGACTGAGCCACAGTATGTGGCTTGTGGTGGGTTCTGCCAGCACATCTGAAGTTATCCTGGAAGAACAAAAGAAAACAGTCTTGAGTTCATTGCAGAAAACTTAGACTAAAGAAAATACAAAGAAAAACAAAGTGGCTTGCAACCCTAGTATGTGGCAACAGCAGCCCTTTAGAGTGTAGTCTTCCAAACTACTTTTTTAAAATTCCTGTATTCATCACAAAATGAAAAGAAAATTCATCACAAAAAGAAAAAAAATATTTGGGTCTGGATGATATTTAGCATACTTGTATTCCAATTTTTTACCTTTAATTTCTGGCATCCTATTTCCTTCTGTAAAGGCTGGTTAGTGTTGTGTTTTGTTTTCGTTGCCAGATTACTTGTAGTTTGAGTTGTACTATGCTTCAGATTTGGCTATGATAGGTCATCATTTGCTCTTTTCCAACCCTGGATTTATGTAAATTGGAGAAAGAAGTTTCCAATACTTACTTTAATTCTCATTGATTGGTTTTATTTAACGCTCTCCATCTATTGTTTATAAATATCCTCACATAGAGTGAAGATGTTGTTAGCTGGCGTTATTGATCGTCATGATTGCAAGGTATTTACTGAGCTAGAGGTATTTACTGGACTATCCTGTATCTAAACTCAAGATATTCTCTTTTTATGATACAGTTATCCTTTGATGTCCTCAGGAGCTCTGTAGCTGTCTTAAGCCTTCTTTATTTAAAATAATGATATTTGGTCATATCCTAACAAGAGCTGAAAATTGTCACACCCTTAAGTTGTTTAGTATTACTCCATTGCTGTGAGTCAAATTGTTTATTGCCCCAACCAGTATGTGATCTCCTTGAGAACCAAGGCCCAATATCATATCATTGGATTTTGTATTTATTGTCCAGCATTCACTATCTGGCTAACAAAAATGCACATCGCATAAACACAGGATGAGAGGGAAATTCCTTGCCCAAGATTATCTATTAATATTGTCCCAGAACCCACGTGTTCTTACTTGCCCTATGTCCCTTTTTATTTCCCATCATGTTCACTGCTGTTGTATGGCGGTTAAGAAGGTGGACTCTTTGGCTCAGAATCTCTGGGTGTGGTAAAATGGACATCTGAGTTCTACTTCCTAGCCGTGTGACCTTGGTCAACCTATGGACCTCAGCCCCATCAGTTGCAAGATGCTGATGGCCACAGAATCTTTTGTGTAGGTTGAATTGAGATGATGCTCTGACGTGCCTTGCCCATTCTAGGTGCTCAGCAAATGTTAGCTTTTACTTCACCCTCTCTCCTGGTCATTTTTATACGTTGGAGTAAGCTATTTTATAATAAGGTTTAAAAATATTTTAACATGGATAATAAACTTTAAGTATCTACAAAAAAGAAAGGTGATCCATCATTATGTTTCCTTGTAGGTTCATTTCACTTTTATTTTTTCATTTCACTTTTCAATTATAGTTCTGTAAGCACTTGATTAGAATTGTTCACATTTAGCCTGTTATTTTTGTGCATTATCTTGTGCCCATTTTATACAGAGAGAAATAGAGGAATAAGGAAAAGATGGAAGTCTTCTTAAAGGTACTCAGAATTAACCCGGAAGAAAGAAGTTCTGTAACAAGGTTCAGTAACTCTTGTGTAAAATCTTCCTTTCCTCCCAAAACGTGATGCTGAAGTGTCCGTGCAAGTATCATTTGCACCCACAGGCAGGGTACGGGCGTTCTGTGTCAGGTGCTGTGTTTTGCTGAAGTCTGCTAACAGCCTCTGCATTAAATTCATAATGAGATTAAAATCTACTGTTCTTAGAAAAAGACGAGTTGAAAATGTGTTGCAAAAGCCCTTTTGTCTCATCATATTAATGTTGATGTCCTCTTATCCCAGAACTTGGCTGACGCTGGAGCCAAAATCTATATTGGTTTAATTTTAAGTGGCCTTGTGAACAAGTGTGTACCAACCACGAAGGAACTGAAAGGTACTTAGAGCACTCACGCTCCTGGATGTGGACTCTCAGCTGGAGCTGGGCCTTCTCAAAGGAGGATGAACTCACATGCTTAATGTTTCTATGAAGGAGGAGCTGGATTTTGAGGCCCTCGCCACTTTTATTATAATCACGGAGGCAGACTGGACTCAAAGAATAGGATTAGATACGGGAAAAAAAGAAATCCCAAGTTTTCCAATCTAAGGTGAAAGGAGCTCCTCAAAAAGCAGACAAACAATTTTCTTCTAAAATCTTTTTAAAGAGTATGGAGGGCCTGTTTCAGTAAGTATAAGAAATCAACTCCTGATGTACAGTCTGATGATCTATTAGATCTGATGTAGCAATTACCTTTTAAAAAAACAAACTGTGAAACGTGTATTCCTATTCAAGTTTAAACTCTGTCTGTGTCTTTTATTATGCCTGGGTATGCATGGTTCCTTTTTGTTGAAGGGGAAAAGAGATTAGGCACCACAGAGTGACTTTCTCCCCTGCTATGGGACACCAACTAAACGAAATGATCATGAGTGGCAGTGGCTATGGATACTCACACATGCATGCGTGTGGTCCGGGTTCATTTTGAATGAGCCAGGCAGGCTTCAAGCTCAAGTGCAACCTCACTCAGGTGTGCCTGTCCGGCCAGGCCCCTGCTGCTGGGTGAGGTGAAGAGTGCTTGATCTCTTCCTGGCTTGTCTCAGCCGGGGGTCTGTTGTTAAGACCTGCCTGAAAGCTGCCAAAATGACATTCCCCAGTGTGATTGAGTTTTAATGTAAGATTACAACCATAGATCAAAGTGAGGAGGACATTTGGGCAGGGGCTCTTAAGAATTTTAGAGCCAGAGCATAAAGAAGATAATTACACTGTGTGATTTAGGGTTGTTTCTGCATGTGTCACTCAGGAGCAAGGCTTGTCCTATAAGCAAGGCTTATAAAGGGCTTTAGTTCCCCCCACCTCAATATTTCCTATTATTTAGTATCCAGAAGACCTTTCAAGGAATGATTAAAGAAACCAGACTCTTCTATAAATGGCTCTTCCTGATAACGAAGATCTGCCTTTTACACAGAAAGTATATTCTTTGATTGTGATCTGTGAATTCTGGAACAGAAAAGGGGGGGGGGAAACGGGACTAGAAATCTAATCGAGTCAAAGTCCTTTTGTTCTAACTTCCCCACTTCAGATTTTATGATAATTCAATCTCAGATGGGCTTAACTTTGCCTTTGCATTATTGACCTATTTTTCAAAAGTCTTAGAATTACAGAATCACATTCCTTACCTGGAGATCAATGTGGAAATTCCTCTTCAACTTTAGGGTTTCAAGAAAGTTCAACCCTCCTGACGATCCATTGTGCTTCCTTTCATTAAGTAAGGGTAACTCTGCAACTCTGGAGGTTTCCCCTTTTTGCCATGACTCCCAGGGACCAAGTTCCATGCACAGTTACATTTGCTTCCTTCAGTGTATTTCTGGAAAATGGACCCTTGTTTGTGATTGCTCTGCTTTGTACCCACCTAATAACAGGCTTAGAGCTCTATGTTTTCTGTATTTACTGTGCCAATGAATGTATGTTCATGAAATCCTTTTCATGAAATGTGTTTTTAAACTTTAAACTTTTTACCATATAACAAGTATCTGATTATTTTTTAAACATTAATGTAGAAAAGCACAAGGAAAACATGAAAATTACCCACTATTTCATCAATCAGGGAATAATTTGCTGTCATTAATGTGGTTCCCTAACCTTCTGTGGCTCACCTGTAAAATTGGGATAACCGAGAGTCTCCACCCATATTGTAGCCTTCTAGGTGTTCCATGAGTGTAAACATGTTAATTCTTGAGCCATGCTTAGATCAGCACAGGACCAAAGTACATGTTGGATGGGGGTTCATCGTTATTGCTCTTTCTGGGTATTTTATTCCAGACCCTTTTTCCTAGGCATGTGTCGACTCATTTTTCTAAGTAAGTATGGGCACAAATTCGGTGGAATCATGTTTTTTGGGAGCCGCAGGGGGTCTCAGAGTTTACCCAGTTTCTCCACAGGGGCTGCAAGAGATCAGGTGGGGAGTTGTTTTCAACTATCCTGTTCTAAGATCCTACCCAGAACCTACTGAGTCAGAAATTCTAAGAATAGATGTGTGCACTTGAAGGGAAAAATGAGATGATTCGGATGGGTGTGCCTGTTGATGAGACCTACTAAGCTACAGCTAAATCTCCTTTCCCAGGTGCAGAAGGGATGCACCTGAAGTCTGAGCGAGAAGGTTCAAAATCACACAAGTGTTTAGTTAGAAGCAGAGCAGAGCCTGGGCCTCTGAACTGCTGGGGCCTTCTCCACCACACAGAGGGCCACCAGGTATGTTTAAAGAGAT
The DNA here is from genome assembly GCF_014898765.1 of Herpailurus yagouaroundi. Lineage (NCBI taxonomy): Eukaryota > Metazoa > Chordata > Mammalia > Carnivora > Felidae > Herpailurus > Herpailurus yagouaroundi. The sequence continues at coordinate 12,051,209 of NW_024412396.1, forward strand.
AAGCATTGTGTATGAATTTAGCAGCACGGTGATCTGTTATAGCCAGACAGTTGTTGCAAAGATTATTCCATTTTAAGATAAACCGTAATGTTTTGGAGGCTCTAATTCAGTTTACCCAACATGCAGTTGTTGCAAGTAAAAACAAAGCAAAGGAACAAAGTACTTGTTTTCATTCATTCATTTGTGAAGCATTGAAGCATTCATATGTTACTGTCCTTTATGCATCAGTTCTAATTAGTGAAATTTTACTGCATTTTACTGCATCCTGAGTTTAAATGGTTTGGGGAGAGGGGAGAGGAGGAAGTTGGTGAATTTAAAACTTTGTAATAGGCAGCTTCTAGCGAACCTTTTCAGGATCTCCCTTGCACAAGGTGGGGTTCTGGTGGAGAGCCCTCACATCTGAAGATAGACAGCAGAATGTGGCATTTCCTATTATTCCAGGAAGTTCATTTTCCTCATATAAAATGAAAGAAAAAAAAAAAAAAAAGAAAACCATGTGCTGTGAGTTGGCCTGGGTTTGAGAAACTGCTAGAAGAAAAAGCCAAGAGCTTGAAGGCTGCATGAGCTAAGCCTGTGATGGGTGATTTGTAACGTTTCTAAATATTACAGGTACATCTAGAGTCTCATATGACACTGCCCTTACCGCTGCACATGACTGATTCTGTAAGGATCTACATGGAGGTGTTTAGATGTTTCACCGTGTCTGCTTGACATAAACTAATGATGTAGACTGCTAAACATGGTGACATGATTAAACAGGATGTTAATTAGTGGTTCCTCCAAGAGTCTCAATCCTTCCTTTTAGCAGCCTTTGTTACACGTGTACAAAAGTTAAAGAGACAGAAATGGCTGTTGCCTGTATAGCATCTGTTAATGGCAACAGGATTTAAGACAAAAGTATGTAAGCTACCCAGTAAGACATAGCAGGTTCATCTTCTTGGCTTGGGGGTTGTCCAAAACCAGGTCTTTGTGGGAAGGAATATGGCAATTTTCCTGCAAACGGTAATCATTTGTACTATTACTTAGTTGTCATGTATTGATGATGCCATTTCAATCAAACATATCTCATTCAGTGAGCTTTTGATGGGAGGAATTTTTGGAAGGGTTTAGGAAGGTTAAATCTGTGAGACATGGCTTCCATCTGGAATGCATTAGCTACAAAGATTTATTAGTCAGAGTGCCTCTGCATAATGTTCCATGGAAAGCGGGCCCTGCATCTAATTTCCAGCGTGATGTCTATATGAGGAGTGATCTTTGAAATATCATAGGTGACAATCAAGTTTGTTATAAAAATAGTAAATGCCTAGGGTTTTCATGGCGGCTATTTTAAATCCCTCATGAGGGCTGCTAAGCAGGTAGTTGATTTGTTGACAAATGATAAAACTTGAGGAATAGCAACATGCACAAAATTTTAAAATGGGATGGCCCTTTTAGGCAGAAAAAAAGACTATTAGGACAATTATGAACATTTAGTGCTTTCATTTACCTTTTCTCTAGACATGATCGCATTAGAACATAATAAAACTAATTCTCAACTCTAGAGAAGTACATCCCGCTTCTGATTAAAATCGTTTAGAAGAGCCAGTGTTGTTGATCAATAAGCGAGGTAAGGAAGACTTTATAACATCCCCTACGTTAGACAGCCTGAGACTACAGTTCTGAGCTGTAATATGATCAGTATAAATTAGAGATTGTGGAGTGCTAGAATTGCCACCTCTAGTGATTACTTGTGGAGGGAGGGCAGAGCTGGTATGTAGCCCAGGCTTACCTGTGTTGCCTAACTTTTAAAACATAGAACCTAAAAACAGAAATAGGGGTAAAGTTTGAGTTTGGGCTGCAGAAATGAGGATCTGATAGAGGCCAGAAGCCTCCTTAGCTTCCTGTTGAAAAGGCAGTGCAAGCCTTGAGGAATGACTGCCTCCTCTCTACGTGCCTTGCTCTCACTTGCCAACATTAAGGTAACATAATGAGAGCAAATCCAGTCCAACGAAAGCTTTTTATACCATCAGGAGGCAATGAGGCCTTAAGGTGCCTTCTCTGGCTGTAGCCTATCTTTCTGAAAAGGAAGAGCAAAGGATTAATGCCAGGTGGAGGGCGAGTTGCTGTCCAAATGTTTATCTGTTGAATTTAGGTCACACCACAATGCCCAGTTGTGTCATTCCCTCTCAATGTAGGGAAAAAAGTGTTCTGTATCCTGGATACAAGTTCAGTACTAAATTGTTCTCCAAGGATTACAAGGGAAATGCTGGAGCTCAGCAATTTTCTTTTACCCTCGTGTTGGGCTTCTGTGCCATTGGGCGGTTTTGTGCCAGACAACAGAATTGAGAGTGAGGTAGTGCTAGCCACAAAATGCATGTTAGAGAAAGAAAAGAGGTTTTACCGCAAGACCTCAAAGAGCAGGGCTTAGGTTTTCACCTTGTGTGAACATTTGTAGGACCCTTAGCTTGAAAAGTTCCTCTTTAGCATCCACTGCTCATGCTAGGGAGACCACAGCCAAAGCAATGCCTCCTGCCCCCGAGGAAGACACATTCCCAGGAACCCACTTACAGTCAGCACCTTTGTTAGGTAGGATGCATTCGGAGACATTAATTTCTTCTTCTTCCCTTCAGGTCTTAGCAGGGAATCCTATTCCTTCTTCTTCTTCAGACAAAATGATGCGGGGTCTCTACATACCCGTGACCTAGACAAACTTCCCCCTCCGCTCCAAGAGATGGAGTCCTCTGATACCCCTTAGTGCAAACTTACTCTTATCACATGTGAATGCAGCTTGCTTTCCAGGCTTGCTTTGGTAGGATCCGTGGATTATGCCCTGTCTCCCTGCCAGCTGCTGCCTCCTTTTACTAAGGCCAGTCTTCCATACACCCCTTGTTTGCAGGAACTTTGGGTTGGTCGACGTCTCCTCATATTCTGGTGTCATGATTGAATGTGAACCACATAAAGCCATAATGGAAACCATGACAGGTTCTCAAAGATATCAGTTGAGTTTTCTCATCTCCACCTTTGACATGGGACTTGAAATACTTTCAGTGCCACAGCTTTTGTGAAGGAACTGATCCAAGAAGTTTGAATATTATAGTAAGACCATTTCTGCCCTGCCTCATTGTCCAAATGACTTCACTAGTCTCTGATGAAATTTGTGTGAATTCCGCTCTTCAACATCCACTTTCCCCCAAAGTAATAATTTGGCTTCATTCATTATTCATTTACTTTAAGGCAAATACACTCCCGGACCACTTTCACATTTGCTAAAGAGAAACTCCTCCTTTTGATTCAACTACTATTTCATTTTTTTGAAACTTTAGTGGCTTAGATTAATTACTTAATGTAGACTTGAATGCATGGAAATATCCTGAAGGAAATTCCAAAAACATTTTAAGGAGAAATAACCAGTCTTTCTTTCATGTCACAATCTAAGCTGCTTTTGATATTCTGAGTTACTTTAAATTTTCTCTATTTTGATAGTAATTAGTAAAGTGGGCACAGATTTATTTTTTCCATACATGTCTTGAGATTTAGAACTTCTTTTAAGTGACATAGAGGGGGGGAAAAAACCCATAAAGTTCTGTGAGCAAAGTCCTGTGACTAAAGGTTAATTTCACTAAATCTAGCAAAAATTATTTTCATTGCAGTTAAATTCTTGAAACAGGAAGCATTAACATGCTAATTGTCATTTCTGAAATAGAAACATAACAGCTTTGGAATGAGATTTGATTTTAAAAAGCAGTGCAGTCCTCCTCTCAACCCTTTCGCACTGTGAAATTTCAGCTAAATGCTCCGTGATGTATGAAAGAAATCTACCAGTCATTTCAGTCAATTCAATAATAATCAGTAACTAAGTGGCAAAAAAAAAAAAAAAAAAAGCCACAAGTTAACCTGGCTGTTTGTTTAAATTGACTAGTCTTATGATCGTTTCTTATGTAGACATGCTATTATATAACTCTAAAATATTACACAAATGTAGGTGTCGCGATTAATTCACATAATTGGTGAGAAAGTCTGCTCATGGAGTTGGTTGAGTATCATAAGCCTGGAGAATTCCAGCGGATATCACCATCAGTGTCAGTCAATAGGCACTCAGAATCAAAGTCCCCTCAAATTCAGGACCTGGTTGGAATCTGAGATTCATCTAGTTAAGCAGTCTGAGTTCAATCAGGTAATTTCTGATTGATCTGTCAAATGGGAATCATTTCAAGCCCTCATGTTTCTAGGAAGAACAAAGGGAGTGGGATTTTTGTTTTTGTTTTCACATTTATTCATTTTTGAGAGAGACAGAGAGACAGCGCACAAGCAGGGGAGGGCCAGAGAGAGAGGGAGACACAGAATCCGAAGCAGGCTCCAGGCTCTGAGCTGTCAGCACAGAGCCCGACGCAGGGCTCGAACTCACAAACCGCAAGATCATGACCTGAGCCAAAGTCAGAGGCTCAACTGACTGAGCCACCCAGGCGCCCCTATGGGGAGTGTTTTATAACACCAGTGTGTGAAAGTTAATGAAGTCTATGTTATAGACCTGATCCACTTCCCTTACAGCAACGTTTCTTTAAGGAGAACATTCTGAAGCCCTCACTTTAAATACCACTTATTTCATACGCTCCAAGGAGGTCTGGCTCCTTCCCTTTTCTGTGAACAGCCAAGAACTCCCTTTCTTCCCCATAGAATTCTTCATTAGAATAATCTGTTGACTCTCATTTACTAGATTATGAGCTCTTTCAGGGTAGAGATTATTTCTGCCTAGTGCCCAACATAGTGCCTGGTACACAGGTGTCATTCAGTAATTATGTGCTGAATGAATGCATGGGATACTATACATAAGGTGACTGCTAGATCCTTCTTCTTGTAGAGATTTCACAGTAGCACCAAAGATTGGGCCTTCCACACAATGACTCGCCGGCCAGATATAGGTGTGCTTGTGTGCATACAGCTCTGTTAGGAGCACACTGTTTTGTAGTTTCTTAGCAGTGACATTGGCAATGGAAATAGAGGTGGTGGTATAATTACCCTCAGGACTCCAAGTCTCAATGGTCCCTCTGTACCATCATGCTGGAGTACAACTTGGTAATACCTGGATTTTAACCCTCTTTCTCTCTGGGCAGGGTGAGTTGTATAATGCCCTGCCTTACAAAGCAGCCCGTATTTCACAGTTGAAGATATACTGGTTTTAAATTGCAAAAGGAAAAAAAAACAAGGTGATGACAGATAAAAAAACAATTAGCTTCTATAGTAATACTAACACAAGTAATATAACTGGAAGTTTTTTTTCTCTCTCTCTGTTTTATTTTGCTCTAAGTCTGATACCTAGACAAGTACATGTTATAGAAGCGAATGCTTAGATTTTGCACTTGTTGTATGCAATTATTCTCTCAAAAGTTATAAATCTTCCTCAAAATGTATAAACCTAAATTTTCTTGGAACTCTAAACTTTCCTACACATTCTAAATTTTTCTAAGCTCTCAGTCAAGTTTTCTTCTGATCTTTTCCCCAAACTTGGGGAGTTTCAATGTTGTGCTAGCCAAAAGAGATCAATGTTCATCTGACTTTAACTGCTTTTGAGGGTCTGGGCAGCCTAATAAGAAGCCTATTTTGGTGTTGTATAAAAAATTTCTGTCAAAATCACCACTATAACTGTCCTGCTTATTTCAATATAATAGTTTTACCCTTGTATTTTTAATTTTTAAAAGGTCTTCCATTTGCAGTATTGTATAGATTTGTTATTGTCAGATAATAATAGTTAACACCTGTGTAGTCAACGTAGGCCAGACATCTTTAAATGTGTTCATAAAAGGTGTTATGAGTTTAAGGGAAAAAAGATCACACCCTGATGGGCGTTAAGGAAGATTTCACGGAGGAGGGGACCTTTGGTTCAGATGTGCCCTCCCTGTGAGACTCCTATCCTTAGGCAGAACTGTTGCCATGTTTACACTGACAGATAGGCAGGTTCCAGTCTGAAATCTGAGCTTGCATCCAGTGATGCAACTTTTGGGAGGAAGCTCAGCTTAGTGCGAGCTACAACCAGAGTCCCTAATTCCCATCCTGCTCTGCCATTTCCCCGGGGGGGGGGGGGGGGAATGGATTTACCCATCTGACTCTTAGCTGCTTATCTGTAAGGTGGGGACAATAACAGTTTGACGTTCCTGAGGTAGTTGAAACACTAGAGATTTCAGTGGAACCCAAGAGTTGTGAATGTGTCCTGATGCTTTCTAAGGGAAAGGCTCCTTGTGAGGAAACTCTTATACCCTTGAGTTACATATAATGGTGACTTTTACTTGGTTTATTTTTAACTTGATTCTGCTCATAATTAAGCACTAGGTAAACTGGAAATAATTGTTACAGGAAATTAAGTCACATGGGGATGTGTTGGAAAAGATGAGCGGATTGGGTAAGCCAGAGTTCTTGTTCTTCCCCCACCTCTGGTTAGTTTAACTGGGCAACATCAGGCTACAACATTTCCAGAGGCTTTCCTCACCTATACCCTGAAGGTGTTAGACTAGATGATCCCCACAGGACAGCAGTATTCACTAGTGCTGCTTGCAGACATCTGATTGTCCTCCCCTGGTGGCACAAAGAGGATTGAACCCCCTGTGCCCTGTGGTCGGGTGGGACCACATAACTAGTTCCAACCACTGAGCTGTTATGAGTAGAGGTGACATAGGTCACACAGGCTTTCACATTCAGTCACAAAACCCTCTGAAGTTCTTCCCTATTCCATGATACAGTGGTGGCCACTCTGCAGCCTGAAGGGAGGATAGCATGGAACAGACTCCCTAGTGACCCATGATGGACATCAGCAGGAATGGGACATAGGCTACCACTTTTTAAATCACTTACAAAGCGAGGTCATGTGTTAGTGCAGCCTAACACACCCATCCTGAATTGTTATAGGAACCTTCTAGCAGAGGGTACCAGGGAAGATTTAGCAGGGGCTATTGTTTGAACTCATAATGGTCCTAAGAATATGGTCTGGATTTGAATGCTAGCTCCACATACTAACAGCAGTGGGATCTTATGCTAGTTGCTTAGTTTCTCTGAATTTCCATTTCCTTGTATTTAAAATGGGGAAAATACTATTGGTTATCTTATTGAGTTGGTATAAGGATTAAATGAGATCTTGTGTGTAACGCATTATAGAAAATGCCTGGCAGAGAGTAGGGTAATTCTTACTATTCTAGTTTGAACATTCTATGTCAGTGCTTTTCTTATTTGTCTGTATTTCCTATCGTGTCCATTGGTGCAGACTGAAGACATTTCTAAGAAATTCAGCAATGGACAGTGGCTGAGAAACAAAGTAAAGGGGGCTGGACCTTACCCCCTCTTTAAAATAGTTTTTTAAGGTTTATTTTTTTTTAGAGAGAGAGGAGCAGAGAGAAAGGGGGACAGAGGATTCGGATCAGACTCTGTGCCGACAGCAGCAAGCCCAATGAGGGGCTCAAACTCACAAACCATGAGATCATCACCTGAGCCAAAGTCAGACACTTCACCAACTGAGTCACCCAGGTGCGCCTAGACCTTAGCCCTTTTAAGGCCAGCGGCTTCTAATGGGAATTGGACGTGTCTCAGTTGGTGTGAGATCATTATGTTTCAGCCTGCCCATCTCCAAAAATAGGATTCAAAGCCACTAAAAAGATCTCAAGTAATTCTAAGTAGCCATCGTCCAACTAGTGATATTTTCCTACAGAAACTTCTTTAGGAAAAGAGATTCTGTATTTGTCTCACCTTGGATCTTACAATTTTATGTCATACTTCATGTCTTTAAAGCTTTCCAACAGGGGCGCCTGGGTGGCGCAGTCGGTTAAGCGTCCGACTTCAGCCAGGTCACGATCTCGCGGTCCGTGAGTTCGAGCCCTGCGTCGGGCTCTGGGCTGATGGCTCAGAGCCTGGAGCCTGTTTCCGATTCTGTGTCTCCCTCTCTCTCTGCCCCTCCCCCGTTCATGCTCTGTCTCTCTCTGTCCCAAAAATAAATAAAAAACGTTGAAAAAAAAAATTTAAAGCTTTCCAACAAACATTAAATTGATTATACAATAAAGGCAATAGTTCATTTGGAATATTTTCAAGAAGACCCCTATAGAATGAGAATAATGAGAAAAATAATGAAGCAGTAATTATAATTCTCAAGGCTAACAATTTTAACAGTAATTTATACTTAACTCTACACATAAGGAGATTTCAAAGGTTTATAAATAGTAAGTAAGTTCCGTGCACCCTACAGTTCCTAAAACATTCCTGGAACAGACGCCATCAGTATTATTAGTCTTATTTTACAAATGAATAAATCAAGGCAAAGAAAATATGCCTGGAGTCATGTAATCCTTGGCAATAGATTCTTGCCTCAAATACCCATACCCCAAGTCAACCCAGTTAGAACCTCACCGTGGAATAATTTATGTTTTCGTCAAAGAGTTCAGTTGTGTTACGGTAACTGCCGTACCTGGTTTATGTGAAAACAGCAGCGATTGAAGTGCGCTAGGCTTTTGCAACACGTGGCTTATCTCCGGTTGAAGTACAAGTGTAGTTTCACATTGGATTCTTGGCATGACATATCCAAAATGTGTGCCCTAGCCAGAAGGTCACTGCCAGACATGCCCTCCTCTTTTTCAAGAAGTGAACCAGAGCCCATAAAAAGCTGCAGTCCCTGCTCAGTTTGTATAAGCTTTTTTTTTCCTCTCTGTTCCATTGTGCTCATTCACACATGATATCCCAAAACAGTTAAGTAAAATGAGGGATATTATATCTGTCACACATGAGAAAGCTGCAGTTATGGATTCGCTTAATGCATTCATTGCTTTTTGGACTCTGGAGTCCCCTGGGCAGCGCCACAAATCTACACGGTGGCCCCCAGTTCAGTATTCTATTGTGGGACTCTCTAGTGAGGCCAGCATGTATATAAAAGGTTCATTATTATTGTTGTTAATTTTTTTTTTTATTTTTATAGCTCAAATGAATCGGCCTTAACTCATGGTAACAGTAAGGGTTGCACTGGACAAGTACATTACAGTAATCTATTGTTGAAATAGCGTGCCTCTGGTGATACGGTCAGAGTCTGAGGTCCTGCCTTCTGAATTAATGCCAGAGCATGGGTGGATAGCCAGCCCAGAGCAGAGAGCTCAAGAGCCCAGAGCCCCTACTTCTCTCTGAAGCCTTTTTTTTTTTTTTTTTTGAGATGCCACTTTTCATTTTTCCAAGTTCACGTGAAGATAGAATCCTCTGATTGCTCTGGGCCTGCAGAATGATGACGATGAAGCCGGGTGTCATTTGTTCGCATAAATACCTACTGTCTGTGGCCACAGCTGTGGCACAGGTTGTGTGGAGCATGCAGTCCTTCCTCATGGGCCGTATCTACAGGTTGTTTTTTGATTTACAGTGGTGGGTTCCACTTGGAGAGGAGCCGGGAGCTGTTCGTACCTTCCCGTGCAACACCAAGTGCCAAACCTTGGTTCAGAGAACTGCCTGGTCCTGGGTGGCCTCTTCTGTGCTTACATGGGCCCCCAGACCTATGACATGAGGGGCGTGGCACGTAGTAAGTGCTCAACTGATGTTAGCTTTTATTCACACCACTATTCGTTTTATCGTCATCCTTGTCCTTCCAGTCACCGTGGAAACAGTACACGGGGCTCCTGCTTTGAATCCCTTAACACGTGTGTGTGTGTGCGCGCGCGCACGTGCGCGCACGCACGCGTGCTTGCCTTTAATCACACACTGTTAAACTCTTCAAAGGTTCTTTTCACTTAAATGATCAATAATCAAACATATTATGTATTTATAATATCAATTCATACTTTTATTTTTAAATCCATAATGACAGGAACTCTGGTAATTTTCTGAGGCAAAGTTTTCCTGCTCTGCGCATACTGGATGCTCAATAAATATTGCTAAATGAATAAATAAGGAGATGAAACCTTTAATTCTGTCAACCCAATAAATTGAAGAGTCGAACAATGCTTACGGAGTTATTAAGTGCCCACTATGCTCACAAGAGTGAAAAAGCTTTAAATATTGATATTGTCTTTAAGAAGATGGGGCTCCTGGGTGGCTCAGTCAGTAGAATGTCTGACTTTGGCTCAGGTCATGATCTCAAGGTCTGTGGGTTTGAATCCCACATCAGGCTCTGTGCTGATAGCTTAGAGCCTAGAACCTGTTTCAGATTCTGTGCCTCCCTCTCTCTCTCTGCCTCTCCCCAGCCTGTTCTTGTTCTCATTCTCTCTCTCTTTCTCAATACTAAATAAATAAACTTAGAAAACTTATTTTTAAAAAGTTAACAGTAGGTAGGGAGATGAGTCATATGCACACAGGGAACTAAAAAATGGCATTATACCTTTTTTTCCTCATGATATCTGTTGTTGCTGTGGTTAACTTCTATTGGGTACATACTATGCACCAAGTACTTTTTAAAGAACTCTACATATATTGATTCATTCTCACCAAACACACACACACACACACAAATCTATTGCTATTGTCCCCATTCTACAGATGAAGAAACTGAAGCTTGGGAAAGTTAAACAAGTTGTCCAAGGTCCTAGAGCCTGTAAGTGGTAGAGCTGTAGAATATAATTAATGCTTAACTTCTGTACACTAACTTTAAAAATGGCCAGTATGTTTTATGCTCTTTTTTAAAACAAAACCTTTGATAGTCTACTTATTTATATTTTCCCTTGTTTTAATTACATATAATGTGTATATTAATTTTATCAGTATTCAGTTGTATGTGTTCTTAGTTTAGTCTCAAATCAGTTGTGCTGTCACATGGGACCAATAGACACATCATAGATAATAAAAAAGTAAATTGTGTGGTGTCTGCAACAACTAAAATAATGGTGTGGGGAAAGGAGTGCCTGAACGGGTGACATGTGAGCTTTTCTAGGAGGATGGGCCAAATCAAGATGCATAATAGGTGGGGAGAGGGGTGAAGCATGAGCAAAAACCATCGAGGTAGGGTGAACACATTCTGGGGGCTTCTAGGAGAGATAAGAGACTGCCTGCTTGCAAGTGTTGGACTGTGTGGAAGAAAAGGCTGAACTGTTTGGAGAAGCAAGAGATGGACCTTGGACCCAACCGTAAGGGTCTGAAACGTGGTAGTGGCAGAGTTAGCCACCAGGTCTGTTTGAGCACCACAGCCAAGATGGCTGCCCTGGAGGTCCCGGTCTTTCCTAATGAGAGCCTCAAATTCTAGGTTTTTAGAATAGAAAAACACAAACACCAGAAAAAACAGATGATGGTCAGCAGCAAGGTTTTGTTTGACCTCTTAACAAATATTCATGTAATGGAAGTAGTAGTCACCAATTTGGTTATCAAGTAAATATTAATAACATAAAATTACCATCCTTCATCCCTGTACCTTTACAAGGAAGGATGAGGAGTCTTTTTATCCTCCTTGAGAGCACTGATAAAAGAAAAGTTAGGCTGAAAGTTTCATGCCTGCAATTGATTTGTGAATTGAAGGTCTTCCTTACTGGTTCTTTTTTTTCTTTTTTCTTTTTTTTTTTTTTTTTTTACTAAATCTGTCTGTGAGCTGAACTAATCCTAGTATGCATCCAATTGCTCCCCAGCTGGTAATTAACCCTCAAAACCAGGACCACTTTAGTTAGTGTACTGGGCGACCCCTGGGCATGTATGGTTGCCCCGGTCTGTGCACATACTCAGTAGCCAAATTCCCTCAAGTGGAATTGAAGGGAGAAAAATACAAGGATTTTGAGCTCAGAATCTTCCGCGTTCAGGCTCCACATGTATACCCGGTCAAACAGGACTTTCATTTTTTATATGTATATGCAGAAGACATCGTAATAAGAGTGTGTAAATTGACAAAAGAGCTAACTTTTTCTCTTTGGGGGGAAAGTAGATGGAAAATAATCTAGTGTTAATTAGAATTGAGATCCTGCTGGAAATCACTTAAAGGGTAAACTGCCACACTGGAAGAGAAAATCATGGGATTCATTTTTTACTGGAGCTATTACAGAACTCATTTTAGGCGTCAAGTTCTAGCTACTTGGCTTGGAGTGACGAAAAGAAAAGAAAAGACAACCAGGAAAGCACTTGGGTTTGGAATACGCAGTTGCTTTGTACGTAGGTAAGCAAAATACCTAGAAATGAGACGGAAATTTGCACTGCCCCAGCTATTTTAGCATCGTCCAGGTGGAGCTCTGATGCCTTTGTATGCTGTGGCTGTGACTTTGTTAATATAAGCAGTATGGAGCATGTGTGGCATGGCTGGGAGGCCTCAGAATCGATAAGGAGCCTTTAGATTTAAAACTAATGATTTTCTGTGTTGAGCAAAAGTCAAAATCTCTCAAAGTTGCCATTGTTGGCTCTGATCTTTCCCCAGAGAATAAGAGAAGGTGTGATAAATCATCATGCTTGAAATGCAAATAAAATGCACGTCAGAAGAGACTTGAACTAGACTAGAGATGGATAATGTGAGTCCTCAACATCTTAATTATTTCAGTCTCTAATTGAGCAAAACCCCTAAATTGGCACTGTGGTAACTGTGATTGCCACAGCAGTGGACAGACTGTGTGATGAGACCATCGTCCCTCAGAGTGCAAGTGTGACCTGTCCATGAATGCATCTGTCATCATTTCCTCCCAGAAGGGTTGTAAGCAGTTTGGATGACGTCAAATGCTTTTGAATGTATCTATAAACTGTTGTTGAATGTACATAAAATTTCACCAGACTCTCTGATTTAAAGCCCTAGAGAAGGCCACCAGGCTCGTATGGAAATTAGCTAAGCATAATTTATTCATGAAAGGCAGAAAAGCTGAATTAATAAATACATGAGTATGTAAACTTATAACTGCATAAATATCTGTAGAAAATAGGAAAGCCAAGCTCCATGTGTTAACAGAACACCCTTAAGGTGTGGCCACTTGGTCCTTTCTAGCAACCAGTTCTGTCTCCTGTTTTGAAAGCCAAAGTGGAAATAAGTAATGAGTAAATAAGTCATTTATTTTTTTGAAGGTATCTTTTTTCCCCTAAAAAAAAATGGACCTACCTTGTGGATACTGCTCTATGCACATCAATCTAAGAGAATTATTTTTTTAAATATTAATGAAGGCACTAATTCCAGAGATTCAGGAAACTGCTCGGCAGCTTTAACTCATACTCTCTCTGTCTGGACCAGTTCTGAGAGCATCTTTACAAAGTATTGTCTGTCATGATACAAGATCTTGCCCTATTAGAAGAGTGGTCATCATTTTTTTTTCGTAATTCTCATCCACCCCATGAAATCATAATTTGTGTTAACATCATTGACCCTACCAAGCATTGATTCAGCAGTGCAGTTGTGATGCGGCAGGAATTGTAGGAAAATATATACTGCCACACTTAAAAGCAAGTCTTGCCTTGTATTGAATGCATTCTGCTGACATTTTTCATTTGAGTTTAATTTTAAGACTTGTGGCCACAATTAAGACCCAGTTGGACTCTGGAAGCCTGAATCTGCAGAAGTATTATTTAGGATTTGATAAGCAATGAAACTGTTATTATTTATAGTTATTTTAGGTTGGTCAGAACACTCCAACAGAAGCATAGTATTTCTATCCATCTTCATTACTGATTATTTCCTTAAACTAATTAAAAACATTTTCTGGAAGTCTACTTTGGAAAGCATGAATCCCTTTCAAATTTTGTTCCTGGTCAAGGGATGAGGACAGACCAAACAACTGTATGAATCTTTTAAAAATTTATTTTAGGGGTGCCTGGGTGGCTCAGTCGGTTAAGCGGCCGACTTCGGCTCAGGTCATGATCTCGCGGTCCGTGAGTTCGAGCCCCGCGTCGGGCTCCAGGCTGACGGCTCAGAGCCTGGAGCCTGTTTCCGATTCTGTGTCTCCCTCTCTCTGACCCTCCCCTGTTCATGCTCTGTCTCTCCCTGTCTCAAAAATAAATAAACGTTAAAAAATTTAGAAATTTATTTTAATTGAGAATTATAGGCAAATTACCGGGGATACCAGATAAAATCTGCATTATGGACTTTTCTATGCACAGCCACGATTGATAGAGGAAGTTTAAAAAACGGTACATATCTCTGTGCTAGTTATAGAGTACTTTCTAAATATTAACTGATGAAATTTTTGTGGCAACTCTATGATCATGGTAGGTACGCTTATATCCATTTTTACAGATGAAGAAGGTGAGACACAAAGAGGTGTGTACCTTATTCAGGATCTCATGACTAGCATGGAATTACTAGAAATCAGCCCTGATGGTGTGGATAGTTATTTAAAGCAAATACCAAGTCCACATGGCTTTCTCACGTCGATGCCTTCAATGTGTTTATGGGATCTAGTTTTTCTAGATTAAGGGTTTTTTGTTTTGTATGAAAAAAAGAGTCAGTTTTCATAGTGTAGATACTTGCAATTGCCTGGGCTGAGAATTCTTTTCATGTTTATTTATTTATTTATTTATTTTTGAGAGAGAGCACTCAAGCTGGAGAGGGGCAGAGAGGGGGGGGGGGGGAGAGAGAGAGAGAGAGAGAGAGACGAAGACAGAGAACCCAAAGCAGTCTCCAGGCTCTGAGCTGTTGGCACAGAGCCTGATGCGGGGCTTGAACTCATGAGCCATGAGATCATGGCCTGAGACAAAATTGGATGCTTAGCCGACTGAGCCTCCCAGGCACCCCCTGGGTTGAGAATTTTAAAATCTTTTAAAAAGAGCCTGTTGAATTCATTGTTTTTATTCCCACCCTTCCACACTCTCCAGTTATTAATTTGACTGTTGTCTAGTAGGCAGGCTTTAGGTTTCTAACTGACCAATAGAAATGCATATGTGAAAGTAGGAAGATGTATCTTCTGATCACTGCTGCATAACAAAACCACCCCAAAACTCAACGGATGAACCAAGGATACCACCTATTTTGCTCTCGAATCTGCAATTTAGGCAGTGTTTGGAGGGGATCAGTTTTCTCTGCTTCATTTGACATCAGTTGGGCAGCTCAAAGACTTGAAACTGGACTCACCTGAAGGTGTCCTTCCACACAGTAAAGATAGTTGACACTGTCATTTGAGATCTTACCTAGAACTTTGGCTGAAACACCTGCTCGCGGTCTTTCCACATGACTGCCTGGCCTCCTTGTATAATGATGCGTAAGTTCCAAGGGTCAGGGTCCCAAGAGAAAGAAAGCCAGGTACAGTAATCTCAGAAGTCATGTAGTGTCACTCCACTGTAGTTGTGGCTTTCACAGAGTTCTGCCCAGGTTCAAGGAAAGGGAATGTAGATCCTATCTCTTGATGATGGACCTTTTTGTAAGAAGAGCGTGTGGGATGGATATACTGGTGTAGCCATCTTTGGATAATATAATCTTCTACAACTTAGGTTTATATTAAGCATTTAGGACTGTCAGTATGAAAGAAATGTTTTGCTGGAACAAATCCCATTGCTGTAAGAATGTGGACCTATTGAGCCATAGGCTTTTAACAACAACAACAACAACAACAACAACAACAACTGTTTGAAGAATCAAGTTTTGCCAAGAAACCAACTCTTGTATCAGATAGAGCTATCCAAGGAAAGAAGGAAAAAGCCTTTGAAAGTTAATTCTAGCCTTGTGCCTACTTTATAGTAAAAATCTTTAGAGGTGGAAATTCCCCAAACATATGTAAGATGGTTCATTTAGGCTGATCACATCTTTAGCAGTTGCCAAAGGATCTTATACCAGATGTTAACATTCTAGTTTCTATCAAAGAGCTATGTTGGATTTTTTTTTTCATTATTTAATATAAGAACAAATGGAAATGAACTTTTATGAAGTTCCTTCCCTGTAGACTCTAAGTAAAGTTAACCAGACACACTTTAAGAAAGATGGTAACATTTTAGAGAAAGTCTGTTTACTGAGCATTCAGCCTGAGTCAACAAGTCGGACCCCTGCTTTGAGAAACTTAAAGATGAATGCAGGATTTGTGGATCCCATAAGAAAAGAGAGAGAATATTGCTCTCTTTATGTAAGGAAATACTAAAAACCTACCACATGATTTAGCAGCTTCTCTAGTTATGTGATAAATTCACACTTTAGCTAATTATACACCATCTTCCTGTCTTTTTTTGTCACAAAAGCCCTGTGCACGTTAGATAGTTCTTCAGGGTTAATAACAGACTTAGGCTCGTACGGTGTTTTATAAAATCCAAAATGCTTTCACATTCATTATCACATTCAATTCTTATAGCAGATCTGTAAGCTGGGTAGGATTTTCATTACCTCCATTTTTCATGTGGGACCTGAGAGTTGAGCCACATCCCATGACTGTACTTCTTGCCTACCTTTCTTTTTGCCATCTTTGTGGTTTTAAGTATTATACCACGCTGACCAGTGCACAGATAGAAAGCAAGATCTCCTTTGTTTTAGGCCGCATCAAATAGAAAGCACAGGGGTGCCTGGGTGGCTCAGTCAGTTAAGTGATTGACTCTTGATTTCGGCTCAGGTCATGATCTCATGGTTTGTAAGTTCAAGTCCGGCATCAGGCTCTGCAGTGACAGTGTGGAGCCTGCTTGGGATTTTCTCTCCCTCTCTTGCTGCCCCTCCACTGTTCTCTCACATGCGTGCGCACGGTCAAAAATAAAACAACATTAAAAACAACACAAAACAAAAAAAACATAGAAAGCATAGCTCTGTCCATGATGAGGAAGTAATTGATGGGTCAGTGTGATTCAGAGGAATAAGCTTTGGAATGCAACCCTCGGGTCCAATGACTCCTCCTTGTCCTGGCTCTGCTGCTCATTGTCAGCCCTTGATGTATAACATGGAGGAAATGGACTACATAAAGTTCTGAGATTACTTTCAATTCTAAATATAATATCATATAAATGAAAAATGAGTGTAGTTGGTATCAGCATCCTTAAAAAGAAGTCAAGTAGGCAGGTAGAAATGAAGCTGTGAAGTGATTTTTCTGTCCAGTAGAGTTAGCAAGGGAAGTTGCCAATAGGAAGGTTAAGTAAACTTTAAGACAGGAAGAGGGGTGGAGGAAATTGAGAGTTACTTATTTGTTCATTCAAAAGATATTTATTGAATGCCTACTATGCTCCAGTCATTGTGCTTACAGAAGGGGACCAAAAATTCTCTGTCCTCATGGAACTTGCATTCCAGTGGGAGGAGAGAACAAGCAAATATAATATATTCGTGTCAGATAATGAAACGTGCTACGGAGGAAAAGAGGGACAGGAAGTGCCAGGGGCTGGAGGCGATTACAATGATAAATTATTGAGGAGGGCAGGCTTCTCTGTGAAAGCCACTTTTGAGCAAAGACCTGAGGAAAGGATGGAGTCATTCATGCAGCTGCCTGGGAGAAGAACTATCCAGACACAGGGGTGTGGCTGGAGAGGGTGAGATGGAGGAAGAGGAAGATACTCGGTTAGAGCCCTAAGAGAGTTCTTGAGGATATTCTGAGAAAGTTGGGAAACCATCAGGGGCTTTAAGTGGCACGACTTGACATGGGTTTTAAAAGAATAACTCTAACGAGGATTATATCTCCAGCTGTTAGTTAAAAAAAAAAAAAAGAACATCTCTAGTCGTTGTTTTGCTAATAGACTGTTGAGAACAGGGCAAAGGTAGGAAGACAAGGAAGCTATTGTAATCGTCTAGGCTGGCGATGGCGGTTACCGGGATGGGGTGGTGTCAGTGCAGGTGGTGAGAGAAGACCGGGTTCTGTATAAATGAAAGTCAAGCCCATAGGATTTACTGACTAATGGGGGCAAGGGTGACTATAAGGTTTTTATCCTGAACACCTGGCTGGATGGAGTTGCCTTTTACTCAGACAAACCTGTGAGAAGGCAGATTCGACTACGTGTGTGTGCGGTGTGGGGTGGATTACACATCAGAGAGTATGTGCAAAGGCAGAGAAAAAAAGATGAAGGCATTTACTATTAATATGATTGTATTCTTTTACTTTCTGGGGATGATTTTAAAGGGTTTACAATAAAACAGAATAAAAATGGAATCCCCTTGAAAAGAAAATGTTTGAACTCAATCAAAGAATGGTGGACCTAAACAAAAGTTCCCTGCAGGGAACAGCAAGTATGTTTGTTTGCCCTTTCAGAGTATTTGCGGGCAAAAATAAAAAATATGAGGGTAAGGTGGAAATAGAGAGTATGAAAATGCGCTCAAAGGGATTTTGCAGCGATCCGTAAGTTTCGGATAGGCTTGCGGGTGTTTGGGGAAGGTCTTTTTTTTCCCCCCTAGGACAGGTAAAAAGCACAGGAATGGGGAGGCTGATGTCAGACTGGGAAGGCCAATAGGATTTTTGGAAGACCCAGATAAGAGGAGGGCTGGCCTGAGCATGCCACACTGGTCGGGGGACTTAGAGATTGGTTATTTGAGACTGGAAAATTGGAAAATATACAATGGCTCTCTCTTGGCGTCATGGCTGGAGCACACATCAGAATCACCTGGTGGGCACGTAAAACAATCACATGCAAAATCCAGAGCTACTGAATTGTAATCTCCGGAGAAAACCCAATACCATGAGTGTCACTGTTTTTAAAGCCCTCCATGTGATTCTGAGGCAATTCCTGGTTAAGAAATGCTGAAGGAAAGAAGTTGATGAACTTAAATATTATGTTAATCACATAATTGGAATGTTTTCTGGAGATAGAGAGAAGTAATAATTAAAAATAATTTTAGAGGGTTGCTTGGGTGGCTCAGTTAAGTGTCTGGCATCGGCTCAGGTCACAATTTTGCGGTTCATGGGTTCAAGTCCCGCATCAGGCTCTGTGCTGACAGCTCTGAGCCTGGATCCTGTTTTGGATTCTCTATGTCTCCCCCAGCTCTGCTCCTCTCCCTCTATTGCTCTGTCTCTCTGTCTCTCTCTGTCTCAAAAATAAATAAACATTAAAAAATAATGATTTTGGAGACACGTTTATTATTTTCATTAATAGGTATGGAATACTTACTAAATGTTTTACATAGAAGTTCTGGCAACACAAAAATGAAGGCGACACAGTTTCTGCCCTCAAGTACCTATTAGTCTGGCAAAGAAACCAGCACACACATTGATAATTTTATAGATCCATGCTTTCTTACGTTGAGTGCTATGGGAACAGTCGAAACTGAAGTATTGGGGAAGGCTTCCTAGAAGAGGTGTCATCGAAGCTGAAAACGTGTCTAGAACAAGATGTATCAAGTCTAGCCTGGCTGAGTTTTTTTGCAAATAAAGCTTCATTGCAACCATAGCCATGCTTATTCATTTCCAGGTTGTCCAGCACTGTGTGCCGTAGCACTACAGCTGCATAGTTAAGTTGCGATAGGAACCCTACGACCTGCAAAGCTTCTGGTCCTGTTCCATTAAAAAAAAGGTTCTAACCCCTGTTTTAGAGCAAAGGGGAGAAGAAAAGCCATCCTAGAAAGTAGAGACAGTATGATATACGGTACTCTTCGAGGAACTACAAGGAAAAGATTAAGGCAGAGAGGGGATGTAGTATGAATCTGGAAAGGGGGGCAGGCATGAGATCATTTAAAGCTGTGTATATCATTTTAGGGAACTTGAACTTCCTCCAGTTCAGGGGAATCAATGAAGGCTTTTAAGCAGCAGTTCTAGGATCAAACTGGAAATTTAGATACGTTATTTCTGCTTCTTTCATAGGACCTAGATTTGAGGGGCAAAGGGTATAGGAAAGGACACTGTTAGGAAACTTTGTAAGAGTAACTTATGCAAGAATTAATGAACCGATTAAAAGTTGGACCATGCACTTATGAATTGAATATTATATAATTATGAGGTGTATTAGAAGTATACTAAGGAAAGATAACTACAGATTGTTCAGTCAAAATAGTCAAGCAAACTGCATGCACAGACATAGAAAACAGACATATTGGTGTATACGTGGAAAGAAATGGAAAGAATTACAGAAAAGCTGCTTAAAGTTTTTTCTTTGTTGTTTTTGTTTTTGTTTTGTCCCCTGAGGGAGTAGAATTACAGGTGAGAATCACTTAACTTTTATGAGTCTGTAGTCTTTGATTTTTTTTTCACAACGAAAATCTTGCTTTTGAATCAGATTTAAAAAGCCGACCTTTTTTAAAAAAAGAATTTAACATTTATTTTTGAGAAACAGAGAGAGGCAGAGTACAACTGGGGGAGGGGCAGAGAGAGGAAGACACATAGACTCCGAAGCAGGCTGCAGGCTCGGAGCTGTCAGCACAGAGCCTGACACGGGGCCCCGAACCCACAAACCGTAAGATCATGACGTGAGCCAAAGTCGGAGACACTTAACCAACTGAGCCACCCACGCGCCCCCCAAAAGCTAACTTTTTAGAGTGATTTATGAAGAGATAGAGGTTGAGAGCTCATACCATGACTGAGGTCAGGAAAGGAAGGTGAGATGAATAGAAGGACAGAAATTTGGGAATGGGTTAGAAGTTAAAACTGGCAAAATGTGCTAATCTGGGAAGTAAAGAACAGAACAGAAAATGTGCCTAGGTTTCTGCTTTGGGTAACTTTTGTGAATGTTGCATCAATTATTTAATAAATATAGAATGGGGGAAACTTTATTAATTGTTTATGGTGTACAAAGTCTTGTGCCAACTCCACTTAACATATTTGTAATACATTTAAACTGTGAACAAGTGATGGAGGAATTTTTATTGTTCCCATTATATAGATAGCTAGGAACTGAACAAGGAGGGTCTCAGGGATTCCAGGGCTCATGATCACTCCTACCCACAACATTTGGGGGTTTTTTGTTTTTTTGTTTTTGTTTTGTTTTGTTTTTTCAATTTTAGATAGAGCATGAGCTGGGGAGAGGGGCAGACGGAGGGGGAGAGAGAGAGAGAGAGAGAGAGAGAGAGAGAGAGAGAGAGAATGAATGAATCTTAAGCAGGCTCCATGCTCATCGAGGAGCCCAGTGCAGGTCTCAGTCCCATGACTGTGAGATCATGACCCGAGCTGAAATCAAGAGTGGGACACTCAACTAACTGAGCCACCCGGGCGCCCCCAACCCACAACCTTAAATGAATTTTTTAAAGCTTTTCTATGGCATTTTATTTATTTATTTATTGATTGATTGATTGATTGATTGGGGGGAGGGGGTATATGCATATGCATGAGCCAGGGAGGGGCAGAGAGAGACGAAGAGAGAGAATCCCGAACAGGCTCTGCACTGTCCTCTCAGAACCCGATGCAGGGCTCAATCTCCAGAACCATGAGATCATGCCCTGAGCCGAAATCAAGAGTTGGATGCTTAACAGAGTGAGCCACCCAGGTGCCCCTTTAATGATTTTTTTTTAAAGAACATTATAGATGGAAAGACAAAATCAGTTCAGAACATACTGAGTCATCACTATCAAACGTTTCGTCTACCACGAGAAGCTCTCAATAAATGAAACGAAGAAAAGGGACTGTTTTCTAACTGGTACTGCCTGTTGAATGCTGGGGCATCAGGCTGTGGGGATATGTGGCCACTGCACTCCCAGTGGTTATTTCTAAGTTGGTGACACAGGATTGGCTGACCTTGTTTCAGAACTTGCTGTGACAGGCACAGTAAATAAATGTGAAAAACCAGTTAGCTGATGGCTCACGAAAACACATGAGGAAAAGCAGAGGTTTATTTTTTCTACCTTCTCAACATTTCTTTCCCTCTGTAAAAGATTTGGTCGGATGTTCTTGGGATGCATGGTTCTGATTCACATGGTAGGTAGGGCCAACATACAGGCCACCAGTCTGGTGTGTAGAGTAGACTTTGGGGAAAATGGATTTTTTTCAGGTATTCAACCTGAGTAGTTGAAATGCGTACTTGACCAGTCTTTGAGACCCATTTAAGTGATGCCTATGATAGCGTTATTGTGTACCCATCATAGATGTCTCTTTTTCATGTTGCTGTGTAATAAAAGATACCTCTAGTTTACGTAGCAAAAGCTTGAAATCATGCTAATGTGGACTTTTGGACAGGCTTAGTTTTTGCACATACCCTGGGACAATCTTGCAGTAAGAGGCCAGCCACATAAAATATATATCTGAACTCTCTTGTATTACAGAATTTTTCTTGTTCGGAATATCCTTGACATTACAGCTGGCAGAAATAAAATCTGGTATTTCAGATCTGTTTTATCTAAAGTCTTTTAGGCTAAAGTCGCATGCCAGAATTGACTTTGCAGCTACCAATTTTGACACCTTTTAGATCTGTATGGAAGTGTGTGGTGTTGAAACGGCCAACCAGTGAGTGCTGTATTTTAGATATTTAGTTTTATGCATAGGTAAGCACCACCCTTGTATATTCATCTATATTATCTAGTACATGACACACTGTTGTAGTATGTATAATTTTGTCATCTTTATTTCTCTTTGTATTCATTTTAAGCATCTAAATAAATTGCTGAATTGTGCTTAATGTAAAAAAAGAAGAAGCAGCAGCTCACTGTTAATGCATTTTATTAATCACTAAAGTTAGAAGAAAAATAATATTGACCATATCAAAGACTTTGTTTCCTCCTTGTGTTTGGATACCTGATATACTTGCGGATGCAGCAAATAATGCACATTAAAAAGAATTCGAATACAGCAAATTTGATTGAGATATATAGATAGATACAGATAGGTAGATATCTCTATATCTATCTGTCTATCTATCTATCTATCTATCTATCTATCTATATCTATATACATATGTATCAAAAACCACAGGCCTGATTTTGTTAGTTTAACTTACTGAATATCTGTTGAGTACTCACTATAAGCAAAGCATAGTGATGCTATGTTTTTGCCTACTTTAACTTTTCATGTGTCGAAAATTTCACCAGGGCTAGGAAGACATGAGATTGTAAAGGCGCTGAATTTTCCAAGCAGATCTTTGAGCTGATTCGAGTTCAGGAGGCATCTAGAGTCCTTCATGTGCCTGTTTTTCATCAGATTATTACTCTAGGTTGTGTTGAGAAGTTCTTGGAGAAAGTGTTCCTAGTTTTGGGTAGGAGGGTTTGGGGGAAAGGTATGCCGAGCCTCCAGAGGACATGCAGTGGGCCTTTGTGAAGGGGAGAATGACACGCCTTCCACTGCGAGGGAACCAGTTTCTCCCTGTGTCACTTCACCCTGGCCTTCAGCCACCAGAGGGGGCACGGACCAGAGTGAAATAAATTCTGCCAGCTGCCTTGCTGGCTTGTCCAGCTAGGAGTACCATAGCCATCCTCGCTGGGAGGTGGGAATAGAGCTTCATTTCCCTCTTAATGAGTGACTCAGTAGTTCACTAGCAGCTATGGTTATGTGGTCCCCAGTGAAAGCAAAGACAAGGCCTTCAAAGTTTCTAAAAGGGGCAGGAGAAGGGGCTGTAAAATCTGACCTGAAAACATAACAGTGGTTTTCCTTAGTGCCGTGTCCCATGAACACTTTACTTTCTCTACGATGTAATTGATTTTTATCCAAATATAGACTGGGGCTTTTGGAAAGAGAAATCAGGTTGTTGAGATTGACCACTAGACACAAAGTTTGTACATCGTATTGAAAAAAAAAAAAAACAACCAAAGACGTGTTTTTGACACAGTAAAATACATTCCCTCTATGCTCATTGTAATTCACTTTATAGTGACTTGCTTAATAGCATAACATATATCATTTATATTGCTATCCTTCATGCTTTTAAACTGTAATATCCTTTCCTCAATGACTACTTGTCAATTTCACTGATCTAGATTTGATTTCATAAATTAACTAGGCCAATTAAGTAGAGAGTTATCATTAGAATAAGAAGTGGAAGCAAATAAATATTAATCTTCTGTCTCCGAATGTCGGTATTCCAATACAACTTTGATCATACTTGAACACTACTTAATGGAAAAAATACACCCCTCCTTTGTCAATTCAGTATTACTCAATTTAAACATGTGTGAGCATCTTTCATTCATTTTCTCCTTCCGAATCCATCTTTCTTTGGGGCAGTTACATTTTTATTCTGTTAATATCAAAGTGGGAAATGAGCAAATACCAGAACTTGATTAGTTAAGGATTCTGATCTTGCCTGTTTGCTTGACTTTTCCTCCTTCTGGTCCCTTTGCCTGTGGGACGTTTATTTCAGAGACACAGGAACCACATCATATAGAGAGAGAACAGTAGTTTGTCTACTCTACTTCTGTGTATCACTCGGGTCATTTCGTCCCCCTTCACAGACTTTTGGAAACCACATGGAGATGAAGTGCTTGACAGAGAATAACATTTTACATGCAGCCTCTTTCAAAGAGTGTTTCTTTTGAAAAGCTTAGAGTCAGAGATTTTTTTTTTTTTCTTCATCTCTCATTTAAATGATTCTTCTTATACTATCAGCACAAATCTCGCTTTGTCTTCCTTGGAGATGGAAAAGAGTTTGTCAATAGCTTTTTCATAAAAATGCCCAAATGCAATTATAAAATCACCCTGTAGTCTTTTGTTTGCCTCTGCATTTATTAACATTAACTTCTTTCTCTTCTTTTTTTCTAGATCCTCCTTACAACCTTTCATCTTTGGGGGAGGGTGGGAGAGGTTGTTCCTCTTGGAACCCTATTAATTTCTCCCTCCTCAATGATAGAAACTTTAGATTGCTGTGGTAAAGGCACATCTTCCTGGGTTGTCTGTGAAAACATCCCAAGAGGACATAATACGGGGATCCGTGGGAAAAATCACCCAGGGATTCCCGTTGTTGTGTTAACTCTGCTCTCACTGGGCATCTGTAACCCTGAATAGGGGTGACTTAATCACGTGCCACACACACAACACATAGCACACACAAGGTCACATCAGTAGCTTATGGGACATTCGGGGCACCACGAGGGAGGATAAGACTGGATCTACATTGGCCTGCTTGTTCGGATTAAACATTTTGCATCTAGAAGCTGGCAAATCAGAGCTTCTCTCTCTCTCCAAGTTCACTTACCCCTCGCAGCCCTTCAAGCCTCAGTAGTTTTACCATAGTAATAATTTTTCACTAAGAATTTTAAACAAGACTTTGCCATTGGACATCCTTTGAAAGAGTTAGCTTTGCCTCACTATTTTTTGTAACTTGCCAAATCACAAATAAAAGGGTCTGTGTCCTCTAACGCTTCTTCTCTGGTCATTATCTTGGAAAATATGCAGAGTCTGGTCCAAGTAGAGTGCTCCCCAAACCTTGCTGTTACTTTGAGAATAGTTTTAATGAGGCTTGCAGCCGAGCCAAGCTCTCCTGTTGGGTTATTATTTGGGCATGTGGAAGCCCTAGTGATTGATCTGTGTGGGGGAACTGGCAACATTCGCATGCCCTCTGGGTAGAGGCAGAGCCTCCAGCAGGAAAAATTAGGGAAAGAGAAAAAAAAAAAGAGAGGAAATGTTTATCACCCATCTCCTAGCATTTTATGGCAGTGTTACGGTGAACTGGGAGATGGATGTGTATATTCATGGATTTTGCACCACTTTAAGCACTAATAACATTAAATCAACCTTAATACTTCATGCCAAATGTGCTCTAAAAGAGGGAATAATGGGAATTTTTGTTGACTTTAGTAAAGCATCAAAAGTTACACTGGAAACGCATAAAATGCTACAATGCAGAGGTCACAATTATGCTAATATCATGATAATGTAAAATATTAAGTCACCAAAATGACAGGATTTACAACCAGCTATCCTCAGTCCCCAGAAACCTTAGCGATAAGCTTATGGTAAACACAACAGCCTGTCCTCCCAAGGAGTCTGATTACAAATTTAAATATGTATATGATTAGAACTCTGCCAGTCTCCCACCCCTAGAGACAGATGAAGTAAAATTTGATTTATATCATACCTGAAATCTTTTGTGTGGAGGGCACTCGGTTTTTGCAGAACCGCTACCAGGTCTGATGAATTTTGTGTTTAGCAGGTTGCTTGTGGGAAAAACAGGGACTGCTATTAATGATGGTGAAGAGCCCTGTAATCTCATGAACCAAGACTTAAACATTGATACAGAATAGTCAAATATTTGAAAATAGAATGCTGATGACGCTTGTGTTACTGTCTTTTTTTTTTTTTTTTTTTAAATATCCTGGTTTTCATGCTGAGGTCCAGGATTGAAAAGCCTTTACCCTGAGCCTTAATCTCATGGCCTTCAATTTATTTACCTTTAGCTCTGTGGCCCTTCGATCACATTAAAGTCTCTCCTTTCATGGAGTTCTTGGAATGCACTCACTTTATCAGTGGTCATAGTTATCAAATAGGGTAGAGCCCTCATGGCTCTGCAGCTTTCCTAATGATTCTCAATTCTGGCCAAATAATACCGACTTCTGTTTGATGGAACAAAGGTCATTATAGCAATAAAAGGCAAAGGAAAATAATAGGCATGCAATGAAAGTACACTCTTATTATAAACCGATGCTCTGTAGGAATTCTTTGTGCTGAGGTCCTCATTTCAGCTAATTTCGTTAGGCCCACTGAAGTCTGTAAATGCCTGTTCATAAGGGGTATGCCTTTCCTTTTCAGTGTTAAATGCATGCAGGTTGCCTAAACTGATGCTTCTATCTCACTCTGGCAAGGGTAATGAACATATATGCTTTATAGTCACGTATATATCAATTATTGTTTTTAAGTATACTAGACATCATATATATATGTATGTAAGTACTATCACTAATTAGTCTGTACCAGCAGAATAGGGACCAGCCTCACCCCCAAATGGTGAGGCTGTCAGCTGGAATAAAAGGCACTGCTCACCTAGATGCTTAGCCAGGCCACCCCGTTAGCCGCCTGTCACTCTGTCACATCGTTAGTGATAATGTTATCGATGACAATAAAATAAAAGAAGTTGCCCCCAAAGGAATTCCTATTTGTGTGCTGTTAACAAGAGCTCTAAAGCCATGTTTTTTAAGTGCAGCTTGCATTCCCCAGAGGGTACAGCAAAGTTCTTAGAGGAGTTGGCAGCGTGAAAAGAACACTGAAACTCTACGGGCGCTTTTCCTCGGTCAATCCCTCCATCTTAGCAAGAGCCAATCAATATTTCTTGATCTCCAATTTTGCGCAAAACTCTGCTTGTGTGCTTAACCCTTTTGGCAACCCCCTTCTTGGCCAGTTCCCTCCTTCTGGGACAAAAGGAATGTGCTTTTCCTCTTAACAGGATGGAACTTCTGAACATACGTATTTGCTTCAATTCCCGAAACATTGGTTGGGGTCAGAGGGTTCTATCACATATGTGTATGTAGAGTACGGGAGAGATATCTCCAACATTATCAAAATTATATTTGTTTCTAAATAAGTGGTATTGTTTTCCCCCCTCTTTCAGGAGGTTTGAGTTGGCTCTCTTCCCAAACCAACCTTTTGGATAATAAATTCCTTTTGAAAAGAAGCACGAAACCCTTTTGATGTTATAAATAGTATATGTGGTAGAAGAGAAAGAATCATGTAATTGTAATGCAAAGCCTGAGAGAGGTCTCTGGAATAAGATCGGTCTTCTTCCTCAAAGTTAGTAACATATCAGGAGTTTATATTAGAAGACATATTTGTAATAAGCATCATCAGTTGTTCTCTGCCTACTTGCCTCTAGTATAGCCTAGGTGGATTTGGTGATATAGAGATACACATCCACAACTACAGCTCCAAAAGAAACTCAGAGGATTCAGCAGTCTACTGCCTTTGTGGGCCTTTAGACAGTCCTCTTTAAGGCATATGATAGTCTGGGGTTTGTTCAGAAAAAGGAGAGGATTTTGCTCCTGCCTGGAGTTCCTTAAGAACTCCATAGCAGTTAATTCATTTTCGCTCTCTTTCATCACCTCTTCCTCTCGCCCTCCCCTCCTGCCATTTTCTCTCCCTTCCTCCTTTTCCTCTTTCTCCCTCTCAGCTGTCCCTATGCACATCCAAGTGTACACCTTAAAAAAATTCACTTCTCAGGGTGCATGGGTAGTTCAGTCTATTAAGCATCCGACTCTTGATTGCAGCTCACTCAGGTCACGATCTCGCGGTTAGTGAGTTTAAGCCCCAGGTCATGATCTTGCGGGTCGGTGAATTCAAGCCCCATGTCGGGCTCTGCACTGACAGCATGGGGCCTGCTTGGGATTCTCTCTCCCTCCCCCCCTCCCTCTCTCTCTCTGCCCCTCACTCGCGTGCTCTCTCTCTCTCTCTCAAAATAAATTAAAAAATTACACTTCTCAGGATGGCCTATTATCTTCCCCACTATTACCCTCTTTCCCCCAAGTTTTGTGCTTTGTTTTTGGAAGGCATTTTACAACTCTGAAGACATAAAACTCAGTCTGTCATTGTGGCAGTGGGGTCCAACACATCCATAAATGTCACAGAGGTGTCAGCCCCTTACATCATAACTGCAGTTCATTTCTCTGCATTGACAGTGATGCTTCTACCAGGCAAGGATTCGAATGGGCATATTTCCAGATCTTAATTACATCAGGCATAAGGATGAGCAGCAGCATTTTTCTTTGGGGGAGAGGAGGGGAGGAGGGGGAGCGAGGGAGGAGAGTAATGCTGAATTTGGCCATCTAGAGCCTCATGTGTCCCCGTTTATCAAGAGATAATAGGATTAAGCTAAGCTATGGGACTTCTCTGGCTAATGCAGCCTTCAGCAGGGGTCTAATAAGGATAGATATAATTGGGTAAATGACGAATAAGAATGAAAAAGTACAAAGTATAAGCACAATGCTTAGGAATAAATAATGACAAATTGGATTTTGTCCAATCTCTGCAGACTTGGTTAGAATCTGGCATCCCACACTGAATTATAAGGGGCAACATCTATCTTTCTTCTGGCCTAACTTGTCTCTGTTCATTGCAAATACCCGAAAGTATCCTCTCAAGTTTAACTGGGGTCTATCAGTACTGCTCATTTGAAATCAAGTAGGAAGTGTTAAGGAACGTTCAAATAGGGTTAAAGAAACAGAGTAAATTAAGTGCCTCAAAACAAATGTGACACAAATTAGAGTTTGTTTCTTTGACCCTTATCCATTTACGGAATTTACCCCATTAACAGCTAGAAATTTATTTTCACTTTCTTCACCTCTCTAAGAGGAAAGCAAACATATAACATAGCCCCAAAGGAGTAATTAATTAGATCATTTGCTGACATGGATTTGAATAGTTTATTTAAATACAATTCTGTTATTTATTTATTTTACAACATTATGCAGGAGGTTGAAACTCCTGTTCTAATTTGCACTTAGCAAGCATCTCTGAAAAAATATCACAGTGAAGGAAATAAACAAAGAACCAGTGATCAAAGGGCCACATTCAGAAATGCATAAAAGAATTTCACCAGGATGAGTGTTTCAGTGATTAAAAAATAAGGGATTGGTTGAGTTGAGGGGCGGAGGGGAGATAACAAGACTGTTTGTTTTGTATTCCCGTGGGCATACTTTAACAAATATAATGAGTTCATTGATAAGCTGCTCTATAAAATGGTGAGGGAAATTTTAAAAGTAAAAGGTGCCAATGTAGGTAAGAATGGTATAATGAATATGCAGATTATCACAACAAAATGAAGACTGCTTTTGAAAATAGATAGTGAAAAATTCATGAACTCAGAAGCATGTTTTTTTAAAAAAAAATAACTGTGCAACCTCACAAATAAAAGTTGTAAATTTTCCCAGAAAAATGAAAGCTTCTTCCAGTTTAATTTCAAAAGCTGGGAGTGAAAGTAGGAAATTAGTTCACCAAAGATGAATATTGAGTCTATTCTAAAATTAGGTAAGGTGTGGGGGGAGAAAAAACATGAGATGTTAGGATACTCACATTCGGTCCCTTTAGATAAGTAAATGGCCTTATGAATGCTTGTGGGTATGATTTAAATGTTTTCATTCAGTGGGCATTTAGGGGAATCCCTGACTAGGCCACTATATATGCACCTTTATTCCGCCAGCCTATGGGGTTATGATACTCTGGACACTTCGAGGATAGAACTCCGAAGAATTCCTCCCCCATGCTGTTACCCCATAGAGAGTTTTAAGATGAGCACAATTGAAGAACAATGGAAATACTGAGATGACATTTCCAAAAGGGAGTGGATAGTAAATATACTTGCAAAATCATAATTTGAAGAGATCTGACGCACAGAGAACATTCCACCTGCCCCTCGCTTCGAAGCCTCCTTTCCCTTCTCTTCTACCTCGAGCTCTTCGTCCACGTGTCTCTCTCCCGGCCCCTTGTTCCCTGCAGACCCCTCGTCACTCATGCCTCTCACACTGTCTCCCCTTTACTCTCTCCACTTTGTCTCAGCAGTTTGTCTTCCCTCCGCTTTCTGTTTCTTGTGCTCAGTTGGAACTAAAGAATTGTTCTGGTATTAGTTGAAAAGTTTTAAATACAACAATTACGTAATGAAATTAAAACGTTTTCACAAATATGCGTATCATGGGGCACCTGTGTGGCTTGGTTGGTTAAACATCCAGCTTCGGCTCAGGTCATGATCTCACAGTTCATGGGTTCAAGTCCCGCCTCAGGCTCTCTGCTGACAGCTCAGAGCCTGGAGCCTGCTTGGGATTCTGTGTCTCCCTCTCTCTTTGCCCCTCCCCTGTTCACACTCTGTCTCTGTCTTTCAAAAATAAACAAATGTTAAGAAAAATTAAAAAAATAAATATGCATATCATTTTAAAACAAAGTGCTCACACAGTCTTTATTTTTTAAGGAAAAAAATACAGGGCGAGGTGAAAACACTTGTTTTGTGATCTAGTTGTGGAAGGCAAAGGAGGACCTAAGACAGAGAAATTTGCCCTGTAAGGGTATCTGTTAACTATATGGGCTTGCTTTTATATTTTAATAACAACAAGTTGGTGGATAAATGACCAATCTTGGCTAAAATGGAATATTAAACTATGCAAATTTTATGAAGCTTTGGCATAATTTAGAAACAAGTGAACAGGGATTCCTGGGTGGCCCGTCAGTTGAGTATCTGACTCTTGGTTTTGGCTCAGGTCATGATCTCACAGTTTCATAGGGTTGAGCCCTGCGTTGGGCTCTGTGCTGACAGTGCAGAACCTGCTTGGGATTCTCTCTCCCTCTATCTCTGGCTCTCTCCTGCTCACACTGTCTCCACCTCGCTCTCAGAAAGAGAGAGAGAGAGAGAGAGAGAGAGAGAAAGAAAGAAAGAAAGAAAGACAAAGAAAGAAAGAAAGAAAGAAAGAAAGAAAGAAAGAAAGAAAGAAAGAAAGAAAGAAAAGGGAGGAAGGGAGGAAGGAAGAAAGAAAGGGAGAAAGGGAGAAAGAGAAAGAATGGAAGAGGTGAACAGAGCGAAAGAACCACTGACTTCAGCTGACCTCTCCCACAGCGTCGTGAATGAGCAGAGACCTGGGTTTCATCAAGTTCTAAAGGCGAAGTCAGTGAGACTCACACCAGCACACAGAATGCCCTCCACACAGCAGACACTTAACCTAATGGTAAATGATGAGGGCTCATGGTATCAGGTGAACATGCGTGCCACAGGGCTTAAGTAGCTTCTACAGGATTATGAAACTGCTAGTGGGAACTGGTTGTCACCTCACATGCTTCCCTGTCACCAAGCCACCAAATGAACCAAGTGCCTGTCTTGAACAGCTTCCCCCCTATGTGAATATGTTCCTCTTCTCCATCAAAAGTCAGCTGTGACTGACCTCCTCCTACGTGGTGACAGCTTTGCAAGCATATTCCTACCAGAAATGCTTCCCCCATGGCTTTCCCCCAATAGTTAGCCCTTTAATAAGGTTGCATGTTTCTATAGCTTTATACATGCTTCCAGATTCCACTAAGGAATTCCATGGTAGATGTTCATTCAGTAAATATCTATTAAATGCCTACTGTATGCCAGGTACTGTTTCTAGTTTCTAGAGGTGCAGGGATGAACACAACAAACAGGTTCTGCCTTCATGGAACTTACATTTTGGTAAGGGGTGTTAGACATCAAATAAAATAAATAGGGGGGGGGCACCTGGGTGGCTCGGCTGGTTAAGCATCCAACTCTTGATTTTGGCTCAGTTCATGATCTCAGTTTGTGAGTTCGAGCCCCATGTTGGGCTCTGCGCTTGGGGTTCTCTGTCTCCCTCTCTCTCTGCCCCTTCCCTTCTCTCTCTCTCTCTCTGAGAAAATAAATAAAGGGATCATATGGTATGTTGGACGGCAATAAATTCTATGGAGGAAAATAAAGTAAGGAAGGAATATGGGAAAGTGGATGGCCTGGTTACAGCTATGATTAGTGACGGAGGTGAGGAAAAGTGAGAAGTGGTTAATACACACTGGGGAGCAGTGGGGCATCATCGTCTCTTCCCACAGACTAGATTAGTGTCTGGCCCACAGTTAGTAGTCACTAAATATTTGGTGAACAAATGGCAATCTATATTTGCCTGGTCCCTTCTCCTCCTTTGGAACATTACCTCATGGAAAGCAGGAGGTACTGATTGATTCTCTTCTTCCCATGGTGTCTTTTACAGAACTTGACTGACAAGAAACACTGGGTGGTGGCCAAACGCCTGACCTAAAGATAAAGATAACCCATAAGGCTGTGTAAGAATGATAACATAGGCCTAGGGGATCCTCACACAAATGCTCTTATAAAAATTAATTTCACTCACTTATGAATATGTGTGGGGAAATGGGTAATACTTAGGGGATTTGGATTTCAAAGCCGTCACCCAGATCACTCTCACCTTTTCCCTGGGTTAAACTACCTGGTCAGTAAACCATTGTTAGTGGAAGGGGACACCATTAGCAAAATAGTTTAGACCGATGAAAAGAGCCTCACTCCAGAGATCTTTACTGAACTGCTGGCCTGGTATATGGCTGTCATTGAGAGAAATAAATGCAGTCCAGGACTGTCAAATTGTAGAGCAGAACACATCAAGGCAAGAGACATTTTGCCTACATTGGACCACTCGCAGACTTCATTTCATCGATGCCCTGATGGAGCACAGGGGGAAAAACTAACTCCATTCACCTGGAGTGTGCATGATCTTTATTAAAAGGACATAACTGTTTAATATAAGATTGGAAACTCTGCTTTTGGTAAACAGAACTGATTCATTTAGAGGGTTAGTAAATAGTTCCGTTGGAGAGGCAAATAATTATAAATGTGCAACTGTAAAATAAAATCCAGAGATTCAGGCCAGTTCTCTCATGGATAGACAGCTTTTCCTTGCCGGGATGGTAATAAGAATCTCTTAGGATTCCTCATGTGCTTAGCCCTCATCTTTGAGTAAAATTCTGCAGCATTCCAAATTATCACCAAGAATCCATCTTCCTGAAGATGAGACACCAGGAGCAACAGAGATTGGCTAAACAGGAGATGTTTTGAATGAAATGCATAGTTTAATCACATTCTACTTTCAGAAAACTACTTCATTTAAGTCGGTGCTTGCCTGGGGTAATAATTTATGCTCCACACTTGAGTAATCACCAGGAAGATTGCTCGGAACCCATCCCATCACAAACATAGCCACCGATATTCATGGCCTAAAGTAAACTTGTGAAAACTTTCGATCTACATAATCTCAGCAAAATTCAGACCTCTGATTTGTCAGTCTCCCCCACCCCCCAACCCTTCACCATTTTGAGATGCAGTAATTGTGTTTTTTATGCTTTATATTAGCATGTGGAAGTGAAGTTTGTTTTCTTTTCTCCTAATGAACAAATTTTTAAAGGTAGTACTTTTGAAAGTTAAAGATGCTCAATTTTCTAAATTTGTTTTTTCACATGAAAATTGAAATCTATGGTAGGTCAACACAGATCATTTCTTTTTCAGTTTGAATTTTCTCACACAATCTTCTCAGCCTTGGGTCTCTCCATACTAGAATTTCTCTAAAGCCATAAAGCACACTTGGATTTCTCTTTGTTCTCAACTCTGTTTTTTTCTGCCCCCGGGAGGGTCGTCACGTGTGGGCATTCAGGTTGTGTACTGAACCTAAGGAGTCCTAGTGGATGAGTGCTGGTGGCAGCCTATGTGTCCTGTGTTCTGTTTATAAGCAGGGAATGGTGTCAAGCAGGACACTGGTATGGGCGCAGCTGGAACAGAGGCCTCATTTGGGCTCTGGAAAGCAACCCCAGGCAGAGCAACCAGACCTCACTGTACGGTTCTCCAAGTCATACAACATATAATAATGTTAACATCTTTGACTTGAGTGAGGAACATACTTTTCTAATTTTCACAAAAGGCATATATAACCCGACTGCTGCTCCGGTATAGATGCAATTCATGGAGGAAAATAGAAGTTGAATGGTTTCCCATTGTCCTCAAATTCTTCCTTGGGAAACTGTCCCTTCCTCCCAGCATCCTTCAGCTTTGTCTTAATTTTTCCTCACCTAACTAACCCCCAAGCATGCCTTACTCTCTTCGTTACCACTATGCTGCCACTAAGACTTGCAGAAAGTGCTGTTACTAAATTACCACAGGAGCTAACATGGTGTCATCAGATGGGTAGTCCCGTCACTTATTTAAGCAGTGGCAGTGCTGGGCTAACAGCAAGGAGACTGAATTTGGTTATAATGCGAGGCTCTCGATTCCCTAAACCTCACTGCGCTGCTGTGCCCATTCGGTAATATAAAGGGAAAATAATTGTCTCTCAGGTTTTCCGTTCTGAATCTCTCAGGTAGTCTTGCTTGACTACACGTTGTAAGTGGACTAGTCAACCAACTCGGTCAGAGTACATTCTCGCAGCCCATACGCCTGTGTCCCAGCATGCTCAGAAGCCCGGCAGATTTTCAGCAGACGGGGCTCCTACTCCGATGGGCCTCTAGATTCTCACTTTTACAGTATAATTTTTCTTCACCTAACCTTTAAACTTTCAAGGTATTAGTTACCTCATCAATCCAGACCAAACTCAGACATTTCACTAAAAGGAATAGAGACAAAAAATATCACTTTCCTGATACTGTTCAGCAATTTTCAAGCTACTTTGGCCTCCTATTGGGAGGCTTCATGCTTGGTTTGTTTATGCTCTCAGATGAATCCTCAGTGTGCTTTGAGGTGTTTATTCCGGTGGTTAAATTTGAAGAGGTGAAGAAAAGTCAAACTCTCCCCAATATTACCTAGGAGGAGTCTAAAATAATTGGTACACATTGAAAAATATCTTACATCTGAGGAAGGAGGAGAAGGTTCCATTTGTTCATTACAGCAGAATTTTCTAGAATTCTGGGCCAAAGAAACTATAGAATAAATTTACCTCCCCCACCCCACCATCAATTGTAAGGGTGCTGATTTTTTTCTTAGTGTGCATAACATATATTATTTTTTAATATAATTGCCTGCTTGAATTTTTGTTTCATATTTCTTCATTCCCTTAACCCAGTCCCAGACATAATAGTTAAAATTAGTGGATCATCTTTCTGAAATTATACATTTTAATTATGATTATTTGATAAGCATTTCAGACATACTCACTCATATATCACATAAAATCAGAAATAAGTATGTATATCAATAGCAGTTTAATCCCAAATGGAGGCTTTATTTAAACTATCAAGGACTTGATTACAGGAGCTTCGAGATTAGAAATGAGATTTACAAGTGGCTAGAGGGAAATATTTAAATATCTTTGCTAGAGCAAATTATAGTCATTTTTTAAAAGACTTAAAATATGAGTGAACTGAGAATTTCATCTAAGATATCCTATTACCGAATTACACTTTTTTTTGTCATCACCTCTTTGGCTATTTAGAAAACAGCTTGACCAGAAGCAAGGAACATCTATTTTGCATTTTACAGCTAGCAAAGCAAGCCTTCTGTGGAAAACATGAGTGCTAAGTAATTTCCTGTTTAAAATTCCACATTAAACTTGGTGGGGAGGAACTTGTACTAAAAGAACCGAAGAAGTTTAGTTTCTAAATATCTTTAGCTTCAGAACAATGCTTCTGAGTTAGCCGTGGAGTATTGAATAGTAATCTCTGATACAGTGGCATTTATCTTTCATACTTAATTATGTCCACATCATCTGTTCCTA
Organism: Herpailurus yagouaroundi; assembly: GCF_014898765.1. Taxonomy (NCBI): domain Eukaryota; kingdom Metazoa; phylum Chordata; class Mammalia; order Carnivora; family Felidae; genus Herpailurus; species Herpailurus yagouaroundi. The sequence continues at coordinate 12,086,970 of NW_024412396.1, forward strand.
GTACCACTCTGATGGCACTTCCCACAAATCAGGCTGTGTCCTTAAACTGCCCAGCATGCTCCTCAGTTACTGAAGGTCTTCGTACTTGACATTTCTACTTGGTGGAATCCCCTTTTCTGGAAAGCTATATATCTGGTACCTTTACTTCGTACAGGTCTCTGTTCAAATGTCCTATCAAAGATCAAAGATCCTTCCTAATTACCCCAAAACAAAGGAGTTTCCTGTATTCCCAGAATTTTCCATCACCTGTTTGCTACTTTGGTTTCCATTGGCCTGTGACAGATTACATAATTATTTGACTTTTGATGTTTGTTAATTGTCCTTCTCTCTCCAATGAGATCTGAGGCTAAGCTGTTCTCCTGTATTGTTGTATCTCCTGGGTCTGCAAGTATATGTTTGTTGAGTGAATGGATTTGGTTCCAAAGGTATATATTTATTAAGCATTCACTATATATAAGACACTGTTAAGTGATACAAGAGTTTTGAAGCTGAGTTTTTCAGGTTACCCAGGAGAAAGAACAATAATTCAAACACAAAGGAAAACCAGAAAAATAGCACAAGAAGGGTCCAGTCCAGGTGCCATGTGTATCAGAGAAGAGAGAACGTGGATGTAGTTGAGGTGGCCACTAATGGAAGAAGGCAGCGCTTCCGGAGGAACCGTGACAGCTGGGCAGGAAGAGCTTTTGCTGGCTGAGGTAACAAAGGAGGATATTTCAGGGGTGAACAAATTTAAGCCAAACAGAGAAATAAGAATGTTATGTCTAGGAAGTAACATTTGAGTGAGGCTTGGCCTGCGTGTGGAGTAGCGGGTTAGACGGTGGTGAAAAAGAGACTGGGACTCTCTTGTGTCGGTGTCCCCTGTCAGCGTGGAGAGTGAAAAATTATTACGCAGTGAGGCGGTGGAGATCTCTGAGGAGACATGTGATAGGAGCTGGGCTTCCAGAATATTAACCTGGCAGTCATGTTGTGGTGGATCAGAGGAGAAAGAATAAAGCCCAGTTAAGAGCGGTTGCTATTTCTTAGAGCAGAGCGGCTGCGGCCTGGAAAGGAGGAGGTGGAAATAGCCACAAGAACTCGGAAAAGTAAGGGATGGGAGGGAGTTCACAAGAAAGTGATGGCTTCCAGCTTGCATAGATGGGAGGGTTGTGTTGCTACTATAACTTCGTTGCAAGTATGATCTCATAGGAAAATAAGAAGGAAGTCCTCATTTGGAGTGTGAGATGGTCCATTTATGTAGGGACGGTGAGATTAAGATACCCCAAGCTCTCTGGGAGATGGGGCTATCGAGGCATTTTAAAGTATGAGCCAAGCCCTGTAGACAGGGTAGAATCTAGAGGTGCGGACTGAGATGTCAAATGCATGGAGGGAGATTGGTGAGATAGTCAGGGGGCTGCCATAGCTAATAAGGAAGCAGCAGAGAAACCAAGGAGACCCCACTAGAGAGGAAGGTGTGGAGGCAAAAAGAGAAGATCTCCAGAGAACTAGACAGGGGTCAAGGAGGGAGCTGCAAAGAAGAAACCCGATCATGGGTAGAAAAGGTATGGATGGTCAAGAGACTCAGTGCTACCAAGATGGTGAAAAAGATGAAAAGCAAGAAAACTAGTCCCGGAATTTAAGTTTAATTTTGTTTGTCACCAGTTGCAGAACAGTAGGTATCTAGAATCCGGGTGGGGAGTAAATGCAAAGCATAAACATTTAAGGAGAAAACAGATGAAAACAAGTGGAAATATAAAATACAGGTCATTTTTTCATGAAACGTTTAAAGAACAGAGAAAAATAAAATGGCACTAGAACAGAAGAAATACTATTTTTTGACTAGAGTTGAGAAGCATATCTATCACTAGATCCAAAACAATCAGGAATCTGTTACAAAAAGCCCTTCCATTTTATTTCACCAATAATCTTTGGAAAGTGGTAGGATGAGGATTGTATCTGCCTTTGAAAGACGAGAGCCGAGATGCTAGGCAGGATTCATTTATTTAGCATGCCATGTCCGGTGTCTGCTGCATACCAGGCACCACGCTAACTGGTGGTGATTCAGTGCCAAACAAGAAACCGTCTCTGTCCTGACTGGGCTTACGTTCTAGGAGAAGCAGATAACACATACACCTGTGTGTGCACACATGCACACAACAAAGTGATATGCTGTGTCAGTGCTAGCTAGGAAGGTAAGAAGGGGCTGAGATAGGGGCTCAAAAGGGAAAACTTCTCTACATAAGGTTACCTCCTCTGCAAAAATGACATTTATGTAGAGAACTGAAGGGTTAGAAGGCACAGAAAACACCAGGGTAGGGAAAGTGGATTGTAAGAGAGAAAACAGCACAAAAAATAGCCTCAAGGTAAAGAGATAGCTGAAGGTTGGGGAAACTGAAGGGAAATGAACATGACTGTAGGCAAGTGGACAAGCAAGGTGGTGGCCCAAGATACATTTAGAGAAGGAGGGGGATCACTAAGGGCTTTACTGGGCCAACATGTCTTTGGGTTTTATGTTAAGCATGACGTAGAGCCCTGAAAGTGTACTAAAGTAGGGCAGCGCTCTCCAGTTTATGTTTTAGGAACATCATTCGTTTGCCACGAGAGCTGGTTACACAGGAGAAAGGGGTGAGGGGAGTACAAAGAAAGGGGTTAGGAGGCTCTTGTGGGCATCCCCAAGAGAGAAAATGGTGAGCGGAAGTAGGGCAGGGCAGCGGGCATAGTAAAAAGAGAAATGTTTCAAGATGAACTTGACAAGTAAGATTAATACTAGTTGTTGGTCATTTGCCTATTTGGGAGGGCAAGAGAAGAGAGCTGAAACTGGCTTCTATGCAATATACAAAACCAAGAGTGAGCCCTGAGGTAAGCCATGAGCTTTGGGTGATTATGATGTCAGTGTATCAGTTAAAACAAATGACCCACTCTGGTGAGGGATACTGATGGGAGACGCTACACACATATGGGGACAGGGAACATATGGGAAACGTCCATCCTTTCCTCTCCATTTTTGGGGAACCTAAAATTTGTTCTAAAAATGAAGTCTATTTTACGGGCAGCTAGGTGGCTCAGTCATTTAACTTTTCAGCTGACTTTTCAGCTCAGGTCATGATCTCACAGTTTGTGAGTTCAAGTCTCGTGTCGGGCCCTGTGCTGACAGTTCAGAGCCTGGAGCCTGTTTTGGATTCTGTGTGTGTCTCTCTCTGTGCCCCTACCCAGCTTGCACCCTGTCTCTGTTTCCCTCAAAAATAAACATTTTAAAAAATAAATAAAAATAAAGTCTATTTTTAAAAAGGGCCTTTTGGAATATGTTAAGTCTGAGAGGACTTAAGACATCCAAATGCAGATATCAAAAAGGCAGTGAGATATTTGAGTCTGGAGATTAGAGGAACATTGTGGTCTGGAGAGATACATTTAAGAGAGACCCATGTCAAGAGGAGATTCAAAACCACGGAAATGGATGGGAACACCCAAGAGAGATGAGCAAAGGCACAGGACTGGGTCATGGTTTACTCCAATACTAGAGGCCACGGAGGGAAGAGTTTGGGTGGGACCTGAGGAGGAATTACGTTAGGAGGAAATCCAGGACTAGGATGATAATATATATCTCTTTTTTCTTAAAGTTTTTAAAAATGTTTATTTACTTTTGAGGTGCCTGGGTGGCTCAGTTGAGTGTCTGACTTCGGCTCAGGTCATGGTCTTGCAGTTTGTGAGTTCGAGCCCTGCATTGGGCTCTGTGCTGACAAACAGCTCAGAGCCTGGAGCCTGCTTCGGATTCTGTGTGTGTCTCTCTCTCTGTCTCCCCCTCCCCTGCTCATGCTCTGCTTCTCTCTCTCTCTCTCTCTCTCTCTCTCTCTCTCTCTCTCTCTCTCAAAAATAAATAAATAATTTTTTTAAAAAATAAGTAAAAAATGCTTATTTACTTTTGAGAGACAGAGACAGAGCACGAGTGGGGTGGGGCAGAGAGAGATAAGACACAGAATCTGAAGCAGGCTTCATGCTCTGGGTTGTCAGCACAGAGCCCGACGTGGCACTCGAACCCACAAACTGTGAGATCATGACCTGAGCTGACGTCAGACGCTTAACCAACTGAGCCACCCAGGCACCCCGGATAATGTAGACCTCTTAGTCCCAATTCAGAGTCCCTTGCTCAAAAATCCCATCCGTCATTTGCTTCATTACACAAATACACCTAAGAAGTAAATTATATGACTGTATCTTAAACTTTGCTCAGCATTCTGCCTGCCAACACTCACCTGAGCTTCTAGATTAGCAGTGCCCATTGTGTGGCTTGGAATATTATTGGATCACAGCCATGGGAAAACCTCAGAGGAGTGACCAATGCTCACATTGTCATTCTTTTTCTTTCTGTGTCGCTTGTCACACCCTCTCATCCCCCACCACATCACACACCGTCTGAAAGTCTCCATTTCCAAGCACAGCGTAGATCTGACACGAAGATGCTACACTGGTGCCTCCAGATTAGTCTCAGAGGGAGGCTGTTCAGTTCCTAGCAAATTCCTCAAAATCTGGCTTTAGAGACCAAGGCAGCTCAAAATGAACACATAGATCAGGTAAGAGATATTGATTTGTCAGATACATGAAAAAATATAGATGACATTTTCTTGAATGGGGTCATCACATGCCTAGAATTGCCTCAGGACTTTATGGGGTTTTACTAAACAGGGCTGTTTGTCCTATAGATGGGAATGTTTATTCCCTTTTTTGCCTGTATATTGGATGTCACCCTGGGCTGGAAAGCCAAGTGGAGAGCTTCCCTGCTGTCTCTCTGGCACAGTTGTAGGTGTGCCTGGAGCTGGCAGAACTGGAGGAATGTGTTGGGTTTTAGTTTACATTCTCACCCATTGGTACTAGATGCGTTGGAGGACTGCTTTCCATATTGAGGCTCCGTATGAAAGTGTAAAACACCAGCATGTGCAGTAAGTGTGAATATGGGCAGTGATTTTGCTTGTTCTTTTAAAAGATGCTCATATTACAAAGCAGACAAGCTAAAAATTGCACCCATTCTGCCTGATCACTACAGTAGTAAGCTCTTAATCTGCTTCACAGGTGACAGTATAACTGCTAAACGTGCCTTTCAATAGCGTTGTGATATTTAGTGTCAAGGAGAGTTTTTGTATAGTTGTCATATTACAGTACATTATTTTTGGGTGTACAAAATAATGGTTCGATACTTGTATACACTACAGAATGATCACAGTAAGTCTATTTTCCACCACCATACACGGTTACAATTTTTTTTTCCTTATGATGAGAAACTTTCAGGATTTGTCCTCTTGGCAACTTTAAAGTATGCACTACAATATTATTGACTGAAGTCTCCATGCTGCATATTATGTCCCTGTGAGTTATTTATTTTATAATTGAAAGTTTGTACCTCTTGGCCCCCTTCACCTGTTTCTCCCAATCCCTCATTCCATTTTCTTCAGCAATCACCACTATGTTCTCTGTATTTATGAGGGGTTTTTTGGTGTTATTTGTTAATTTATTTTGTTTTTTAGATTCCACCTGTAAGTGAAATTGTATGGTATTTGTCTTTCTGTTTGACATGTTTCACTTAGCATAATATCCTTAAGCTGGTCCATCCATGTTGTTGCAAATGGTAAGATTTCCTTCTTTTTTATCGCTGAGTAGTATTCTCGTGTGTGTGTGTGTGTGTGTGTGTGTGTGTGTGTGTGTGTGTGTGTAGTGTGTGTGTGTCACATCTTACCCATTCATTCATTATGCTGTTTCCATATCTTGTCTATTGTAAATGATGCTCCAATGAACATAGGGGTGCATATATTTTTTTCAAAGTAGTGTTTTCATTTTCTTTGGGTAAATACCTATTAGTGGAGTTGCAGGATCATGTGGTAGCTCTATTTTTAATTTTTTGAGGAGCCTCCGTACTATTTTCCACAGTGGCTATACCAATTTACATTCCCACCAACAGTGTACAAGGCTTCTCTTTTCTCTGCCTCCTGGCCAACACTTGTTATTTCTTGTCTCACTGATAATTATCTATCTAACAGATACTGAGATGATATCTCATTATGATTTTGATTTGCATTCCTCTGATGATTACTGATGTTAAACATCTTTCACTGTGTCTGCTGGCCATCTGTCTGTCCTCTTTGAAAAATGTCTGCTCAAATCCTCAGCCCATTTTTTATCAGATTTTTTGGATTTTTGGATTTTTTGCTGTTGAGTTGGATAAGTTCTTTACATATTTTGGATATTAATATGTCAGATACATGATTTGAAAATATATTCTCCCATTTAGTAGATTGCGTTTTCATTTTATTGATAGTTTGCTTTGTGTGAAGAAGCTTTTTAATTTGATGCAGTCCCATTTGTTTATTTTTGGGTTTTTTGCTTTTGGAGTTAGGGCTAAAAAAAACATTGCCAATACTGATATCAAGGAGCTCATCACCTATATTTTCTTCATGGACTTTTACAATTTTGGGTCTTACATTCAATTCTCAAATCCATTTTGAGTTAATTTTTGTGCGTGTGTAGCATAGTAGTCTAGTTTCATTCTTTTGCACGTGCCTGGTCAGCCTTCCCAGCACCATTTACAGAAGAGACTTTCTGCTTCCTTTGTCCTAATTTAATTGGCCTTATATGCATAGGTTTATGCCTGGGATCTTTTCTTTTCCAATGCTCCTTGTGTCTGTTTTTATTTCAAAACCATCCAGTGTTGATGACTGTAGCTCTGTAATATAGTTTGAAATCAGAGAGTGTGATGATGCCTCTGCTTTGTTTTTCTTTCTCAAAATTGCTTTGACCATTTGGGGTCTTTTGTGATTCCATCTAAATTTTAGAATTGTTTGTTTCACTTCTTTGAAAAATGTTGCTGGGGTTTTGATAGTGGTAGAATAGGGTAGTATATTTTAGGTATCATAAATAGGATAGTAGATAGTTCATTTTTAGTGTATGGAAATGCAACATATTTTTGTATATTGATTTTGTATCCTGCAGCTTCACTGAATTTGTTTATTAGGTGTAACAGTTTTGGGGCAAAATCTTTAGAGGTTTTATATATATATAAAACCAGGTCATCTGCAAATAGTGACATTTTTACTTCTTCCTCTCCAATTTGGATGCCTCTACATTTGTACTTACCTCCCCCATGTTATATTTTTGTTGTCACATTTTATATCTTTATATTTTGTGTGTCCCGTAAGTAATTTTTTTAGTCATTTATTACCTTTATATTTTAACCCTTATATTAGCCTTTATAATTGATTGCTCCACTACCTTTACATATATTTGCCTTTACAGATGAGATTTATACTTGTGTGTGTTTTCTTTGTACTAGCTACTACCCTTCCTATTCAACTTAAAGTTCTTTAGCGTATCTTATAAGGCCGGTTTAGTGGTGATGCTTTAACTTTTGCTTGTCTGGAAAACTCATTATTTCTCTTTCGATTTGGAATTATAAACCTTTCCAGGTTTATATTTGGATGTGTTTCACTTTCAGAAGGCCTACAAAGTTTCTGCTGCAAAATCTGTGAAAAGTCTTATGGGGGATCACTTGTACATAAATTATTTTTCTCTTGCTTTTAAGATTCTTTAACTGTTGGCATTTTCATTATAATGTGTCTTGGTGAGGATTTCTTTGGGTTCATCTTATTTGAGTCTCTATGGGTTTCTGGAGTCTCGATGTCTGTTTCTTCCCTCAGATTAGAGAAGATTTCAGCCATTATTTCCTCAAATAAACTTTCTGCCCCTTTCTCTTTCTCTCTCTGGGACCCTTATAATGTGAATGTTATTCCACTTGATGTTATCTTACAAGTCTCTTAAGCTATCTTTATTTTCTCCTTTTCTAAAAAATTTTTTTATTATTGTATTCTGTTTAGATGAGTTCACTGCCCTGTCTTCAAGCTCCGTAACCTTTTCTTCTGCTTCATTTGGTCAGATACTGAGCCCCTCTATGTATTTTTTAGTCAAGTCATTGTATTCTTTAGCTCTGTGACTTCTTTTTGGTATTTTTAAAAATATGTTCTGTCTCTTTGTTGAAATTCTGTGTTCATTCTTCTCAAGTTCAGTGAGCATGGGGGCGCCTGGGTGACTCAGTCAGTTAAGCGCCCTACTTCAGCTCAGGTCACGATCTCACAGTTTGTGGGTTCGAGTCCCGCGTCGGGCTCTGTGCTAACAACTCAGAGCCTGCAGCCTGCTTCAGATTCGGTGTCTCCTCTTCTCTCTGCCCCTCCCATGCTCATGCTCTGTCTCTCTCTGTCTCTCAATAATAAATAAACATTGAAAAAGAATTTTTTTAATAGAAAATAAAGTTCAGTGAGCATTATTATGGTCATTACTTTAAACCCTAACTTACTTGTCTCTGTTTTATTAAGGTTTTCTTCCTCAGGTTTTATCTTGCTCTTTCTTTTGGAACATATTCCTCTGTTGTCTCACTTTTACTTGACTCTTTGTGTTTACTTCTAGTTGTTAGATGAGCCAGCTACCTCTCCCCATCTTGAGAGAGTGATGTTGTGTCAGAGATTAACTTTGTAATTCAACCTTGCCCTAGCTCTTGATTGTCTCTCGAACATTTGTGATGGTCTAAGCAGCCTGATTTATTCTTTATAGGTGCCAGTGTTGAGGATGTGCCAAGACCTATCAGTATTCCAAAGGGAGGGATCTCAATCAGCACCTAATTTCAGGCTGACTGGAAGCCAGACCCTCAGGTCACAGCTTTTAAAGGATTCCAGTATAAATAGTCCTATGGGACCACAATTGTAAACCCTATAGACCTCAGACCAGGAGATCTGGAGGTGTCTCCTGTGTGACATTTGCAAAAATCCAGGGCTCCAGATACGTGTATAAACTCCTTTCTGGAATGTCCTGGTGAACTGTTGCAAGGCCTAGGAAGAACACCAAGAAAGTATCCCCCAGTCTCTGTTCCCTGAGATTACCTCTGAAGGCTCTAGATGTGGGGCAAACCTGAATCCTATCTCCTCAGACTGAAGCTCCAGACAAGTAAATAGGCCTTTTCATTGGAAGACGGGGAGTGTGTCTCAGTTTGCTGTCTGTACAGTGCCCTGGGGGTGGTATCCTGCCTAGAATTGTCTCTGTGATTGTTACAGTTTCATGAGACTTTAGAAGGCAAAGCCCTCAAACCACCAGAACCAGGTGATAAAAGGAGAGTTTGTTGTCTGCATGCACCCACTGGCTTTAGCAAGGCAGCTGGAGAGTGCTGGGGCGGTGAGTGTATATTGGCTTTAACGGGGCAATGGGAGAGCACAAGAACCACACACACCCACTAGCTTTAGCAGGGCAGCAAGAGAACACAGGGACAAGGCCACATTTGCTGGTTTTAGCCAGGCAACAGGAGACTATAGAAACCGTGAATGCCTGTCAGTGCTAGGAAGGCAAAGGGAAAGTGCAAAAGGGATGCCCGCCAATGTCTTCATCCCAGAGAGTTCCAGAAGACCCCTACCCTTCTGACAGAGGCTTTAAGATTAGCCAATGAATCTCCTTCACAAGTAGTCTAGGCACGTTTCTTTTTTTTTTTTTTTTTTAAGAATCCTCATATTATTTTATTTATTTATTTTTTTATATATGAAATTTATTGTCAAATTGGTTTCCATACAACACCCAGTGCTCATCCCACTAGCACGTTTCAAACTGCTACTTTGGCCCTGGAGTGGGTGAGTCTGCACACAAACCCTTTAAGAACAGTATCTTGTTTTCCTTTAGCCCTTTGGGTCCCCAGGATGTAAACCCCATTGTTTTTCAAAGTACATATTTTGAGGACTCTCTGGTTTGAGTCCCAAGGGTTGGGGTGCCTGCTGTGCAGTACAAACTCCTCGCTCCTCAGGAAGAACTCCTGCTTTGTGAGATCATTGCACGGGTTGTAGGTCATTGCACGGGATTGGGCTTTTGGCAAGACAAATCTCTGCCTCTCCTACCCATCTCAGTGTGACCCTTTTCTCCTTTATTGTGGAAAAGCTGTTCAGCTGGTTTTCAGGTCTTTTTCAGAAGGAATTGTTCCAAATTAAGTGTAGATTCAGTGTACATGGGAGGGGGTGAATTCACGATCTTTCTATGCTGTCATCTTGGGCACTCCCCACCCGAGCATTATGTTCTATTTCTCTTTCATAGGTGTTTGATGTGCATTAAAGAAGTGGTCTAGGATTGAATTTAATTTATTTGATTTTTAGTGGAATTAAATTTAAAATTAACAGACTGATTATGCATAACCTACATGCAATTTCTACTCTTTTGGAACGACTGTCTTATAGGACATGACCTCAGTCTTGATGCTAACACACAACAAACAGTAACTATGGTACTAAATACAGGAATATGCCCATATGAGAAGGAATTTTGATAGAATCCTGTAGCGAAGATTGATCTCATTGAAAGCAAAGACCATGTCGGTAGAGAAAGTGTTATATCTTTTATTTAAAAAAATAAAACAGTAAAACCATTCAGTAAAACCATGCATTCCAATAGTGGAGAAAAAAATGCATCAGCAAAAGCCTTGCTAATAAAATATAACTTCTACTCCTTCACTTTAAAAGAATGCCCACTTACATTTTAATACTTAACAAATATGGTTCATGATTACTCAAATTGGTTGTGCTTAAATAAAACCTTTTATAACTCCTTATTAATTTTTTATTTTAGTGGAAACACAATATTTTGTGCTACATCTTGGCAGATATGAATCTTGCTGTTTCAAGTGCAAGAAGGGTAACCTCCAGAACATATTATAAATTGGCTAGCCTCAGAATAGGGGAGATGATTAGATTGTCGAGTTTCCTGCTGAGCGGTACATGCTTGTTTTGTAATACTGTTTTATGAGTCAGAGATTCAAACAGAACATGTAGGTCCAATTCAATACCTCAGCATTGTTGATCTGCTTTTTATTGATTTTTCATCTGCTCAAATCTCAAGTTCTTGGTAGGTTTCGGGAATGTTGTAGCCAGAGGTTGCAGGGGGCGGGGGGGGGGGGGGGGGGGGCGGGGGGCAGGGGGCATAGTTTTAATTAGAAACGCATTGTTCTCACTGGAATATTGTGAGCTCTTTGGTTGCTCTTGGGTTTGGTTTTACCATATTCACAAAGTAGGATCTTTTCCATTACAGAAAAAAGTTCTCTTTTGTGGGCAAAGTCAGAGTAATAGGGGCTTATAGATTTTGTGTCTGAGCATCACTGACGACAGTGACTTACCCTGTATACATTTGTTTCATGGACAGGTAAACAATCTCATATTAAATATGGAGACAGGTTGCCTATAAATTGTGAACCCATTATTTGCCTGATCAATTTTTCATAGCTCTTCTATTTTATATTACTAAATAATTACCTTATGACACTTGGAGAGAAAATTGCTAAACGTTTTTATGCCATTTGAAATTACTGTCTAAAACCCAGTTATATTTCCTTTTTTTCCTTCCTTATCATTGCCTCTGTTAATTTTTCTTCAGTTTCCACTGAACAGTGTACAGTGACATTGTAAGTGGGTTGTACTTCCTCACATCAGTGCCTTGTTAATGCCGTTCATTAATCTAGAACCTTGAGCTTGTTCAGAGATGGTTAGATATTCCATATTTCCATGGAGTTTTGGGGAAGGGTGACAGCTTACTTACAGCTTCTGCAACCAGACCTCGTTGGTTGTCATGTCATTTTTAATACTGATAAAATGGAAGGGCATGCACGTGAACTTGGAGCCTTTGAAGGCAGGAAGAGAGGCCCAGTGGCACATGCACAACGTACACAGTCATTCCGTCACCCTGCACCGTGCTGGAGAAAATCAAGTCTTTTTGTATTTGTTTACCTCCTTATTTGCTTTCTGCACCCTGGCAGAGAATGAATTCATGTCCAGGAGCAAGTTCCCCTCCTAGAGAGCCTCACATGCAGCTCCCGGTAGCAGCGCGAGGCCTGGCTACCCTAAAGTACATTTATTCTGGGGGCCCAGTCCGAGCTGACCCAAATAGCTGAACCCCTAGTCTACAGAGCGTAAATGCAGTTCTTTTCTGTAACAGCATCTCCTTGTCTGCTCTACTTTTCTATCTTTTACCCTCAGCACAGATTCCTCAACCCTACCGTGAGTTCAAGCGTAAGACTCCAGCAACTTCAGGGGGGCGATGTTTTCTGGGACCTGGCAAAAAGTTAGTGGGAAAAATCCTCCAAAATTCAAATGAAAATTACCACAAATTGGAAAGCCATTTCTTTGATATTTCCAAAACCAGGCCTCTTGCTGCATTTACTTGAAGAGATAAACATTGAAAGGTGTTTACTGAGGGATTTAGGGATAAGGCTGATTCAGCATTTCATTAGGGGTTAAGGGTAGAGCCAAGGTGTCTGGATCCCAGACTAGGCTATGCAAGTCCTCCATGGGGCAAGACCATGCAAATTCTCTAGACGGTGTTGTCCGGTGGAATTTTCTGGATGATGGAACCTCTCTACTTGTACGGTATCATATACACTAGCCATCGGTGGCTATGGAATACTAGGAATGTAGCTCGTGCAACTAAAGGACTCCAGTTTACAAGTTTTCTTTCATTTTAATTGATTTAAGTAGCCAAATGTGGTGACTGGCTACCATAGTTGTACAGGTCTGACATCGTAAGTGCAAAATTTGTTAAACTTTCTTAAGTATGCTGAGTTATTCTTGTTCATCTTCAGAGGACAAACATGATAAACATACTTTTATTAGTAAGAATAATACTTTATTCTTCACTATGATACTTTATTCTTCTTAAACCCGTAAGCATTGCTTGTGGGAGTAAATGGCTAAGCATATTAATCTATCAGACAAAAGCATTGCCAGTATTTACACATTTTACTATGTCTCGCTGAAAATGCATCTCGGTGTGTGCATGTGTGTTTTAATTCTCTCTGCAGAGATATGCACATATCCAAATGGATGGTTTGTGCAAACCAAATATCCAAGTTGTTGACCAAAATTTTTTTCACCCAGCTTTATTGAAATTAGGTAAGCCATGTGTTGTGTGTTGCTATAACGGACTGGAAATAGGTCAGCTGGGCTGAAATTTGAGTTTTTCTTGGGGCTATGTCAAGAAAGTCCTATAATCAAAGTGCTATGCAAACATTCAGAGATGTTCACAGGCAAAGTGATAATCGTACTCGCTTAGGGATCTATGTTGCCTTCAATACAGATGTGTAACCCCATTAACATTAATAGGACTTACGCTCACGTATTGATGGAGAGTAAATCCCTAATTAGTAGTGAGAACTGTTATCACCCCCACTGTGATAATACCTCTGAAACATTTTAATGTCGCTGTGATAATAGGTGCATCTTTAATTTTTTTTTTTAAACAATGCGAAAGTTGGCATACAGTCAAGCATGAGATTTATATACCTGTAACTTTCACAGGTAAGTTTTTTCTTTTACTAATGGAGTCTGGCCCTGATTCTGGTATGAGCAGGTAGAGGGAGGGTTTCTTCTTTTTATTAACTTAGTAGGACGCGAATGTTTCTGTCATGCAAAGAGAGGAGGGGCTCATTCTTTTTCCTACCCGGGATGGTAATTATTCTACAAAGACTTGTGGAAGATTCCAGCGAAGGGCTAATATCTGAAGCAGTGGCCTTTCATCCCTTTTAGAATGTAATATGTAAATAGGATATTCATTGGACATGGTTTGGCTCCTCCTGGTAATGGAAGGGACAGGGATTGAGGCAGGGAGCTTCCTGTCCACAGCAACGTGTTATTGATGAGCTGGCATTTGCCCTGTGGCCCTCCCAGAGGATTGCTTACATCTATTACTCACACACATCGATTGGTTAATTTGATAATTCTATCACCAATCGGCTGGTGTCTGACCTTTCACCATGGCAATGATGGCAGGCTCTTCATTTTTACATTGCAGACCAGTTAGATTGACCTTTTTGAGGAGAATGTCAAGGTATCCCTTGATCTTAACCTGTCACTGTATTTGTTAGAACCACCCTGTCCCTTAACCTTGATTTATGGTATTTCAGCACTCAGGATATATATTGGGTTTATTTTAAAAATTCTTCCTAACATACGCTGATCTGAGGGAGGAGGCTTTACAATTAAAGTTACGTTCCTGCCACGTGAGTTTTGTGCTCAGAAACTGGCAGCGGCTGCTTGGGGTTTTGCTGTTTAGTTTAGTGTTGTTGTCGTTGTTTTGTTTTGTTTTTTCATGTGACATGTCAGTTTGTCAGAAACTGTGACATGTCAGAAACTTCTCATAATTATTTTGGTGGCAGATTGAAATGCAAGGCTGATTTTTGTGGTGTTTCCTGAACTTGTTTTCTCCTGTCCCCTCACAAATTGAGGAGGCTGGTAAAACCTCTTTGAATGCTTTCCCCAAATCAGTGGAACGTATTGTGATAAAGTTCTTTTGGTGCTCAGAGTTTTCTTTCTTTCTTTCTTTTTTTTTTTTTTTCATGTTCCTAATTTATACTCTTGCCAGAGGGGAGAAATTGTCTTGTCTATGAGCCGCTCCTTGGGGAGCAGTACAAGGGCATCACTCTGTGACTCTGAAACTGTAGATTTGTTCCCCAGCTCGACTGAGGCAGAATGAAAGGGAACTTCCTCACCGATCCTTCCATGTGTATTTGTACACCCACGTGGTGTGTACATGCAGACACATGTGTGCTTATTCAGGCGTGCTCTGTGTTACCTCAGCCTGCTGTGAGAGACATCAGAGAGATGGTATATAATTAAGGCTCTGTCATTATCTAGCTGAAAATAGAGGGAGGAGCTAGCCCCTTGGCTTCCCTGTGACTAAAAACCAGCCAAACCAATTTCACTAAAATTTAGTAAAATAAAAACTGTGCTCCCAGGATGAGAAGTTGCATGCCAAATTTCAGCCTGAAGCGAATTTAAATGGCTGAGTTATAAACCTTTCATAAAGGATGTTTTGTCACTCACTAAAGATAAAAAGGCTCCTTTTCTGAAAAGGAAATTATCTAGGCACATAGTCTTTAGCGGGGATTGTTGCCATTTATTTAAAGAAAACACAATTTTAAATGACTGGGTTTTTGAGGACTGAAAGCAGCAACTGTGTCTGAGCAGTAATTATGTTTCATAATTTTGTTTAGCAAGTATTACATATTATATGAATAGCATCATCGTAAAAATGATTAGCATTCATACTATGCAAAATTCTGCATATTAAGAGCTCCACAGTAGTGTCCTACATACAATACATTGTAATGGCTCCAAATTATATTGTGTCAGTCAGAGCACTCTGTTCCTGGGGCCCGCCCTGGGGCCCCGCTCCGTGCCAGAGCTGAGATCAGGCCCCACTTCACTAAGCACCAGGAGGACAGGCTCTCCCAAAACAGCTTTAGAGAAACCCCTCAAGTTGAAGTAACCATTTCATCTGTGATGTTGATGTTTCTGTGTATTCTGCAAGCCTAGAAAAGTACCTGTGAATCCTGCTAGGTCCACTTGTCAATGCGTATGTGGTGTTGGGGTGTGAAACCGAAGGGTAGTCCCTGCATTCAGCAAATGACCCCTTGGGGATGATGGAGCTTGTTGACTGTGATGTTTCTTCCTCAAGTCTCGTATATGGAGCTTCAGCGTCTCAAAACATTTCCCCAGCTCGAATATCAGGCTGTGAAGTGAGGCCAGTGATGTGTCAGCTGGGGAGACCCACAGAAGTTGGGAATGGGACTAGAGTCAGACCTGTACCTACAGGGACCCATCTCTCTGGTCTGAGAGATGCAAAGTTTCAAGGGCCACAAACGTGCGTATGCAAGAAAAGCTATTTTTATGGCTACTACTGTTGTTTAAAAACATGGTTAATCCATTCCGTTTTCATAATCTGTTTTTTGTAGTGAACAACATTTCTTGTAAAGCCAAAAATTCATAGTGTGTGTGTGGGGGGGGGGGGGAATAAGTGACCATCTACATAGTAAAACTTACCTAAAAATTTAACTTCCCCAAAAAACATTACTGAGAAAAGTTCTGTGTCCAGTCTTGATTTTTTTTTCCAGATTCAAACCTCAGAGACTCTAAATACTTTCACTTTGACTATATAAATGGGGCCCCAAGGAAAATTGAAAACTAAGTTTGAAAGCTGTTAGTACACACACACACACACACACACACACACACACACACGAAAGGAAGAGAATAGGAGAGAAAAGAGAAGAGAAGAAAAGGAAAAATGGTAGTACACTTTCTTTGTCAATTGCCCTCCACATCCTGGAGGATGAATTTCAAGCTTTAACCATTCTTTTAAAAAAAAAAGAGGGAGAGGGTAAAAGAAGTCTAGACTCCACTTTTCCCACAGTGCTTAAAGGTGTAGCTTCATTATACCACCCCAACCAACTGGAGAAAGAGAGCAGAATTGTGTGAGATCACTTGAAACAGATAACAACTTTAAATCTGGTAAATCCTTAGTAACCCTCCGCCTAGCCAGGCATATGTATCTATGTCGGCATGGTTTTGATCTGCACGTGTGCCTCTTGGTCAGCTTTAAATCTGGCATTTACTCCTGGGGCAGGGGTTTTAACCAATTGAAATGGAGACCTTTTAATCTGTTATTGATAACACACGTCCATCCAACGTTAGTAACAATATTTGCAGGCTAACCGGCGTCCCACACACTCAAACATGCCGATTCCCTCTGCTGTCTGGATGTTTTCTCATTTCTCTTCATTGCCCGCTGCTTGTAACAGTTTATCTCTGGCAGCCTTCTCACCTGGAAGCATAAAAAGAATGCCTGTTCTGTGTTTCTTTTTCTCCTCTGCCCATCCCCAGTGTCTGTTTTGCTAGTGTTGTGGAGTCTAAATAGAAGAAAATAAAGGAATCAAGGGTTCATTGCATTTCTCTTCCATTCTCCCCATCGTTACTGCCCTCCCTTGCTGATTTCTTTAACGTTTTTTTGTGTGTTTTGTTTTTTTTTTTTTAATTTTCGAGACAGAGACAGAGCACGAACGGGGGAGGGGCAGAGAGAGAGGGAGACGCAGAATCGGAAGCAGGCTCCAGCTTCCGGACCGCGAGATCGTGACCTGAGCTGAAGTCGGACGCTCAACCGACTGAGCCACCCAGGCGCGCCCCTTGCTGATTTCTTAGGAAACTGTTTCTTCAGGGTCATAGTGCTATGTATAAGACAAAAACAAAAAGGTCATGTGGGTGCATGATTAGTCTGCAGAGAAAGAGACTTTGAGGAAGGAGCCCAACACTTTGGTGCCCAGCAATCACTGAGCCATGGGTAGCCAATCAAATCCAGAGTCTGAGTTGGGATTTTTTTTTCTTGAGGAAATTCAGTACCACATTAGAGAGGTTTATTTTAAAATCCAGGAAGTGGGTGGAAGAAAAGACTCTTAAGAACCCCAAGTCGTGGCAGTTTTAATTTGGAGCTCAAGTATCTCTGCAAATTTGGTTGAAGCTCTGTTTATTCCCCCCTCTGGTGTCTTTCAAAGTAGGTTTCTGTGCTCTGTGAAGAGGCTGCAGGCATGAGGTGAGCCCCTTATCCTGGTTTTCCACATCTGATCAGTGCAGCCTAACCGTTCAGAGGCTGGCACACAGGAACCACGTGCAGTGTCCATTTCACGCGACGTCGACGCGAATGATTGGGGCTAGTGGAAGGTAGTGGTCTTTGGGGCACTTTTTCTGAAACCAGGTTGTTTTTGTTTCTATCAAGAGGAGAGTTACCAGGAGAAGAATGTGGCCCACTTCATAGAACGCTATGCCAGCTTCTTTGGATAGAATTCTGGTCTGTCCTGGCTCTTTTTTACTTGGCGTTTTTTCAACTCCGTTGTGAGCTCTGACTTTTTGAGACAAAACCATGTCGGACAGGGTAATCACGTGCAGACTTTGGGGGTTGTTGTTTTGTTTTGTTTTGTTAAAAATATGATCTCTAAGCACATTTAAATGGTAGTCTGAACTAGATTGAATGTAATCCTGGAAAAGGAAGAACTAACAGTCCGGTGTAAAAACAGTCCGGGGCTATCATGGGGCACTCGGCCCAAAGAATACTAACACACAAATAAAAAAGGCTTGAATTATTCCACAGGATTAGACTATGCTTTCCTACTAATAGGAACAATTTTTAAAAATTGGTATCTTAGATGGTGTGGATTTTTTTTTAATGTTGATGTTCCAAACGCTATCTTTCTCTTTGATTAACTCAAGAGAAGTAACTTTTGTGATTCTAATATTTAATGTTAGCTACTAGAAAACATGTCAACATATAATTTCATATCTCTTTAAAAATAGATTCTTAAAGAACTGATGTAAATTGAAGGGTGTGGGCTAAACATACCTTTCTGTCTATCCTCTGTATTAGAGACTGTTTAGAGAAAATGAAGATTTTCTTTACATGGAAAAACAAGAAGTAAAATAGAGTGAATCTGAAGATGAAAGTTCACAGTAAAAGGAACAGTATCCCTCTTAATAGTGCAGTGTGAAAGCTCTCAGCTCAGTAGTATGCATTTTGCATAACATGTACATAACTTGATTAATTGTCATTGAGGGGCACTAGTATTAAAGGTGAATTTGAAGTCCAAGGCTGTTATTCTCCTTAAAAGTTAGTTTTTTTTCTAGGGGCACCTGGGTGGCTCAGTTGGTTAAGCATCTGACTTCGGCTCAGGTTGTGATCTCCCAGTCCGTGAGTTTGAGCCCTGCATTGGGCTCAGTGCTGACAGCTCAGAGCCTGGAGCCTGCTTGGGATTCTGTGTCTCCTCTCTCTCTGCCCCTCCTCTGTTCACTCTCTGTCTCTGTCTCTCTCAAAAATAAACATTAAAAAATTTTTTCATCAAAGTTAGCTTTTTCTTAAAATGTAATACAGGACGTCCTACTAAACATTGACAACCCTCCTTTTCTTTTTTAAGTTGATTTACTTATTTTGAGAGAGAGGGTGGAAGAGAGAGAAAGAATCGCAAGCAGGCTCTGCAGAGCCGGATCCAGAGCCTGAGCCAAAACCAAGGGTCAGACGCTTAACCCACTGAGCTACCCAGGTGCCCTGTCAACTCTCCTTTGTAACAACAACAACAAACACACGGCAACCTCCCTGTCAAGTTCTCTCCTTTTTCCTCTCATCTGGGTTGTTGAACATAATCTTTCAGATCTCTATTTCTTGTTTCATATTGGTCTCCTTCCTGGAATTCATGTTTCTGTAGACTTGGAAAACATCTCCTAGGTCTAGATTTCAGGTTCATGACTAGGGTATTCACAGTCCTGAGGCTTTTCTGACCCGCAGAAGAGGGTGCAGCCCACAGCCATTCAGTGAGGAAAGGCACGCTGTCTTCTTTTTTCTTTTTCTTTTTCTTTTTTTTTATGTTTACTTATTAAAGAGAGGGAGAGAGAGAGAACACGAGCAGGGGAGGGGCAGAGAAAGAGAGACAGAGACAGAATCTGAAGCAGGCTCCAGACTCTGAGCTGTCAGCACAGAGCCCAACATGGGGCTCGAACTCACAAGCCATGAGGTTTTGACCTGAGCAGAAGTTGGACATTTAACCAACTGAGCCACCACCCAGGTGCCTCAGGCACACTCTCTTAAGACCTTATTTAAGGGATCTGGGTGTTGATTTCTGATTTATCTGTTGGGCTTTGAAGTATTTGATGTCACAGTATCTAAGATTTGCATATCACAAAACAAAGAGATAACTGCCCTGGGAAATTCCTCTGGAGCACATTTATATATTAAATAATGAGTGAATCATTATCCAGGGAAAGGACCAAGTAAGTAAACCCTCTAATGAGCAGCAGTATCATTATTTCATTTAATTCATCCAATTGCTCCCCATCCAAAAATTAATTTCATGTCATGAGGGTAATAGAAGAAAATAAAATACTATTTATAGGTCCCCAAATCTATACTAGCATTAAAAATTATCTTTGTACTTATTCTAACACCACAAACTCAATAGACTAAAAAGTCTGTTAAGTAAAAGGCAACTGGCAGATGGGGGCAGTGGGAATACTGGGGTGACACCCCCCCCCCAAAGCACCTCTTGGTGTTTCTCTTCTGCTTTCTTTATATCTGTGTCTAACTCGAGTTTAAATGCATGGTTTCCTTTTTGTTGTTGTTGCCGTTAACACTTTGTCTCTCTCCTCTCCTTTTATTCCTTACCTTTTTCAGGAGAGAAGGATCTTTACCTTCTGTTACATCCCTGGCATTCAAATCTAACTTTCTAATCTTCACCTTAATTGCTGTTAGCCAAAACTGAATTCCTGTCTTGCTCCCGCTCTGTTCTGACCTGACTTCTCCCTGTTTGAGATAACTCAGTTCGCTTCTGAAGTCATCTTATTTCATCTTTGGTTTTGTATGTTTTCTTTCTCTGTCCAAAATAAGATGATTGCAAAGCCAGATTCGGTTCTTGTTTTCCAGAGAGCTCCCTAAAAATAGGCTCCTTCTCTATACCTCTTCTTATCCCTGTTAGCAAATAAGTAGTTTTGTTTTGCTTTCTCAACAATATCTTCTGCAACTCTTCTCTTTACTGGCTGTGCTATTTCCAAGGCTCTGTCCTTAAATATTCATAGTATCATGTGGTAAAACCCTTTTCTCTCCTTCTCCTTTTTCTTTCATTCCTAGCCTAATAACTTATGGTGAGCTGTCTCTCCTGCCCATAAAAGCAGATTGAGCCACCAATTTGGGGCTTGATTGAATTAAGAACACCTCATCCAGGAATTATGGAAACTTCCAGGGACTTGGAAAGGTCTAAGATACTCCAAACTCAGGGGTGTCTGGGTGGCTTAGTCGGTTAAGCATCTGACTTCGGCTCAGGTCATGATCTCACGGTTTGTGGGTTCAAGCCCTGCATCGGCCTCTGTGCTGACAGCTCAAAGCCTTGTGCCTGCTTTGGATTCTGTGTCTCCTTCTCTTGCTGTCCCTCCCTAGCTCATGCTCTGTCTCTCAAAAATAAATGTTGAAAAAAATTTTAAGATACTCTAGACTCAGACATTCACAAGGCAGCCACACTGTCACTCTCTTTGTCACCATCTTCTTCATGAGCTATAATTCAAGCAATCACTTCAACAAATAATTTGCACTAAGCTCTCTCAGGATTTATTTTTTGTAAAGTTTCAAGTTATCACAATATAACCAGGAATACACACAAAATGATGGCAGAAAAGAATGCTAATGCAAAAACCAAAAAAGAATTGACTAGGCTATATAACAATGTTAACAATTAAAATAATAATTAGAGTAATACCTATATTATATAATGCACATGATGTAACTCTGTTAATAGCCCAGTACCGTAAATAGCTTAGGTTTCCATTACAGTTGAACCACTTACTAACTCAGAGATAAGATACTTACTCTAACAGTGAAAAATAATAATGCTCATTCCATAGAACTGTTGCAGGGTTTGGAGAAAATATATAAAAACATATTGAGCATGTGGTAGTTGCTCAATAAATGATCAAAAAAAAAAAAGAAATAAAAAGACCCTAATTGGTAAGATAAAATGTTACCTTTGGATTCCATGGCCCCAGCATGTTTAGTCTAACCCATTGAAATAGAACTTCCATAGACCATGTTGTTCTATTTCTTGCTTCTTTGTAAAAAAGAAGAAGAAGAGGAAGAAGAAGAAGAAGAAGAAGTAGTAGTAGTAGTAGTAGTAGTAGTAGTAGTAGTAGTACGTGGCATTGGGAAGAGCCTTACATCCTTATATATAGATTATTGAGACTCATTGATAATGTGACATACATTGTCCACAGAACTTGGTGGGAAATACTACTTGACACATGGGTAAAATATGACCTCGGTCAGAAAAGATGAATTGAAGAGAAAGGAAAGAGGGAATTACTCCCAACTGAAACTTTTTTCCTATTCTGCTCTGTTCATCTTTTTTTCTTTATTTTTTATTTTCTCTTTTTAGAGAGAGAACTTATGTTGATGTACAAGGAAACATTCATCACGTAATAGGGAAGGTCTGATTGTCCTTTTATAAGCTGGTTGATGGAAAGGATACCTGAACATTTTGCATAATGTCCCATGTGCAACTTACCTACATATTATTCCCGGGTTGTGAAAATAAATCTCCATCCAAAACTATAATTGTTATTCTCCACACCACCTAAGGTATTGACCACTGCTTCCAAAAATGTCCATGCAAAAAATATGGAAAAGCTTAGAAGCACTAATGCCTGAAGTGTGATCTTTTTGGGGAAGAGAGATGTTGAGTTCCAGTGGATCTTGAGTCCCATGCTTGATCACAGATTGAATCCCAATTATATGTAGAATGGATTGAGCAGGCTGCCATCTTGAATTCCTCTGTGAACTGACTTACACTGTGAGGCCTTTTTTCCTTATGCTGTGTGTTATTGTGTCTGGCAGAAGACTTTTATATTGTATGTGCTTTGAACACTTCACAAATACCATAGAATATGTAATGCATTTACAAAACTACCAACAATAAAAGCTGGCATGAGCTTTAAGAAATGTGATTCCCAAGACTTTTATATTTCTAATCGTATGCAGAACAAACTGGTTTACTTAGCTTCCTTGGCATATGGGATGGAAATTCTCTAACAGTCCCTGTGTGGCATTTAAAATTGGCTGTCCATTTTAAGGGGTAATAGCCTTTTTGCAACAGAATTAAATGAATTAAATTGTTAGACTTGAGGAGTCTCTGAATTCATATTTTTTTTCAAACTTGCATCCTTAAGTGCTGACTTAAGAAAATGTTTATTCAACACCTACTACGTGTTGGCACTTTTTCTGGGCATCATAGAAGCAATAGTAAGCAAAATAAGCATGGCCCCTGCAATATTGGTGCTTATAGACTTTGGAGGAGTTACAGACAAGTAACTAAGCACTTAGAATTTATGTTACAATAGCAGAAGACCAGCTTGCCATGCAATCTTTTTGGAGGAACACCCAACAACCCACACTTGGAAGGAAGCTGACAACCACAGAGATGGATTAGTATTAGGCAGAACTGGTAAGGGGAGAACTAGCCAATAATTCATGTCTCCCCCAAATAAATTAAATATTGTAGACAAATATTTGCCTTCAATAATTTCAATATAAATTTTAGAAGCTTAGCAAGAATATCAAGTTAATATGCACAAGCAGTTATTCAAGTATCATGAGAAGAGCATTATAAACACTTTTGATAAAAGATTACTAATAACAGGAAAGCGTATCAGCCAATAAAATATTGACTCTAGAGAATTAACATAGTTTGACCTCTAAGACTATAATATATATTTAAATCTATAACTCCATATAAATATTATAGCCACAGAGTAGGTCTTAAACTAATAGTGGTTGACTGTTTAATGGGAGAAAGTGGAGAAAAGGTATACAGTATCTAGGAAAAAAAAGAAGTTTCTTCTTCCCAACTTTAGCAATTTCTGTTGTGATCCCCTACAGACATGCTCCTCAGAAAGTTTTGAAGAAAGCCTGCTTGCTAGAAATTCACACAAGGTAAAATAACATATGAGTTATTAAAAGGTCTTTCAGCAGAACTGGGATTAATTTCCATATCCCTCAGGAGCCCATCTGCACTCCCTTATCACACAAATGGAATTTTGGTGGGTGGGTTAAAAATTAGTTACCAAAAATTAAATTAAGGATAACTGAGCCATACTCAAATCAACCAGATTTGTCTTGTTTGTTTATTGGTTTAAAGCAGGAAAGAACAGATTTTTCCAGATTAGAAAATGTATTTTATATCTCCTTACTGTCAAAAATACCATGTTGAACAGAAATACACAGCGGTGTTCAAATAACCTAATAGCCAATGGCTTCTGAGGCTCTTCATTATTAACCTCTCCTGTCCTGGTTGCCCCTTTGACTTTATTTCCCATCACCTTCTCCTTTGGCCACTTTCACTGGCTCACTGACCTTCTTGCTGTTTGCTTATACCAAGCTCATCTTCCTTCGGGACTTCCCATTACCTTTCTCTCTCAGGACTTCCTCCACCTCCGTGTCCATGTGCTTTTTTTTTTTTTTCTTTGAATCCTCTGATCACATGGCATCTTATGTGAAGATTTCCCTGGCACCCAATATAAAAGAGCAACCCAACCCCACCCCCTATCTTCCCACCCTGCTACTCCCTTACCTTCCTTCTTACCTGGCCTTATTTTTCACCGTTACCGTAATTGCCACCTGAAATACTATATACTCGTTTGCTGTCTGTCTCTCCAAACCAGATACAAGCTTTGTAAGGGCAGAGAATTTGCCTGTATTGTTTATTGCTTTTTCCCCCAATTCTAAAACGCAGCCTGTGAGTATATCGTAGGTGCTCAATAAATATTTGTTGAATGAATGAACGCTAATTCCAAAGAGACATCTTTTCATGTAGATATAGACATACATGACTTTCTGCCATCTGCGCTGTTAAACATAAGTAAAAGCTATTTAAAAAGAAGGATTAAAAGGAAGACTCTTGGGGCGCCTGGGTGACTCAGTCGGTTGAGCGACTGACTTCAGCTCAGGTCATGATCTCACAGTCTGTGAGTTCGAGCCCCGTGTCGGGCTCTGTGCTGACAGCTCAGAGCCTGGAGCCTGCTTTAGATTCTGTGTCTCCCTCTCTCTCTGCCCCTAACCCACTCTCATTCTTTCTCTGTCTCTCTCAAAAATAATAAACATTTAAAAAAATTAGAAAAAATTTATAAAAAGGAAGACTCCTTATAGTTCACAATTAAAAGTATTGTCTGCTTGTTTTTATAGTGCCAACACTCTCCACTAACTGTTTAAAAATAATGTACTGGTTATAACATCACAGTCTGACATTTTTCCATAACAACTACCTTCTAAATAAATCTACAGATTTTGCATTCATATTGTTAGAGGTTATGCTTATGGACAACATCAGTGTATGGTAGGCGTCCATAAGCCACAGGTTATGATCCACTTAACCCTTTATCTCATGATCGTAATAATCATCCAATGTTTATTGACTGTCCTGTCACAAGGAGAAAAAAACTGAGGTCTCATTAGATTACTGTGTAAGGAGACAGTCCCTACTCTATTCCCACATACTTGAAGTAGAAAATGTATGTTTTCTATTTTCTTTTGCTACACACCCTAGAAGTTCATATGTCTTGAGTTATTGACTTTGAAAGTTTCTCCCATTCAATTGTGAACTTTCTCATGATCATCACTGAGGAGTTTGAACCCAGCTCTTTGTCTTTCCAGTCTAATCAGGCCAAAAGATATCAACAATAAGCTCAAACTGAAAAAAAATTATTTTGCTCTAGGAGAAGTTATAGAGAAAAGCCATCTCTACCTCAGCACCTGAGTTACTGTGGGTTTAATGTTCATTAGGGACTGTGATGTGCATTTTATAGAATTTGAATTTGTTGGATTACTCTATCCTCATTCAAAGATGTAAGAATAATTCTGGTATGTTGGGATGTTAGCCAAAATGGAGAATATAAGGACAGAATGCAATCATTGGTTAATACAGAGAAGTTTAAGAAAGGGAAAGTGTCATGTTATGCAATTTGCTGCTGCTTGTTTTCCTTTGTTTCTAGTAGTATCTATTCCTGATCAAATAGAAAGAATACCTTAGACTGCCATCTTGTGTGGGAATTAAAAGAACTGGGCATTGAAGTATAATAGACTTTGAAAATTTTATGTCTGTTCATTTCTGGCCAATGGTACTTGCTTAATATTCTCAGTGGTTTTTTTCTTAAAGATGGCCACTCCCTCCTCTTACTTTGTTCACTGAGTTGCTCACAGTGTGGTTTCTTCTGAAGCATAGTCAGATTATTCTAATATCTAACTAGTATTAAGAGGCTTTGCAAGTTTTCATCTTCAGATGTGAGTCCCATTCATTTTTAGCTTATTCTCCCCACCATTCTGGAATATACCCCAACCATAGAGCATGGAATTTCTTTCCAGTTGCACAGGATTCCAATTAGCCTGTTCTCTTTGCAAAATGTTCTTGTATTTTCCGTAAATATCAAGATTTATTTCAAGATGGGCAGTTTTCCTGTGACTCTGCTATTCTCTTTTGCTTCTGGTTTGAGTCTAGACTTTCTGTACTTTCTCTTTACTTGTTCTTGGTGCAAATATACATGTGCACACTTCTCTGGTTGTGATGTATAATCGGTTCCCATCTTTGGGGTGTGTGTGTGGATGGGTGTGTGAGTGTGTCACAGTCTCTGCCATTTTTAAGACTAAACCTTCCTTCCCCTACTCCCCGACTGCCCTCAGGACCGTGAGAGGCTGAATTTGCTGTCAAGGGGCTCTTCCATGAAAACGCTCATCTTGCCCTGGAAAAGTTTGCTAAGATTTCATTCGACGTCCTAGTCACCATAGCAGATAATGTTGTCATTGTTCCTTCAGGAAGAAGCAGCTTGCATTCAGGTTTCCAGTTTCCCATGCTATGGCAAAACCAGCAGAGAAATCTTTGCAGCCCAAAGGAACAGAATAAAATTTACAACCAGTTTGCTTGGGCAAAGGAGCCAGCTTCACACACAGTGCTTGCCATTTAATTCAGAACAAAATCGTAGCTGTCCTTGTGATTATTTGAGAAATCATCACTTCCAGATGCATTACCAAGTGCCTATGGAGGTGAAGCCTGGATTCCCCAGAACTAGAAACAAGCAAAATGATGCCTTAAAAGGGTTATAGGGTTATAGTGAGTAAGAAGATGCAAGTTTGAGGAATGATAGCCAGTTGAAGCCAAGTTTATTCAACATGCTGTTGTTTACACCATGTAAATCCAAAACCCTGTAGAAAGTCTTCTTCCCTTTCACTGAAAAGGACAAACAACTCCATTGTGACTCCTCAGTGTCCAAGAAGCCAGCACGCGCGCGCGCACACACACACACACACAGAAGAGACTGGTTGGCAGCAGGCCTCCATCATCCTCCCAGGGACTCAGTAAATGGAGAGGCTGCTTAAAGCCATGAAGGGGAGAGGAATATAACATTCTTACTGCCCGAGTGAGAGCAGATAAGATCTTTTTAAGGTGCATTTTATTGTTTTCATGACCCACACAATTTCCTAGGCTTCCCTTAACTGTGGTGTAGCTGCGAGAAGAAAACATCCTCGTCTAGCAGGGGTCAGAGGACACGGAAAGCCTGGGAATCTAAAAGCGCAGCCATATTTCTGGTGAGGCTGGCTCACTCTCATCCTTGGGCACCCACCCCTTGTCAGTCCCCTGGCATCCCTTTGCTGCCTTGGGATCTCTGTCCCTGTGACCTCCGTTTGTGGGAAGGTAGCATCCTGCTCATGCTGTAAGAAGCATTTTACTGATTGAGAGGCTGGTGGCCTATTTGTTCTTCTCAGGAAAGTGTGGTTTAACTCAATAGAGCCTTAAAAGGTTATTTGACCTTTTTTTTTTTAAATGAGACTACGTCCTATGTATAAGTAGAAGGATTCAGGAATCCTAAGGGGGCAGTATTATTGGCATTATTTGATTAGAATCGAGCCTTGATCAAACGTTTCATTGTGTTATCTCTTGGTAAATCACCTTGTGTTAGTGACTCTTCTGTTTTGATTTAACTTGTTACATTTTAATATGTAATTTCCCCATACAGAGTATAAACCCCTCAAAGGCAAGAAGAAAAGAGAGTCTAAGAACTGTAAGGGACTCGAGCAAACATTTAGATTAATCTTTTGCTTCCTCACTGGTTCCATTTTACAAATGAGAAAGCTGAGTACCCAGACTGGCCCTGATTTGACAGAAAATTATGGCCTGGATCTTAATTTTAATCTCACTCTCCTCTGCAACTCTCTAGTCTAGTTCCTTCAAGTACAAAATGACCATATAATCAAGTGCCTGACAGGGTGGGTTTGCAGTCTGGAGACTGAGGCTAGAATGAGCGCAGGTAAAGATAACTCTCAGGCAGGCAGACCTGGAGGAGGAGGCGAGGCTTCGGCGGGGCTTCAGCTGGGCCTCAGTGTAATAGGTACTTGGAAGGGATGAGTGACAGTTCATTCCACTGGTCTTTGGTGCGCTAGTGAGATGGCTGACCTAATGTCAGGAGATCTTGCTGGGCCTTGCAGTGAGGGAAGGGCTGCTCCAAGGTCCTCAGGACTCCCTGTGCTTGTGAGAGAGTTTAGAAGAGCCTACTGGGTCTGTGCTTAAGACTGTCATTGGAGTCTCTTTCGTGCCAGGTTCAACTTAAAGGAAGAATTGTTGTCATTTCTGAGTTGGCCTTGTATATTTGTTTTCCAACGGAAAACGTAGCATCAACTCTAAGGTCTACTCTCCAGAGCTTTTATATCCTGAACCCTGTGTGTGCACACACTTCTCCTTTCCCCTCCCCCAGCACACCCCAGGATAATAAAAATCAGAAAGGTCTGCCAAAGTGAGAGAGCTCTCAGGACATGCTCCTCCATAAGAGCTTTGCAATTTCCAGCGCAAGCTGGAGCAGTGCGATGTGGTGTGTGGTTGGAAAAGCAGTTTGTTCTCGGCTAATGATGGCTGTGGATTCTGAAATGAAGCCCAGCAGGTGGGACAGTGGTACTCAATTTTCAAAATCTGTGCCCTAAAACGTGTTTGCTTAAACCTTGTCTCCACCACCCTTCAGGGGCCTCCACATCCATCAAAACCAGACCCCAGGAAAAGGATTCAAGGCTTCTATTTCTTCCTGACGCTCTCACAATCGCCAGTATGATTCAGAGGTTGTCTGGAAAGTTCAGTGGCCAAAAGTTCCCTCCTTCTCCCCAGAGCAATAAATTAAATCACTGCCAGTTCCCAGAGAGGGGTGGGGAGCAGGCGGGCACTGGCTTTACTTTGAAAAAGACATGTGATTCCTCATAGCCATGACTAACAGCATTATGTCATAGGAATTCATTTTCTCGAAATAATACACGGGTAAGGTGTTAATAATGTTATTGTCCGTTTCTGAAAGCCCTGAGTAAGGCAGGGGGAGTTTGCATTTTCTGCATGTTTGGAGATTTTCATCTTTCCAGGTTAAGTCTATCACAGACTCTTAGATTGGCTCTGGGTAGCCTGGGCTTGCTGGCAAAGTCCCTCCTGTCCTCTCTGAAGTGCACTTGGGTGTGACATAGGTTTGTTGGGGTGTTAATACAGTATTTAGAAAATCAAAAGGCAAAAGGTGGATCCTCAAGCAATCGATGGTTTGTGCATTGTTTATTGATGTGTCAAATACCTGGGTTCCCCCCCCCATTCTTTTTTCAGTGATCATATAGGCATGAAGGAGAGGGGTTAATTTGTTTTAAGCTCTCACCTGAGCACTTCTTTAAGCGAGGTACTTCCAGCAGTTTCTGAGGGGTTCTGTGTCATTTTATTTCGTTTTTGTGCTGGTGTTGAGTGTATTATTTGCCAGAAACTCCCCATTTCATATTTCCTTTATTCTGAGGTTGTTTTTCTTCAAAAAAAAAAATATTCACAGCATTCAGGGCTCCTGAGTGGGGGGAACTCCCTGAGAGCCATGTCTCCCTGGGGAGAAACAGACAATACAGTTGTAAATTCAACAGACTTTACTAAGAAGCATCAGGGTCTTCAAATCCAATACATGATCTTTCCTTGTAATTCAGTCACCTGTTATTTTATTGCTTTGTTTGATTTGATCAAAACCTCAGCAACCAAATCATTTGTATTGTAAATTATACAACTTCCTATGTTTATTTCCATCACTTTTGATCCCTTTTGGCATGTTCCACTGGATCATTCCATTACAACCTGTTTTAGAAAAATTGCCGTTTAATCAATAAGAAAAAGGCCAAGTTTCTGAAGAATATCAAAGGACATAAAATATCACAAAAGTCTTGATTTTGAAGGTGTGTTTGGTGACATTTTTGGCATGATTCTTGGGGGTACTGTTGTATCATCTTTGGTGGTTAGATAGACGATGGCCACAAGTTCCTTGTGCATTAAAAAAAAAAAATGTGATGGATAAAGACTTGATTAAAACGAACAGAGTCCTGCTCACTGGTAGCCAATGAATTCTGCCAAGAATGGTAGAGGAAATAAATGGAGCACCTGAACTGAAGAAGGGTCGAAGAGACAGAAGCATGCTTTAGTAGCAAGACTACTCATTCTTGTAAGAAAAGAACTAAGTTTTTTCCATAGGGGGTTTGCTGGGATGGCAGGTGTTTTTGCTTTTGTAGTATTCAGCTTCCTTGCTTCTCAGTGTTAGCACTCATCAGTCACCTGGAGGGATGTTAAAAACCCAATTACTGGGTCCCACCCTCCGAAATTCTGATTCCTTTAGGTCTGGGAGGTGGCTGGTCAACCTTCCGGTTCCTCCTTGCTCTGCTGGTCCACCCGTCACGAGCTGAGTAGCATCACTCAATGCAGAGATTCATTTTGAACAGGTCTTCCACTTGCTTCCGAGTCTCTCTCATTGCCACTGTGACAGAAAGGATGCTTCTGCAGTAAGTGTACAACATAAGCCTGAAAAAACACTGGGCTGAATAGTTTTAGTCTTCTTTTCTGTGCTAACTTGTACTTCTTTGTTTTCGGCATTTTTAATGCCATACTAATTTTCAATTTCAGATTTAAGCCGGTTGGCTGCATGCGTTTGTAAACAGTTTTTCACACCAAATTTGTAGAGCATCTTTTTTCCAGCAAGGAGAGTATAGTCTGTGACACGGTGTGTTGCCTTCCTGCCAACACGCCAGAGTACAGAAATCCGTTCAACACTCTGGGAAAGTTTTGTAGGACTCCACAATGTTCCTGCTTTGATCTGAAACGAGACGAAGCTGACATTAGTCATGTATTTTACTTTAGACAGCTACTTCCAGATTTGTCGGATCAAAATATCTTATAAATGACTCAAATGTTATAACAAATGGTTCAAGCCTCATGGCATTTGTGGAAAACAATTTAATGGGGTCCCTGAGCAGCTACGGGATAAAGAAATTTGAGTTATGAACTCTAGCAGCATTTTGATGTGGGGATTGTATTCCGGTGTGTCCCTGTGTGTGCTAAGAAGTATTTCTCTCTCCGTAGGAGAACTTCTGGTTTCTTCTGTGGCAAGGTCAGAAAAAAACAGCCTGCAGTTTTCTATAGCTAGGCAAGGAATTTATTTCTCGTATATGTGAAACTATTATGTAGAGCCTTAGATATTTTTTATAGAATTATAAAGATGGAACCGGCCTTAAAGAATATCAAATGGAATGTCCTTATTTTACAGAAGAGAAAAAAAAAATAGAATCTAGTCCCATGCTCTTGATATGACCAAACAATTTTTTAATGCTATTTCTAATTTTAGACGGTCTTAAAAATTAATTTCAAGGTGGATTCTTAGGAAAAAGGACTTGTTACCCCACTGTGTTTGTAATTCTGATGTTTTCTCCAGCACAAAGAATTTTAGCTTGAATTAAATGGGCAGAAAGCCAGTCTCCCTAGCACAACTGTCTTTCTATTTGGTCAGTGGTAGAGCTTTGAAGAGGGTGAATTCGGCTCTATTCACCCACTGGCAGAAGGGTTGTAGGGCACCCAGCCATGTAGCGTCTAGACTAGGTAAGTATACTTACTTGTCATCATGTCTAACATGGAATTGAAAAAATATTTTTCACTTCAATATTTGTGAGCTAAAATCAGGAGACGTTAGGATGGTTCAAATTCTAATGAGTAGTGAACAATACCCACAGAACTACCTGCAGTCCCCTACTTGCCAACAAATTAGGGCCCTAATATAAGGTAATCAAACTAACAATAACAACACAATACTAAAAGCTATGGTTTTTTAAGTACTTATGTGCCCGGCACTGTACTAAGCACTTGGCTTGATTTGTTTTCTTTTGATGATCACAACTGCCCTATAAGTACAATAGGTATTAGTACTATAATTACATAATGCTCTTAGTACTGTTACTACCCTCTTTTTGCAGAGGAAAAACCATGGCTTAGGAGGCCAGGTAACGTGCCCAACTTCGCACAGCTGAGAACAGTAAAGCCAGGATTAAAAACCGGGTCTTTCCATCACGCCAATCTGTCCTATTTCCAGTAAACTTTGCTGCCCTCCAAGGGAGAAGGGAAGATTATGTTCTTGTGAACGAAGAATTGAGCACAGATTTAAACCAAATGGGCACGTGGTTCTTTCTTTCTTGTTTCCTAGCATTCGCTACCAAGTTTTCTGACCAAGAAAAGGCTCACATTCCGGATTTTTACGGGACTTGTTATGAAGAGTCACACTTTCTTTTTACTAGCCATGGTGAATGGGGGAGAAAAGAACTGGGAGGGGCTGGGATGTTGGAAACCAGTGGGAAGAGAAGTCCTACATGCCCAGGCTTGATGAAAAGCATCTATCCCAGGCTCAAGAGTAATTGTTTAAGAATTCTTCATTCTAATAAATTCATATCCACAGGGGGCCGGTTTGAGATATGATTAGGTCACAAGTGAAATGAGTTTGGTGGTCTCAGCATAATCCCTGTCGGACGTTAGTTCACTCACAATTGCGTGCGGTTTTGTCCATGTCTGCATTATTGTCTGCTGCTACTCAGGAGATACTCAGAATTGAATTAACAAGGGGCCTCAGGTCAGCCGAAAGGTGTGCGGAGGTAACCTCCGGTGTAAGGAATGGTGCCTTGTCAATGGAGCTGCACGTGGACAGGGCTGCCTGTCCCTCACCTCTGTAAATCCAACCTCCTGTCCCCCTCAAGTAGATAAACAGTGTGCTCTTCAAGTTTGCAGATTCTCAGCCAAGTGAGGTTATCAGAGTCATAAATAAGGGCCGTGCTAGTTGCACCTGCTTCACAATTAAATTGATTTGGCCATCTGAACTTCACTGAGAGTGTTTTGGTTCCCACATTGGTTATGTCACTTCCTTTAGTGAATAGTCTCCCTTAAAAAGGCTTACGTGAATTGATTAGGAAGCCAAATCTCCTGAGAAGTTAAAAATAAGTTACTTTACTTAACCTCATTAAGAAAGTTCCACAAAATTTACTAAATTGAATTTGAAAATATAACATGAAATAAAGCTCCATCAAATGACTAAAAGATCTTATTGTACCTTATTCTGAAAACTTGCCTTTAAGATTGAACTGACATACCTGTGATTATTTAATTATATGATTATTATAAACTACTGGATAAATTACCCATTAAAGTCATTTTTAATCCAATTAAAATCATGACAGTTCTAGTTGACTCAATTCACTTTCCTAAATCATCAGTAGAAAATACTGTAGAATATATTGAGCGCCCTACAGTTATATCTTTTTGCACAGTGTTTTAGAATCATGGATGTTTAGGGCTAACAGCGACTTCTTATTTAGTCCAATCCCATTTTATAAAGAGGAAATTAAAGTGCAGAGACCCTTACTTGCCCAAGGTTACACAGCTGATCAGTGACAGAGACCCTGATCTCTTCATTTTTAGTTTAGTTCTGGGATCATCAGGCCAATTAGTGTTACATTTTTTTCAGCTGTCACATGCGCGTGCACGTGTGGGTGTGTGTGTGTGTGTGTGTGTATGCATGCATACATGATAGCTACAGCCAAGCCCACCACATACCCCTGGTTTATATCCCGGGCTGCATACAATTCCCTGCACTCTGGCTGCAAATCATCCCATTCCCTTCCACTCAGGAAAATATATGGAATGAAAATGAACCTGAAAGGCATTATTGTAATTATTTTAAATGGGCATATTTATATACATACACACACATTTATAGATGCATTTATATATACAAAATCATTCCTAGACCTTGAACAGATCGCATGGCTTGCAAAGCCTAAAATAATCACTATTTGGCCCTTCACAGAACAAGTTTGCTGATCCCTGCATTGGACCATTCTTCTAATGCAAGGAACATAGGGTCATATTTTTTTGTGTGTTCTCTTGGTCTTACCATAGCTTATAAGTGCATCTTACAGACACTTTTCCCGGATTTATTGCTCTTCATGGATCACCTCCTATCCCCCTTATGCCCCTACTATCTTTTTTTCCTCTAGTTTTAAACAGCTTTGTATTTTTATTCACATGTCCCCAGAGACTGGCATAGCACATTGAGGATGTACTTGTTTAATAACTGACATGGATGCAAAAGTCTGTACTGAATACGAAGAAAGTTATATAATAACTGTAACCTTTCCTTAACACTTTTTATGAGGCACGATAGAATACATACACACACTGAGTTCTGCATAGCATCTCTGCTAGTTTGCTAAGTGGGTATTTCTTAAGCCCGTTTTACAGATGAGGAATCTGAGGCTAAGAACCCTCACTCAGGGTTACATAGCTCATCATAGCAACTGGTGACAAAGTTGGGTTTTTCCAGAGCCCGTGTGTTTTACTTTCCTTAGATATGATGTGTAATATCATAAAATGAGATAGATACCGAGAGGATGGGAAAATCCTTAAATATTTCCACTTGCCTTTCAAGGGGGGTTTCACAGGAGACTCTTAGGATTTGAAAAGGAGAGAAGCATCCTTTCCTTAGTCTGTTTTCATTCTTCTACCACTTACTGAATGCAGGGTGTCCTGTCTCCTCCCCATTTTCCCACTGAAACTACATACTATGGAATAGATGGCAGCTATTCCATTTCTCCTTTTTTGGGAAGAAGTCCTTGGGCAAGTTGCAGAACCTCTCTGAGCCTCACTTCCTTGTCCTTCAAGTGGGGCTAATGATAATTAGTACCTCCTAAAGTTACTGTGCTTATTGGCTAGGTATACATGCAATGCCCATAGAATGCATCTTGGTATTTAGTGAGCTCTTAATTAGATTAGTTAAAAATTATGGTGATGGTTGTGATAACTGTGATTAAACTAAGTATTCTTCTGGAGAATTACCATAGAATTTTACTAATTGCTTCTTCCCTGCCTAGCTTAGGGGCGTGTACAGCATAAAGAAGGCATAGTCAAAGTGGTCAATTGTTTTGTGGGGGGAGGAAGATTTCTTCATTCTCTCAACTCCTCCTTCTGTATTCTGTATCCAGTCTTAGTCTCCCAGCATGGAATTATTTAGTTTACCATCTACCAAGGCAGAAGAATGGACTGTATTGAATATAAAAGAGGTAGTGAATAAATATTAAACAATCATGACACTGCTGATGGAGGAAATGCTGTGGCTTCTTGAATTAGGTATTCCTTATTGACTTCCTGTGCTCACTGAAAACCCCCTAGTGGTTTTGGGAAAGTTAGCGCCGACATGTTAATGTTTATGATATTGGCCAACTTATAAATCAGGTAATTATATTTTGCTTATCTTAATGGGATTTCTGATGGTTCTTCTCTACTCATCCTAAAACAGAGGTCAACAACCTCTAGCAAAAAGCCTCAGTTCAATTCCCAAAGATTCCCTCAAGCCTATTTCCAATTCACCAAAAGACTATTGAAATGACAGTCTTCAAATATATTGCCTTTGCGTGGTGCTTCACAGTTTATAGTGTGACTTTCATGTGAATTATGTCATTAGACCTTTACAATATCACAGAGTTATGGAAGCCCAGAGTTTGAGGGAGTTCCCTGCCATTATGGTAGTTAAGTGAGCTGTGGGCAGTTTCCCTTGGATATCTCACTGTTTCATGCTTCTGGTCCTTTGTTGATATTCTTTCTTCCTGAGATGCCCTTTCCCTTCCCTCTGCTTCTTTACCTGTAAAGCTTTTCCTTCAAGGTTCAGTTCAGACCTATTACTTCATTTAGGGAAGGTTCTCTGACAGCCTCTGCATCCTGCCCTGTTAGCTCATCACCTCTTCTCTGTGTTTTGATCATGCCTCATGCACCAAGGGCTTAGGCTCCTTAACCGCATTTACCACCCTGCATCACCATGATCTCTTTATATAGTTTCTCACCTAGCTCCCACACCCAGACCTTACTGTAAGCACCTGGTACTGTTCTACAAAGAAGTGTTTTTCATTGACCTTTTCATTCCCAGCACATAGCACAGCATTGGGCATACGATAGGTCCTCAGTAAGTGTGTAATGTATGGAATGTATCTAATTCCCAACCCTTGGCCCTCCCCAACCCACTAACCCCCAAACCAGTGTAGTGCCCTCCTCCCAGCCCCAGGCAGCTGTTGAACATCCACCATGTGCCAAAGAGTATAAAGTGAAACCAGATGAAACAACTCTGGGCTGATGGCAAAAGATGCCATCTCTCCCTTGGGGAGTAATAAATGAAATGGCGGAAGAATGATTTCATGAAATGACGTATCAGGTCCCAGTTAAGTTCGTCGTGTATTCAGAGTATGCATGCTGAGAGGATGCAGGCAGCTCAGGCCACCAAACAGCCTTGTTGTGCCAGGAGCTTTTCCACGGAGTTGTTAGTAAGTGGATACAGAGGCCATGCGGGTAAACAGCCTGGGGGAAGATAAATCATGGGGAGCAGCATCCAGGACATTGGAGGGATGGGAACGGTAAGAAGGATTTTCAGTTTTAGGGTGCATAATTGAGTTTGATATTAGGACGGGGGTGCTTACGTGACCATGCATCAAGGTGACTTGAGAGCCTGACCTACCGAGCCCTCGCTGTCCCATGCCTTTGAGAGAAGGCCAGGACTCCACGTGCAAGAGTGGAAAGCAGGAGAGCTGTGTGCTTCAACACAGTGCCTCCTCACTCTGAGCTAGATCCCTTTCCCCTTTTCCCTCACACCCACAAGGTGTACACACATGTCAAGGATGTTGTATATGTCATCATGCCTTTGTTAAAAAATTAAATACCCTCAACCTGGAGTAAATTCTCCTCCCTCCAGCTTTCTCATCCCTCTAGCTAACTTCTGCATACCCCTCAAGGCTCAAGTCAAGTCTCTGACCAGCTTCATCCCAACAGACTCGGCATGTTTTGGTTTTACTCTCTTTTTGTGCTCATGTCCCTTTTGATCCTACTCAGCCTCAGTCTCCCAGCCTGCCATCCCAGAGCTCTCGGGCCTTCTCTGAGCTCTGTTTGTTCTTTCTTTTCTCTTCTCCTATTCTCCAGCTTCCTTTAGCTCCCCTCATCTCCTTCCTGGGTCTCTGCCATGCTTATGTGCCCATTACCCTCCAGCAGCTGCTGCCTACCTTCCAGAGGTCCAATAAGTAATCCAAGTCCTGGCAGCTGCCCGAGACTTCACCGATG
The DNA here is from genome assembly GCF_014898765.1 of Herpailurus yagouaroundi. NCBI lineage: Eukaryota > Metazoa > Chordata > Mammalia > Carnivora > Felidae > Herpailurus > Herpailurus yagouaroundi. Next base: position 12,123,787 of record NW_024412396.1, read on the forward strand.
AGGTTGAATGGTGGAATCGAGTTGGCATGGAATTTGAGGTCGGAACCATCTGAGTTCTAATTCAGGTTCTACCACTCCCTGGTTGTAGAGCACAGGAACACTAAATTCTCCAAACCTCAGTGTGCTCGTGTATAAAATGGAAATCATAGTACAAATACAGATGCTGTAAGGTTGTTGGTGGATTAAGTGAGATATAAGGTACTTGAAACATAAGTACCCGGAAAACGGTGACTTAGGGATGTTCCCGTACCATGTATTCCTCACAGCTATCATACACATCCCTCCCTTTGGCCAACTTTGGTACATTTTGAAATAACTAATACTCACATTTGTATTTGAATCGAAATAATGCCAGTATTCCCTTTTGCAGTGGCCCCAAGCAGCTCCACTGAGTTTAACAGTTACCTTCTTGGGATATTCGTTTCTAAGTAAGAGACCAGTCTTTGCACCAAGGGTTTCACCATACTTTGATTGTGTCCATACTAGTTGAGAGGGAGAAAAGTGGGGGAGCCCCAGTCAGCTCCGAGGACTTATTAATGGCCTTAGCTCTCCTTCCAGCATCTTTGCCCTACTTCCCTTTGGATTAGTTGTTGGACTGATCCCCTGAACCCAGAGGGGTTCCAGTGTAATCGCTTTGTTCCATCTTCAACTTATAAAAGATGTGGAGGAGATTGGATCAGGGTTGAAACTCTGAGCTACCACTATAGTAAAAAGGTCGCCTTCTCTTGCCCTCAAGAATGAGTGAGTGTTTCTCCTGTTATATAGTTTCTGTGCCTCAGAGGGGGCTACACTTCAGTGGTGGATAAGGTGACCCTTATGTATTGTTTATGCCAAGAAAGCACTTTGAGATGAAATGTGGGTCCATTAATCTCAGATGTTGCGCGTGCCTCTTTGCTGTCTGAGTTTGGTTGTTTTGTTTAATCTGCTGAGGGAGGTTTGTTTTGTTTCTTTAAATCTGTGTTGAAATAAGAAGAATTCCACATTTACTGGGATTTATCTGTAGGAAGAAGAGAAGTGAAACTGGAAATGTTTATCCCTGGGAGATTTGTGTAAAGTTCTGTCAGAATGAAATGGGCAGGAAAGATCGAGGAAGTGATAAGTGCTGTTTCAAGTTTGTGAATTGAATCAAGTTTCAATTATGACAACAGTTAAACATAGTGATTTTTCTGTGATTTCAGAGGGGAGAAAAAGCAACACAATTATTTCTTTGGCGGTGCCTGATAATCTCCAATAATTTATCCGTTTTCACTTAATGTCTCTACAACGGGCATGGAGACATACGCACAGCCTGCCATGTATAATAAAATGGTCAGCGTCAACACAACTCCTGAGTGGGAGACAAGGTGAGGGCCATTGCTCAAGAGAGAGGTGCTGGGTACTGTACACACGAATCAATAAGCCAACACCGAATGCTGCTAGATAGTCATTTACCCTTGACAAAACAAGCAATGATAATTGGATGATAATGTGGTAATTTACCTTTATACATTTTACCCTTGTTAGATTTTTAGAGGTTATTGTTGTATCTGATAAATTTTAGGGTAGAATTCCAGCTTCTTTTTCTGTGTAAGGCCAATATTGTCTGAGGCTTCGGCATTTTGCCGCTGCTTCCTTCAAACAACAGGATCTTCTGAATTAGCACTTGCATTATATTTGTATCTAGTAAGTCAGACTATAGTTTCCAAGGTGCTTTTCTATTCTAGGGAGATCTGTGGGGCACTTAACCTACATCAGACCTAAGAGGTCCGAGGGTTCTTCAGAAGACAAAGAATTTCCAGATACTTTCCTTGAGGATGTGTCAAGGGCAATACAGACAAAAGACTGATGTCTCCTTTAACAGCTTGATAAGTATCTCAGGATATTCTGCAGGAATCAGTTCTGCTTCTACAAAGTACTGTATTCCCATTCAGCATGATATGGCTGAATATGTGTGTGCTACGTGTGACAATGGTGAAGACGTATCTTTGCCCTGAGGGCTGAGCACTGTAACACTGCTCAAGCGATAGGCTGATAGAAGTGACGATTTAGAGAGATGATTTGCTGAAAGAAAGAAAGAAAGAAAGAAAGAAAGAAAGAAAGAAAGAAAGAA
>NW_024412396.1:12125885-12139686 GCF_014898765.1 Herpailurus yagouaroundi
GAAAGAAAGAAAGAAAGAAAGAAAGAAAGAAAGAAAGAAAGAAAGAAAGAAAGAAAGAAAGAAAAGGCACATTAGAGATGTGTAAGAATTAAAACTGTGGCTCTCTGTTTATCTGGATTTTATAAGTTCCAAAGGCATTTCTATTCGTGGTATCAAAATCCCTTGTAAAAGTAAAGTAAATCATTCTTGTACGGACCATTTTTTTCATGTTTTTCTATTGAGACATCTTCCCAACTGAGTTTCTTATTGAATTGTATTTCTATAAGGGTATTGTAGGTTAGCAGCACATTTTTATGGTACACAAAAGATGTGCCTTCTGAATTTCCAATGCCTTGCATATTGTTCCCCATAGAAGAAACATCTCGGAAATGCTAAATAAATCAAAACAGAAACATTTGGCTCTTGACTTGCTGCTGGTGCTTTTTTTTTCCTCTTTCGGTTTACATTGGCTGGAATATCCATTACGATCCATCTTACCTATTTGATTAATTTGTAATAAATCCGGCCCTTTGGAAATCTCTTGCTGCATTGCTAGCTGGGTTACTCTTGTAGAGGGTTTATTTAATATGTGTCTCTGTGTACCTATATGAATGAAAATTTCATATGGTTTAGAAGCCTTTAAAACACATACACGCATATAGTGTTTGCTCTGAATTAAGTGCTCATATTTGACGTAGCCTTGTAGTAAAATTCCATAAACGTATGGGCAGACAAAATTATTTAGAGGAGAGATTCTTTAGAAATTGATGTGACACATGAAATCATTTCAGAGGATGAAACATCATTACATTTTAGATGACCAGTAAATGTAATTATAAATACTGGATCAGAATCCTTAGTTCTTGTCTTAAAAAAAAAAAAAAAAGTCTTCTACTGATGGCCTGTGTTATTTGAAGTGCCATAGCCACCTTGCAGGGTTCACCTTCAATTTGATGCAGTCATGTAGTTGCATCCCTGTGGGTGAGAAATGTTCCTCTCCGAATAACTGTAGCAGCATAGCAGGAATAGTTTGATACAACCTTCTCTATATTATAGCAAGATAATAAAAACGCCTGTACTCTTAACTCTCACCGTGCACTGAGGAGGGCATAACAAATTCATCTTCTGCTCTTGGAAATAAGATCAAGGTAGGAAATAGTACCCCCATTTTCCAGACAAAGACATTTAGGCCCGGAAAAGCACATTTACAAATCTACATTAATTGTCTTTTATAGCAAAATTGAGAGAACATAGGACGTTAGCTATTTTGACTGTAAATATCCCATTCTACCCCTTGGCTTATATTCATCACCCCTGTGAAGGTTAAGGAAGCAAAAGAAAATGATTTTCCCACATGTGTGTTTTGTGTTTGCTGAAATAAACAATAAATGAAGTGTTTGCTCTGTGGGAGAAAGGAAAGAGAGGTTAATTGGCACGTGCTCCTTTCTTATTCTTTATCTGAATGTTTTATATCCATATGTGATGTGGAAATATAGAAGACTCATGTTTACGGATGATCTCTTCTGTCTTTCTTAACTTTGCCACCTTCTTAGAATGTCCATGAACCATGCAGCCATTCAGTTCTAGCCATATTCAGAACCATACCACATTCCTCAGCACTCGAGATGGTTAGACAAAGACCCTGCCCTCAGGATTACTTACAATCCAGTAGGAGAGATAAAACAAATGTAACAGTAAGTAAGTCAAGTCAGGCTGAAGAACTTATGGTGTAGATCCTATGTTTTAGTGACCCAGAGGAGGGAAAAGATTCTTGTTCAAGCTCAGAAATGCTCCCTGAATGGATCTGGATGGACTGGTATGATGAAGATAGGTGATGAGAGTTGAAAGAGAAAACAACAGGGCTCAGGGCATGGGGACTAAAAATCTTGGGGGTTATAGAAAATAATAAAAGAATTTGGGTCTGGTGTCATATTCCTGGAGGGATAGAGGAAATCTTAGAATTTACAAAATGACCCTGGCCACAGGGAGAATTAAATTCTTCTGGGGCGCCTGGGTGGCTCAGTCAGTTGAGCGTCCGACTTCAGCTCAGGCCACGATCTCGCAGTCTGTGAGTTCGAGCCCCGTGTCAGGCTCTGGGCTGATGGCTCAGAGCCTGGAGCCTGCTTCAGATTCTGTGTCTCCCTCTCTCTCTGCCCCTCCCCTGTTCATGCTCTCTGTCTCAAAAATAAATAAACGTTAAAAAATAATTAATTAATTAATTAATTAAATTCTTGTCATACAGAAAGCACATCAGCACCTGCCTGTGATCCAAGATGGGCCTGCCTCTTGGGGCCAGGGCCACAACAGTCCTACACATTGGGACAAGACAAAGAGGACAGAAGGAAATGTGGAGAACCTGGAATGCCAGGCTAATGGATACTATTAAGTCCCCCCACCACAACAGATCCTACTACAAGGCATACAATGGCCAAGAACAACTATAACTGTCTTTAATCAAATCCCTACTCTGATTCAGATAGAATATTGGGAACTTGATTTAGGTTATCTTCTCATATTTTGCTGTTGCTTAACTGTGAGGTTTCAGCTTAAATGTCACTTTCTCAGAAAGGCCTGATCTGACTGAGAAGGCACTACTCCCTCCAAGCCCCCTTACACTCCACAGTTGCACCCTATTCCTTCCCTTCATAACACTTAACACAGGTTTTAATGCTCATGTTTTTGTGTGTATATGTGTTTATTGCATCCCCTCTTTCTAAACTATAAGCTCCATGAGGGCAGGAACAAGATCTGTTTTGTTTACCACCCAAATCCAGCACACACACATGCACATGTGCACACACACACACACACACACACGTATATATAGTAGGCACTCAAAAATTGGTTACATGTTAAGATTCATGACAACCTAATGAGGTAGGTACCATTATCTCCACTTTACAGAAAAAGGCAATGGCATACCAAGAATTACTTGTCCCAGTTAATCTGTAATAAAGAGAACCTAGACGTAGATTCAGACCCAGTCTGCATGACTCCAAAGCTCCTGGTTCTTCCTCGATGCATCATCATTTCACCTGTAACAGGAAGATGAAATCCATGTTAGTTTGATAGGGCTTCCTTCAAAAAGTACTACAAACTGGGTGGTTTAAATGACCAAAATTTATTGTCTCAGTTCTTGAGGGCTAGAAGTCTGAGCTCAATGTTTTGTCAGGGTTTGGATCCTTCTGAGGAATGTGAGGGAGAGTTTATTCCCGGCCCCTCTTAGCTTCTAGTGGTTTGCAGCAATCTTTAGCCTTCTTTTACTTGTTGATGGATCACCAGCTTCTCTGCCTTCATGTTCACATGGCATTCTTCTGGTGTGTGTGTCTGTGTCTAACCCCCCCTTTCTTTACAGGGACGTTAGTCATATTGGATTATGGCCTAACCAATGACCTCATCTTAACTTGATCATGTACAACAACGCTATTTTCAAAAATCACATTTTGAGATAGTACTCCAACATATGGACTTGAGAGGTATACAGTTCAACCCATGACAGTATCTGTATATGGGATGACTGACTCTCAAAAGAGTATAGTAATAGTTTTTGTACTAAATGTACTATTCTTAATGTAGGAAGAAAGTTCTGAAAAGAGGAGATCAATTTCCTAGTTTTGTCCCAACATTAAAGTTTGTGTCATTTAGTCCTCTTATTTATCTATTTATTTATCTAAGTGTTTTATTTATTCTTGAGAAAGAGAGAGAGACAGAGCATGAGTAGGGGAGGAGCAGAGCGAGAGAGGGACACAGAATCCGAAACAGGCTCCAGGCTCTGAGCCATCAGCACAGAGCCTGATGCGGGGTCCAAACTCACAGACTGTGAGATCATGACCTGAGTTGAAGTCAGATGCCTAACCGACTGAGCCACCCAGGAACTCCCATTTAGTCCTCTTTTTTAAAAGACCATGAGAATCTCAAAGATTGTGGAATCAGGAGTTGAGAACATGGATATCTTATAATTGTGCAACTTAGCATGGAAAGAGTTAAGCAAGGACAATATTTAGAATCATCATACCATATAATATTGCTAGGCTACATTTGGATGAGTCTTATTTTATTATATCTTGAGAATTTTATTTTATGGAAAAAGTAGTGTCTAAAAAGTATTAAAAATTCTCAGTAATATATCTCTGCAACCAGAAGGTAAAAGTTTAGCGTGTTTCAATTTAGTTTCTATCTCCTGGGGTGTCAGAGCACAGTTCTAGGCTCTAGAGAGAAGGTACAGTTTCAGATTCATTTCTTTCTGCAAATTTTGTTACTTATGATGTGTCCTTTCATTATCCCAAGAATTTACCCTGTCATATTTCTGAATTTCTTAAGTCTAGGGACAGGCAACTGTCTATCTTCAGAGAAGAGAACTTTGAAACATCAAGTCATAGGACACATAAAGCTCATTAATGGAGGGAGGTTTTCTCTAAAAAATTTTTTAATTTTTTTTTAACATTTATTCATCTTTGAGAGACAGAGAGCACAAGTGGGGAAGGGGCAGAGAGAGTGAGACACAGAATCCAAAGCAGGCTCCAAGCTCCAAGCTGTCAGCACAGAGCCCAACGTGGGCCTCGAACTCACGAACCGCGAAATCATGACCTGAGCCAAAGTCAGACACTCAACTGACTGAGCCACCCAGGCGCCCCTTCTCTAAAAATTTTTAATTTAATTATTGAAGATTAACACATAAATAGTTTCTAAGGTAACATCGGAAGTAGGAGTAAGATTCAGGAGCCTAGAACCATCTCTTTTGTTTTGTTTTATTTTCAGCCATCAGACCAAGATAACTAATAGAGGGGAAAATGAGGGATTAAAAGAGGAAATGGGGAATTAAACGACGACAAAAAGAAACAAGAAGAGACAAAGATGAAATGGAGGGACACGCAAGTTGGAAAAAAAAAAATAAAGGGAGAAACAGGAAGTTGAAATGAAAAAAGAGGAAAAAATCTGAAGATATTTAAAAAGATTAAAATAATTATCAATGAATAACCAACCTAGTTTAACATAATCTTTATAATTATGAATTATGAATACTGTGTTTCCCTACCAATATTCCAAACTTAGAACTCAACCGGGATATCTGGAATGTATTTCCTCACTCCTGACTTTTCATGACCATTGGATGTAAATGATTTCCTTTCACTTACATTTAAACTGGATTTGAAGGTACAAATGGTCTTAGGAATTAGCAACAGATGAACTCGCAATATTTAAAGTTATTTATATAGTTAAAAAGAAAACTCTATGAAATTTTCCTCTTTCCATCTTCCCATAAAATACTGTTTATGTTACACAGGCTTGCAACCCCCATTCCCCCACTTTTTCTTTTAAAGGAAAGCAACTTATCGGGCAGATTTTTCAATGTATTTGAAATAGAGGATGGCTATAACTACATAGAGTTGCCTTTGTAAGAGATATTTTAATATGGATAGTCAGCTCGTCCAGGCTGATCCTGTAAAATAATAAAGGAAACCATTGGTGAATTAAACAGCTTGTTAGTCATGGGGGATCAGTGAATAGGGTTCTCCTGGGGTTCAGTATATGGAGAGGTAGCAGTGAGATCAGGAGAAAAAAATCAAACTAGTGGTTAGTGAATATATATTAAGGCATCCTGCAAATGCAATGTAGGAAATAGCTTTATTGCAGAGGCTCAAGAATTTAGTACCTTCCACTTTAAGGATCCAGATCAGAGTTTAGTCTTGGCAGAGCCAGGCAAAGTGTTCAGGAGTAAGCGAAGTAGCCCAGGCAGTATGTCATTAAAGCCAGACTATGAAAGCCTCACTGAGTTTCCCAGCCCTCCAGTTCACTTTGTGTTGATGAAGTTACTCATTTGACGCCAACTAATGCTCATTAATTTTTTTGTTAGGAAAGCAAGGTCCTTCCAAACCTTCCATTCATCCAGTGAGTATGGAGCACCTGCTATGATACAGTAAAGACTGCAAAAATAGATCCCATAGTTGTCCTTAGGAAACTCATGCAGCCACATTACTTAAATACTGAGTCTCAGTTTAGCAATGCCTTTCTGGTTATATGCACAGATAAGGAGGAAGTTCCTTGACCACCTCAGGGCTTGCAGCTGTTAGCATTCCCTCTTCCCCACTCATAACCGTGTCCTTCTTGATCCATTCCTCCCTCCCTGCTAGTAGCTGAACCAAATACTAGGGCATGAATCATTTTCATGGCTTGTATTCCAGGTACCCCACCCCCCACCAAGTGGGGAAGGTGTGGAATTTGACTCTCTTTCAAGCTGTGTCCTATAACCTGCATCCACCTGTCTTGCGACATCAATCAGAGCAAGGGCCCACATCCAGACTTATTATCTTAGGAAGAAATTGCTGGCCAGCCCAACCACATGATTTGCATGTTGATGCCCCAGCTCTAACAGGTCCCTATAACAAAATAAGTCATGATGCTCTCTCTTTTTCTCAGGAAAGTGGTCACTTTACCCAGACTTAAGATTTTCTCTGGAAAAAAATACCATTTCTTCCTGCACATGAGTTTATGTGCACCCATACATATACACAGTAACTGCAAGGTACCAAAAATTGAAAAGATTTGAATAAGTGTATTGAGATAATGATCACATCTCATGTGAAAATGAAGATTTATGAATGAATAGAAAGGATAGATGCACAGAATTCTGCTTTCCCGTTAATTTAATAACTGGTTTCCAAAAGATAGCTACAGAAAACCAAGGAGAACTTGGATTTGGAATATGGGGATTATATTTTTAGCTGGGTAAGTGTTTGAACAATGCTGGGATTTAAGGCACTTTCAATGCTAGATCCTGATCTGCCTGCCAGAGAGAGGCAAAAAAATTGGGGGCTATGGCTCTTTCAGCAGAAACTACAAGGAATCCAGGAATTTTCGTCTTGTCCTAAATAAAGGAAAGCTAACATCCTGGCCCAAAAATCTGCCACACCTTTTCATTAATAAACAGTGTCATTTTTTTTTTTATCCTCAAGTTCTCTTCAATAATTTTTTGTCCCTTCAAGGGAATGTGAGACACTTCCTGCTATGCTGTAGGGATGAAAAGAAGAATAAGATGCTATCCCTGCCTTAAGGATACTCACAGTCTAGTGGGAAATATAGAAACATTAATAAATAATCATGCAGAGGTTGATAAATGCAACAATAGGCTATGATCAAGTAGGGACTTGACGGAGAGGAGGGAGTAGACCTAATGCACCTGCAAATTTAGAGGATGCCAAGTGGACAAAACTTCTATTTCAAAGTAGAATCTCTGAGAAATCTTCATGCTTCTGTCAACAAATATGCATCTGCCCCAGCCTCTTCCCAATGGCTGCTGGATGAGGCTGTGAGAAAGTTCCATTTGCTCAGTGGACAAGCAAGGGAGATAGTAGGTTACAATGTCTGTGTGTCCTGTAATAATTTAACGAGCAACTGCCACAGATCCCATGTGGTGACTGATGTCACTGAAAAACTGGTCAGGATTTTAAACTTCTAATACAGCAGCAACAACAACTGATACTTATTGAGTGCCATGTTCCTTACTGAATAGTGGTCACATGTCACATTACTTCTTACAACAGCCTTGTAAGGGTGCTCAATGAAGAATGTGAGGATCAGAGCAGCGAAATCATTCTTCTTTCACTTTTTCCAAGGTCACATAGCTGATATGAGGCATCCTACATTCAAACACAGAGCTGTCTGACTTTAGATTTCTTATTCTGTCCACTGCTTCCTCACACCTCCGTCTAGACCAACACAGTTACACAAAGTAAAATATGAACACTTTAATACTGGGGTTAAATGTTCTCTTTAAGTGATGGAAGCCTTTGGAGGTCCTTAAATGGCCATGCTGCTCCTCACTATGGTGTCCTGATAATCATCTGCTGGTGTTAAGAAAATTAAAGTTTCTTCATGGTAGCTTAGTTTACTCAAGGTGTTTTGAGTGTCTTAACATTTTCCTAACTTCCTTTATCTTGGAAGGAAGAAAGCCCGCGATGCCTTCAGGGTGCTAAAACTCTATATTTATTGAGAACATGCCTCAAGGGTATTTTAGACTAAATAAGCTCATAATAGTGGATATTTCCTGAGCAGAATCTAGGTTAAGAAGCTTTGCAGGCTAGTCTGTATAGACTGATACTAACTTTCCTATTAAGTAGGGCAGACTGAAAGACTGTTTCAGAATTTGATGATGGATGAAGAAACAACGCAAAGGTGACACTGTCCTACATTTGTAGTGGTGACATTATCGCTTCCTTTTTCTTTGTGATGTTAAGTAATGGGCATCTGAAAGAGGGGAAAGATTTGTTTTTCTGTGTGTGTGTGTGTGTGTGTGTGTGTGTATTTTCTCTAAGTATGTGTTGGCTGTGGGTGAAATCCAAAGCAAGCTGTAATCAAAACTGAATTTTAAGCTAAGACAAGTGACCATAGTGAACATCCCCAGAAGACTGGTCTAGAACAGAAAACAATGGCAAAGTGAGCTCTATGAAGTTGCAGCTCCTGGACAAGGAACAGAGAACACAACACAACCATTACATTGGGGCATAAAGTACTATTCCATTGTCTTAGGAATCACCAAGTGGCAGCATGTTCTCTTAACATATTTTACTAATATGAAAGTTGCAACTGAAAGTTCAAAAACTATGTGTTGAAGAACAGATTACAGGGATGCGCCAGGCATCTGTCCCATTCGGTGAACAGGCCTTGGAACAGATGTCTCGAATTTCTTCAAATCCAGAACATGCTGTCCAATTTTTTTGGTGGTAAACATACTTTTTTTCCTTTTTGTCACCGCTCACCAAAGTATTATATTTAATGCATAAAATATGTAAATTCTTAAAGCATCATTTTGCTCTTTAGTGAGTTTAGATATTACAAAACGGTTTAATTATAAAAACAGACAGACCTAGTCCTGGGACCTGTGCAGCTAGAAATAAATGTGCAATCAAAACTGCAATTACCTGCAGAATTTAGTGTAAACAGATCAGCAATCACATAACAAACACAGGCTAGTTTGCATTCTGATATGAATACAGTTAGATCCAAAGCAATTTTCCTTTATTTATCTTAGCTGCTCAGCATAAATAAAGCAAGGGCATTGAAGCAATTAGCATAATTAGAGTATCGTGGTCAGGCCCTGTGTGATTTCAAGAGACGTTTCACTTTAGAATTCTTTTTCCCATACAAGAGTTTCCCTGAGCCACTAAAATATCGCTTTGGGCATTTTTGTATTTCAAATTTGCAAGTTGTCAGTTTGAAAAACCCTTGACACATGGATGTGAAAGCATCTCACAGACAGCCACAGAAGGTATACCCTCAGCTTTTCATTACTAAGAAGCTGGGGAATTTCCTTTTTCAGCTCTTTCTCCTACTTGACGTTTAACCCTAGAAATGTCAGTCTTAATTATTTCCATTGCCTTCAAATTGGGTCCAAGGGTTAAAGACAACTTGTTCCAAAAAAATAGGGAATGGGAGTAGGAGGGAAGGAGAGGTTATACCATAGTAGTAACTGAGCTGTTGCTACAAGAGCAAAGGCTCGGGCAGCCAGCTAGCTGCTGGTGATCTGCTGTTCAGTAGCTCCAAAGAATAAGGCAGCGATCAGGGTGGGGGGAGGGGCTGCACGTGGTTTACTAGCAGGATGCTTGGGAAGCATGGGAAATGTTCTCGGCATGGAAAACTGGTGATACTAATAACTAAGAGATGATAAAATTGGTTCTGTAAAAACACAAACAGAAGAAAAGCATTCTCTTTCGTTTCTGTTTTTTATTATTCTTTCGTGCATGTGAAGGCACTTAAGAAAGACTGCCTTTTAGTTGGAAGAAAGAAGGTGCTGGCCCTGGGCCATTCTGTATGTGGTGGAACTCATTCAGTCCCATCAAAGTCATAGATAGGTTATGCTTTCATTCTTTCTACAAAATTATTTTTAAAGTTAACATAGAGTAAGATTGAACCCTCTTGTGTGTGTTTATATGAAATTTAACACATGTTGAAATTCACATAACCACCACCACAATCTGGATACAGAAAAGTACCATCACCCCCCAAAATTCCTTCATGCCATCCCTTTGTACCCCACTGTCCTCTTACTCCAAACCCTGGCAACCACTGATTTGTTCGCTTTCACTATATTTCTGTCTTTATGAGTAGGTCATTTAAATGGAATCATACAGCCTATGTAACCCTTTGAGACTGGCTTCTTTCACTCACCAAAATGCACTTAATACTCTTAGCAGCAATTCATATCAGCAATTCATTGCTTTCTATTGCTAAGTAGTACTCCATTGTAAAGCTGTACTATAGTTTTGTTTACCCATTCACCCACTGAAGGGCATTTGCATCGATTGCATTTTTGGCAATGGTGAACAAATTTGCCGTAAGCATGCACAGAGTTTTGTTTGAACGTAGGTTTTCATTTCTCTAGGGTAAATATTTAGGAGTAGAATTTCAGAGTCGTAAGGTAAGTGTGAATTTAACTTTCTAAGAAACTGTCAAGTGGCTATGCCATTTTGCATTTCTGTCAACAGTGTTGCTCTGCCTCTATCAGCACTTGGGATTGTCAGGATTCATTGTATATTAGCCTCTTCTAATGGGTATGTAGTGGTATCTCTTCATGGTTTCCATTCGCATTTTGCTAATGGCTGCTGATCTTTCGCTGTGTTTATTTGCCATGTGTATGTCCTCTCGAGTGAAGTTTTGGCTTCTCTGGTGTCTTGCCTATTTTAATGGGGTTGTTTGTTTGTGTTCTCAGTCTTCATTTATCTTTGCAAATGTTAGGAAATCTCAGCTATGTATCCAGTTTTCAATGATGTTTGTTAATGCAAAACCATTCAAAGACTTGACTTTGGCCCATACAAATCATGAGTAAGATTCAGCTCAGTAAAACCAAAATTCCAGGATTAAAGGACTAATAAAAAAAGAAAATTGCTGTAGAATAAGCCCACTCCATTACTGAGCTTCTGATATTTTGATCTTTTTCAACGTTGACTTCTTCTTTAAAGAAAACCTGTGACCCAGTCTTAATTTCTTCTTTCTTTGGCCTCTTTCTATCCTGTAGCCCAACGGTAGCCAACTTTTACTCTGAACTGCAAGTTGAACATTCTTTGCATCCTGGGAAAGTATATAGCTCTTAATCAGTTTCTCTCATAGCTGCTGGGATACTAGTTTAGGGAACATTGGTGGACAGGAGATGGAGTGTATTCTTCCATTGCAGCTGATGTGCTGGGCAATTTGCCTATGCCACTTCACAAAATCCTGTGAGGATAGGTGTTAGCTCTGCTCTACAAATAAAAAAAAATCCAAATTCAGAGAAAATAAAGGACTTGCCCAAGTTCATAAGGTTCATAAGCACCCAAACCCAGGATTCAAATTCAGGCCTCTTTGACTCTGGAAAATTTCTTTCTGTGTTATTGCTTAGTAAGCAGAAGTCTAAGATAAGTAATTATCTTGGAAGTAATTACATATGAGCCTTTAGTCCGTGCTGTCAACAGCTCTGAGAATAATATATAAAAGTAGGTATTGTTCTCTACTCCCCCTTTGAAAAATTATTTTGCTGTAATGTAGCAAACCCTTCCTTCCTAAACACAGGATGGTAAACTAAGATCTGATCATTCTGCCTCAGGAAAAGAAGAAGTGACCTTCCCCAGTCTAAGTTGACTCCCAAATTTTGTTGGCTCATAGTCCTATAAAACCATGCTTACACTTTAAAATAGACTTTAAAAATGATTCTGAATTATCTAAAAAATTCAGTTGTTTTCATGCAGAACCTCAGAAATTAAACCGAACAGCATTCCTTATTTCTTTACTTCCATAATTAAAGAACTAAGCATGATAAACGTGCTAGAAAAACTAGAGGAAAACATTTTCATTTTCTCATACTGGAGAAGGCCTTCCTAACGAAAGAAACCCAGGAGTCACACAAGACTGACAGAGGTGATTACTTAAAATCTAAGTTGTGTACAATGAAAAATAGCATTAAAAAAGTTAAAAGACAAATTGTAGGCTGATAGAAAATACTTGTAACACATAAAACAAAGGATCAGTATTCAGACTATATAAAGCGATCCAACAGTTCATGGAGATCAACATCCCATTAGAACATAGTGAAAGGATAGTAATGAGAATGTCACCAAATAAATATAGATGATTAATTGATGGCGGAAAATTACTGAAAGTTCTTGCCTCTCAGACTGACCAATATTGAGATGACTGATAATATCAAATATTGGTGAGAATGTGAGGAAAGTAACTCTCATTCACTCTTGATGACACTGCATGGTTCTATCACCTTCTTGTAAACAGTTTGGTGGCGGGGAGGGGAAGACAATTTGGCAACATCTAATAGGATTGGTCAAGTACTTACATTTTAAAGAATTGTACAGTACAGAAAATTTAAAGGGAATCCATTGGTGTATCACTTATAATTGCCCCAAATTTAGAAACCACCTTCAAATGGCAAAATGGTTAAATACATTGTGGTGTCTATACTACTTTAAAAACATGTAATAAAGCTGTGTGCTAACATGAAAAGATATTCAAGGTGGATCGTTGTACTCAAAAGCAAGTTACAGAGTTGACGTGTGTGTATGTATATACATATATATGAGTGTATATATATATAATATATATATATACACACACACATATATGTAACGTGTATATATGTGTATATAAATCTAAAATCCTACCATCTCAGTAAGATTAAAGTTTAATGGGAATGCAAAAATACTGATTCACATTTTGCTTTTAAATAATTTTGCTTTGATCTTCAATAGGAGTACATGCAGAATATTTTTAATTGTTTTATTTACTTATTTTGAGAGAGAGCGTGCATACATGTGCAGGGGGCAGGGCAGAGAGAGAGAGAGGGAGAGGAAGAGTCCCAAGCAGGCTCCATGCTGTTAGCATAGAGCCAGGTTTAGGGCTTGATCTCATGAATCACAAGATCATGATGTGAGCCAAACTCAAGAGTTGGATGCTTAACCATCTGAGCCACCCAGGCACCCCCAGAATTTTTTTAAACCAATACTTATCAATGAATTAAAGAGACTCTTTCTTCTTAAATAAATTTTGAGTGGTATTCTGCCTCTATATAACAATGTATACTATTCCTTTAAACAGTAAATGTTACCAGATCTTTTTTGGCATTTTATTTAGTCAGCTAGATATCATAATAACAACATTTTTTAGTACATTTTATTCAGTGTCATAATCTGATATAAAATCTATAGGGCAAATTTATGGCCTACCCCTTAACTATTATTGGTCAATACAACCCAATTAATAATACTTTCAGATTTCTGCTGTGCAGTACTTACTGTTTACAGAGTAATAGAAAATATTCCTTGGGTGCCTGGGTGGCTCAGTCAGTTCAGTGTCCAACTCTTGGTTTCAGCTCAGGTCATGATCTCACAGTTTGTGAGTTTGAGCCTCATGTCAGGCTCCATGCTGACAGTGTGAAGCCTTCTAGGGATTCTCTCTCTCTCCCTCTTTCTCTGCCCCTCCCCTGCTTGTGCCCTTTCTCTCTCTCAAAGTAAATAAATAAACATTTTTTTTTAAAGAAAATATTTAGAGGGGCGCCTGGGTGGCTCAGTCGGTTAAGCATCTCACTTCGGCTCAGGTCATGATCTAGCAGTCCGTGAGTTCAAGCCCCACGTCGGGCTCTGTGCTGACCACTCAGAGCCTGGAGCCTGTTTCAGATTCTGTGTCTCCCTCTCTCTCTCACCTTCCCCACTTCATGCTCTGTCTCTCTCTGTCTCAAAAGTAAATAAACGTTAAAAAAAATTTTTTTTTAATTTTTTTTTCAACGTTTATTTATTTTGGGGACAGAGAGAGACAGAGCATGAACAGGGGAGGGGCAGAGAGAGAG
>NW_024412396.1:12139786-12172870 GCF_014898765.1 Herpailurus yagouaroundi
GCCCCAAAAATTTTTTTTAAAAAGAAAAGATTTAGGGCACCTGGGTGGCTCAGTCAGTTGGGCGTCTGAGTTCAGCTCAGGTATCTCACAGTTTGTGAGTTCGAACCCCGCATCGGGCTCTGTGCTGACAGCTCAGAGCCTGGAGTCTGCTTCGCATTCTGTGTCTCCCTCTCTCTCTGCTCTTCCCCCACTCATGCTCTGTCTCTCCCTCTCTCTCCTTCAAAAATAATTGAAATATTTTTTTAAAAATTTAAAGAAAAGATTTATTATGTCAGGTACTTTTTCTGTATATGAACCATGGCCTGCTGGAAACATCAGCCAAAGTGATCACTAAAAAAAACTATTAACACTAAGCCCAGAATGGGCCTGATTTGTATACTGTCTTGGAACCCATCCTGAAAATGATAAACAATATATTTCTTCATATTGGAAGTCAGTCTTTTGCAACCAAATCCCTTCAATAATACAATCACTAGGAGCTGGGTATTGTGGAAACATGTGAAGAAGTCAGGAGTGTAACTGGAATAGTTTTGAGTGGACAAGTATTTCCAAGCCATGGCTTACCATCACTTTTTAGGTAGCAAAGTCCACAATGGTAGATAATGAGAAAGTGTCTATTGCCCCTTGTTATATGTATAGTGGGAATCTACTGTAAGTTCCTTGTTTGTAAACCTCCATGTGGTGATTTAATCTCTTCTTTCCTAGGAACCTAGTTCATTTTTCTTTCTTCCTGAAAGCAACCAATAAAAGTTGTCTAGAGTTTCCACCATGAGTACATAGTGTGTGCTATGTGAAGACTTCATATGTGGCTGAATGTAAGCTCTCTAGCATACTCTAAGTAGAGACTCCTATGGGTGTGGCAGAGCAAAGGATCCTGCCAAAAGGCAGTAGTCACCTTAGCTTCAGAAATGTCCTCTTTCCAGAACAGGTACTGTGAGTTTTTCAGAGCCCCAGGACAGAATGCTTATAAGATGAATATATTAGCAAGGAATAGTAGCAATATAACTGGGTATTATTCTCAGAGGACTCAAAAATTAAAATAAAAAAAAAAACTAAACTAAAACATGGGCACCTGGGTGGCTCAGTCAGTTGAGGGTCAGACTTCACTCAGGTTATGATCTCACGGTTCATGAGTTTGAGCCCCACATTGAGCTTTGTGCTGTCAACTCAGAGCCCGCTTCAGATCCTCTGTCCCCCTATCTTTGTCCCTCCCCCACTCATGCTCTCTCTCTCTCTCAACAATAAATAAAAAACATTTTAAAAAATTAAAAAAAAACTAAACAGAGCAAAATATTCTTCCCATATGCTCTGTCCTTATGGAGGGATGCCATTAAGCCTTTTTGATATTAACAGGCAAAGCCAAGTATAGTATTTACTCAAATTTTAAAAGGGGGGAGTATGAGAGTGTGTATATGTGTGTGTGTGTGTGTGTGTGTGTGTGTGTGTATAGTTTATGAAAATTAGCACTTACATACAAAAAGAAATCTGGATGGAGACCGCAGTTTTGAAATTTTGAAATCTCTCTCTTCACTAGCATTTTAATGCAGCATCATTAGGAATATGACTTTATAGATGGGCTCAAAATTTATTTGAGTAAAGAGTAGTATAAAATTTGGTTTTCAGAAGCAGTAAAAAGGACATTTGAGTGTGGTTTCTGTTCTAGGCAGAGAGCAAATGCAAGTCTTGCAAACCTTTTGGTTGAATAACTTCTATAATAATCTATACAGTAGAATAATATGGAGCATGTCTTTTAAAACTATGCATGTAGAGACTGTAAGTTTCATGGAAAAATAGGCTACATCCATCTTGTTCAGCACTGTCTTCAGTATCTAGTGCCAAGGTCAGTTAAGGCACTAAAGCAACAGTTGCTTAGTAAATACTTAATGAATTGATCAGTTAATTAACATAACCACCAGAACATTAATGGAATTTATTTCTGGATTAGGGGTGCTTTGTATTTCCCTATTTTTGTTCATTTGCTTGTTCTAAATTTTCTAAAATGAGGATGAATTACTCTTCAAAAAAGAATACGTTTTTGCCATAATTGAAAGGTTCGTGGAATCCCCTTAAATTTTTATACTTGTTATATGAATAAGTATGCTGTCTTTCAGTTACAAAAAATCTGCTTGTTTAGGACATAGAGTTGGGGATTATTTTTCTATCATTGTTGATAGTTTTGTACAGATCCACCCATACTCCCCTGTGCTGTCCCCCCATGACTAAGAGTTTACATTCACAGTCTGCATGTCAGGCTTAGGAACCCTCTCTTTGACCACAGAACCGTGTAATCTCTTACCTGGGGCCTCAGGTTCCTGACTTTGGGCTCATGACATTGAGGCAGCTGAGCTAACTCCAACTGGGGCAAGTAAGAGTTTGTAATTAGACCTGAGGTGAGCAGAGCTGAGTGTTTACTTTCAGCCACCTGCTTTTGTTCCATGGCAGTACTGGAGCCTTAAGATACATGGAGAGAGATTTGGGGCATAACTATGTAAAGTGGTGGTAATGACACATCCCTGTTGAGGTTATTATAATCTTCAATTCCTATTTAAAAATCCTTAGTGATAGGCTCAACACAACTGCAATTATTATTAAAAACTTTTGTTTAAAATGTTATTTAGAATATGTTTTCTATATGGACTACGATAATCACAAACAGTATAGGAATAGAGTCATAATTTATGACTATATATAGTGTAGATTGTATTTTTTCCCAACGAAATGCAGAGATGCAGAAAAATTGCCATGATTTGTGTTATAACACTGGAGTCAGAACTAATACTGAGGAGTGTTTTCTCAACTTGATGCATGGGCTTTAACTATGCAGCTCCCATCAGCACTAATGGGAGATTCAAGGCTAAATGCCAAGGATAAAACTGAGACTATAATGCAAGCTTTGGATGTGGTATAATTGGAAACTGATTTTCATTGTGATTTTATGTGCTATTTTTTTTGCTTTTGGAGTTCCCGTTATTATACTTTTAAAATTTGATTTTTTAGATATGGTAAAAGGTAACATTTAATAATAAATAAAATATGTACCCAATTTTTTTGTATCTTTGCCAGTGAAATGATGTAGTGGATTAGAAATCCAACTGAAAGATAGAGCCAAAGGTTTGGCTAAGATATTGGGTATGTGTTGCTTACATAATGTCTAGAAAATTCAGCAGCTACCTGTCTATTTGAAAAAGAGATTGGTGTACGTTTGCCTAACTGTCTATCCAATTACCAGTCTATTTTTCCTGAACTATTTTCATACATCAGTGGTATTACTATATTAAGAAAACCAATGAAAACCCTTGAACTATTTTACATGGTCATAATGAGCATGAGTTGGAAATTAATATATATAACAGGAATAGTGAGTAAATATGATGGTACATATCTTCCCTCTCCCATAGACAGTGTTTCTATACCCCCAGAAGGAAAATTTAATCTTCTGTGGCTAAAATAAATGAAATATATTTCTCTTGCTTGCTTAAGATCAATAAATGAGTAGATTTTGTCTACTTTAATATTTAGGTGTTCTTTGTTTAATCATTTCTGTATTTAACTGATGGCAGCTGCCCTAACTTAGGGTACACTAGAATGTGCCAACCAATTCACTTTTGAGGACACAAATTAAACACATCAGTGTTTCACCTTGGCATGTTCAAACAAAAAGCTCTTAGGGTGTATTATTAATAGTAGAGTGGTAAATATAGGTTTCAACGCAAGCATAAACTTTTAATTGGCCAGTTGTTTGAGAACATGGCTAGTTCATACAGCAGTGGCCATTAATTGGAATTGCAATCTCCTTATATTGAAACCTCTCTGAATATAAAACCTATATGCCTCTAAGACCATCAACCTTAAGTCTCACATTGTGAGAGCCATCATAGGTGTCAATGATGTTCAATAAGCTGAGAGAGAGAGGCATAAAGGAGCACCCAACCATGATCATATATATTGGACACTGCATGTCTCAGTCATATGGAGTAAATAATTCACTAATTCCTCAACTGTATACCCAATCCCCAGAACTCCACTGTGAAGCCACGGCTGCCCAGAGAGTAGGCACTCAATTGAGAGTAGACAGGAAGAGTGTTGAGCTCATAAGTGAACCAAGACACCTGTGCCTGGGGTAACACTCTTTTGAGAGATGCCACAAAAGAAGAGAGAAAACAAGGGGCACAGGGTGTATGGGGTACAGAGCACTGCTTACCTTGAGGGTCCAAGTTAGCAGCTAGAGTCTTGAGCTGGTCTGTCAGCCTCAGCCAAATGGTTAGCATAACTTTCAACTATTCACAAACCTTTAAGCTTCTATGACCTAATTTCAGGTTGGGGTGTCATGGGCTATAAACCTGTGTAGACCAATTTTCATTTGAACACCAGGAAATGAGTGGATGAGTCTTCTATATACTTGTGGACAGTCAACAAAGAAATTCCTTTGTATTTATGTAATGTCATGGGTGCCAATTGGTTGTCCTCATCACATTCAGTTTTTCCTTAGGGACCCTAGTGTTAGGCCCAAACAAGGCTTGTAGCCCCAAGGTCTAAAGGGCCTGCTAATTAAGGACTGCGCGCGCGCACACACACACACACACACACACACACACACACACACACACACACACACACACACACCAGAAAACAAATCACGCAAAACTGAAAGGACCTTGAGTATCTCCATTTGCTCAGAGGTATATGACTAGTCAGGACACCTTCTCCCTGCTCTGTTGTGCTGTTAGCCCAGGAGGGCCCAAACCAAAACATAATAAAGCTCCAACATCCCTGCATTCAGCATTTTACAAATCTCTTTGGAACAGAAGAGTAAATAATTTCTTAAACAGTTTGGCTCTTACAGTAGTCAGTCTTGGACAGCTGTCAACAGGAAACCCCAAGTCATCTCGTATTAAACTCTGCTATCACAGAGGGACCTGTCACCTAAACCTTGACATAGGACCTATGAGAATTATTTTTATTTTTATTATTAGAAAGCACTGACAAGTATTTGGAAAAGCTGGGGAAACCTAGGAGAATGCATTCTCACTTCTCCTAAACATTGTGTTTATTCACTTATTGAAAGCTCGTTTAAAATAAGACAGATTTTCCTCTCTTAGTAACTTGAGAAACATCAGTGGCAAAAATCACTGCCTTTAATGCAGTCTTTGGACAATTTAGCACTACTATTCATAATAATTGTAAGAAATTATATTTTTTCTTGAAAAATTCATTGAGCCTTACCATCCCAGCATTCTGCAATTTATATATCTGTCATCAATTCACATAAGATGATAGAATTTCTATGAGAAAGCATTTGTGATTTTATCTTTTTTTTTTTTATGTGGTCTTGAGTGGTATACTATTTTCCTTATGCAGGCAACCTCTCCAGCATCATCTAGCTGACTCTTATTCTTTGTGAATCCTGCAGACGGAGGGGGTGTCAGTGAAGCACACTTATTTTAAGGGGTAGAAGTGGGTAGGGAAAGAGATTGTGTAGGGGAAGGAACCTATCCCCCATCCCCTGTCCCTAAGCCATCCCGGCTTCCTCGTGCAGATGCCCAGCACAGTTCTGTACATTGGCTGACCCAGCTGGATACAGTGGTCCCAGCCCTGCTGTCCTGTCCAATCTACTTTTCACTGAAGGAAGAATATGTCTGGAGCCACAACTGAGGAAGTGGACGGCAGGGGTTGAGGGCAGGATTTTTTCGATCACCACTGAAATTGGAGAGATATGAACCTGAACTCTTAAGAGGGAGGTGATCTGGTCTCCAGGAAGGCAATTAACCAGACAAGGAGTGTGGGAATTAGGGATCAAAACTGTGAGGCGAACAGGTTGAGTGGTCTTAGACAAGTTACATTTAATCTCAGAGCCTCCTTTGCCTTATTTCAAGCAGGGGCAGTGTTAGAATTAATTAATTTTGCAGGGTGCTTTGAGATCCACCGATGTGAGACCAGGGCAATGCAGAAGGAGGTTTTGTGTTGCTGTTATTCTTGTTCCTAGAAATATGGAAGCTTCCTCTTATTTTACCAGCCCCCTTGACTCCCCACACCTGAACAATAAGAAAATGAAAGTAACCTGTCGGCTGTATCAATCAAGTATTCACGTGCAATTCATTCAAACCTTGCCTCAGCCGTGTCTCTGAGCACAGACACTGTGTGATTCTGTTAACATTTTCTGTGGGACTGAGTTTTCAATGATTATATTCTAACCTTGCTGTTATTTCTGAATTTTATGCAGGGCTGATGATTTCCCCATCTTGGGGTTGGTCTTTCATTATGGGTTTTTTAGGATATTCTTCATGCCTTGTCGTAATACTTCTCAGGGAAGCCCCCTGAAACTTTGCAGAGTCCCCAGAATTTGACCTTCGGACTGAAAAGATTTGATCTTTCTGAGGCTGACCACCAGTGCAGCCTCTCTCTGCCCCGACCCCTTTCAGTTTCTCTCCTTCTTTTTGGCACAACACAAATTTCCAAGTTGTGTATGTTTGCTTGTAAATACACCACTCAGCTGTGTTCCCATCCTTTGTGTCAACAGGAAAATCCCCTTGTTCTATGTTTAGCTTGAATAATTACCAAACTGTTTGTAATTAGAATGTGAGAATGTGACCTCACAGCAATTTTTTCATTTCCTTTCTGTGTATTTAATACATTTCAGAAACCGAAAATACCAAATCTGTCCCCCCTTTTTTTGATGCTTATCAGTAATGGAAACATTGCAAAACAATCAGCCCAATACCTATGCTTTGTTCATTTATTGCCTTCTCTGAAGATAAATTGACTGTACTCAACGCTCTTCAGCATTTTTCTTCACCTAGATATTATTGCCTTGTGCAGCCACCCCAAGGTGACTGTTATCACTTAATTAAATCCTTGCACGCTGGGAAGAAAAAACAACATTGTTCCTCCATAACCCCAAGGAGCCTATTTTTAAGCCACTAAGCCTTTTCCCTGTTTTATTAACTTATTCCTGGCTACAACAAGACATACTTTTGTTGATGAGCAAAAGGTTGTATTAGCTTTTTATTTTCTGGGTAAACTTACCTATTCTCTGGGAAGAAGGAAGGCAAAAAAGAATGGACATTGCAAGGGAAGGGAAAAAATGGGGTCTCTTCAACCTCCCTGATTCTAGTAAAGGTCTCTGTAAACACCATGCTGGAAACTAGAAGCAGGGGATTCAGGAAAGGGAATGAGAAAATAAAATGTAAACATCAAATGGGAACAAGATTCTAAAAGTAAAATGACGTGTCTGTCTATTGGGGGAAGCATGTGGGGTAGAGGACGCCACTTTCAAGCTAAGGAAACTAGGCATAGATGTTGTATGTTTGTTTGTTTGTTTTTTGAAGAAGGAATGATCTATTGGCACTTCTTTTTGTTGCTGTCTAGAGTAGAATCTCTTTATTAACCTTTTGTCTAATGTGTTTGTTTATTTTTTTTTTCCACACTTAGGTTTCCTTCTTTACTTTATGTTACTGGGCATCCTTTATTGGTCAGTTCTATCCCCAGTTATGTTTCAAGGCATCAAAGAAATACCATTAGGGCATATTTAGGGTTGTGTGTGTGTGTGTGTTGCATGTGGATACATGTGTGCACATATGTGTACGTGTGTGCACATGTGCTAGGAACCTGTAACTGGCACTTAATATCCAAAAATTCACTTGCTGCAAAGGGACTTATTTGTTCACACGTGGTAAATTATGTACCTTTTAGTTTGTTTCTAGTCCATTACATCATGGGCCCAAAAATGGGTTGTCACTTCTAAGATTTGGACCCAAGCAAGCATATGTGTTTATTCATGATGGTAAATCATTTTACCACATGCTGTGCTCACCAACAGAGTAAATGCTGCTTAAAGCTGCAATATTGGCAAGAGTAGTTGATGCTGTGACAGGCTAGGGCTGGATAGAGACCCGGTTCTTAAATAGATAATTAAGATATCTGAACTGTCACCAATCACTGCCCACAGGTTACACATTTCTCAGCTTCATACATGGAACACACGATTGTGCACGCTGCCTCACTCCCTCTTCCAGTGCAAGATACATTCACTGGCTCAGTGTGCCTGTCCCTCAAATGGGAAAAGCAGAAACATCTCTAGGATCATGGGAGAACGAGCCCAATAGTGCCTGTGAAGATCCCTTTAATGAAAGGGCCACGTGTACAAATGCCAGGAATTTTTTCTTGCTTGGTGCATAAGACCTTCCACTGCCTACTTGGAATGACTGAGAATCTTCATGAGCTGTTTCTGGGATTCCGGTCAGATCTGCAATAGTTTCCATCCTGCCAGCCAAATGGATGCCTGTGGGGATGTGTATATCTTCCCACTCACTGGAGTGCACTGGTTTCCTTTTTTTCCTCTACAGGTTAATTTCTTTTCCTTTATAATAGCATTATAAATATCTTACTGAGGCAGGTTAGAGCCCTTCAAAGACGGTGCCCTTTGTAGCAGCCACCCATTTGACTTTGACCTTGAACGGTGTTCTTAGTGTCCTCATGTAGTTAGTATGGACGCATATACATATTTGGCTTCAAATTGCAGTTTTGTTGGTGAGAAACTCTTGCTGGCTTTCTCTGAACAACCTTAGAATATGACATAGAATCCCAGCGTGAGTATCATTTACTGTTTGCCCTCCTCCCTCCACCCCCTCGCTCCCTCCCTCCCTCTCCCTTCTCTCCAAGTTAGCCAGAGTCATTCCTAAGCCATCCTTCTCAAAGGTGTATATCTGGCCTTGTAGAATGTCAGAACAGGAGGCAACCCGGCTGTCCTCAGTCACTCATTTTTGTTCTAAATAATCTTCACTGTTGGGAAACCCTTCCTTTTGCACCCAGATTCTGCTCACTGCCTTTGCCCTTCATGAAACAGAAAGACTGGTTGCCAGCCTCTGTGGAGGAACCTGGCATGTACTCAGTCACCTCTGGGTCTCCTCCGGACTGAATAATCCAGTCCATTTAACCATTCTGTAAAAGCCTTATGTTTCAATTATCTATTTTTTCAGCTCCCTTTTGAACCCTCTCCAAATTCTTCTTTCTTGTAAAGCAGTGAACCCCAAAACTGAATTTGAGACCTGAACAGTGCTGAGCAAAAAGGAATCTGAGCTTAGAATTCTAAGCTTCATTGTTGATGGTTCCCCTTTGCAGACCTTTAACTTAAAAATATTGAGTCATGGTGGGGCGCCTGGGTGGCTCAGTCGGTTAAGCGGCCGACTTTGACTTAAGTCATGATCTTGCAGTCCATGAGTTGGAGCCCCAAGTCAGGCTCTGTGCTGACAGCTGGGAGCCTGGAGCCTGCTTCTGTTTCTGTGTCTCCCTCTCTCCCTCTGCCCCTCCCCCATTCACACTCTTTCTCTGCCTTTCAAAAATGAATAAATGTTAAAAAAAAATTTAAATATTAAGTCATGGGGCTTCTGGGTGGCTCAGTCAGTTAAGTGTCCGGCTTCAGCTCGGGTCATGATCTCGTAGTTTATGAGTTTGAACCCTGCATCGGGCTGTGTGCTGACAGCTCGGGCCTTGGAGCCTGCTTTAGACTCTGTGTCTCCCTCTTTCTCTGCCCCTCCCCACTCATGTTCTGTCTCTCAAAAATAAATAAAACATTAAAAAATACATACATTGAGTTGATCAGTCACCCTATTTAAAAGAAGAACTGGGTGGTATGTGCACACACATACAGGCAAATACACACACAGACACACACACACACACACACACACACACACAATGGGAGGGAGGTGCTGGCCTTATGCAGAGCCCAAGAGATCAGGAGACACTCCCTAAGACACCATGATCTCTACTTGTTGAGCATGAGGCAGCCTGCAGCCTTGAAGTCTCTTATGTGACTCAGAGTATGGGTGTTATTTGAAGGTAAGCAGAACTAGACTCAGACAAAGTTGTCAAGTGGATGAAAGGCTTCAGCATCAGGCATTTTCTATTTTCTTTCCTTATCACCCTCAGACATGGCCTCCCGGTCCCCATGTGGGTGAACAAGCAGGCCAGGGCTGGGCGCTCAGAGGAAGTAGCTAGTGAGCTAATGCGTGTGGTAGACAAAGGTGGAACCTCAGTAAAAGCTGGTTCCTTCCTCCTTCTATCTCTTCCTGTACTCTTACTCCCTCGGTTCTCATCTGGAGAAAGCTTAAAGACCATCTTCTCACTAGCCCATACCCACTTTCATCTACTTCCCATTATCCTTGAAAAGGAGGCAGTAGAAACAATATAGAATTAGTATGAAACCATCACAATATTATTATGTGTAATCGAAATTTTCTAATAAAAATACTGTATTATTCTTATCTCTACTGCTCAATATCTAGAACATTGCCCTTTCTCACTTCACATTCTACTAGATCTTTATACCAGTGATAGGTTAGTCTGAATGAGTATTCGAACACAACGGATTTTTCTGGGACTATTAGATGCCTGTTGCCAAGATCTTTGGAGCAGAGAAGAATTGCTTTTCTCTATGTTTGCCTCAGTATTTTTTATTGAGTGTATGTTACTGAGGTGAGGTTGAAAAGGGGAAAAGTTGCCTAGGAATCAACCTAAGTGAAACAATGCACCCGTGGAATGAGGTTCACCGAGTAGATTATAATCGACCAAGGTATAGCTTAGACCATACCTAGCAGAAGGTCCTGTCCTGCCTCAATCTCTCATTTAGCTGACATCACAATCAGAGAGGACAACAACCATCTTCTTATCCCACGTCTGCTTTGGACATCACCTTGAGCACACTACCTGTCTACCCTCTATCCCAGGGAACTCTGTATAGGGGAACAAAGGGTAGCGATTTGATGCCAAAAAAGTGAAGAGTCTCTGCTGTGAAAAAAATATGCTCCAAATCTTCAGAGTCGATATACAGTGTAGCAGACTGCGTTTGAGTTCCTGCTTTACCACTTGTCATCTCGATTTTCCTCATCTCAAAAAGGGAACAGCAATAGTATATCCATCAGAGTAAGGAAGTGAGGATTAAGCTGGGTTAGTCCATATGAAGTCCTTCTCCTGGGGTCCAAAACAGAGGCCACCTCAATAAATTCTGTCACTGATACACATGGTATATAATAGTATTCACACACATCCTCGAATTATCCTCATTTTTAAGTGGCTATGCTTATGGAACTAAAATCATTTTTATGTCTTCATGGTTTTTTTCTTTCTCGTATTCTTGTTGACATTACTGTGTTGTGCAAGTGTCCCACCCTAGATTTCCGTCTCTTTCTGGTAACTTCTACAACTCCTCAAGGTCAATGAAGTCTTTCTTCTCCCTTACAAGTACTCTGGCCCCAACTCATGTTTATTAAACATTTAAAGAGGAGTATATATGACCAGGATGGAATCTCATTTCAGCCAAGAGTCCTTTTCTTCCTTGTCCCCTTAAGTTCATATCTAACTTCATTTTAGTGCCCTTTGTGAATTACACCATTTCTTCCACATGTGCATTTCTTCTTATGATCAGGTAAAAACCACTCTTTAGCAGACATTCTTTCTAAGTCAGCATCTCAAGTCAAATAATAACCACTGTGGGTGCCATTTATCAAATATCTACCATATGCATTTATTCTAATCAACTCAACAACTCTACTGAGTAGAATAAAGAATGTACAGGGGGCGCCTTGGTGACTCAGTCAGTTAAGCATCCCACTGTGGCTCAAGTCATGATCTCATGGGTTTTGAGTTCAAGCCCTGCATCTGGCTCTGTGCTAACAGCTCAGGGCCTAGAGCCTGCTTCGGATTCTCTGTCTCCCTTTCTCTCTGCCTCTCCTCCACTCATGCTCTGTCTCTCTCTTAAAAATAAACAAACAGGGGCGCCTGGGTGGCGCAGTCGGTTGAGCATCCGACTTCAGCCAGGTCACGATCTCGCGGTCCATGGGTTCCAGCCCCGCGTCGGGCTCTGGGCTGATGGCTCAGAGCCTGGAGCCTGTTTCCGATTCTGTGTCTCCCTCTCTCTCTGCCCCTCCCCCGTTCATGCTCTGTCTTTCTCTGTCCCAAAAATAAATAAAACGTTGAAAAAAATTAAAAAAAAAATAAATAAACAAACATTAAAACATATATTAAATAATGTACAGACATTGTTCTTTACATGTACATATGAGAAAACAGTAAAATCGCACATTCAGAATTCCAGCTCAGGTCTGTTTGAGTCCAAAATGCATGTATTCTTTTTCATTGCCTCTTAAAGATTTTGAAGGACTCTCATTTCAAAGCTGGGCATAAAACTTGCCCACCTCTGGCCACATAGAGTCTTTAATTTCACTAAAGGAATTGAAGAGACAAGGCCATAATTGTCCCATCTCCTTGACCATTGCCCCAAATCTTAGAGTCTCTCTGAATCTGACCAGAGTCTTTCTAACAGAGTCATGTCTCGTGTTGAGCACAATTAGAGTGTGGAATTTAGAGGGGCCCCTCTATAGTGCCCGGTCTTTGAGCCACGAGCTGTGGCCTCTGGTATCGTCCTCCCTGAGCATTTCTCAAGAACTGTGGCAAGTGGTTCCCTGGTGAAAGCTGTAGAATGTGCTCCTTAGCAATGATCAAGCCACTCTGGTCTCAGGAGTAGTCCACCCATCTGCCTGATGCATCCTTATTCCTTCCTTAATCTTCTTCTCTGGGGGGTTCCATAAGGCTCTCTGCCTCTGGAAGTCTCTTCTCCCACACCCCTTAACAAGGCCAGGAATCTGTCCCTATAAAGCCCCCTTTCTGATGCCTCATCCAGGACTCGGATAATATCTAGATCCCTTTTTTTTTTATGAGGCCCCCCTGGAAAAACCCTAGGGAGAGACGTAAAAGAATTAGTTCTCTTTAAACCACTCGCTATGTCGGCAATCCTGGTGTTCACTGACATATGTAGAGAAGTGGTGGAAAGAAAGGGTCCTAATGTTTCAGCCTGTGTCATCCAATACTCAGGTACTTCTGCTTTGACCTCTCTCTGTACATCCGAGTGTTGAAGCCTAGATGTTCTCTCATGTAATTCATTCGCACTGTGTCAGATGACAAAAGGGGGCATTAGTAATATGGTTCCTTCAAAAAGTTGCTGGATAACCTGCTACACCCATCATTCTCTTTTCTGTGTCCCTGTGAGGCAAGAAGATTCAGCCTTGAAGAAGCAAGCATGCATGACTCATGGCAGAACCCCTAGATTTTACTGTACTGTAGTAAGCCTTTTGAGACAAGAATTTTTAATCCTGTTCAAAATGAAGGTTTTGTATTCCATCATGTTATTGGAAATTTTAATTGTAATCGTGTAGTTCTGTGTGTTAAGGGAGCCCGATATAAGAATTGCTTTTTGGAAATAGGTGAAGGAACAAGCTTCTTTCATTCATTGCCTATAAGGCTGTGTTGCCTCCTGAGATTATGGAAAAGAGCTGGGCTCCCTACATTGTAGAATACTGATAATGTCAGTCATTCACTGTTGCACTGTTTTGATCCCATTAGTTCAGGTGAAATTAAGGATGTTGATAAACTGTGGAGACCTGTGCCAACATATAGTCCATCAGACCTGCCTAGTAGGTCACATCTGTGTGCCATTAGGCCACATTTGTGTGCTTTTTAAGAAATGGCAAAATAATATTGGCTATACACTTTCGTGAAATGTGTCTGTTATGGCACAAAAGAACCAGGAAAGGGATAAAAATCTGTTGGGAGAGGAGCAGTAAATGTCTTAAGCAAGTGTGATTACCTTTAATAAGAATAGAAGGAACACACAGAAAATGATAACAGCTTAAGGTTGTGTTTGTAAAACCCTTAATATATTTTTTATTTGCTTTGGGATAAAAGTCTTCCATTAGGGCACAGAGGCCAATTTGAGTCTTTAGGGGCTCAATCCTTTAGGGGAACTCCCTCTCCTGCCTGCAAAGCATTTAAGTAGAAATTAAAGTAGGTCATCCTATTACTAAGGAGAAGCCCCCAAGCAAGACAATAAAACAAATCTTACTTGTTGGAAAAGGTCAAGACTAGAATGAACAAATCTCATTGGAGGCAAAAAGAATCTACCCCCAATATTCAACCACACAAAATTTACACTAGCCTACACAAATATGAAGCCATTCTTCGTCTTCAAAATTTGTTAGTAATCATTACACATCCGTGAGTCATGTGTACAAACATATCCATAGTTATTCTACTTTCCAGGGTAGTTTCCACATAAAAATGCATTCAGAACAGGATTACTGGGCACATTGGTCATGAAATACGGCCCACATGTACCACTACAACCACACCATCCCTGCAACCATCAGCACCTCTTGCAATAAATGGATGAATACAGAGTGCAAATCAATAGACTAAAGGAGAAGAGGAAAAAAGGGAATAAGAGAAAAAAGAAGTGACAAGGGGGCTGAAATGAGAACCTAGACGTTGGGGGAGAAGCTATTGATTCGAAACCTGTGTGCTGACGTTTCCAAGGTGATCCCAGGTGACATTATACTTCTTTGAGGCGTCTATCATTCATGTGAGGCTAATGTTTACTTAAATTCTAAGATATGTGTGAGACAGAGTTTTAGTGAGGATTCTTTATTCTTAAATTATTAGAGACTTCATTAAAAATATTAATGTCTTAGGTGACAGAGTGTGTGTGGTGGATACAAGTGGGATATTTCTTCATTGTGAAGTTGATTATCTTATAGTCTTGGGATTCTGGACAGTTAAGAAAAATACCATTTTAATAATGAAAATAAGTTTTAGTTCCCATACGCATCCCTTAAAGGAAGCCAGGCAGAGGGCCAACTGAAAACTCAGATGTGGAATTTAATCAATATATTTGCCCCTTCCTACCACTGTTGTTGGCCATTTGGATGCCTTTGACATAGAAGGTTGAGAAAGACTAAGTGGGAGGTGACAGGTGTGGCTGAAGGTATTATAGAGCTATCTGATTGAGGCTACTATAAATTCTGTAGACTAAATAGAATTTTAATAAGTCTAATAGTCATTGAGAGATGGACTGTCATCCATCAAATGCACTGAATGGTGGAATATATCCATTTTCAAATTATTTTTGTTCTAACATATCTTTAGCTATTTAAGTCCAAAGAGTGAGTAAATGGATCATTGTGCACATTAGAATTAGGCTGAGACTATTGATTCAAGGTTTCTAGTGAATGAATTATCAATACAGCCAACTGCAAATTTCGTTTGGAATTACCGTGAATTGGCACATCAGTGCATTTGAATAGATCATGCATAACCTAGATTATTGTTAGAGCGAATCCCTTGTAGGCTGTTATATAACTTCAGTAAACTACATGGCCCTGAGTCACTGAAAACACTTCATCTAGTGATTCCTCAGGTGTGTCAGGTAATAGAGTCTCTATGGCTAAAGTAGATTGTGGTGTTCTGTGGCACCTTGTGCCAAATAGCTCAAAACAAAGTGCTCAGGAAGTAAGTTAGACCTGCCTAGCAGGCTAACAACTATGTGCTGCCTAGCGGAAAACAAAAAACAAAATCTGCCGTTCTTTGGCAAATGTCTGGGATGTCACTTACTGGTCTCTGACTTCACTAAGGAGTCCAGGAAAGGGAAAGATCCTGTGTGAGGACAGCACTTGAGGACAGAAGGGAAGGGAAAGATTGCCCGGGCAAAAACTTTTGACACTTCCTTTTGCCCTGGGAAATGCATATGGTGGCATTGTTAGCTCCATGAAATGGTCCATCCTATTTGCTAATTATAAGGGTGTGTGTTAGCACCTTTAAAATATATTTATCTCTTAGAATGCAGGAATCTCAAAGTTTATAGAACAGGTCTGTTCCTGAAAAATGGACCATTCAGTGACAGTTCATGTACTGAATCTAATTTGCCCTTTGTCGCCTGCAGTGCATTTCTCTAGAAAAACTTTAAGACAAAACGGAACTATACCTTTCGAATGTTTTGTTAAACAAATTTGAGCACCTATTGTAAAAGAAAACAAAAATAATCTTGATGATTATTTGACCTTTCAGTCAAATCACTTAAACACGAAATAGCTGAGCCTGTCATGTTTGCTGCCTCGTATGCATATGGCCCATATGGTGGGTCAGAAAGACATGGAGACAGAGAGCCCAGTAGTTTCCACCGGTTAGATACATTCTTTGTCTTCTTCAAATTACCTTAACATAGCTGATTTTATATTCAAGGTAGTTGCTTTAGACTTTATCTTTGTGTTTCCGTTACTTACACTTCTCTATAGACAACTTCAGTCCCATGATTCCTATTAAATCTCAGAGATTTCGGTTAAAGCATCATATGATCCTGGAAATTCAAATAGTAAAAGAGCCGGTTACTCCTCAGTGATGGCTATGAATGCTTGAGCAGTCAGGATAGTCGCTGAAATAGATCAGAAAGAGGAAGGAAACTCCAATCTCATTTAATTTCCTTCTTTGCTAATGTTGTTATCCCCCAAAGTTGCCAATAGCAAAAACCTCATAGGCTGGTCTGGTTCTTTCATTCTGTTCCTGAATTGGACACGTCAGAAGCCAGGATCCACAGCCAAGCACCACTACACTTAATTGCATACATTTAGACTGTCATTTTATGTACACCTAGCACATTCGGTGCTACCACATTCCACATGCTGAATTGCTCTCCTTTGAAGGATGTCATCTAGAGATTGTCTGAGGATTTCTTACGACATCAGTCATTACACTTTGTGTATCTGCAAGTATGTCAGCAAACAATAAACAACAATCTTCTTTGCTTCAAAGAAGTGTTAAATTGGCATGTGGGCTTCCTTGAAGCCCTGAATAGGATGAGAGCTCTGTGGACAAGCAGTATATGCCGGTCCTTCTCGCTAAGACTCAGCGGCCAACTGTGCAATGAAACTAGGTCAGAAAAGCAGCCAAGAGCCATAGCAAGTGGTAAACCCAGTTGTTTATCCCAAGATCATTCAGCAGCAGGTTCCCAGTTCCATCAGAATAATTGATTTTCCCATAAATGTGTATCTCTGCTTTGTATGGAGCTAAGGCATTGAAGCAGTGTAGCCTCTAAGCATTCGAAATGCACGGGAAACCAATATAAAGATTTCAATATTGTAAATGTAGGACCCAGAAGAGGTGCAATTGCTTGAAAAAGATTTCAAAGACAATCTTAAGCATTATCGAATTTCTGGAACTAAACACTACTTTTTATTATCAGTCCATCATATTTATAGCTTTATGTGCGCCTAGGAAAAATTAATTATTAACTATATGAATAGTATATAGAATAAAGAGGACAAGATCTAGTTACACTGATTTCCTGAAGTTAACATTGAAGATTTTCATGGCCCACGCATTTTGCCCAATCAGAATTCCTAAATTACTATCTTAACTCAGACTACCATAACAGAATACCACAGACTGGGTGGCTTAAGCAACAGACATTTGTTTTCTCACAGTTCTGGAGGCCAGAAGTCCAAGATCAAGGGGCCAGTATGGTCAGATTCTGGTGAGGCCTTTTTTGTACCTTGCAGATGGCCACCTTCTTGCTGTGTGCTCTCATGACCTTTCCTGGGTACATGCCTACAGAGAAAGAGATAGCTCTCTCTTCCTCTTCTTA
Organism: Herpailurus yagouaroundi; assembly: GCF_014898765.1. Taxonomy (NCBI): domain Eukaryota; kingdom Metazoa; phylum Chordata; class Mammalia; order Carnivora; family Felidae; genus Herpailurus; species Herpailurus yagouaroundi. The sequence goes on from NW_024412396.1 coordinate 12,157,251, forward strand.
TAAAGATATCGGTCCTGTTGAATTAGGACTCCACCCCTATGCCCTCATTTAACCTTAATTATCTCCAAGAAGCCCAGTCCCCAGCTACGGTCACCTTGGGAGTTAGGGCTTCAATGCACAAATTTTGGGGGGATATAATTCAGTCCGTGGCCACTACATTTGCAACAATCAAGTTTCTTTCAGTATGGATGTTTTTAATACCATTTCCCTAGAGATACCAATAAATGTTTCCTAAATGAAACTCATATGAATGCATCAGATTAATATCTAAGGTCTCTAAATGGTCTTTTAATATGCTAAAATCATTACAGGGTGCTTTAATCACTGTTACTACCCCTGACACAAACTCCTTACCTAAAGGAATATATGTACAAAGCTTTTATTATTTTCTCTTAAGGAACCTATTTTTTGTTCCCACTGCCCAGTTGAACAGTCAAGGTTCAGTCGTAAGCAGCCGTAACAGAAGTAGCAATATGAGTCTGCCTTGTTATTATTGAGGATGTACTTCTAAGCAAACATGACTGCAAAACAAATTTCTGCAAAGTCATCTTACATAAAAGAGTATATTTCTACATAAAATAGTATGTAGTATACCAGAAGGGGGAGGAAAAAGCCCTAAGTCTCGGGGAAGCACTTGGGGACAGGAAATGGGGTTACGGTCCTGGCCAGCCCCGTGGCCTACTGGGTAAGTGCTCAAGGCTTGTTCTGACACTTGCTGTTGGGAGGTGTTCTCCTAGAAGTTTTCTAGGCTAGTTCTTCTTCCTCCAACGCATGAGAATTTCCTTGAGGTCTAGCAGTCTCTTGACTGTACATTCACAAATCCAAAAAGAGACGCGTGCAAGGTGATGGATATGTCAGGTAACTAGGTGGGAGGAATACCATGTGTTTGTGTAGCGAATCATTACCATGTATACTTGAAATATCTCACAGTTTGGTTTGTCAATTATACCTCAGTAAAGCTGAGAACTACAAATTCCATCAACCCATGCCTTTTCTAAATCGAAGACAGCGTATTACAGGTGCGGGGCTTAGTGATATCAGACAGGAGTCCCCACCGATTACAGAGGGTATCCTAAGCAGGAAACTGCCTTTGCCCTGCAACTTTTTGTTTTATAAAGTTAATTTCCAACTTGGCTCATTTCCTTTGTCTCCGATCCCAAGGATGATCTTTCTTGGAAAAAAGAGCTTGTGAGTTGGGTCCTTGTTCAGCTTTGTGAAACCTCAGCTCGTACAGGCCCAGTGCGGAGTAAGCACTCAACGTTGTCTTCTCAATGTATCACCCTCAAACAATAGGAGCATGAGAGTCCCTTGTGTGGAAAGAAGTGCTGGAGGAAGCACAGAATTTGAGCAGCTTCGATGGGGTGTGAAGCAACTAAAAGACCCAGCAGGTGGTCCCAGCATCAGGAGGAAAAAGAGGATCCTTCTTTCTTAGATCTACCACGTATTGATGCCTGACATTGAGCAGTGTCCTTAATTCCTCCGGGCTTCAGTTTCCTTACCTGTAAAGTAGGATTAAATAATACCTCGCTCACATTTAGTCTATGCAATTTGCCTAACATATATTCTTTTTCTTCATTTCCCCCTCCTCTCCGGTGAATATTTGAGTGAATTGGGCATCGTTTAAGACATTCTATAATACAGTATGATGGTATATACGTGATATATAATATATGTAATATATAATAGTATGTTCAATACATATTATAGAATCCATTCTCTGTTTTCCGGTAATCTGTGATCTATAGAATGTCCAATAAACAATTAGTATCTATTCTTTTTATTGCCTTGTATAATGCAGACAACTTGAAAAACACCTAGAGCCCTCCCTGTAGGTGACCAAGCTCCACGAGTGCCCAAAGCAAAGCAGTGACATTTTTTGGCCTTTCAGAACCAGCACAATGTAATGTTTATATTACTCCGGCTGGCATGGGAATTTTTTCTTTAACTTGAAAGAGAACTCTGAATTAAACGGGAAAGATGCACAGTAAGAAATTCGCTCCTGGATTCTGAAGAGCCTCTGTTTCAGTAAATTAATACACCATGTATACAAAAAGAAGGCGTTTCAATGTTCCAGTGAGTATCTGTGCCTTAGAATAACTAGTGGGAATCCTCTCCCTCAGGCATCAGAGCTTGTGAGCACCACACGGTCACTTATGCTTCCTGGAGTCCCAGTCTCCCTGGACAAGCCACAGAGGATGTGGGAGCCACGTGCTGCCCCTGGTGGCTCAGAGACACAGACACGTGTGATTCCACCAAATGCTACACCCTGTCTTTATACCAGAGCCTGTTGTCCGTTTGGCTCGATATTTAAATCAAGAAATCTACATCCCTCAAGGCTGGATGTAAGGCTTGAACTAGCATCCCGGAGAAAAAAGGTCAGCACTTTGATACACAGCTCCCACAAAATGGAATTTTAATGAGCAGAAGCAAAACCTGATCTCCTTGCTCAGAAAGCAGATGTCTTTGTTCTTTTCATGTTTTAACATTTCACCAGCTCAACATCTCTCCTTTTATTCTGGTAACTCTCCTCTAAGAACTGAAGAGAGGCCGTCTGTGCCTCTGCACTGTTTTCTCACCTAAGATGTTTAGATTTATGTCTTTTAGGAAACTCTTAGGAGAGGTGTTTCGAGGCGCCAAGGTTTATTGTTAAGGAATTCCTCTTTAGTGGGAAAATAATTAGGTGTGGCCAAATTAATCTAGCTTGGTATTGTGATTGGGGGAACATGTGGCTTTTGATACATGATAATGATATGAACCCATGCTACCCCTCATGTTATTGACTCACGGTGGTGGGGAAGGGGCAAAGGAAGAGACACAGGAGCCAGAAGGCTCGAGAAGATTCCTGAGAGCTAAATCAAATCCCAGACCTTTGATACATGCTTTTATCCACTTTGAGAAAATATACTTGCCTTAGATTCCTACTTCTAAAAATAAAGCTTTTGTTTCTGCACAGTGCTTGATTGTTAAAACGCAGATTGCAAAGACAAAATTTGGGAAACGTTTTCTTCCCCATAAACAGATACATGTGGGCACTTCTGGACATCGTCCCAGGTTCCTTGAGGTTGCCGGGAGTCCACATGTGTGTGCGTGAGCAGTATAGCCTCAGCTCCTGAGTGCAATCAGAGGGCAATATGGCATTTTAATGAGCTCTATCAAAGTGTTATTGTATCCAAAGGCCAAAAAATTTAAGAAACATTTTTGTCTTTCTAACTCTCTTATCTGCTGCCAAAACTGAGTGGTAAGATAGGTATTGAAGCCCTGTCCTCACTCTTCAGGCCAGGCTGCTTTTTTGTGCTTGGCTTATTCACTCAGTTTCTTTCATGATGATGGAGGCTTGGTTCCAGACCAGACTCCCCTGTTTCCAATGCTAACCCACTGCTCAGACAGCTGAAGGAGTTATTTCATGCCGCCTCTCCTTATTAACTGCAGCGATGTTTTCATAGTTATAAAATACTCTTACCTAATGGCTTGCAAGCATGGTGCTGAAATACACGTTCTGTTCTTGCGCTAACAGAATTATGTCATAACAATGAAAAACCCTGGGTTCAGAGAGAAAGTTGAGTGTGTCAGAGACTGTACTCTATCGTGGATGGGTATTTTCTGCCTAGTCTAAGCCCGAATTAGAAGAACATCACAGACGCACGGTGCTTTGGATGTGGAGCACATGCATGCATTTAAATCACGTGTATCTTACTTTTTTACTGATGTAATTGTGAAATATGTTCCTTTTGCATTCATAATTAGGGGGTGGAACAGATGGTGAAGGCTTAGTTTAAAATAATCTGTCATTAAAATAACCTAGCCTACTGGTAATTCTTCACTCTAACTGGAGTGAGGTCATAGGAAAAGAGTTTGGGGTGATTTTTTTTTTCTCTTCTGCGCTGGAATGTAGAAGAAAGAACCACTGATCTCAGAGTAGTTATACACATGAGAATTACCCCTATAAGGGCAAGGTGGTAAGATTTCACTCTGTGGGATTTGGCTGTTGTGGAATATGCAAAACAAAAAAGAGAGAGAGAGACAAAACTACTTTGACAAATATAAATCCATTTAGCACAAGGCATTAAACATTAGTATACCTTCAATCATGAAGCTGTGGTTAGTTTCATACCCTGTAAGGAAATAACCTCATCATTTGACAATACTATTAGAGACCCTCAGCTTTTGGGTTAAAAAACCGTGCCTTTTACTTTATATGTTATACTGATGTCAGGGGATATAAATTATAATTACAGGCATTATTATTCAGAGATGCTGTAGCTCCTGACTTCGGTATCCAAGCTTCCCTCCTGCATGTGTACCTCATAGACTTACCAGGATGTGACAAAGGAAATCTCCTATCAGCCCTGTCAGGATGGCTAAGAACTGGTTTTAGTAATAAGAAAACTGTCTTGATAAATCAGATACTAGCATGCCTTTAAAATGTCTGTTTTACTGTTTCTTCTAAGATTTTGTTCTCCATCTGCTTTGAGGGAAGCAGATAGATTTCAGCACGGCTTTATAATAAATCTTCTCAAGGAGGGACTAGCATTAACATTTGTGTAGGTTCTTTTTCATCTTAATCCAACCTTAGTTAATAATCAGAAAATTCTACATAGTGAGTAAGAAGATGTAATTAACCCTTTGACCTCAGAATCTTAATTGGCGCCTGTTGAAAACAGTGGGCAGTTTTAAAAAAAAAATTAAAAAGTAGCCTGCAGTGATTGAAAAAGCTTGAAATGCAGTAGCTTTCTTGATTCAAAATTTTGACAAATTCCACAAAACTTTAAGATGAATCACATTTGGCTCCCAAGATGAACTGAATGTTTCCTTCTTCCTGTCACCTATTAAAACTGAGACAAGCACATTCAGAACAGTATTGATGCTACTCTTAAAACTTTCCTAAGCAGCAGAGTACCGCTAACTGTGAACAGGGATGACCCTGAACCAGAAAGCAATGGCCGTGCGAAGAGCCACCTTGCCAATCTGCCACACACCTGGTTTCGTATCCCATTTCCTTATTTGAAAGGTAATCAAACCTGAGTTTTGGACCTTCATCTCACACTATAGCTATAACTGACTGACATGATAAATACAAAGGTAAAAAAGATGGCTAACTGCCCAATTTGTGCGTGTGTGTGTGTGTGTGTGTGTGTGTGTATATGTGTTTACCTCTCTGATGACAAACAGCTAATCTGACTAGTTGTGTTCTTCCCACACCAAATTGGCTGTTATTTTTAATTGAATTGACTGGATGCTTTGTTTCATGTAGACATAGACTCATTTTAATCTCACCAGGAAATTGGAACATGTGTCGGAGCCTCTGCCTTGCCAAACAAAACTGGCCAGTTCTTAGATCGCTGCTGCTTAATAGCATCAGATGTTCAGCCTCCAGAATTTTTGTTTCCTTGCTAGGGTGCCCAAAAACCCTCTACTATTTTAGTAAATTGATGAGATATGAACCCAATGTTACAAAATCACGATCCCTTTAAGTAATAAAGTAAAGGTTGTCTGTGGATGGCACATGACCTGCACTAGATGTTTTGGAGAACAGCAAAAGAATCTAGGCTAACTCTGATTTTCCAAATGTCAGGAGATATCGCAGACTATGTTAGACATCTGTGGCATCAGAATCTTCAAATACTCTAATAGCTTCATAAACAGGACTCTTGCAGAAAATAATTTCCGGGGCGCCTGGGTGGCTCAGTCGGTTGAGCGTCCAACTTCAGCTCAGGTCACGATCTCACGGTTCGTGAGTTCGAGCCCCGCGTCGGGCTCTGGGCTGATGGCTCAGAGCCTGGAGCCCGCTTCCGATTCTGTGTCTCCCTCTCTCTCTGCCCCTCCCCCATTCATGCTCTGTCTCTCTCTGTCTCAAAAATAAATAAACATTAAAAAATTTAAAAAAAAAGAAAAGAAAATAATTTCCATCTTTCTTAGTCATTCTAGCATATGTGATCTAAGGGAAAGAGCATTGAGCGTGGAAGTGAACTGGGTTTACTAAGTCTTGGCTGAGCAGTTGTTTGATGTTGGCCAGATAAAGATGAATAAGACATCACCCCACTGTTGAGAAACCCAGTCTCCTTGGGACTTGAATAAGCCAACCAGGACCATACAACGTCATGAATACTTTAACCACACTATCGGCGTGCAGCAGATTTAATGCTAGGTTTGCCACTGGATGACTGTATGATCTTGTCCAGCCACTTAACCTTTTCTGTGCCTTGGCTTTCCAACCTGTACAATGAGGGTTTAGAGAACAGGAGGTTGTCTCTGTGCTAGTTCCATCAGTCCTTTCTTCTCTCAGTCAGCCTTGCAACTGTCATGTGCGTGCATAAGAAGTTCTCCTGCGTCTCTCTCTCTCTCTTTCTCTCTCTCTCTCTGTCTTTCTATTCTGACAGCAACACTTTAAGGTTTGAGAAGATGGGTTCACACAACTCTCTATAACTGTATGCCAGGGCATGGCCATTGGGTTGAGTGGAAAACCTGTCAAGGCCCTGTTCTCTGTGGGAGGCTTAAAGGGGGAGGATCCTAATCTTCATGAGTCATCCTCAGAAGACCTCTTGTGTGAGGTAAAGACATTTTGATGAGATCTTTCCCAAATTTCCACAAAGGAAACTTCTCTCCCTTTGCACTGGTTCAAAGCAAGACTACACAGTGCCACACAGCAAACTTGAAAGGTTTGATCTCACGAGGCTCTGGAGGGGGTGACAGTTTTGTCAAAGGGAAGGAGTCCACTAAGTATTTTGTTCCCTGTCCCTTAGCTGATTCCAGGAGAAATATTACAGAGCAAGGTGACAGGGTAACCTCTAGTGGAAGTGACTTGTAAACTCTCCTGTTATCCTACCTCCTACCTATCTTCTAACGGTGGGATTCTGTCATCTGAACAAATCTTTCAAAATGAAGTGACGATTTTTCAGTCATAAGCTGCATCTTAGTGTGGTTCAACTTCACAAACGCTGTGACCATTTCTTTCCATTGACTTACACATATTAGTTACATAACCTTTGTTGTGAGTGGGGGCAGTATTGTTATTAAGTCCAACTGTCAAAGTTCAAATCCTCACTCCATCACTAACTAGGGCAGACATGTCACCTGCCTTCGCAAAGCCTCGATTTCCTTGTGTATAAAATGTAGATAATAATATAATTACCTCAAATGATACTTGTGAAAATTCAAAGAGATAATACATGCAAACTGCTTAGCACATGTTGCTTAATAAATGGACGGTATCCTGACCAAAAGCTTGCCTATCATGTAATTTGTAATGTAATCATGTAATGTGACTTTTGAAATGTTTTCAGAACCCACCTAATCAGAGGAGGAGGTTGGACACTACCCACGGTCTCTGGCCATTGGGACTCTGAAAACGGATCAGGAAGCCTGGAGTCCAGATGTCACACACATACACACACACGCGTGCGCACGCGCCCACACACACGTTCACATAGACATACACACTTAATACATATATAAATATATATGTATTTCATATAGATATTTGGAGCTCAAAGAGTTCAGTATTTTAGGAAACTGAAACTATTGCTGAGATATGAGATGATCCATTTCTCTACCAGAATTTTATATGCTTCTTCCACCTTTCTCTATTTCAAAATTACGCCATTAATTTAGTGTTGCCACATACCTTGATCTCAGAGTGGGTTTCCTGTCTTTCCCAATTCTCAGCCTTTGTAAAAAACCACGAATCGTGGAAACTTCTTTTTCTGTGCAAGCATCGCTTGCGCAGCCTACCTGGTTAGAGATAAATAAAGGGAAACAAAAGACCTAAGGGGGGGCGGAAGGTATACAATGCACTTTGATCGCAAGCATTTGAAACAAATGTGTTCGCTGTTTGAGTGCTGGGTTGCAGTTGGAGTCCATGACGATTTACACCACTCGTCACACTGACAATGCAACCTCCCTTTGGAAAGTGGGCGAAGGTTCCAGAAGCTACAGATGATGTAGAGAATCCTTCTCTCCCCACTCCTCTCCTTTTGTTTCCATTTCAGGAGTTGTAATAGAAACCAGGTCTATCACAATAAAACTTGAACATAGAGGTTTGAAGAAAAAAAAAGGATTACAGTTTGTAAGGTTTCAGCCTATAATCATTCACCCATAATGTATTGACTTTTTCTATTTGTTCTACCACAATAGGCGCTGAGAGTGAGAAGGGCATAATCCTTTATTAATTAGCAAATTATTGATGTCCACAGTAGTTCCAGTGGTGATTTTACTTGCTCTTCATATGGGGACCCTTTTTCCTCTTGTTTCATTACAGTTTCCATCCCTATTCAGCTATTTAATGGAGAATCTGGCTGATTTAACCTCTTAAACTACTGAATCCACAAAATAAAAATAAAAATAAAAATAAAGGCAACGGCTCATAAAATCAGCACGACCTGATCTTGTACACGAATATGATGTATCTTGGTCAAAATGACAGAGACATAAGGAAGTCCTTGAAATAAAGGAAAGCTTGTGGTCTTAATTTAGGCCTTTAGTTTGTTCACGTACAGGGCCCTAGTAGAAGATCTTCGGACTTCGGTTAAACAGGAAGAAAAACAGGGTTTTAAATTCAGTGTATGTTGCTTTGTATCAGATGCCCTATTCATTAAACCTCCGGCATATGTTTATTAACTTAATTATATATTTATTTTTTCCTGCAGTCCCTGGATGGCTTTGTATTTGCACTAAATCAAGAAGGAAAATTTTTGTACATTTCTGAAACCGTCTCCATCTACCTAGGCCTCTCACAAGTAAGTAAAACAATTTAGATTCTCGACAGAGATTGTGAAGCCTCCTTCGGCCTTGTGCTTTTCCTTCTTCAAGGGGTATTCTGTTTGGCGTGAATTATCACATGTATTCTTTAATGGCTCTGCCTGACTCTTCTTGCAAAGTCGGTGAGAAAATTCTGTCAGTTCGAAACGTTCGGAATAAACTTGTACTCAAAAACTTTAGTTCCCCCCCCCTCCCCGCCCCCCCCCAAGGATCATTATTAATTTATTGAGAACAAATGAAGTTTCTTCCCTCAGTTGTTTTGAACTTTGAAACCTCTGTGCCCGGTAGGAGAGGGACACACTAATAGTGCTTCCCTTGTGTCCTATTACTGGATGTTTATGGAGTACCCTGCATTATCCTGGGAGCTGACACAATGACAGGAGTCATTTGGAGTCAAGAAATGCTGAAAGAGACCATTAAAATGTGTTGCAGGGAGGGTCCCAGCAAGGATCTGTTTTGCTGCCTTTGCAAATGCTTCCTAACGCTGAAAGGCAATTTCATAAAATAAGATAGCCTTTCGTTATGTGCACTTTAATTACTCGTACGTGTCTGTCAGAGGTTGAAAACAAAGAAGATGGAGGCAGCTGAGGTAAGGGACAAAATCCTAGATGTCCGTTCTTGATATTCCCCTGGAACACAAAAATTTTACTTCCGTTGGATTCCAGGACATAGGTTGCATCTACAGAATGCCAAAATCCCCTGAAGAAAAGTTGGCGATTCCACTAATTATCCAGATGTTTTTTTTTTCCTCTCGTAAAAGTGCCGAACATCTGGATACTTGTGCCCATACAGGTGATTGGCTGAGTTTGACCCTTTTCATCTGGTGATTTGGCATGAGGAAAACACAGCCTCGGTGGGAGGGATTTTGTGTGTATGTGATGATCTGCCAAGTTGGATAATCTACTTCTCCTTCAGTTGCCCCTTGGAGCTAAAGATGGAGATAAGAGTTGTCTCTCTCCTCTTAAGCAAGACCCACCCCAGACTCATTGCTTCCGCAAGTTGGCACTGCTCTAAGGAGGCACCCAGCACGGCTGGAACATTTTGGCTGTTAGTGAGTTTGCTGGGTAATAGCTAAATTGAGAAAGACACTGGGAAATAATAAAGAAAGATATTTGGCATTTGAGGAGGTTTGGAGGAGGTTTGCTGCCAAATGTGATTATTTACTGTTGAGAATCCAAGCAAGGGTCCATTAACTCTTCCTTGAAGAACGCGCGAAGCTATTGGCTATAGTTTATAGAGTAATTCTATTTTATGTGGGTTTCAGCAAACCAAATGATAGAAACTGGGCTATTGTTAACTCACTGTTAGCATTCTTGCATCTTATTGAAATCTCTGGTTTTGTAATAGCCTTTAATAGACTCTCAGCCTCATCTTAATCTGTTTAGGACCTAGTTTTGAGAATCTTCAGTTTTGAAACGGGTGTGCCCACTATGTGAGTATCTCACAGGACTGGAAACACCACTGTTTGTTGTTCTGCGATGCCCATATTCATCTGTTTTATGCACAGTATCCAACAAAGTTTAATAAGCCAGTGAAGAAGAAGGATGAATAATTAGTTTAAGCAGGTAAATGCTAATTAGGGAACTCCTGAAAAGCATCCATTATATACTAGCTCAAAACACATTTTACAGCCCTGGTTAGTGGTGTAATCCAAATTCTGTCAAGGCAACTGCATTTTCTGTAATTGAGATGTGTATGTTTGCTTTGCATAACAGATGGCTCTGTATGCTTAGACTGATAGCTAGGAAAATAATAATTGCATTATTCTGGCCAAAAGAATATTAGCTCTTGGGTTTTGGCCATTTCAGTCAGTCCTCCTGCCAGCACAGCATATGCACATATATGGATTGGATTTTCAAGGAAATTGATGCATCTGGAATAGTGTGGCCATCTGAAATATCATCTGTTCAAGAAAGATTTGGCTTTAACCCTGTGCTGGGTTCTCCTTAAAAGCAGTATATTTCACTGCTTTTCTACTGTAACATTAAGTCAATCTTTTCTTAAAATCTGAAACAAATAATTGAGGTTTCTGCAGAGTAAAGCAGCTGTGTAGACGTTTTGCAGCAGGTGGCACGTTCTGTCCGGTCATTCCCTGCTTCTTTTATGGGATGGGTTTTACAGTGTGGATCAGTAGTCAGCAAGTCAGCATCTTGACTTAACCAGGGGCAGACGCCAGCCCCAACGTGCTGTACCCTCAGTGGTAGATGGGTTCACTGTCGCCAGCAATGGTGGAGACTACGAGGTACAAGACAGAGGTCTTCAGTTGGAGGCACTTTGCAAGTGAAATGGTGAAGGGTCCATCACGAGAAGGTGACGTTTGCAAATGCCGATGTAGGTGTTAACATTGAAAACTAAAGTTTAAAAACACTTCTGGATTAATGTGAAAATAATCTGCTAAGAACATGGCCTGTTTTTAAAAATTAATTCTCCAACTTTGGGAAGGAATTTCCAACCCAGTAAATGTTGTGTTCTCAGTCCCAATAGGGTACTTGAGACTTAACCCTTTCCAACTTTCTTCAGTGACTTCTTGAAGTTGCCGGGTCACGGGGTACTCATGGGGGACATACGATGCACAATGTACTCACAGTTATTTGGTTAAGTAAATACTTAATTTTTTACACATGAGCGCACACACACGCAGACACACACAAACACGCCCATAATTGAATGCTGACCAAATGTGCTATTTGTAACCTACAACTTTGGCTCAGAAGTTATCCCGTGAAATTCTAGACAGAGATAAGGAGTCTGTGAAATTATGGCCCCTCCGTTTCTTTTTAAATAGTTTCATTAAATAAAGGCGATGTATGGCTGTATCACCAAAGATGTACCCAGTCAAACTGTTAAGGAATATTGTGAGCATGCCAGTTCGTTAGAGCATAGTTATGCCTACATTTGTAGCTCTCAAAATATCCCTTCCTCAGTTTTATATTCCTTCAACATGTAAATAAATATGGTGCCTTTAAAGTGGCTTATGTCCAGGAAAGAATTAAGATTTTATTTTGACTCATGAGAAAATTAAGTAGAGAGACTTGTCCTGAGCTCTGTTGTATAGCATGAATATAGAGACAATCAGAGTGGGTTTTTCCTCTATACTCTGTTGAGTGGAACAGCTCCTGGTTTCCAGCGTGTATGTGTGGCAGTCATTCTCTGTAAAGTCCTTTCATGTTATCATGATGGCAGGAATGAAGGGATCCGTGATGATGTTCAGACCAATTCAGCAGCCCTTTTGACTCTGCCAGAGATATATATTTAAAGCAACATTCAAGGTGTGCTTTCAGGTTGTAGAAATATGCACTGTTGGAGTGCCAGGGTGGTTCAGTGAGTTAAGCATCCAGCTCTTTATTTTGGCTCAGGTCGTGGTCTCACCATTCGTGAGTTCAAGCCTGCTTGGGATTCTCTCTCTTCCTCTCTCTCTGCTCCCCTCCATGCTTGCTTTCTCTCTCTCTCAAAATAAGTAAATAAACATTAAAAAAGAAATAGAGGTGCCTGGGTGGCTCAGTCAGTTAAGTGTCTGACTCTTGATCTAGGCTCAGGTCATGATCTCACAGTTTGTGAGTTTGAGCCCTGCATCGAGCTTTGCACTGTCATTGCAGAACCGACTTGAGATTCTCTCTCTCCCTCTCTTTCTGTCTCTCTGCATCTCATGCTGTCTCTCCATCTCGGAATAAATAAACTTTAAAAAAAATTAAATAAAATAAAAAGAAACATGCACTGTTGACTTACTTCCCTAGATAAAGATGATTCCTAGTTACTCACCATGAAGCCCTATCTTAAAAAGAAAGAGCCCCAAATATCATTAATGAGTTTGGTTTGCATGGGATTTAAATGCCTTCTTATACCTGGCAGATAGCCTTCAGAGCTGCTAAAGACAGCTCTAATCCATAGGTATAATGGAATAGGCATAAGTGAAAATGAAGAAAGAAAACAAAGTGTATTCCCTAACACTGAAAATGTAATAATAATACATAGCCTGATTTTATGAAATCTCTTCTGGTATGCCTGGGGCTTAATTGTCAACGGATCCAAAAGAGACTTAATATGATAAATTTTAAAAAATGCTTGTTTGATATAGGACCTAAAACTTGGAGAAATATTCATTTGTTGGCTTATGTCCTCCTCTTTCCACAAAGAAAATAGCTTATATAAATGTATATAATTAAAAAAAAAAAAAAGACAATGGCTAAACAGAGCTAAGGTATAAGGAAAAAGAAAAGACAAAAGTGTGTCATTTGTTACCACATAGTAGGAGCACACAATAGAGTAAGAGGGTTATAAGTGATCTGATAAAGCTTCAAATTTATCTGTGAGCTTCCTGGTAACCAAAGCAAAAAAAGGAAATACAGCCATTCATCAAAAAATAAGGAAACATCACTTTTTATGGAAAGCAAAGTTTTTCTGGGACTGCAGTATAATAATAAATCTCAAATACGATCTCCATGGCAGCTAATATGTGGATTATGACATGTTGATTTGCTTCCATTGGAGTTCACATCCAGAGCAAGGCTGTGTGGATCATATAACAAACATGAACAAACATATTTCAAATTTCATGAGCAGACAGAGGACTCTTCCCACCCCCTCAGGTGGTGTGCCAGAGATCATTTTGAGAGTGATTTTCTGATATCCAGGTCTTATAATAGCATTGACTAATTTGATGTTTTATGTGCTTTTATAAATCAGCTTTCCCTCACCCAAACACAAATCCTGCATTTGCTCTTAAATACTGATGAGAACTTTAACATTATAGTTGCCAGGGGCAGAGGACATGGGTCCCAGTTAACCAGAGGATAAAAATGGACTTACATTTTTTAAGAACATTTTTCTTTGAAAGTGGGGTGAGAGATGATGATTCTGATGCACACCCGTGCCAGCAAAATGTTTTCAATTTAGCATAGAGTCTTACTTAAAATAAAGTGGGATCTAGAACCCACTGGGAGATGAACAGATTTTTTACCCCGTGATATCATTAGAAAATACCCTACAACCAGCTAATCACTCTCTTGAGATGCCTCCTAATTCCACCCCCCAACCCCACCTGCCTCCAGTGCCCAGCTTGCCTGAGTCACTTCTCCTCATCACATCCCCATCCTGGTGGAAGATCCCTCCTTGCTGTCATAGCCAGAGAGAAGAGAGCCACAGACAAGCTTACAAAACTGGCTTGTTCCAAGGCAGCTTGCAGAAAGGGCAGGGTGGTCGCAGATAGAAGGGCTAATAGAGGTGAGGGTGAAAAGGGGGAAATGATTGTTTTACATTTAGTCTCTTCTTTTTTAAGCCATGCAGATATGTTTATCGCAAACTCCTTTTCCCCATCCTGTTGTTCATCTCCATATTTTAGGTTTCTCTGCATTTGTTATATAGAATGGCAAATAAAATTACAGCGACAGCACACAAGTACAAGGTCAAATAAATGACAGAGCTCAGTCTATTTGTGAAGCTATTCTGAAAGGGAACCATGGTGCCAAATGTGGTTTATTTGAATAATAAAGAAGAATTAGATTCCCCTGATAACTTGGCCGAGGGCCAATAAATCACTGGAGGTTAAAGACGCGTTGCAACTGCCATGTCTTTCTTTTGCTTTTGGAAAGTGCACCCTCAACTCTTCCGTTCTACATTTTTTCAATGCAAATCGAGTTGAGGTTAGTATGTGGTTAATATCCTCATTTCCATGCTTGTAAAAGATATATATATATTGCTTTAGAGGGGGGGGAATAAAGTAGACATTAGCTTTCCTTACAAGTTACTACTCTTGTTTGGCATCATCACATAGATATCTGGATCTAAAGACCAAAAAAAAAGGTATTAGTTCAACACAGCACAGTTTTTAATAATGGGGCTATGTGGTAGCATTTTTTTCAGTTGGCGTTCTAAATTTGGGCAACACTGCGATAACTCCTTGAATAAATGAGTATACGTAGCCCGCCAAATATTGCTTTGTGGCCCCTGTCTTAAAAATCTTGCTAGTAGACATACCTTAACTTGAAGAAAAAAAAAAAAAGAAAGAAAAAGAAAAATGTGTAATTTTCCGCAGCTTGTATGTTTTTTTCCCCCCAGCAAGTCTGCATTTTTCTCCTGTACTAATCATAAAAAGTTCATCACTTCTTGGTGTAACAAAGAAAAATGCCCTTTTGAATGAGGAAGCTCTGAGGGTTTAGAGACTATTGAGAAAATATAAGTATCAAAATAATTCAGAAACAGTACAAGGCACAGTGGCACATTATCAATTTACAACATTTAAATTGATAAATGCTTGGTGGTGAAGGCCTACAAGGGCACTTTGAAAAGCAAATAGCGACCTGGTGAAGAAATTGATTTTTCCCCCCCGAAAATGACTGCATGATGCATCATTTGACTGCATGCTGTCCGAGTGCTTGACAGAGATAATCTCAGCAATCCCACGGGTGACCTTATCGTTCTCACCAGGGCAACTTTGTCTACGTTCTGACTTTGTGCATGTCAAGGTTCCTCCCTGCAGGATCCTTGGGGGAAAAAGTTCCTCTGTTCGATCCAGATATTGAACTGCTCATTCTTCCCCCTTTTCCTCCCCCGTCCCCTGCTCCCAAATAGGCAAACACGCCTCTTTATTTTATCCATCATTATGAATGAGCCGGGCAGAACACAGCAGCTCCGCACCCTGTATCTTTGTTGAAGGCCTTATTACCTTTTAGGTCACAGAGTTTCTAGGTGATAATTTATATGAGCAGGGATCTTGTTATCAGAAAGAGTAGAAAGATTCCCTAATGTTCCCCTATCATACCATCCCATCTTTAGCAAAATGTCAAAAGCTAGCCTGTTTCTTTCCTCCTTGTACTTGCGAGGGTTTTGTTTTGTTTTGTTTTGTTTTGTTTTGTTTTGTTTTGTTTTGT